>NC_073302.1:106629844-107269844 GCF_027595985.1 Sorex araneus
CTTTCCTCCCTCCCCTCCCTCCCTCCCTTCTTCCTTCCTTCCTTCCTTCCTTCCTTCCTTCCTTCCTTCCTTCCTTCCTTCCCTTCCTTCCTTCCTTCCTTCCATCCTTCCTTCTTTCCTCCTTCCTCTCCCTTCCTTCCTCCCTCCCTTCCTTCCCTTCCTTCCTTCCTTCCTTCCTTCCTTCCTCTCTTCCTTCCTTCCTTCCTTCCTTCCTTCCTTCCTTCCTTCCTTCCTTCTTTCCTTCCTTTTCTTGTTTCTTCCCACACCTGTCAGTGCTCAGATCTTAACTCTGGGCTCTACACTCAGGGATCACTCCTGGGAGGTTCAGAGGACCATATGGGTACTGGGGAGGGGATTGAACTTGGTTAAGCCAGGTGCAAGGCAAACATCCTACTTGCTGTATTATTTCTCTGGCTCAGTGAAAGCTATGTTCTGAAGAAAATTCTGAAGAAAATTCAAGCTACAGTGAGCAAAAACCCCAGAACTGAATGAAACAGAATGAAAGAGCTATAACATTGAATGTGTTTAATATAGTAACACATAATTTAATGCGTTAAAATTAGATTCCACCAGTCAAACCTCTGAAAGATTGTTGAGTGGCTGTAGATTTACATATGTCTGTCTTTTTATGAAACCCAACCTGCTTTAAGAATGCACCATTGTGGGACTGGAGCGATAGCACAGTGGGTAGGGTGTTTGCCTTGCACACAGCCGACCCGGGTTCGATTCCCAGCATCCCATATGGTCCCCTGAGTACTGCCAGGGGTAATTCCTGAGTGCAGAGCCAGGAGTGACCCCCGTGCATTTCTGGATGTGACCCAAAAAGCAAAAAAAAAAAAGAAAAAGAGGAAAAAAGAGAATGCATCATTGTATCACATTGTATCACTTATGTGACTTGTCATTCCGTTGTTTATCGATTTGTTTGAGTGGCCACCAATAACGTCTCCATTTATCCCTGTCGCGTGCTAGTGTAACCCAATGGCATCTGCTTGCTCCAGGAACAGAAGAGCCTCAAACCGTTCATTTAAGGTCTTGACAAGAAGTCTGACCATCTCGTAGGTGGGCAGCCACATGGTCTTTTGGCATCCCGTCGGTAACAGTCAGAATCCAGTCAGTAACAGCTGTAGTCCAGTGGTCATCTCTAAATCGCATTACGTGTCTGGCCCATCTGACTTTCAATGCCTTCGCAAATGAGACAGCGTCCCTGATTCTTGATCATTGTCAGAGGCTGGAACTCCAGATTCCTTCTTTCACTTGAGTGAAATGTGATATTCCCAGCATAGCTCTTTCGATTCCTCTTTGGGATACCCGAATAGCGTTATCATCTTGCTTTTGTAGAGCCCAGGTCTCTGAGGCATATGTTAGAGCAGGAAGAATGGTGGAGTTGAAAAGATGTGCCTGGAGGCGGAGGTTATTTGTTCTCTTAACCACTTCTTCCACGCTCTTGAAGGCGTTCCACGCTGCTCTCTTCCTCCTGCGCAGTTCTGGCGCCAAGTTGTTCCTCATGTTGAGTTCTCAACCCAGGTACACATAGTTGCTGCATTCAGAGATGTTCGTTCTGTTGAGAGCAAATGGAACATCAGGGAATGGTTCATTTTTCATGAACAATGTTTTGCTGAGATTCAGCTGCAGTCCAACCTTTCCACACCCGAGGTCAAAGTCGGCCAGCATTTGTGCCGCTTGGCTAATGTTTGGTGTTATTAGAACGATGTCATCAGCGAAGTGGAGGTGGTGTAGTTGCCGACCTTCTATCTTCACTCCCATTCCTACCAATTCCTGTTGTTGCTTGATGTTCTTGAGGGTGGCACTGAAGAGTTTTGGTGAAATGGAATCACCCAGCCGAACCCCTCTCTTTACATCGATGATCACTTCTTTGTAGAATAGTGAGATCCTGATGGTGAATCCCGTCTGACTTTCAATGCCATAATAAAACTCATGTAGGATCTTGATGTACTGAGTTTGAATGCCCTGTTTGGCTAGGGTTTTGCTGACTGCTTCAATCTCAATAGAATCAATGACCTTCTTTAAATCGATGAACGTTAGACAGAGTGGCATCTTGAACTCTCGCTAAACTTCAATAAGCTTGGTCACTGTGTGGATATGGTCAATTGTGCTGTATCCTTTTTGGAACCCGGCTTCCTTGCATGGTTGTCCTTCATGTAGTTTTCTGACTATTCTATTCAAGATGACTCGAGTGATCAACTTGTAGACGACGGACAACAGGCAGATTGAGCGATAGTTGCAGATGTAATGGATGTCTCCCTTCTTGTACAACAGAACTGTCCTGCTGGTTTTCCATTGGGACAGAACCTTGCATACAGACAGGTAGTGTGTGAGGAGCCTGGTGGCAGATTCTTCAGGTGTTCGGGTCTGACCTTGTCTGGACTGGGTGCTGTACCCACCTTTACCGATGAAATGGCATGTTGGATTTCAGAAGGGAGGACATTGGGAACGACATATCCATCCTGTGGAAGTTGATATGTGGGCAGGTGGATGTGGCTGTCAAAGAGATCCAAGTAGAAGTCATGAATAATCCTCTCCATTGCCCTCTGGAAGATGTGATAGATCCATCAGGAACGTCGGAGGGCAGTCATATTGGTCTTATAGTTGGCAAGGGACAGATGAGCATTGCAAATACTTTTCCTGGCTTCTGCCAATTGGCCAACACTGCTGCTCTTCTCTCTTTGAGGTCTTCCTTTATCGCTTCTCTGCACAGCTTTGCAAGCTTGGATGTTAGCTTGTGGTTGCCCGAGGCTTGTGCCAAACCACGTTGGCTAATGAGCTCGAGAATTTCCGAAGACAGGCATCTTTTTGTGGCTTTCCCACTCTCAGCTTTCCACTTACAGTCATGGAGGTGCTGAACCAGTCAATTGTGTTCCTTGTCAATATTGTCAATGGCGACATCTTCCCACATTGCCACAATAGTGCTAAAGAGCTCCCAGTTGGTGGTATTTCTGGGATTTCTCTTCTTAAACTTAAACTTTGCACACCCTTCTTCCCGCTTTGTGAAGTAGAATTTTGCATGAAGGAGATGGTGGTCCGATCTCGTTTGGAATTTTTGGACAACAGCGACATCAGTCAGGCAAAACCTTCGATTGAATATGATGTGGTCAATTTCATTGTGGAACTGTCCACCAGGAGACTCCAATGTTCAACGTTTAGATTCGGCCATCTGGAACTGTGAGTTACCATGGATGGTCTTCGTCGACATGAGGAAATCAGACAGTCTCTCACCCTGATCATTCTATTCTAGGCCATGTGTCCCAATGTGGAGTTCTTCGGGTGACCTTCTATGTCCTATCTTGGCATTAAAATCACCAACAATGATCTTGTAGAAGGTGTGGTCTTCTTTATAGAATTTCTCCAACTCCATGTAGAACTTCTCAATTTCTTCTTCATCGTCATTGGATGTTGGTGCGTAGACGATGAAGATAGAAACTGCTGGCACTGAGCCACATTTATTCAAGAATAATCGTCTGATTCGGGTTGCTAGGCATTTGAAAGAATCAATACTCATGGCCAAGTTTGTGTTGACAGGGACACTGATGCCACCGACACCTCTGTTGTTGCATGTATATAGGAACAGTTCTTCTTCAGTGTCAAAAATGGTGTGATGTGATTGATGCCTTCTCATTTCGGTTAGAACAATGATGTCGTACTTGATCTTCTGTGTTTGCACCATCAGGTGCTTGATGGATGCTTCCGATGCCAGCATACGTGCATTGAAAGTACAGACAGTCATTTTAGTCTTTCTTAATTTTGGCAGTCTAGTTTATCCCTGAGTTTTATCAGCCTCTCCTTGTTCATCCTTCTTAACACTGCCATATTGGGGGCTCTTTTGGTGTCAGGCGGATGAGGCCCATTGTTTTTACTGTGTTTGGCATATCAAATACGCCACAGGTAGTTTGCTGGGCTCTGCCATGCAGGCAGGGCACTCTCAGTAGCTTGCTGGGCTCTCTGAGAGGGATAAAGGCCTTTAGGGTGGCCTCCAATTGCCCTTACAGGTGTTCCCCATGGTTCACACCATAACCCCATCAAATATGGTGCAGAAATTATGGAAAATGGGTATTAAGTGTCTTATGGTGTGTCGGTCTCGAAAGTGGCCTGGAGCACAGCGGTGGCTGGGTAGTGGAGGTAGTGGAGGTCTGCCGGTGAGGTATTTATCTGGCTCCTATAGGGTGGGGTGTCTGGGCTTGATCCCTGGAGATCTGGAGAATGGAGAAAGTAGACAGAGGGTCTTGTTTCCGGGTCTCATTGAGCCTGGATTCGAAGGTTGCAAAGTTCTGCTTTATCTTGTTCTTTGAGGCTTCACTCACGGGTGAGGTTTGGCCTGAATGTTCGGAAAGCGGCCTAGAGTGTGGTGGTGGCTGGGTAATGGAGTCACAAAGTATCATATAGAAAGAAGGTATATCAGTATCAGTCATCATTTCAAAAGACATCATTCCATCACCAGAATCTCAAAGGTTAAAATACTTAACATAGAACGCTGAGGAAGACAATTTCCCAATTTCTAGACCTTTTGTCCAGGGCATGTTCTCTGAGAATATTTTAGAGTGTGAATATTCATTGCCATTCTATTCAGAGAATGTTAGAAAGTTACAGATCTCATAATTAGTATAGCAAGTCATTGAATAGTTTCTTGAAAACTGAAGTGAAATGACACAGAATAAAACCAGTTTAACTACGGACTAATTGATGTGAGGAGTTTAGTCTCTAAGGCATTTTTCTGGTCAGAAAAACATTATGAAACTTCGAAATGATGACTCAAGAGCCTTATGACGTTAAGCTTTTAGTTGTATTCATTCATTTTCCAACCCACTGTTCTTTTTTTAAATTTTTTAAAATTTTATTGAATCACCATGAGATAATTACAAACTTTCATGTTTGAGTTACAATCTCACAATGATCAAACACCCATCCCTCCACCAGGGCACATTCACCACCGCCAATATCCCAGGTATAACCCCCCTTTCCCACCCTTCCCCTGCCTCCATGGCAGACAATATTCTCCATACTCTCTCTCTACTTTTGGGCATTATAGTTTGCAACACGGACACTGAGAGGTCATCATGTTTGGTCCATTATCTACTTTTGTCATGCATCTCCCATCCCGACTGGTTCCTCCAGCATCATTTCCTTAGTGATACCTTCTCTATTCTATCTGCCTTCTCCCCTCTGCTCATAGTCTTCCAGCTATGGGACAATACCCCTGGCCCTTGTATCTACCGTCCTTGGGTGTCAGCCTCATGTGATGCTACCCTACACTCCACAAATGAGTGCAGTCCCTCTGTGTCTGTCCCTCTTTCCTACTCATTTCACTTAGCTTGATACTCTCCATGTTTATCCATTTATAAGCAAATTTCATGACTTCATCTCTCCTAACAGCTGCATAGTATTCCATTGTGTTAGATGTACCAAAGTTTCTTTAACCAGTCATCTGTTTTAGGGCACTTGCAACCCACTATTCTATATCAGAGTCACAGATGGCCAGTCTCTTCAGGGCTCAGGGTGAGACCCAATCATGGGTAGCATATGCCTCTATCTCAAGATATGTTTACATCATCCTATTCCCTTTCCCAACACTTATAATGAAATAATCTAATAGACCTTACCTGACATCTCTAGGATGTGGAAGAAGTCTAGAACACCAGGACAAACCCAGGCAGATATTGAGAGAATGCACAAACTCTATGCAGACAATGACTCTGATTGAGCATTATTTCTTTTCTCTGTGTCATAATGAAAGAATATCGAACAAAAGATGTTATCTGAGGATACGCCTTGGAAAGTCCAGTAGTCATTGTACTGCTGCTAAGAAGCAATCAATAATTAGTGTTTGTGTATCAAGAATATCAACTTCCCAGTTCTCCTTTCCACCCTATGAGTTACTTCTTGCAACCAATTTCTCTTGGATTCTGTGGAGACAGTTTACAAATCCCTCCTGTGGTGGATGAGAGATTCAGTTAGAAGGCATAATCAACCAAAAATTAAAAAGTGTCAGATTAAAAAGGTTCCCTAGAGAACAAGAAAAACTACTGAACAACCCACAGCCTACTGGACCTACATCTTAGAAAGTATTTTCCTTCTCTACGGGGATGATGATTTTAAGGATTTCAGCAATTAGAATTTCAATCTTTTGAAATTATAATATTTGAGATTCTGGAATTTAGGATTTTGTCTTTCAGGATTATGACCCAAGCCTATTAAAAGTATATTGTTTAGCTTTGTACGGGTCTATCTCACAGTGATTAATTTTAAAAAATCTTTAAAAATATAAAAATTAAAGTATATTGTTTAGATTTAGGAATGGTAATTGGGGACAAGGTTTTATTCACCAACTCAATTTCAATTTCTTTCACTGGAAATAAATGATAATTAAGAATTTCTAATATCAAAATTTTTTATGATCTTTGAATTCCCTTCAATACCATGCTCATTCATTCATTTCCATATTTTTATCAAAACTGCCCTAGAACACTGTCAAAGCCATTTTCGCTTTGCTTCTGAGGAGTTGGCTATCTAGTAAGTTAATGAATGATTGACTATGTATATGAAAATGTTGAAATACACATTGAATGTTTATATATATATGTATATATATATATATACATATATATATATATACCAAAGTAAATCCAGGAGGGAAACATATTACTGAATCCTGCTAGCTTGGTAGATTTTTCAGGGCATCAGTCCTACCCCTTTTTTATTTTAAATTCCTCCAAACAACTGGAGTGTTTGGAGTGTATTCAACTGATTCTTGTTGAATGAATTCCACACAATGAAATATTAAAAGGCAACAGACCATAAACTGCTGTTCTATAGGCTTGTTGTTGGGACATGTGAATTCAGAATGTTTTGACAGAAGGTTCAGCTTCGTATGAGTCTTCCGTTTCCACCCTCCATCTATTTTCAGCTATTTTCATTATATTACCCACATCTCTCAAGAGTTTAATTCTTTCTACTTTTGTTTCAATGTTCTAGAGAAGTTTTTACACGTTACAAATGCTCAGCAGAGTGCTTTTTTAATTCTCTGTTTTTCAAGTAAGATTCATTTTCACATTTCCCACAGGTTCAGTCTTTAATCTTCTTTATTACATGAGTAGAAAAATATAGTAACAATGGGTAAATGAGGGTTTAAATTTCAAGGCCTGAGGCCAAGTTGATGGTGCAACAGAATGGGAAAAATACATATCTCTGTCTTTGTCTCTGTCTCAATCTCTCTGTTTCTGCCTGTATCATAAACATCAGTCTTATATTTTATGAATAATTCTAAGTGGCCCTCAAGTTTAAATGAAGATCTCCAAAATAAACAAGGCCCAGGACTTGAAGATGAAGTAGGAAGAAAAAAATCTTTACCATTATCCTTGGATTTGTTGTATGTGTATATTTTCTCTAATGATGGGCTTGAATTTCATTTCATTTTTGTTATTCTTTAAATAATTCATCTGAATTATTTTTTAGATTTTATTTTTTAATGTAGTCCAAAGCCACAACTGTTGATACTATTCTAGACCAATTAATTTTTTAATTTTGTAAGATAAACTTGCTTATTTCTTCAATACTGTTGATGACTTGGCTTAAAGAAATAACTTCTCATTCACCGGAGAAGGGCATGGAAATCTATTTTAAAAGGCTATTGACCTGACTAAACTCAGAAAAAGCAGCAAGCAGCTCAGTAGGAAAAGTTTTCTTAATATTTTCTCCATTAAATTTCTACAAACGTTTCCTCAAACTCAAGTGCTACACTTTAAATGTCTACACAAATGAGGTAGTGTGAGAGTAAATTATTTTATTAATACTACGTGAAGAATACAAAATAAATTATTTTGGTTCTGCTTTGGGGCAGCGGTTGGGGTTTGGGATGGGAATATCTGAAATATGGTGGTGGAAAGATATAATGGTGATGGAATTGGTGTCTGAATATGAAATGTAATCAAATATTGTGAACTACTTTATAAAAATAAAATTAAAAATACTATATTAAAAAATACTACATGAAGAAAATGAAAGGTGGCCCGTCTTCCTGTTGTGTGATGAATTTGAAGGTGAAAGAAACTTATCGAAGAAACCCAAGATTAGTAAGGTAGGAAGTGGGTCAGAGAATGGTCTTGGAATGGACATTGTCTTGGAGGGAACTTCTCATACTGAACGTGGAGACAGGTAAAAGATGTTTCTTTCTCTGGGACATCTACAGTGTGTAGGGTGCTTGTCCTGAGGCGGCTGATCTGAGTTCAATCTCCAGCAACCTGTATGATCCCTGGAGCCCATCACCCTAGTGTGATGTAACCCCTACCCAACCCAAGAGATGTGGCTGCATTGTCCAAGGAGGCTTTCTTTATTATAATCATTTAAAAAATTACTTACCTATCTTCTAGACTTTATTCTTGGCTTGACCTTAGTTCCTCACCTTTGTAAAGACACATTACATCTGGTTTGCCATATTTTACCAATGCAATAATATTTGCTCCTTACTTGCACTCACAAAATTCCTCAAAACGTTTGCCTTCCTCGTCCTCCATTCATTCTCAGTCCATTAGAGTCAAACTTCTGCTGTCACTACTCCACCAACACATTCATTTCTGTAACACCCAAACCAGAAAGAGGTTTTAAAAATGTTTGTATTTAATTTTCTCTCAATATTGGTCTTCAAGTCTTTGAAATTTGAGCAGGGCTTATTCACCAAAGTAAGTTAAAGAAAAAATTTCTCTCTCTCTCTCTCTCTCTCTCTCTCTCTCTCTCTCTGTATGTGTTTGTGTGTGTGTGTGTGTGTGTGTGTGTGTGTGCATGTGTGTCTGTTTTGAAATGGAAAAAGCTGTTTCTGCAAAATGGGAAAATTCCATGCATTAGACTTCTTTTAAGAAAACCACCAGTGCTACTGTGGAGAAAACCATTTTATTGAAGAATGTTAGTCTCCAGCAAAGCTTGTAAAAGACAATTTTAAAAAGTCATTATCTAATTGCCTATTCAGCAGCTACAAGGCAAGGTGAAATCATACAATTTGCTGCAATATGGTTGGAACTGGAAGATATACTGAGTGAAGTAAGCCAGAAGAAGAAGGATAGACACATGATGACCTGACTTATCAGTGATATGTAGAATAACTGGATGAGGAAATGTAATGTAATAAAGGGGGAGTTCTTAGATCAATCAGACTTGACTCCAGACTATCAGGAGAAGTACAGAGAAGGGAAGAATTCAAGGGAGGAGGAAGAAGAAGAGAAAAAGAAGGAATGGAGGAACAGAGGTCAGGGCCCATGGGTAAGTCAATTATGTGGAAGAGTATTATAACTATAGACCCAAAGCACAGACTCAACAACCCTGAAAACACAAGATCTAAACTACAACCTCAGTACTTTGAAATGTGTCTCTCAAGGTGGCAGACGAAGAGAGGATGGGGCCACTGGTGGAGAAAAGTTGATGTTGGTGTGTGATTCGTGTCAAAATATTGTATAACTATCAATATCTTTATAAACCACGACTTCTTAGTTGAATTTTAAAAAGAAACAAAACAAAGCATAACTTGGCATTTCTGCATTTTCTGGCACTTTGGTCATTTCATCCCCAAGGACTTCCTTCCATGAGGGTTCTGTGGATCTCCACCTGCTCTTTCTCAGTCTCCTGCATTGCGTCTAAGACTCGCTCTCCGTAAAGTTGCCGTTCCCTGACCTGGTGTGCTCTCTTTCAGCCTCTATGCATCACTACTGCCCGGTGAAATGGGCTTCAAGTTCCTCTTTCCATTCCTGGCCCTTCCTCTGAGTTCAAGACCTTTATGTCTATCTCCCAAGCACGTCTCTCTCCCTAAGGACACTGCATTTAACAGATTCTAGGTGTTCTTCTTACTGCCCCTCTCTCCCAAACCTCTGTCTCTTACTACAGAAACTGCTCACAAAATAAACTCATGTTTTTTCACTGTTTTCATTTTAATGCTTAACCTTCATAGCCAACCATCCCACATACTTTTTTTTTGTTAAATCTTGAATGACGACTCTGCTTCATTCTCATCCTCAGCACCATCATTGAAATTATCTCTTGACTACTGCCTTCCTTCCCCAGGGACTCTTTGGAACATCATCTAGAAAGATTAAAAATAATCTTTGATTTTAGTGACAATGTTAAGATTACCATGGCTAGAAACCTTACAGTGTATTTAGGTTCACCCCAAATCTAAATAAATGAGTATTTTCACTTATCATACATAAGCTTTCATGCCCAGTTACTTGAACACTCACCAGGTTACCAGGTTACTTTGTACAATTCTTCTCTGCATATGTCAAACCGTTAAGATTGTTTTTGAACCCTTGCTAGGTTCAAGAAAGAAAGGAAGAAAGCAAGAAAGCAAGAACGAAAGAAAGAAAGAGAGAGAGAGAAAGAAAGAAAGAAAAAGAAAGGAAGAAAGCAAGCAAGCAAGCAAGCAAGCAAGAAAGCAAGCAAGCAAGAAAGAGAGAAAGAAAGCAAGAAAGCAAGAATGCAAGAAAGCAAGAAAGAAAGAAAGCAAGAAAGCAAGAAAGAAAGAAAGAAAGAAAGAAAGAAAGAAAGAAAGAAAGAAAGAAAGAAAGAAAGAAAGAAAGAAAGAAAGAAAGAAAGAAAGAAAGAAAGAAAGAAAGAAAGAAAGAAAGAAAATTAGGTCCTTTCTGGAAAGACCTAATTAAGTCTTCTTGTCCAACAAGGTCCAGATGGCATGTATACCTTGGTAGTGTTTTCTTATTCTTTCTTTTCACAGTGTTGGTCCATACCTGTCTACTGAAGATGCTGAGTGCATTCCACCTGCAACTGAAAGAAACCTGAATTCATAATTAACTAATAAGGCATAGACTTTGAATTATGACTTACCTATTGAATGACCAGGACTAAAATATAGAACTTTGTTTTCTTTATTGTTTTGTTTTGGGGACACATTTGGCAGTGCTCAAGGCTTATTCCTGGTTTTGTGCTCAGGAATCACTCCTGGAAGGCCCCGGGGGATTGTTTGGGATGCTGGGAATAGAAACCCAGTCAGCTGCATGCAAGGTAAGCACCATATCTTCTGTACTATTTCTTCAGCCCAGATCTTATCTTTCAAACAAATTTAAGAATAAAATATATAATAAATTTGTGAGGATTAATTTAAGAGTATGTGAAAGTGCTTTGTAGATTATAAAATTTATAAACATGCTGTTGTTTATAATCTTAAAACAATTTTTCTTTATGTGGACTGCTCTTTTCTAAGCCTGTGCACTTACTTTATTTTTGTGGTTTGGCAGAAAAAAATGTTTATATCTTGTTTTTGCTACTGTTGTCATATACTTGACTCTGGCCTTTTGAGCTATAAATGTTCCTATGAATGGAGACAATGTAATGTTATGTTATTTTATTGTTGCTGTTGTTATTGTTTTGTGGGAACTATGACTGGCTATACTCAGGGATTACTACTGACTCTGCACTCAGGAATCACTCCTGGTAGTTCCTGTGGACCATATGAGATGCCAGGGATTAAACCTGAGTCAGTCACAAGCAAGGCAAGCACCCTACCCACTGTATTGTCACTCCAGCTCTATGTTCACCCTTATAGCCTGCCCAGTACCTTGAATATATCAGAAACACAGTCAATACTTAGCTAATGAGTACAAAAATTCTATATAAAATCATTAAAATCAGTATTTATTAAACTTACACATTTTTTGGAATACTTGAAGTCGATGGCTCTCAATCAAGGGTGATTTTTGTTTCAAAGGATATTTGATAATATCTAGGAATGTTTTTAAATTATCACAACTGTGGAGTAGAAAAAGTGCAATAGTGTTTTGTGGGTAGAGATCAGGGATGCTGCTCAATATCTACAATGGAAAATTATCTGGTTCAAATGCTATTAGTACTGCAAGTGAGAAATTCTACCTCAAACCAAAATATTAATCTACAGTCATATTTATTTGGAGTTGTAATACTAATTACAAGTAGAAATAAGAAATGACTATTACTCAAAAATATCCAAAATTTTATCAGAAATGTAACTGATATCTTGGAATGAGTTCTGAATATGAGTTTTTTTTAAGGATTTCCTTTTTTAAAATCCTATTATGAATTTTTATTATACATATAACTCAATGCTGATTTAAATTAAATAGAGAAATATTTCACTTGCCTTAATTTGATATTTTCTAAAATTAGTACACAAATCCAATTTTGCATGTTTTTAAAAAAATCAATGTACTTAATAACTAATGGTTCATCTTTAGAAATGTCATCATAGAATAAAGTGTTCCTGTTAGTGTATGAGGAATTAAATGAGAAGGGTATGCTAAAGTAGATGAATATGAAATAATCCTCTTATTTACTTAGACATATGATATTCACTTATGATTTAATCAGTCTTAAATGAGATATGGTCACAGGTAAACAGTAGCCGATGATTAGTTTGGGAGTCTAAGCAGAAAGGTGCAAAGACTAAAATACTTGAAAAAGAATCTACTCCTTTCCCTGCACCCCTCCCCCCATTACCTTCTTCTCAACTGTAAAGGGAGCATCAAAGTCTATAATGCAGTTTTGTTCCTTTCTTTGAACTACACTATTCTATAGTCCAGTAGCATTTGGACAAATGCTAGACTTATGACATTTCTGCCATCCGCCTGCTAAAATTTTGTCAAGTTGTGTCTTCTAACAGAGATCACACAGAAGAAAAGAAATAGGGTTCAGTTATCTACATCAGAGATGATTTATTACCTTTTCTAAATTAGTAGAAGGCACAATATTTTCTAGTTCTTATTTTTTATAGAAATTTGGACTAGTGATGTAGAGCACTTTTTCATGTGCCTTTTGGCCATTCGTATCTCTTCCTTGGGAAAGTTTCTGTTCATTTCTTCGCCCCATTTTCTTATGGGGTTGGATGTTTTCTTCTTGTAGAGTTCAACCAGTGCCTTATATACCCTTGATATCAACCCCTTATCTGATGGGTATTGGTTGGAGATCTTGCTCGGGAAGGGAGATGCGTGCTGAAAGTAGTCTAGAGACTGAACACGATGGCCGCTCAATGCCCTTATTGCAAACCACAACACCCAATTGGAGAGAGAGAGAGATCAAAAGGGAGTACCCTGCCACAGAGGCAGGGTGGGGTGGGGGGGAGATGGAATTGGGGGGGTGGGAGGGATACTGGGTTTATTGGTTGTGGAGAATTAGCACTGATGGAGGGATGTGTTTGTGAACATTGTATGAGAGAAAAACAAGCTTGAAAATGTGTGAATCTGTTTCTGTACCCTCATGGTGACTCACTAATTAAATAATAAAATAAATTTAAAAAAATAAATAAATAAAAATGAAAAAAAAAAAGAAATTAGGACAGTAAGAGTATTGATAATAATGAAAATGATACTGATCCTTATCCCACATGAAAAACTACTGGCTGGAGAACCAGATTTGATTATGTATATAGTCATGATATAATGCACAATAAAAGTGATATGAATTGTTATGTAATGAATAACCACTAGAGTTCTGAGAAGAAAAACAGTCTTTTAAAAAATCTCTAACTAAAGTCTCTTTTTTAAGCAGTAATACACTCTGAAAATTTTCCTGCAGAGGATCGTTGAAACTGTGGTGTTGGGCCACCATCCTTGAAGATACAGCAAGTTGTTTGTGAGGAAAAGTTGATAGAAAATGTGCTAACTCCCTCCTTTTTTAACTTCAAAAATCAGACTCTAATTATAGATATCTTTTCCAGATTGAACTACCCCACTAATTTAACCAAAAACATGTGTGTGTAACAAAAGAACTCGTAAAAGGAACATTTGAGGTTTCACATGGATTTCTGCAAAAGACAAACACAGTCAAATCGCAGAATTGGCTGATGGGCGCTCTGCAATACTAAAGCTATAAAGCTTTTATTGAATACTTGAGACTTATAATATCCATTCATCCTTTAAGAGAAATGAAAGGTCTTAATCCACAAAGGATCTTTCTTCTGCTTACCAGAGAAGCAAATCCTCCCACCTTGAATGGTACAGGGTAGAACTTTCTGGAACCCTGACTGCTTTGTTCTTCTGATCTCCAGTCAACCCTGTAGAAGGTGTACTATGGAGAAACCTACTCATCAGCAAATGATATGTATAATTTAGAAATAAGACAAGCATAGTATTTTTCCTGATTAGAAAATTGCTCTTTATGCAGCTCTTATCCAGAGCATGTCACTAAGAAGATGAACCAGGCATGCACCAAATAATATAACTGCAACTAACTCACACTCAAGATCAAAGTGTTTTAGAACAAGGCACCAAAGGTCCATTTATCAACCAGGAAGGTTGACAAGTGTAGATGCATTCCAAAAAACCATGCAAAAACCCTTGATGTTTTAGAGTGGATCTGAGAAAAATTACTCAGCAAATTGAATTAAATGAACTCTGGATTTTCCTTTGCAGTGTATTTATACACTTCTATTTCTTTGTTCTCTTCTTATAAAGCAGAATCTTGTATTCAAGGGACCAGGTACTGGGGATCAAGAAGGGATCGGCTGCATGTAAGGCAAGTTCCTTAACCTCTGTACTATATCTTCAGCCCTGAAAAGTATTTTAGAGATATAGAAGATCAACATGGACTGGAGTGATAGCATGGTGGATAGGGCATTTGCCTGGCACACGGCCGACCCGGGTTCAATTCCTCCATCCCTCTCTGCCGAAGGTATCCCACCCACACGGCAGAACCTGGCAAGCTACCCATGGCATATTCAATATGCCAAAAACAGTAACAAGTCTCACAATGGAGACATTACTGGTGAACACTTGAGCAAATCGATGAACAACAGGACAACAGTGCTACAGTGCTACAGAAGATCAAAAGACTAGATTTGGGACCACAGAGGCCATTAGCTATTTAAGATAAATAGACAGCGTCTGTTATAATATTGCAGTGAGGGTTGTGGTCCTGACAAATATTCTCTGCTTAAAGGTAGCATCCTTGAAAGAGAGAAAGAAGAAGGGAGAGCCCTTATGTCAGCTACCTAATTCTTAGGCAAATTTTGGAGACTAGAACATGAACCTTCACAATTCTGACCACAATTTTCAATACAAATAAAGGAGATACAGAAATTTAGGAGAGCACAATTTCTCTTCTCCCCTCGCACTCAAGGCATTGGGGAGATGACTTTTTTTATCACTTAAATTCTTTGAGGCTGGCAAAAGAAGACACTCTTACAATAGTCATCCGATTACTTGGTGACAGGCATGCCAACTATTGTATAAAACAGTCTGATAAATTATGGATTAAATATTTTAAATATTTCCAGCAAATGTTAAGAAAAATATGTGGGTAAAGGGGGCAGAATAATCCCACTGACACTTCTCTATTATATATCTAAATATACCTTGGATTTTAAAAAGCCAAAACTTTAGTTGTTGTAATCAAGGTAGGAAAAAATATCCAATTCTATGGTGAAAAATTCTGAAAGTGATAGCCAAAAAAGGAAAACAATTGGTTCTGCGTAGTGTTCAGCAATAGTCAGACCATAGTCATAAGATGATTAAAAGATGAAAATCACAAAATCTCATAAAATACTATCAACACCTGTCAGTGTGAGAAATGTCACCCATGCGCGATGTAGACAATCTTAGGGAAGGTTCGCACTATTATTCCAGCATGAAATGCCACACTCTAAGACCTTAGCAGAGACAGAAAATGTAGTTGGAATGCTTCATTCTCCTGGGTGCAGAGCTCAAGTTGGAGGGTCAAGTAGCTACATCCTGGGTTGGACTTATCCCCTGCACAATATTTTAAGTTAAATGTTAGAAAAGAAAGCAGTCTAGAGACCTTTTGATAATTTTAATGAGCCAGCTGGGTTCCCCAATCTGCACATTATGGACTTAAAAAAAATCAACTTGCTCCTGGAAATCACAGCCTTGCCAGACCAGGGGCAGGTAGATCAATCCTTTATAAGCTGAAAAGAAAACGAGGGAACATTCATCTGTACTGTGAGAGAGCCAACAGAAGACTCCTATACCTAACACAATAAAGATGAAAAGACGGCACAGCACCCAAACAAGCAAACTACAGAAAAATGTTTTAGAGGAAAAAAATACAAAGAAGGGAAAATGAAGAAAAGAGAAAAGGAAATGAAGGAAAGGAAAGATACAGTATGCACGATAAAATTAACTTAATTTGGAAAAAAGCAGAAATCTAAGATCAAGGCAAGTAAAGAGATTCCCACAAGTGTAAGAGAAAAATTAAATAATAATACATACAAAGAGGAGTTAATGAGATTTTAAACATAATACACACATATCTTTAGAAAGTAGAAAAGTTTATTTAAAAGTAGAAGAGAAAGGAAAACGACTTTCCCATGTGGGAAGGAACTTAGTATAGGACAAAGTTAACAGAGAATTCTGTGAGAGGTATAATTATATGAAAATTAGGGGCTGGAGAGATAATACAGTAGGGCCCTTGACCTGCATGCAGTGGACTCGGGTTTAATCCCCAGCACTTCATATGGTCTCTGAACTTGCTTGCCAGGAGTACTTCCTGAGCACAGAGTCAGGAGTAATCCCTACGCATCTCCAGAGGTGGCCTAAAAAGCTAAAGAAAATCATATAGCAAAGAAAACAGGAGCCAGGAGGACTGGTCAATGGTTGGAAGTTTGCAACAAGAGTCTAAGGGGGTGGAGGAGAGAGAAGGGACCAGTATGACAGTAATAGTTGGAAATGAGCATTTTGGCAGGAACTGAGTGTTAAAAGTAGATAAAGAGATGTACCTAGCTGAGAACATTTCAGTTATCTGTATTCCAAACCATAAGTCCCAAAAAGAAAGAGAAAAAGAGAGAGAAAGTGAGGAGAGAGAGAGAGACAAAGAGAGACAGAGAAAGAGAGAGGGAGAGAGAGAGAGAGAGAAAGGATAACTGCCCACTCATAGAGGCAGGTGGGGGGTTGCGAAGGAAAACTAGGACCATTGGTTGTGGGAAATGTATACTGGTTCAAGGACGGGTGTTGGAACATTATACGACTGAAAATCCATCATTAACATCTTTGTAACTGTGTATATATCATTGTGGTTCAATTAAAAAAATCACTGTCACTGTATCACTGTCATCCTGTTGATCTTCGATTTGCTGAGTGGGTACCAGTAACGTCTCTATTCGTCCTAGCCCTGAGATTTTAGCAGCCTCTCTTTGCTTGTTCTTCCCAGGTGTGCCGCATTGGAAGCTCTTTCAGGGTCAGGGGAATGAGACCCATCATTGTTACTGTATTTGGCATATCGAGTACGCCACAGAGAGATTGCCCAGCTCTGCCATGCAGGCAAGATGCTCTTGGTAACTTGCCAGGTTCTCTGAGAGGGAGAACTAAGCTATAAGAAGTCTTTATCATGGCTGTGGCTAGGTTCTGGAGGTCTTTGGCTGCCAGGGCTCTGCTCGGGGCGGGGAGAGAAACTCAACCCACCCCCCTCTGAAGGGTCCTGGTGAAGACAGCAAGGAGCGGGGGGGGAAGGCAAAAAATAAAAATCTTTATATCATATAAAATTATGTATTAGAGCTATGTGAAATTGGAGACTGACATAAACATTAAAGTAAGTGGATAAATTTAAAGAGAAATTTAAAAGAGAAATGATAAAAAAAAAGCAGTAAATGCAGAAGAAAAAGGTAAGGCAATCAGAAATTACATGACAGACATGGAAGGTATGAACGATTCAACATAGTTTAGTAAGAGGTTTCCCTTAAAGAACTGAGCCAGTGGGATATAACACAAGAAACTTGTGATTCTTACACACTTGGTTTCAATACTCACAGTGGTTTGTACTTCTTTGGGATATCTCTCCAGCCCAAGAAACACTTTGAAAGATGATCTAAAATATGCATACACAAATAAAGGAGAGTTATGAAGTGTGCCCCCCTCTCTCTCTATATATATATATACATATATATATATCTGGGGGGGGTAGAAAGAACTATTTAGAGGAAGTATTTAGAAGAGTAATCTTTGTCTTTGACCCGAGACTTTTTTTTCTGATTATTGAATCACCATGAGATATACAGTTACATAGTTGTTAATAATTGAGTTTCAGTCATGCAGTGTTCCAACACCCATACTCCCTCTAGTGCACATTTCCCACCACCAATGTTCCCAGTTTCCCTCCTGCCCCCCCATCCCCACATCCCCAAGCCTGCCTCTGTGGCTCCTCCACTCTCTCTCTCCTACTCTCTCTCTTTTCCTTTTATGCACTGTGGTTTGCAATATTGTTACTGAAAAGGAATTGAGCACATTCCTTTTCCTCCTTCCAGCTCTCAAGTTGTGTCCAGAGTGATCATTTCCATTGTCTATCACTGTCATAGCGGTCCCCTGTCTGTCCTAACCGCACTCCCCCTCCCGCTTTGTGGCAAGCTTCCTACTGACTTGAGACTTCTAATGACATACGATAATTTCAAGGAACACACAATTTGTGAGAGGATTTTAGGGGAAAGGAGAGGAGACGAGAACTTCTACTGACTCAGATCTCCCAAATACAATATCAGGACTGGCGTGACACACAGAAGGGAAGACAAGTACCCAAAGGCAGACACATAAAGAACCTTGCTAATAAGGAACACTATTGTGAAGAATATGAGGAGACAGGGAAAGCCTTGAGAAAGATGAGGAACTGTGTGTGGGGAAGGGGAGAAAGTGAAGCTTCCATAATTCTTGCTCAGTGGATCCCCGGAAGCTAGAAGGCAGGGAGAAGGTCATTGAAGCTGCCTGACGCAGAACGATGCAGCCTGCACTATGAATATATCTGGGAGTGAAGCATCAGCTTAGGATATAAGTAGGAGTTCAATTAACTGGGAATTTTGACCAAGTGAGGGAGGGAAAATATTGGTTGACCCTAGACTTTTGATTTTAAATGATGGGTGGATTTCAGTTCTACAGTCTAAGGTAGGAAGCACAGGAGACACACAATGGGGTACATGGTCAAGACACCTTAAGTTCTGAGACACATTAGGCTGAAATATAGATGAAGGAGAAGAGAAAGCTGAGAATGACCAGGGCAGAGATGCTTAGACAGCCACGAGATTGGCTTGCATGTGCTCGTTATTTGACATTCATTTAACACCCATGGTTTGGACACTGGGCTGCAGGCGCGTAAGATGAGAAGACTTGCTTCTCTCAGAGATTTCACTGCTCCGTAAAAGAGCTGTCATATCCCAGGTACACGGAGTAAAGCCATTATAAATGTTAAAGCAAAGGTAAACAGAGAGCTTAGGAGGGAATAATACACTCAGTTCCTGAAGCCTGGAAGTGACCTTGTTTATTTTGGACATGGACATGATGTTGATGGTCCCTCTATTGCCATCACTAGGATTGCTCAGGAAACTTCAGGTGAGACAAGATGAGAATGGACAATCATTGTTGAGGAAGAGACCGAGGAAAGGCGGAGCACTTAAGAGCTTGGGACTTGTTGCCAGAGAAACCAGCATTTGAATCTGCAGTCAGCTTCTGCTGGTCAAAAGATCTTGAAAATGTGCTCAACCTGTTTAAGGAGATTTTATCATCTAAAAATTAGGGATGATGTGTACATCAGGAAGAAATTACACTCCTAAATGTCTACGCACCCAATGAGGGACCAGCTAAATACCTACAACAGCTGCTAAGAGACCTTCAGAAGGACATCTCGAGCAACACAATAGTAGTTGGAGACTTCAACACCGCACTGTCTCCTCTGGACAGATCTAGAAGATTAAAACTCACCAAGGAAATACTGGCTTTGAAGGAAGAAATAGAAGAGAGAGGGCTAATAGACCTATACAGGGCTTTATATCCCCCCAAAAAGGAATACACATTCTTTTCCAGTGCACATGGAACATTTTCCAGAATAGACCATGCGCTGGGCCACACAACATACCTCAACAGAATCAACAAGATAGACATTGTACCAGCTATCTTTTCAGACCATGATGCACTGAAGATAAAACTTAATCGTGGACAGATGCAGAAAACTAAATCAAACACCTGGAAATTAAATAGCTCGATATTGAACAATGAGTGGGTCAGGAAGGAAATCAAGGAAGAAATCAAAAGGTACCTAGAAACAAATGAGAATGAAGACACGAGCTACCAGAACCTGTGGGACGCAGCTAAAGCCGTTTTAAGGGGAAAATTTATAGCTCTGCAAGCATATCTCAGGAAGCAAGAAAGGGCCCACATAAATAACTTGACTTCACAGCTCAAGACCTTAGAAAAGGACCAACAAAAGGAGCCAAAACCAGGCAGAAGGAAAGAGATAATAAAACTTAGAGCAGAAATTAATGACATGGAAACCCAAAAGACAATCCGGAAGATCAATGAAACCAAGAGCTGGTTCTTCGAGAAAATAAACAAGATTGATAAACCATTAGCAAGACTCACAAAGAAAGAGAGAGAGAGAACCCTTATAAGCCGAATCAGAAATGAAAAGGGGGACATCACAACAGAAACCAATGAAATTCAAAAGATCATCAGAGACTACTTTGAAAATCTCTATGCCACGAAACAAGAGAACCTAGAAGAAATGGATAAATTCCTCGACTCCTATAATCTCCCAAGGCTGAACCAAGAAGACCTGGAGTACCTGAATAGTCAAATTAACATCAAGGAAATTGAAATGGTAATTAAAAGTCTTCCCAAAAACAAAAGCCCAGGTCCTGATGGATTCACTAGCGAGTTCTTCCAAACATTTAAAGAGGACCTTTTGCCAGTCCTTCTCAAGCTCTTCCAGGAAATTGAAGAAACAGAAACCCTCCCTAACAGTTTCTATGAGGCTCATATCTCCCTAATACCAAAAGCAAACAAAGACACCACAAAAAAAGAAAACTACAGGCCAATATCCCTGATGAACACAGATGCGAAGATTCTCAACAAAATATTAGCAAATAGAATTCAACAACTCATCAAAAAGATCATACACCACGACCAAGTGGGATTCATCCCGGGGATGCAAGGATGGTTTAACATCCGGAAATCAACATAATCCATCACATCAACAAAAGAAAAGATAAAAATCATATAATCATATCAATAGATGCAGAGAAAGCATTTGACAAGATCCAGCATCCGTTTATGATGAAAACACTTGCCAAAATGGGTATAGAAGGGACCTTCCTCAATATTGTCAAAGCCATTTATCACAAGCCTATGGCAAGCATTGTCCTCAATGGGGAAAAACTAAGAGCCTTCCCTCTGAGAACAGGGACAAGACAAGGATGCCCACTCTCTCCACTTCTGTTCAATATAGTACTGGAAGTACTTGCAATAGCGATTAGGCAAGAAAAAGACATTAAGGGCATTCAGGTAGGAAAGGAAGAAATCAAGCTCTCACTATTCGCAGATGATATGATACTATACTTAGAGAACCCTAAAACCTCTACCAAGAAACTCCTAGAAACAATAGACTCATATAGTAAAGTTGCAGGCTATAGAATCAATACCCAAAAGTCCATGGCTTTCCTATATGCAAATAATGAGAGAGAAGAAAGTGACCTGAGAAAAGCAATCCTGTTCACAATTGCGCCTCAAAAAATCAAATACCTCAGAATCAGCTTAGCAAAGGAGGTAAAGGACTTGTATAATGAAAACTATAAAACACTACTTCAGGAAATAAAAGAGGACACGAGTAAATGGAAAGACATCCCCTGCTCATGGATTGGGAGAATTAATATTGTCAAAATGGCAATTCTCCCCAAAGCATTGTACAAATTCAATGCAATCCCTATAGGGATACCCTTGACATTCTTCAAAGAAATGGAGCAAGCGCTCCTGAAATTCATATGGAACAATAAGCCCCCACGAATAGCTAAAGCAATTCTTGGGAAAAAGAAAATGGGAGGAATCAACCTCCCCAACTTCCAACTCTACTACAAAGCGGTAGTCATTAAAACAGCATGGTACTGGAACAAAGGCAGAGCGGCAGACCAATGGAACAGGGTTGAATACTCTGACATACACCCCCAAATATATGATCATCTAATCTTTGATAAGGGAGCAAGAAATGTGAAGTGGAGCAAGGAAATCATGTTTAACAAAGTGTGCTGGCAAAACTGGATGGCTACATGCAAAAAAATGGGCTTAGACCTCCATCTATCACCATGTACAAAAATCAGATCAAACTGGATTAAAGACCTCAACATCAGACCAGAATCCCTAAGGTACATTGAAGATAAGGTTGGCAAAACTCTCCACGACATTGAAGCCAAAGGTATCTTCAAAGCTGACACGCCACTGGCCAAGCAAGTGAAAACAAAGATAAATAAATGGGACTATCTCAAACTAAGAAGCTTCTGCAACTCAAAAGAAACAGTGACCAAAATACAAAGACAATTTACAGAATGGGAAAGGATATTTATGCAGTACCCATCCGATAAAGGGTTGATAACAAGGATATACAATGCACTGGTTGAACTCCACAAGAAGAAAACTGCCAACCCGATCAAAAAATGGGCTGATGAAATGAACAGAAACTTTTCCAAAGAAGAAATCCGAATGGCTAAGAGGCACATGAGAAAATGTTCAACATCACTAATCATCAGGGAGATGCAGATCAAAACAACAGTGAGATATCATCTCACACCACAGAGACTGGCCCACATCCCCAAAAACAAAAGCAACCGGTGTTGGCGTGGATGTGGGGAGAAAGGGACTCTCCTTCACTGCTGGTGGGAATGCCGACTAGTTCAGCCCTTTTGGAAAACAATATGGACGATTCTCAAAAAGTTAGAAATTGAGCTCCCATTTGACCCATCAATACCACTCCTGGGAATATATCCCGGAGAGGCAAAAAGGTATAGTAGAGATGACATCTGCATTTCCATGTTCATTGCCGCTCTGTTCACAATAGCCACAATATGGAAAAAACCAGAGTGCCCGAAAACAGATGATTGGCTAAAGAAACTCTGGTATATTTACACAATGGAATACTATGTAGCTGTCAGAAAACATGAAGTCATGAAATTTGCATATAAGTGGATCAACATGGAAAGTATCATGCTGAGTGAAGTGAGTCAGAAAGAAAGAGACAGACATAGAAAGATCACACTCATATGTGGAATATAAAGTAGCTGAAAGGTACAAGCTTACAATGTTGTGATTCCTGGCAGACATTTCACTAGACTTAGTTACTAAAATACAGAAATCCAAAACTATGCTGCTGCTAGTGCGGCCTCCTGACCTCATATATCTTCATTCTCAGCAATGGAAAACAAATTACCAAATGCTTTCTTTTCAGCAGATCGACTTTAGGGGGGAGAAACTCCAAATTAATAATAGTGAATTTTTTATTAAAATATTGAATGTAATCAAAGTAGAGTGAAAGTAAAGTGAAATTTACCAGTTACACATGCGGGGTGGGGTGCTGGGGAGGTGGGGGGAAGGGGGGAGGTATATTATGATTCTTGGTGGTGGAATATGTGCACTGGTGAAGGGACGGGTGTTTGAGCATTGTATAACTGAGACTTAAACCTGAAAGCTTTGTAACTTTCCACATGGTGAATTAATAAAAGAAATAAAAAAATAAACATAAACGTAAAAAAATTTAAAAAATAAAAATTAGGGATGATGTTATTAAGTCTGACTCAAAGGGATAGTAAAGAATTTGGGAAATAGTGTTGGAAAGTACTTAACAATTTTATGTTCAAAATTTTTTTCTAAAAAATGCTTTAAGACTTTGTTGAGATTGGCCAATGAGAGTCAAAAGACAAGAGTGACATTAAGGAAAGCCCTGTGATGGAATGGAGCAAAGGACAGATTCTCGGAGGAAGACTCAACATTATCTGGGCAGATTCTGAAGCCAAGCTCTGAGAGTGCAGGAGGAAGGATGTCTGCCAAGAGAAAGGCGGGGGGCCCTTGAGTGACTTTTGGAAAACAAAATCTTTTGAGGCTGGTGATGTCACTTTGCAGTTATGTCCCCTGTTTCCTTTCTGTCCTTCCCTCAGCCTTTCTCTATAGCAGGAACTTTTATTCTTCTTGTTCTTGTTCTTATTCTTGTTGTTCTTGTTCTTATTCTTCTCCTTCTTCTTCTTCTCCTTCTCCTTCTTCTTCTTCTCCTTCTTCTTCTTCTTCTTCTTTTCTTCTTCTTCTTCTTCTCTTCTTCTTCTTCTTCTTCTTCTTCTTCTTCTTCTTCTTCTTCTTCTTCTTCTTCTTCTTCTTCTTCTTCTTCTTCTTCTTCTTCTTCTTCTTCTTCTTCTTCTTCTTCTCTCCTTTTGTGCACTATGGTTTGCAATACAGATACTGAAAGGAGACGGACTTATTCTTCCATAATTATTTTGCGGGGGGTGAGGGGAAGGTAGGGTTGGGCTATACCCAGCATTGCTCAGAGCTACTCCTTGGTTATGTAAGTGTGCGTGTGTGTGTGTGTGTGTGTGTGTGTGTGTGTGTGTGGTGTGCAGGGCTGGAAATTAAAACGGGGTCACACATATGCAAGGCAAGAGCCCTAAACCCTGTACTACCTCCTAGGCTACTGCAGAATATTGTATTTTGCTGAAAAGAGAAGGGAAATGGGAGAGAAAATATCAAGGGAAGTGCTTGATTTTTTTTTATGAGAAAAACTGTTTTCCAGGTGGCCAGTCAAGAATCAATGGGAAGACACATTAAAGAAGAAATGCTTATGGGACAATTGTCCTGGAGACAGCTGGGGGCGTGAGGACCAGAGCGGTCTGGTTGGGTGAGCTTTGAGAACCCAAGCCAGCTGGGTCCAGGGTAGGGTGTTGGAGAATTCTGCTGATGAGGTCATCTCCACAGGCTGAGTTTCAGTTTTCACTGTGGTGAGTGCACTGCAGGGGTCACACAGTGGTTTGCAGCAAGGGAGCTGGCCTGCGCGTCGGAGGCACATCTGCAGATGTTATGTGGCTGGTGGGGTTTACGTGGAATCGAGGATCTCAGACTCTGCCTGCCCTGTAGGTTTGTACCTTGTAGGAATATTGAAGCCAAGATTGTGAGACATTCCAGTCCTTCGAGAGTAGTCTGAGCTTGGACTTGACTCAATTTTTGTTTGCTCTGATTTTTGTTTTGTTTCACATGTAAGGTGGAAAGTGGGGTTGGGGATGGGATAGTCAAGTGCAAGAGAAGCTCATTTGGCCCTGGGACGTTCAGAATGAGAGGAGAGCGTGGCAGTGGAATGTAGGAAATGGCACAGGAAGCCGTCTTCGTCTGCGTCTGATGAGGAGGACAGCCGTCACCAAACCAGCGAGGCCAACATGTAGATTGGGCATAGGGTAAGGGATCAGAGGCCAGGAAGCCTCTGGCTTAGTTTTCACTCTAAAGGGGATTTTTATTGGTGTTGTGAAGACAATGGGACTCAGAGAACAGCAAAATAACAGTTGTTATCTTCTTTTTGTTTGTTTGTTTGTGTTTGTTTGGCGGCCATGCACAGAGATGCTCAGGGCTTACTCCTGGCTCTGTGCTTAGGGATCACTCTTGGCAGTGTTTGGGGAACCAGAAGGGGTGCTAGAGATTAAACCTGAGTCAGCCGTGCACAAGACAAGCACCTCACCCACTGTCCTCTTACTCCAGGCCCATGGCAGCTTTTAAATTCTTCAGGTGCTTCTCCTTTCAATGGCTACCTTGCCAGGACATATGGATGCTCAGATCTCCGCCACCGCCCCCCCCGCCCCCGCACACACACCCCCTGTTCACCAACACAGTCAGCCTCTACCTCCCTTACAATGATTGACTCCTCGGCTCCCTGCCATTCTCTGGGTACCAATCCCTGAGGTGCAGGATGGACAAAGCAGAGGGTTGTAACAGGAAAGCAAGAGAAATTCAAGTTTTGTTCCTCTACTCCTCCTTTTCACCTTAAGCTGGCAAAAAGGATGGCAATTTCCTATGGCAAAAAACCTAAGCTAATGTTCCATGGATGCTGTAATCTCCTAGGCCCCATCTCTAACCTGGCAAGCCTGGAAAACATGGAACATTTACATATGAAGAAAAAAAAAAGACCTTTAGATTAGCTGATGTTTTGTTTGGAAAATCTATGGCCCAGCCTGGAGATAGTACAGTAATGCAGTTCCTTCATGGTGTGGGGGATACTGTGACATTTCCTAAGCATAATAGCCTCAGGGTTTCTCACAGCGGAAAGTGTCTGGAGGAAACCTGCAAAGAGTTGTTTTGTAAACTCAACAGAAACTTAAGATAAAAATGTCATTTTTGGCTCTTGTTGTAATAATTGCTTAGAGAGTACCATATGTGTTTTCTGAAAGACTTTAGAACAAAATATTTAATCTTCTGCATACTGTAGGCTATCTGTAACATTTTTAGTAGGAAAGTTCCACTTTTAACACATTTCTGGCATTCTCACACTGTAAGTAATTTTATTGACCTCTCTACCGTGATAAACCTCAAGATACATATATACATAAATACATATATATATATATATATATATGTATACCTTTTACCAAGAGCCAAGGACATGAACAATGTCCTAGTGACCCCACCAGGAAATTCTAGAACCTTTGTCCATGTGGGTGGGGGCTAATGGGTGTCCAGTCACTCTTGCATCCTCATAACTTGCCCAATGCTTTCTTTAAATAGAGCATTCCCTAATAATTTGGAAAAGGAGTAAATGGGAAGCATGCCTAAGAGTTCTACATTTATTTGCATAAACCACTGCATATAACACTAAAAAAACACTTGGTTATAACTCGAACAGGTTATTTTCTTAATCAGGTACTTACTTTAAATAGGTGGCCAGATACTTATCAAAGTAACAACACATTTCCTGGACCAGAGAGTTAGTACAGGGTGTGGGGCACTTGCCCTATGTATAGATGACTTGGGTTCGATCCCCAGTACTGAAAATGGTCCTGAAAGAACTTCCAGGAATGATGCTTGAACATAGAGTCAGGAGTTAAGTTCCTGAGCACTGCTAGGTGTGACCGAAACAGCAAAATTTCCAAAAATTTCTTCTGGGTTGGCACATGTCTATCTTTACATTGAGCTCATGGATTCTGCTTTCTTCTACATTTAGCTGTTGAATTCCCTCAACACCCTGCAGACATGTCGAGGATGTCATTTGTAACAGATTCAAGAGGGGGCTTGGGTCTTGACCACAATGTTCCCAAACTCTGTTTTGTAAAACAATAGATGACTCATGATGTTAATCAAAGTTTGCCAGAAGATATTTATACTGGCCAACTTTAGGAAATGCATACAGCTTTTGGAGACCCCACATCTGGGAGAATCTCACTGTATATCAATGTATGAAGGGCTCTAAAAAGAAATCTGTTCAATTTCATTTACTCAAGCACTCATTTTTTTAAACTATGGAATCTATTTCTAGTAGTATTAAGTGTTCCATATAAACGGCCTAGAATAGACTGCTTCGCTCTCTATTTATATCATTGTACTAATTTCTAATATATTCTAAATAAAATTTAAGAATCAGGAAAATGAAATTTGAACTTTATTTCCTTTATGCTGTTTGTAGGAGTTCTTTTCATTTCTTTAAAATATACAGAAACCTCAAAAGTGTATGAAAATATATGTATGAAAATGCTTAAAGAGCTAATGGAGTTCTTTGGTTTCCATTGTATGTTTTTCTAAGCCAAAAATATATATTCTTTGGGAAATAGATACAGCTACACATTTTAGTGACCACTTTAATTTTATCTGTGATAATTTCAAAATTCTCAAATGGCATGCTACATTGTCGTCATATAGAGCTCATTCCACTTTTAGTATAAAGTGTACAGTTCTCTCGTATGGGCAGAAAATATATCCTGACATACTCACATGCCACAGAATATAAAACATCTTTGAGATGAGAGAAAATTTGATATTGTCTGTGTCAACATGTGTGGACTGTACTTAATAAGAAATTGGAATTCTGTTTCTGTTAAGCTCACATACATTGTTCCCCCCTTGGGGAAAAAGATATGCATAGTCAACATAGGAACGGAACCGCTGAGCACTCCTAGTCCTCATGTAATTTATTTCAGAATCTAGATGCATTATACATTCTAAAGAGTTTGTTGCACTCAAAATTGTAAAAGTTGAGCAGCTAAACTGCAAATATAAGCGACACATATAACCGGGAAATCACTGTTCATTCTTCTTACCTGTGTTCTGAAGGTCAGAAAAATTATTGTTGGATTCTTTCCATGGAAATGAGAGCAACGCAGAGCAGTTTATGGTTGTACAAGTCTGATGCTGCTTTCTTCAAGAGGATTTAAAGGGGGAAACAATCACAAAACAGCTTGGCAGTGTAAGTTCTGGAACTAAACTGTGCTGTCTGATTTCCTGTTTGAAAGGGGGGCGAAAAAGCTCTTGGACTTGATATCCTCTGAATGATGAACTACATAGACACTAAAGAACAGAATCTAAAACATGCACAATTAGGAACTATCACTGCCTTACTCTTTCAGTCCTGAGGAGAGCATACATTAAAGATGAAAGACATAAGAACACGAGTGTACTTGTTTTCAGTCTTTTACAAGAACTCATGGAAATGCCAAAAGAGCTGGAGTTTCACAGACCATTGAGAATTTGGATCCTTGAATATCAAGTCCTTTGTAGGAATCCAAAATTCCCAGACAATTATGATTTCAAAGCAGTCATCTGGAAATTAGGGGGACAATCATATTCTGGTTAGCTTAATACCTACATACTTAAATGTTAGTATTCATCTCATTATGCACTTGCAACCACAGGACATACACCGGACTTATTAACAGGGAAAGCTCTCTAAGATGGACCTTCCTTTCTGTTAACGAGGTCCCAAAGTTTGTCTTTTTAGATTGTTTCTCCAGGATAGATTGTTCGGAGTTTCAGGAATAATGTAAATGCTGAGAGAGGGAGGCTACGTGAGCAAAAATTTATCTTGTGAATGAAACCGGGGAAGAGATAGTATTCCATGCATTTATTGGGGTGGGGTGGTGGGAGGTTATATCAAGTGGTACTCAGCTGCTACGCCCTATTCTGTGCTCTGAGGTCACCCTCTGCCTGGGGAAGCTTCCTTCTTGCCTTGCATATATTCAATCAAGTAGTAATGGGGGGGCATGAGGATCAATATCAGATTAAAGGTGATACACAGACAGTGATAGAGAGTCTTGGGTATTTGGTTGACAATGGGGCACAGTAAGTCACTCTTGTAGCCATATAACCCAAACTATGATAAAAATTTTTATTTTAATAAAAGAAAAACAGAGAAGCTTTTCTGGGGGGGGTCAAGCATGCTGCTTCCTATATAATTGTCTTTTTCAGGGAATACCTACAGGAAGATGGCATCCCTCAGACTCTTTCTGTGGAGTTGGGGCTATGAAACTGGGCAAGGAGGTGTGCATGGGGGCGATGTGCCAACTCCTAGGCCTGGTGTTTGAAAATATTCTGAAAGCAGTTCAGATCCCTGATCCTATAGGATGGCTGATACTCAAGGACATTCAGAGGAGGCATTGTATTATGGTTACAGGGTCCTGTCTGTTTCAGCAACTAGCATGAATTATGCTGACCAAAAAACTCAGAATATAATTCAATAAGGAAGCAGCAGTTCAGGTACTGCCATTAAATTCGGTCCTGTAAAATAGTTTCATGTTGATTGATCTCATCGATAATGGGAGTTAAAACATGTTTACATGCCCTCAACCACTTACAAGGATTGTTGTATTACATAGAAACAAACATTAAAACCTGAATTAACACGTGAAGGAGTCACAGTTTGTAATTTTGTTCGCCTTAATGGAAACTTTATTCACAGTCAGATTTTCTATTTCGGCATGAAGCATTCTTTTCGGTCTTTGGCCTCAGGGATTTTGCAAATATAAATTATAGTTTGATTTTTAGAAATTATATTCCATAGATATAAGAGTTCTTGTAGAATTTAGAGTACAAAACAGCTAAGGCTACTCAGTGTTTAATCTGTATACGTAAATCTTTTGCATTTAAGTCCAGCTCAGTAACAATTAATCTGAATGCCACATTTTCACTGAGATGGAAAAATGGAATTTGAAGTCACATTTATGTTGTAAAGAAAAACATGAATCATTTGCTTCAGAAATAATAGACTGGAAAAGACACTTTTGAATCTCAGAACAGATTGCTCTGTCTGTCTAGCTCATTAAATGGAGCAGGGAGCGACCCAGAGGAGAAAGCAACGGCCTTAATCTCTGCCAAGATATTTTCTGACAATTAGTGTCTATGACCAGAACACTAATCAGAAATCATTTGGCCTTTGGATTCAGTGTTTTAATTTGTAAAATGAAAAAAAATCCCTAGCTGACTACATCACATGGTTATTTTCACTTATAAAGAGACAATATTCATAAAAGTGCTTTTAAGTACTATCATCCCAGGACAGAAAAACAGGGGCCAGGAGGACTGGAACACGGTTGGAAGCTTGTGACAAGGATGTGGAGGGCAGAGGGTGGTTATGATGGAGAAGGGACACCATGGCAATAATAGTTGGAGATGATCACTCTGGACAAGAATTGAGTGCTGAGTGTAGGGGAAGGGATATGCATGATAACATTTTGTATCTGTAGGACAAACGATAATGCTGAAGGGGGTAAGGAGAAGGAGAGAGGGAGAGAAGAAAAGTGCCTGCCATCGAGGCAGGCAAGGGGGGGGTTGGGAAATGTACACTGGTGAAGGGACGGCTGTTGGAACATTGTATGACTGAAACCTAATCATGAACAACCTCCTAATCGTGTATCTCTCAGCAATTCAATTAAAAATAAATTAAGATATTAAACATTTAACAGGTAAAATGGCACACTGCTGTCATCAAAGAATGATTCTGCATTAGAAAGTCATGAACCAACATGGAAAAAAGCACAAGCATGCGTGCCATTTCTTCAGAGGGCAGGAGGTGCCTTCCAGGGACTCATCTCCCTGGCTTATTCCTTAGCACCAAGAGGCTGGGTCCTCAGTGCATCAAACCAAAGACCCGACAGAAAAAGTCACAAGCCCTCTTCTCCAATCCAGCTGACAGGTAACATCGATTGCGTTTCCGTAGCATAGTATATTCTTTGATACAACGTGAAAATGGTATAATATGATTTCAAATGTAGCTATAGTTATTGAGTTATGCAATAACAGCCTTTTTATTTTATTTTAAATTTTATTTCTATAAAGTTGTTCACAATATTTGATGACATTTAATATTTGAGCACCAATCCCACCACCATTATACCTTCCCACCACATTTCGATCCCGAACCCCAAACCGTGCCCCCAAAGCGGAACCGAAATAATTTATTTTGTGTTGCTTATTATGAATAATCCACCAAAAATGAGACAAAAAAGGTTTCTTAGAGGAAAGTGTATGAAGATTGTTGAATTTCTCCCAGGAGCCATTAAGCCCTTCTATAAGAGATTGTTGTCAAAGATTGAGCTTGTGTGCTTATATATATATGTATATATATGTATTTATGCATATATATGTATCTGTATAAATATATTTCCTCCGAAGATTGGTTGCCTTCCACTTTAAACCCCATCAGATACGGTGTGCTACTCTTGGTGTAAGTGTGGTGTAAAGTATGAGATGTCCAGGAATAGATTCCCTCATGGGCGAGGCCCCTCTGAGCATGCGGAGAGCAGGCTTGAGTGTGGTAACTATTGAGTTCTGGAGGTTTCCAGCTGTCGGAACTGAGTTTTTTGGGGCTGGGAGGAGCCTCACCCGCCTCCCCTGTGAGTTGCCCTGAATGAAACAGGTCCGGCAGCATGGCTATGGCGCATTGTAATGTGCTTTCTTCTGGGAGATTCATAATGAGTCTCTGGACCATGGCAGTTGATGAGATTCTATGGCTCTAGCTGCAGCTTGTGAATGACTGCCAAGATGCAGGGGAAAAAAAGGCAGATGGAGGGATGTCACCCATTCCCAGTTCCAGTTCCTGGAGTTTTCAGTCACAAGTCCTGCATACGTGGGTTTTTCTGCAGATGCAGTCATGGGTGAAGCTCATCTGAGCGCGTGGAGAGTGACGGTGAGCGTGGTGGCAGTTGAGTTCGGGAGGTTTTCGGCTGCTGGTGCTGGAACAGTCTTTTTATTTTACTGTGCTTTTGATCTCAATGGTTATTTATACCTTCTTATTAGGTATTATAACTATAATAATAACTATAATAACTATATAACCTCAAACTCCATCACTCCATTCTGATGCCCACCTTACCTTGGATAACACAACTTATTTTTTTATCTTTTTGGGTCTTTTTGGGTCATACCTGGTGATGCTCAAGGGTTACTCCTGGCTTTTCACTCAGGAATCACTCCTGGTGGTGCTCAGGTGACCATCTGGGGCTCGAACCTGTTTGTATGCAAGGCAAGAGCCCTCCCTGCTGCACTATTGTTCCGGCCTCTTGTTCTCTATTTTTATCCAACAGGTTAATCTTTTTGAAGATTCCATTTATGATACCATGATAGTATATAATCTTTATCTATCTGACTTATTTTGCTTGATATGTGCTCAGGGTCGAATCATGTTGTAAATGGAAACTGTTCTCTTTTCTCTTTGATGAATAAAATTTATGTTTAGTTTTTTGGAGTGTAGCTGGCAGTTCTTGGGTCTTACTCCTGGGTCTGAGCTTAGGGATAACTCCTGGTAATACTTGGGATATGTGGTGCCAGAGACCAAGCCCAGGTTTACCCAGGTGCAAGGCAGCATCAATCTGGAATAGTCTCTGGTCCTGCAGGATTGTATTTTCAAGTGTGTCAACATGTGTTTGAGGTCTGGGATGGCACAAAATTAAAAATTGGTATTACATGCCAACTGGTCCAGACTTTTTGGAAAACAATATGGGAATTCCTCAAAAAAACCCTAGAAATTTAGCTCCTATACAACCCTATAATAACACTTCTTGGAATATACCTTAGGGATCCCAAAACACACAGCAGAAATGCCATCTGCACTCCTATGTTCATTGTAGCATTATTCACAATAGCCAGAACCTAGAAACAACCTCAATTTCTGAGACTGATGACTGGGTAAACTATAGTACATCTATACAATGGAATACTACACTGCTACCAGGAAAAATGAAGTGATGACTTTCGCTTATGAATGGATGGACATGGAGAGTATCATGTCAAGTGAAATGAATCAGAGGGAGAGGGACAGGCATAGAATGATTGCACTCATTTGTGGGATATAAAAATCGTAGTATGAGATTATTACCCAAGGATGGTAGAAACAAGGTCCAGAAGTACTTGACCGCAGTTGGAAGCTTGGCACAAGTGGGGTGGGTAAGAGAGGGCAGTTAGGAAAGAGAAGGGACCACTATGACTGCAACAGTTGGAAATGATCATTGTGGAGAAGAATTGAATGCTGAAAGTATGGAAAGGGATATAAATAAATGATAACCTTCCAGTACCTGTATTGCAAATCATAATGCCCAAAAAGAAAGAGAAAGAGAGAGGGAGAGAGAGAGGGGGGGGATTATCTGCTGGTGAAGGGACAGATATTAGAACACTGTATGACTGAAACTCAACCATGAAAATTTGTAACTATGTATCTCATGGTGACTCAATTTTAAAACTGTGTATTATCATAGGATGTTCTTGTCAGGTACTTACATAAGCAAAATATAACAACAAAATTTGTAAGGTACTTCAAGGGAAGCATCAAGAAAAGAAAAACAAAGGATAATATATAAAGTGAGAGAAGAAACTGAGATTTTTCCTTCCTGAGAACTTTGGGGCTTGACACCTGGTGTTCAATCCCAGAGAAAAAATGGCATTTTTTTTTGCCCCTGAATTAATTAGCCCTTGAAGATAAAGAACATAGGCAGACTTCTCTGGAGAGGCTTTCAAAACGAGGAGAAAAAGCACCTCATCAGACAAAAGTCACATGACACAGATCATAAAATTTCTCCTGAGCTGGATTTAATTAGGAATTGCTGGAACTATTTGGCATGCAAACAGCAGCTGTCAAATGTGCAGAGCATTTCCCAGCCTTCGAACAGCTGTACATAGTTTTTCTTTCCCTTTCCAACTAGACCTATGTAGAAAACCTGTTATGTTCTGGCAAGGGCTGGAGTTGTTCTCATGAGCTAATCAGATCATCTTAGACAGTACAAGAAAAAGATGTGAGTCTTTTAGATCGAAACAATCCCCTTTCCGCCTCCTTTTCTTTCTTTCTCTTCCAGTGGTAGCTTTCACAGAACGCTTTCAGTGTAAGCTTGTGAAGTTTTGGGGAGGGAAAGTACTTCAAAGCCCCCTGAAAGCCCTAGAAGTGCCGTGGAGGTTCAACCATCCTTTAAAAAGGTAGAGAATTATGCCCTGCTCATAACTGAGCAGGAGCACCTGCAGCACAGGCTTTCAGAAAGCGCTTCTCACTCCAAGGAGGTGCTAGAGCAGGAGATCTTTAAGTTGGTGTGAAAAATTTTTCTGCTGGGGTTCAGAGGAGAGCCCTTCTTGCCAGTGTCTGCACAAAAGCTCGGTTCCTAGAACTGTCTCTTGCATGAGTGTGATTCCAGTGGCACTGCAGTTTGGGATCCCCAGAAATACCACAAAGGTGGCATCTCCAGGGCACGGCGATCAAGTGACCAAGCCCTGGCAAATGCTGCAGCCCAAATGCACACAAAGTGCCACAGAGTGTGAGCACATGCGCAATGCCTGTAATCAGGAGTGTGTGATTCCTGGGGAAGACAGAAGCAACAACAATGACAATAGAACAAGAAAGAAGGAAAGAAAGAAAGAAAGAAAGAAAGAAAGAAAGAAAGAAAGAAAGAAAGAAAGAAAGAAAGAAAGAAAGAAAGAAAGAAAGAAAGAAAGAAAGAAAGAAAGAAAGAAAGAAAGAAAGAAAGAAAGAAAGAAAGAAAGAAAGAAAGAAAGAAAGAAAGAAAGAAAGAAAGAAAGAAAGAAAGAAAGGGAATGTTGTTGGAGGGGGTCTTCCCAAGTGGTGCTCAGTCAACCCAAGGGCCCAGTGATGAGTCTTGGCCAACCGGGCAAGCAATTCAATGCAAGGACCTGGGGATGCATTGCTGGTCAGTCCCGGCAGTTCTGAGGCTTCCAAGGACACCCCCTCCACCCCAGTGGCGCTCAGATTCCTCCAAGCCTGCACCCGGCAGTGCTCAGCGGGACCCGTGCTGGGGATAGAACCCACATTAGATGTGCGCTCCATTCATTATGTATCTCTGGGGGAAGGGCATTCTTTGAAAAATCATGGGAAGCCATCATTAACAGTCTTGTAAACCACAGAACCTCATTCAATACCAAAATATGTTGAAGAGAAAGAAGTCAGAATGATGGGGTGGGCTTCTCTGAATTTTAATGTGTTATTGACACACTCTTTGGAACAGTTCTGAATTCTTTTGTCAGAGACAAATGTGAAATCTTCTCACTGTAGAAAGATGGGTTTAAATATGGAGCTTATACTTTTAAAATTTATTGGAAAAATAATAACAAAATAAGATGCATAGAGTGCCAATATTATTTCCCTGGTCAGTCACCAGACAAATGGGCCCTGTTGATGGTGCAGGTTTCTGGTGGGTCCTTCCCTCTATCAGGGGAACACTGAATCCAAGGACATGCTCTCCTGCGATCAGTAGTATTATGTCTTGTTCCATAAAGGAGAACAATGTATGTGGGCATGACTCTGTGTGTGTGTGTGTGTGTGTGTGTGTGTGTGTGTGTGTGTGTGTGTGTGTGTGTCTTTCCCCAAAGCAACTCAAAGCTCGACATAATGATCAAGCCTATGTTTGCAGCACTCCGGAGGATCTGATCCATTTCGGGCAAGAGGTAGAGAAGGGTTTACTTGTGGCTGCTGAACGTGGATGAAGAAGGGATGAGACTGTTACTCCATGCTGCTACGCTCCTCTGCTTATGCTGGTTCAATGAGACCAGGCAGGGTAGCCACAAAGCCTCTCAGAGAGGGCTTCAAATATGTGATTTGGAGCACTGTCAGTTGCAGGAGCAGGCCTGTTGGTCCCCAGAGGACAGGCCCATCTGGAGCAAACTGCATTACAATAAAATAGAGGGAGTCAGCATTCTCAGGATGTGAAGTTATCTTGAGAACGAGCTGTACACTGCTTTATCCCGGGTGAACAAAAAGTTGTGTGCACACTCAGCTAAGAAGCATGTAGTCCGTGCCACGCACCAATGTCCCTGTATGTCCCTGTGTGCATCCTGGAACACAGGTGCCCCTCACTGGACATCTCATCAAGGTTCCTGTATGTGCTGCGGAGGACTTTGTACTGTGCCTAGCAGGCAGTCCGACGGGGCTTTGATTGCCACTCTCACAGTGAACCTTGAATATGGGAAAGGGTGTGAAACAGACACTGTCATTCTCAAAATGTGGTCTCTGATCTTCCAAAGATAGAACTGTTTAAAGCCCCTCAAAGGGGATTATGGAATTGCAGACCTCGGTTTCCGGTCCAAATGTGCTGAATACACATTTCTCCTCCTCCTCCTCCTCCTCCTCCTCCTCCTCCTTCTTCTTCTTCTTCTTCTCCTCCTCCTTCTCCTCCTTCTCCTCCTCACTCTTTCTCCTCCTCCTCCTCCTCCTCCTTCTCTCCCTCCTCCTCCTCCTCCTCCTCTTTCTTCTTTTGTCTGGACAGTTCATCTACTTGGAGGGAAATATATAAATTATTTTTTCAACTTCTTTTTAAATTAATTTGTTAATTTAATGTAGACAATACATTTTATTATAATAAGAAAAGTATGGAAGCCTAACAATAATGCAGGGAGGTAAAAAAGCAGTTATCACTTAATGACAACAAAGATAATTGGTTTATATGAAGGAGAACTTACAATTTTAATCTTTAATCAGATTGTTTTTTCTTGTGTCGGATTCCCAAGTGGTACTCAAGGGAACTGACAACCACTTCTGGCAACTTTTGATGAAGCAGGTCAGCATTTTAATGTTAAGGCCTGCGGATATAATGCAGCTCCTTTTTTAGATGCAATTAATAAATGATCTCACTCAAGCTGATAGGATTTTACCAATAATTATACAAAATGTCAAAATTATAAATCTTTTATCTGATAGAAATTTTGAATGAGTTATTTCAAAAAGAGAATACAAAAATCATATGCATCCTATAACGTTTTTGTTATTTATTTACTGAGAAATTGGTGGACCAATATACAGTTTATTTACCAAACTATTCAAAAGTAAATTCAATGAAATTCAATTAAAAGTAATTGATTCTTCAAAGCAAAAAAGTAACATGTGTTATAATGGAAGAAAGCTTTAGACTGATTATCTGAAAATTTTAAAACCTGTAAGTAGAAGACTTCAGACATGTTCCCATATGTCAGTGAGTTTTTCATCATTTTTTCTAATGCAATTTAAGGTTGGTATTTTTGTAAGAAATAGCAAATTTCAATGTAATCTTATTTTTTCCCCAAACATGAATATTCTTTTATTGTTTTGGAGTCACACCTAGCAGTGCTCAAGGTTTACTCCTGGCTCTGTGCTCAGGGATCATTCCTGACAGGCTCAGAGGACCACATAGGGTGGTGGGGATCAAACCCAGGTTGGCCATGTGCAAAGCAAGTGCTCTTTCCGCTATACTGTCTCTCTGGTCTATAACATTTTCTTAAAAGCAGTGTTTTATAACTAAGAAAATATATGTTGACAAACAGTTGACAATTTTCATTAGACCATAATATTATCAGTTTAAATCTTTCTTCAAATGTTAAAATGTGTAGTTAAACGGGAAGCGTTGCTGAAAGTAGGAATTTTCAATTCTGACTCTCTTCTTTCATATTGAAGTCTAAAAATAACTCAGGCTAAATATTATCATGAATGTTGCCCTTTTGATTTCACTCATAGTAGTTTTACTTGATATTTTTCTAAGGCAAAATGTGTCTATGATTTGTTTGATTGTTTTATTGCATGCAGATGCTGCAAAATCATAAGCATTGATTTTATGGAGGGTATTTCAACATAGGGTATTCATTTATCTAATCAATAAGAAGAACATGAAATATAAAATTCAAAATCAAGATATGCTGAAGCTTATCACTTGATGATCAAAAGTAAACCATTGCATTAGTTGCTTTATTCCTTCTATAACAGCCCGTGTCATACTTAATAGCTGAAGACAACACATTTATTATATTCGTGGAGGTCTAATGCTCCAGGCAAATTTTATGAGGCTAAATTCAAATTGCTGGCATGGCTGTGTTTATTCTGGTGACTCTAGAGGAGAAACTCCTTCTTCTATTTTCCAACTTCTGTGGCTACCCCATAGCCCTTGGTTGCTGGTACATTTTCAAAGTAGATGTTGGTTGCTTGAGATTTTATCATATGGGCTAACATTTAATATTCCCTCTCAGCTTCCTACTTCTACTATTAAAGGTCCTGTGATGACATTGGGCCCAAACAGAAAATCCTAGATAATCTAGTAGATTTATATCAACTTTAAATCCACTTGCAACCTAACTTTCTCTTTGCTCTGAAATGTGACATAACAATAGGTTCTGGGTCTTAGGGCATGCACATCTCTAAGAAATTGTTAACTTTGATTATTAAACATTGTATTCTATAATTCAAAGGAAGCTCTTAGTTATAGGAAAGTTTTAGTAGAGGGATATGAGATATACTGGTGCCAATCTGCATATCCCGTGACAGTAGACAGGCCTCAGCAGAAATTGAAAGTATGTATGAAATATATGTCTATTAAATATATTACAATTTTAATATAAATGACAACAATGCAACTTAGCTTAAGCAAAACTCAGCAAATGCCAATGCCACTGGTACTGGCACAATAGGTATTAATGGTGACAAGGGAATTGGCAAACCAGATCTCCAGTCACCTTGCCTGTCTTCACCCCAACTTTACAACAGAAATTTAAGCCATGGATAAAGGTTGGGTATGTGCATGTGAGAAATTCTACCCTTTTCATAGCAGTTCCAGTAAGAAAACCTTAAGAGTTTTGTTCTAGAACTAGAATTTTAAAACATTATAAAAGTGGGAGAAGATTAAGAATATTTTTTCAGAAGTACAGGCAAATAGCTGTGCGGGCTATGCCAATGAGAGATATTGAATGACCTGCCCTTGAGGAGTGGGAACAATTTCCCTTCATTCAAATATGGGATGGTTTGTCCCTGAAAAGTGACTTACAAGTCAAAAAAGGCACAATAATTTTGGCCTCATTTTAAGCAATTATTTCTCCACTTTTCATGCTATCACAAAGCATGAAAAAGCTTTGTGGAGATGCCCAAATGGAGAGGAATGAGTCAGTGCCATCTTAGATTCAGTTAGGATAGCCCCAGGAGAATCACTTCCAGATACCATGTAGATGACAATCTGCATATTTATCAGCAGAGTAACTGATTGTATTTTAATATTGCAAATTTGAGACTGATTTTCTGACACAGCAACCATTAACTGTGATGGGATGATTCTAAGTTTCAAATTCAAGTATTTACCTCTGATAGCTCACTTCTGTCAGTGCCTTCTTTCCCCCAACAACTTGGTATGGTGATAGGAAGAAGGGAAATGGGATATGTTAGAATTTGTCACCTTCCTTCTCTTGGGAATGCCCTGTAGAATCTAAGATCAGTGATACTTTTGCTCAAACATGTGAGACCCAGTTCATGGTCTTGGTGTTTCACTCTCATAAATGCTGAAGGGTGGATGCAGAGACAGACACCAAGGCCATGAATTTGAGGCACTAGAGCAGCGTTGTCTCTTTGGCCCAATTTACTCATCCAGGGAACTTTCAAAAGTACTGAAAACTGCCTCCTGTCTCCACACCCCAAGTATTTAGAAAATACTGGTTTTGCGTAGCACTTGGCTATTATAGCTTTTTTTTTTTTTTAAATAAAACCCTACAGGCAATTAGGTAGATGAGACAGATAACATCCAAAATTCAATAAAAGGTTTTGTTTTCTTTCAATGTCAGAGCACTGCTATTCATTCAGCCACGGATTAAGGTGACTAAAGTGGGCATGAACTGCACATTACTTATTTTTAAAGAATATTTATTGAATACCCCGGAAATAGACCATTAGAAAACTGTTCATGATCGAGTTTCAGTCATAGAGTGATTCAACACCCATCCCTTCTCCAGTGTACATTTCCCAGTGTACCATCAGTATTGGCTGTTTCCCTCTCACCATCCCCTAACACCCCACCCCTCACCCCCAGCCTCCCTCTATGGCAGGCTATTTTCTCGTCTCTCTCTTTCTCTCTCTCTCTCTCTCTCTCTCCATTTCTTTTTGTGCATTACGGTTTGCAATACAGGTACTAAGAGGTCATGGTGTTTGCTCAGGGCGTTCAGTATTTTTATCGAGACGGTCAGGTTGGGTTATCTTTTTAACTGGGTGGCAGTTTTGGGGTGTGGATGTGACTACTGAGGCTTCTGGAAGTACAGGGATATGGGCAGAGGTAGCTCATCCTGACTCTGAGAAAGCCTGGAGATTTTAGTCACAAAATCCACACGCCTGAATTTTCACAGATTATGTCTCAGTCAAGTCCGTCCAGAGATGGTGGAGTCATCTGGGGGACATGTGGGGCTTTGGGATTGTAGAAATAAGCAGCTGCCGGGGACTCTGCATAGGTGGGCACCAGGCTAATCACCACCCTCCAATTTATCCATCTTTTCAACCTTGAGCAGGTCGGAGATTAACTGTGACTTTGATCTCTTTCAAGATTTATTTATGGGGCTCCAAAGCAAGGCCGGTGGAGCTTACATGGCGGTGCTGGAGTTGGTTTGTGACTACCAGTGCTTCTAGGATTATTGGGAAGTAGGAGAAGGTAGCCCACCCCGACTCCGAGAAAGCTGGAGATTTCAGTCACAAAACCAGCAAACCTGAATTTTCAGCAGATTATATCTCTGAGGTCTGTCCTGAGATGGTGGAGTCAGGCCAGGGGCATGGCAGTGATTTTGGATTACAGAAGCAAGTGGCTGTTGGGGTTTCTCCTTGTGCAGGCACCAGGCTGACCCACCCCTCTTTGATTTACCCCAGTCTGTTAAGCCTTGCGTGGGTCTGAGATTAACTTTGGGTTTTGATCTCTTTTGAGATTTATTTATGGGTCTCTGAAGCAAATCTGAAGCAAGGTGAAAAATGAGCTTATATAGCCAAGTCGGTGGTAGTTTGTGGGTGTGACTCCCACATACCAAACTTTTGGCCATTTAATTTCTCGGGAAACTTGTTCCCGAGTTTTTGGGGTCTGGCTAGAGGCACAGTGGCAATTTTGGGATATCAGGAAGCATGAAAACACAATTAGGTTGCTAATGCACCAATGCCACGAGTACAGGTTGACCAATTGGCGGAACCATACCCCCAATAAAAATAAAACATGAAAAAAAGACAAAACAAGAATGAAATAATGTATATGGAAGAGAAGCAATGGAAGACTTTGCAGATAGAGCTATGGAATCAAACTTCTAGACAAGACCACAGTGCCAGTGTGCATTTTGGTAGGTCCAGTTGGTTTTCTTAACAGAACTAGAGATAGTTAATAGGAAAATTCCCCCAAATCCAGTTATTCTCTCCTCCTGAAATCACACAGGTTGAATTTGGGCCTTTAATGCCTTATTGGGGCATGAGGATAGCGAGAGCTATTAAGATATATATTGGAACAATTGCTTGCAGAATTAGTCTTTTAGAGGTGGTTGTTTTTTTTTCTGACATAGGCAGAAAAAAAAAGACATAGGCAGAAAAAAATCTGAAATGTCATCGTTTTATCAATGTGGGCCACTGAAATATGATAGAGAAAACACATTCTCATCAATCCCTATGGACACAGTAAATGACAGAAAATGTTGCCTTTTGCTTTCGACTGCTAAGAGTTTGAATTTCTTGTTACTCAGAGTTTGAATTTCTTGTTACTCCAACATACACCATCATATATTGATTAATACCTATTCAGAGCCAGATGGATAGGTATTTCTCTGTCGAGGGTTCAGAAGCAGAATTCCTGCCCTTCTGACGTCCAATTTTGAATTCTGCCAAGGACTTTTCTTTAGAGGAGACAAGAAGAAAGAGAATGGGCAGATTCTTCAGTGCTTGGTTTGTGAATTAAAGCAACATGCTTTGACTTCAAGTCAGGGAATTATTTTATTTTATTTCGAAATCTGTATTTGGAAAGCTAGCAAACTTTTCCCTGAGGGTAAACTGGATAGGATGGTCTCTGTTCTTGGGAAATTGGGTTCAGTTGATAGAGGGGTGTGATGTTCAGACAAAACAGGATGGACCAGAAGCAGGAAGGAAAGTGGGACTTCCTTCTAAACCTGAAAAACTATGAGATGTCCCTGATTGGAGGTATGAACAGCAAAAGGGTATTTAAAAATATTAGTGAAATAATAGAAAATTTGAGGTCTCCTAAGGCCAATGATCATAAGGTGACTGCCATGGAAGGGGCAATTTGTTACTTACAGTTTTCAGAAGGAGATGGCATACTCAGACACAGAGAACATGTCACAGTCCCTCTAGAAGCTGAGAGAAGGGGGCAGTAGGGGCGGCAGTCAGATAAGTAGGCTTAGAATGGGTATCTTCTGTCTTTTAATTTAAAAAAATTATCAGCTCTTGAGTCACTGTCATTTGCATAATTATTCTCAGTTAAGTTTCAGGCATACAATATTCCAAAACCAATCCCACCACCAATGTGACTTCCCTTCATCTAAAAACAATATTTTGGCACAATAGATTTTCAAAGATTTTAATAACGGTTTTAGGCACTTGGTGTTAGGTTGGATGTTTTTCATTCCGTGTGGGAAGATCTGCACTTAAAGCCATTCCTATGTCCCTGCTACCTGGCGCTGGGTTTAGGAGAGGACAGTAGCCTAGAGAGTGAGACTCTGAGGATCAGGGGTTGGCTCAGAAGTTAACGCACAAGTTTTGCATGCATGAAGTTGTGGGTTCGATCCCTGGTGCCACCATGTGCCCTAGCTGGCTCCAGTCACCTCTGGAGTTGGTGACCTGCCACTCTGGGGTGGACCATCTTCCCATCTTCAACACGGGGGCAGTTTCTGAATCTGCTCCAGCCAGGTGTGTGCAGGCACCATTAAAACAGGCTGTAACCTGCAGCAAGCATAACTTCTGAAAGAGATGTGGGGGCCCTGGGGACCACCACCCCTGAATGTGTCTGAGCACCACAACCGCATGTGTGAGCCCCACAACCAAGACTGTGCAGTCGCTGGGTATTGGCAACAATAGCATTGACAGACGAGTGAAGAGGGAGAGAGAGAGAGAGGAAGACAGAGAGAGAGAGAGAGACAGAGACAGAGACAGAGACAAAAACAGAGAGAGACAGAGACAAAGACAGAGAGAGACAGAGACAGAGAGAGACAGAGACAAAGACAGAGAGAGACAGAGACAAAGACAGAGAGAGACAGAGACAAAGACAGAGAGACAGAGAGAGGCAGAGAGACAGGGCAGAGTGAGCCTCTGAGAAGGGGACGGGCCAGGGCATGAGCATGGTTGTAAAGCAGACTTGTTGGGGAGTGGTTATTGTCTGTAGGGAGGTACTAGCCCTGGGAGGGAAGTTCCTACAGATTCATCGTATCAGAATATGGAAAGTAAAAAACATGGCTGATGTAAGGAGAGATCTTTTTCTTCCCCACTCCTGGCATCTGTAACATTCAAGACAGATATGTAGGGCCCCAGAACAGAAAAGGTTAGATCTGTTGTGTGTTTCTATGCAACAAACCATCACAACATTTAGCAGATCAAACAAACAGTGATGGGATTGAGGGTGAGGGTCACATTTGGCTGTGCTCAGGGATCACTCCTGGCAGTGCTCAAGGGATGATAAGTGGTGGCAGAAATTGATCTGAGGTCAGCTGTGTATGTGTCTTATTCACTGGACTACCTCTCTAGTTCCAAACAGTTTTTCGTTCTAAATTATCAGCTTTAAAGTTTGATTTTGTTGGAATGGAATAAGGAGCAATTGGACAGCGGGTAGGGTGTTTGCCTTGCACATGGCTCACCCTGGTTCTGTCCCTCTCGGAGAGCCCTGGAAGCTACCGAGAGTATCCCGCTCACACGGCAGAGCTTGGCAAGCTATCCCTGGTGTATTCAATATGCCAAAAACAGTAACAACAAGTCTCACAATGGAGATGTTACTGGTGCCCAATGGAGCAAATTGATGACAATTTGCTACAGTGCAGTGCTGAAGTTTTATTTTAGTTGTTATGACTTATAATGTGCTTAGCAGTTATATTTCATGCCTATAACACCTTCCACAAATGGTGTCCACTTCCATCCACCATTTACTCAAGGTCCCCCTCGACTCCCCCTTCTTCCGGTCCGCCTTCCCTCTGCCATGGTAAACTTGGCTCTGTAGTATAGTTTTCAGGTTCTCTTCTTTTAGCCATTTGTTATCCCCCTACTGTGCTTCTTTGTATCCCTCACATGAGGGAGATCATTCTGTCCCTCCTCTTCTGACTGACTGCATCACCGTGATTCTCTCCTTATCTCACCGTCTTAGTGGGTTAGATTTAACACTAGTCCTCTGCCCCGTCTCTCATTGACACTGTAGCATCAGTGACAGCCGTTTCCAAGCTCACTCTGTGGTAAAGGTCCTTGTAAGGGAGATGGACCCACTGCCAAGGGCCCTGGCTAGTTTTCCCTGCCAGGTGGATCTCTACAGGGAAATTCACAACAGGGCAGCTACCTTCCACCAGCTGTGAAGCAATGAGACAAAGAGTTGAAAGCCAGGATTTTCCTGGAACTCAATTTCGGAAATGGCATCTCTCCCAATTCCAGAAGAGGCCTTCGATTTCTTGTACTGGATTAAGTTTAGGAGCATGTCACTATGTCTCCTCCATGATTGAGAGTAACATGAATATCAGTGTGTTTTAGCAGTTCTGCCTCTCAGGAGTTCAGTCTTCGGGCTTTGCATCAGAAAAGCAGCCAGATGCTGGCGGGACTGTTGGCGTCTCTGCATCAGGCAAGGGAAGATTTGGAGAGATGCCTCTTCTCACGAGGAGCCGAGAGGTGGCAGGAAGCCCCAGTTTCCAGAATCGAATGACCATATCAGGCCAAAATCTGAAGACATCTGTGTCATGAAATGAGCAGGCTCCCATCTCCTGCTCCCAAAGCAGGCACAGAAGCCTCTGGTGCTCGAGGTGACCTGGATTGCCAGGGAGATGGCCTCCAGGGCAAGATGAGCAATTCTGGGGTAACCAAGATGAGCTGGGGCTGTCCCAGCGCTCTGGGACACATACTCACTCTTGCTTAAATCCTCAGGAAGTTGGATCTATTTCCTGCCATCCCTGAAAGGAAGCCCCTGATGGAAACCAGGTTGAGATGTGGGAAGCAAAGTATCTCAAGTGTGTGCAGCCTGCTAAGTCATTCCTGCCTTAAAGGTTCCAGAGCTGGTCCCCAAGGGGACACACTGTGGGGAGGGAAGGAAAAGGCTGTCAAGAAAGTGGCGAATGTGCCATTAGCGGCGTGTTCTTCTGCAACATGGCCCATGTGCTTTCCATCTCGCCTCTCTCCACATGTGTCATACCTCGCTCTTTTCTCATCCAGTCCCTGATATTCTCCTGGGCCTGTAAGTGTTTCCATCTCTAACAGTTTGGACAGACAGGACCATTCCGGATTCCAGGCTCCTGCCAGACATAAGGAGTTGCATGACGGTGTAAAGCAGAGACAGAAAGATTTCTGCTCAACACTTCCTGTCCTGTTAGCAAGTACCAGATTCCAGCAACAAAGCCTTCTCCTTCCACAAGAAGAGACACTCCAGTGCCAGGTGCAACTAAGGAGTTGATCTCCAAGCAGATGACAACATGCTATGTGTATTTTTTTATGGATGTGTTTTTTAAGAGTTTTAAGGTATCCAAAATATCATGAAAAGACGGGACAGTACATGTAAGGTCGATATGAGTATCTCTGCCTTATCTAATGTGGTGATCAAAATTTCATCAGGAAACAGTCTCTGTGGTCCCTCCTGCCCAGCCCTTTAGGGAGAAAACTCATACTGATCAGAATGAGCTGTAGTATAACTCGGCAGTAGTTATTTTCTATGAGATAATATGCTTTTTGAGAGGGACAGACATAGAAGGACTGCACTCATTTGTGGAGCATAGAATAACATCGCATGAGGCTGACACCCAAGGACAGTAGATACAAGGGCCAGGGGGATTGCCCCATAGCTGGAAGACTGCTTCATGAGCAGAGGGGAGAAGGCAGATGGAATAGAGAAGGGATCACTAAGAAAATTGATGGCTGGAGGAATCAGTGGGGATGGGAGATGTGTGTTGAAAATAGATAATGGACCAAACATGATGGCCTCTCAGTGTCTGTGTTGCAAACTATAATGCCCAAAAGGAGAGAGAGAGAGTATGGGGAATATTGTCTGCCATGAAGGCAGGGGGAGGGTGGGAAAGGGGGGTTATACCCGGGATATTGATGGTGGGGGATGTGCACTGGTGGAGGAATGGGTGTTTGATCATTGTGAGATTGTAACCCAAACATGAAAGCTTGTAACTATCTCATGGTGATTCAATAAAATAAAAAAGCAAATATGCTTTTTATGGGTTTTATACTTTTAGTTTATAGAAATGGGACACCTATATTTCATATTTAAGGAAAACATAAAAGGTGGTATAAAATAAATGAATTGCTTGACATTCCAAAGGACTTTTGGAAACTAAATTGTGTTCCCGCATTTTTTTTCTCTTGAGAGTGGTGGGTGATTAGGCTCCCTTAGCACTTTTGCAGAAAGCTTTTCTCTAAATCCTCAATTTCACCAGCAAAGTCTACACTATATTCCATCGTTCCTTTTCATAAAGAAGATACATTGATCACATTTCCTGGGAGATTTGTGAGTCTCTACTCCAGGTGACAGTAATAGACCAGTACTTTTCTATTATCATCTTGCTTCTTGCTTTAATATATTCCTCAAGGGGACAGCTTTTGACCATTACTAAAACTATGGGATTTGTTTATTATAAGCCTTCTGTCTTTAAACTCTTAACAATCTTGAGGACTTTTGTTATCTGTCCTAAAGATCCTACAAAAAAAATAATGCCAGGTATTTTGTATTTGTTTGAGTAGTAAGAGTTATAGGAGGGGTGATGTGTTTTTGTAAGATATCAATTCCTTCCTTTTTGAAGGATGTATGAAATCTGGGGGTTCATTTGATCTCTCGAAATGAACATAAACCAGGTATAACATCACTTTCCGTGTCTGACAGCATAATTGGTACCAGGAGTAGCTTCAGGAAACAGACCCTTGAAATGTGTTTCTGGGGTTGAGGTACTCAATGAGGTTGAATTGAATAATCTCAGTCACTAAAGGTCTGTGACACCAGGACAATCCATGCCCCCAGTGGTCAGAGAGATTCAAGGAATGAGCTTGTGGAAGAATCCCCGTCTTTGGCATCCACCCCATCTGATGACCATAGTAATGGTGAGGTTGGGAGGTGTCTGCTGTGATAGAGAAGTATTCCACACCTCCTCATATACTTCCCCTCGCCTGGGTTGGAGGTATTTCCCATGCCCTTGACTTTGGACATGGCCGTGTGGCTTTCTTTAGCCACAGGACTTGAATAAATTTAAGGTAGGCAGAGGCATTAAATTGTGCAAGCTAGCGCACTGAGCGGGTGTCAGCCCTATGGGGCCAGTACACAGATTCAATATGAAAGGAGGAAGAGTTTCAAGAAAAGAAAGTGACGTCACAGCCAGACAGCACCTCTGTTCTGAGACCAACACTGATCGTCTTCATGTTCTGGGGCCATGCGTCATGCCTTTTCCAGAAATTTCTAGATGGGGCCTCTGTTTCCCAGGTCCCTTTATTAAACACTCTTTATAGAGTCTGTTCCTTCTCTTTCTATCCCTCCTCTCTCCCTCCTGGAGCAGGGCTTTGTTTCTGTAAGAAGGCCAGGAGATACTGGGGCTCAATTTCCTACAGCAGACAAATTTCTCGTTGAAAATCCAAAGCCTTTCAAGTTCTTATCTGTAGGCTCCTTAAATGCAGAAGCTATACTTTAATTCATCTCAGTAACTTTATCAGCCACTCACAGGAGCTCCATCAATCAATCCTGAATTGTTGTTCCCTATGGGAAGAGCAATTCTTTTACAAATACAGAGTTAAGAGAAACAATTAGAGTCAAATGGGAGCTCAATTTCTAATTTTTTGAGAAGCGTCCATACTGCTTTCCAAAAGGGCTGAACCAGTCGGCATTCCCACCAGCAGTGTAGGAGGGTCCCTTTTCCCCCACATCCACGCGAACAGAGGTTGCTTTTGTTCTTTTGGATGTGTGCCATTCACTGTGGTGTGAGGTGGTATCTCATAGTTGTTTTGATCTGCATCTCTCTGATGATTAGTGATGAAGAGCATTTTTTCATGTGCCTTTTTGCCATTCATATTTCTTCCTTGAGAAAATTTCTGTTCATTTCCATTCCCCATTTTTTTTGCTTTTTGGGTCACACCTGGCGATGCACAGGGGTTACTCCTGACTCTGCACTCAGGAATCACTCCTGGCGGTGCTCAGGGGACCATATGGGATGCTGGGAATCGAACGTGGGTCAGCTGCGTGCAAGGCAAACGCCCTCCCCGCTGTGCTATCACCCCAGTCCCTCCATCCCCCATTTTTTGATGGGGTTGGGAGTTTTCTTCTTGTAGATTCCAACCAGTGCCTTGTCTATACTTGAAATTGAGCTCCCATTTGACCCAGCAATACCACTACTGGGAATATATCCCGAAGAGGCAAAAAAGTACAGTCGAAATGACATCTGCACTCGAATGTTCATTGCAGCACTGTTTACAATAGCCAGAATCTGGAAAAAACCTGAGTGCCCGATAACGAATGACTGGTTAAAGAAACTTTGGTATATCTACACAATGGAATACTATGCGGCTGTTAGAAAAGATTAAGTCATGAAATTTGCATATAAGTGGATCAACATGGAAAGTATCATGCTAAGTGAAATGAATCAGAAAGAGAGAGACAGACATAGAAAGATTGCACTCATCTGTGGAATATAAAATAAAATAACTACCAGGAGGTTGGCTCCAAGGCTTGGAAGCTGGCCCCACACGCTGGAGGAAGGGGCAACTCACATAGAGAAGGAAACACCAGGTAAAGTGTAGTTTGAGGACCCGCACGGGATGGGACATGCACTCTGAAAATAGAATATAGACCAAATACGATGGCCACGTAGTGCCTCTGTTGCAAACCACAACACCCAAAAGGAGAGAGAGAGAACAAAAGGGATGCCTTACCACAGAGGTGGGGTGGGGTGGGGGGATGGGGTGGGAGGGTGGGAGGGATATTGGGAACATTGGTAGAGGGGACTGGGCACTGGTGTAGGGATATAAACAAAATGCAAACATGAAAGTTCATAAGTTTGCAACTGCAACTCCTGGTGATTCACGAATAAAAAAATTTTTTTTAAAAGAAAGAAAAACAATTAGAGCATTTGTGTCACAATAAAGTTTGGGATAAAAATCTGAAAAGCCTAAATAATTTCTTGAGGGGATGGTGGCTCCCAAGAAGTCCCAGGGACCCTTACTAGAGATGGCCAGCCAACCAGCAGAGAGCCCCAGAGGTCACCTGAGGATGATGGGGTGCCTCCCCGGCTGCACTGTGCAATACAGGGGCCCTCATGGTGCTGAAGATCAAATCAGGGCCAGCTGCATGCACTGCAGCATCTTAACCCGCGCACCATCTTGCCCGCTTTTTAATGTTTTCTATGAAAACTCCATCTCCAGACTTTGTTTGGACTTGGTCTCATTGGCCCACTTCTTTTATCTCTCCCCAACCCCACCACGCCGGGACCCCACGCCCCTATACACCCACCCACCAACCCACCTGAAACCCTTCCCTAAATGTTGCGATTTTGCTCCGGGTGCCTCTGGGGGTGAGGAGGTTGGGGGGTTGAGGAAACTCTTCCCTTCTCCCGCTCTCGGCTTCTGTCAAACCTTGATGGTCTCACGTCTCCACTGAATTGTTGAAATACAGCCTGTCCAGAGAAGTAGGAAAAGAACGTATTGCAAAGGTAGTTTTGAGTCAGAAATGCTTCTGTTAGCCAAGCTTTGGAATGAGAAATGCATTCTGGTCAGAACCATCGGGGGGAAAAAATCATTGACGCCGCAACATGACTAGATTTGCATTTTGGAAAAATAAAGTTGAATGTATGTGAGGTTGAATTTGACACAGAAGGATTAACACAGAGCGGGGAGCAATTAACGGACATTTAAACAGGGCTGGAGAGCTAGTCCAGGGGGGATGGTGCTCGCCAAGCATGCAGTTGACTTTGATTTGATCTCCAGCATTGCATATGGTCCCCTGAGCAGGGAGCACTGATCCCTGAGTACAGAGCCAGGTGTAAACCCTGAGCACAGTTGGATGTTGCCCAATCTCCAACCCTCTCAGTGTTTAAACAGTGCATTTAAACACTCAACAGTGTGTTGGACTGAAACAGTGTGGCTGGAGAAAGAGGATGGATTCAAAGTACACTTGGGAGACTTGAGGGTGGGCTCAGGGATTCAAAGCACCTCCCATACAGCAGGTCAGGAGGTTCGAGTCTAATCCCCAGTATTGCCCCTACGCACCCAAGCATGGTCTCAGCGACTGTGCTGTCTGGGGTGCCCCAGGGTCACAAAGGAGAGCAAGCACCTCAACTAATGTCTTGGCTCAGGGCAAGCACCACAGCCCCCAAAAATGTGGGTAGAAGTGTGAGGCCAGCATTCACGCAGGTGAGCACCGCAGCGCCCCCTGGAGGACACTGCCACCAGAATGACTGGGTTCGAGGCCCCCAAACTACAGAACAACTTTCCAGGGCCACCCGTGCCAAGCATGTGAGGGCCACTGCGAAAGCTGACCCCCGTCATTGCAAAAACAGCAGCAATCGGAAGGGAAGGGGGAAGCGAGGTGTCCAATGGCAAGTGCTCGCAGAACTGTGCCTTAAAGGCCCTTTCATTGTGTCTCCTCCTGCATGGTTGTGATCACGACATGGAAGAAGGACAAATGAGGCTAGATCAGAATTTTCGTTTTCCAGAACAATCCCAGATCCTGGCACACCTGTGATGTTTGTCTTTCCTTGTGATGAGTTCGCTAAGGCTTCTGGGACATGAGCTAAGTCATTATTTACTTCTGTGCTTTTTAACCCTTTCGCTCATGAACTATCCATGGAGGGTTAAGAACAAGAGGGCCTGTTTTGTGTTAAAGTCACAAAAATAGCAAATGCAAATAATCCTGCCCTAACTAATAACTACTGAGGCATGTATAAGAGAATCTCTCAAAACTGCTACTCTCAATTTAAACATTAAGTGTAATATAGCAAGAAAATAATGGAAAAGTAATAAGTCACTTTAGCTACATTGTTTATCTTACACATGATCAACAGTGTGGAAATTGCTGTGGTTCATAAATAGTCTCCATATGGTGTCAGATTATTCATCTTGCCTTGCAATCTGCAAATAATTTGCTCATGTTATGCCAATTTTTAATGTATTAAATATGAGACACTTACCCAAACATACTGAATTTGATTTTTTTGTGTGTATGTGATAACACTCGTGGCTTGTCTAATATTCTAGAAATTTCCATGAAGATTCACCCAAGATTAATTTAGAAGTAAAAAGAAGAACATGAACAAGAAGAAAAATAAGCAGGAGGAGGAGGAAGAGGAGGAAGAAGGAGAAGCAGAAAAAGAAAAGGAAGGAAGGGAGGAAGGAAGGAAGGAAGGAAGGAAGGAAGGAAGGAAGGAAGGAAGGAAGGAAGGAAGGAAGGAAGGAAGGAAGGAAGGAAGGAAGGAAGGAAGGAGAGATAAGGAAGAAGCTGTCAATTGCTGAACAGAACTGGTGCTGGTCAGATTCACAGTTAATAGCTCCTTAACCCCACTGCCATGGTCCAGAGGGGTGAGCAGATTAAAAGCCAAGGTCAGGGCTGGGCAGGCGGCCTTCAGCTCTGGAGTTCTCCTCAGAGCTCCCACAGGGGCCAAAGGTCTCCCCAGTGCTAACCGATGCCTTGTGGGAAGTTGGGAGAAAACCAAGCTTCTATCTGCATGAATAAAATCTCCATATGGCTTCAAGAAGAGTGTGCTTATGTGTGTGTTTTAAGTAGCTTGCTCTTTCCCACGGTCATAAGAAGATCATGCTGTAAGAATTTCAATTTACAACAGTCATGCAGCTGTGGCTTAAAAATGTCAAGTGTGAGTGTGTGTGTGTGTGTTGTGTGTGTGTGTGTACACACACAGGCATGCTTATATAGATAGATGCATATAGACACACCTTCATGTCCATCTCTAAATGAGGGAAACTTGTGAAACTAAAAATAAAATGCCAAGCTATGGCAAAGATAGAAGATTCTGGTGACTTCCTTCTAGCTGGCTTTCAAGGCTATTATGAGAAAGTACCATGGAGAAAGGGTCACTTTTACTCCCACTCTTCTCTCTCAGAGTGGCTGGCCTGAGTTTCAGAAAGTCCTGCTATTTCTCTGAGTGTGGTTCCTTTTTTGCCAGGTTCGCACTCACTCATCTCACATGACCCAAAGCCAGGCTCATGTCAGGAACAGGAGAGAAGCCATCAGGGACTTTGTGGCAGGTGGGGTTGGACCAGTGGACCAGGAAGTAACACAGGAAATATTTGCCCGATAGAAGTGTGATGAGTAGGGGGCTGGAGTGATAGCACAGCGGGTAGGGCGTTTGCCTTGCATGCAGCCAACCCGGGTTCTAATCCCAGCATCCCATGTGGTCCCCTGAGCACCGCCAGGGGTGATTCCTGAGTGCATGAGCCAGGAGTGACCCCTGTGCATTGCTGGGTGTGACCCAAATAGCAAAACAAAAAAAAGTTTAAAAAAAAGAAGTGTGATGAGTAGACACCCCCCCCCACACACATAAGTACTAGTCCCACCCCTTGAAGCCTGTGAGTGTGGTTACAGGGTCTTTGCAAATGTCACGAAGTTTCTTCTGTTGAAATTATCTTGGATCTCTGGTTAGCTGGTCTTCCGTAGCAAGCAGGAGCCCTTGCATGCAGGAGGTCAGGAGGCCCGGAGTCTTAAAGGTGGGAGAGGGACAGAGGGCGATGGAATCAGGAGAAGGAATAGCAGAGGCAGGATCTGAGGCAGGCTGCTGTGACAAGTGGTATCTAGAGCCAGTTGGGATGGGCGACACGGGGAGGAATCTCTTCTAGGGCTCCGGGGTGGAGTGTGGCTTTGCAGCCATCACACTGTGGCCTGTGGCCTCTGAGTCATGAAAGAAGTTTCTACCATTTATAACCATCCAGCCTGTGCCATTACAGCAGCCCTCGCTGTAAGAAAAGACCAGAAAACTCAACCAGCAAAAGAAACGATTTCATTGCAATAAATTCCCCCTTTGCCCTTCCCTTGGCTGTGGTTGCTGCGCTGTGCAGGATTACACACTTAGCTACAGAGTTCACGGACCCCTGGTCAAGTACACTGGGATCACACCCTCTGTTCTGGGGCTGGGATGGTCCTCAGCACAGACATGGGGGTGAAACTTCAGGTCTCACCCCTGCAGGGAAAGTTCTCTCCCCTTTCCCTAAATCCCCCTGGCAATATATATATATATATATATATATATATATATATATATATACACACACACACACATATATGTATATATCTACACACACATATATATTTATATATGTGTGTGTATATATATATACACACATATATATATATTTTAAATCAAAATGAACATAAAGGAAGCTAGAACTCATGAGCAAGAGGACGAAAGGTTAAAGATAACCTGGAGGGCTGTGGCAGGAGCAGGTACAGGGCGGGGCCTCCTGTATTAATAAGTCAAAGTGAGTGGAATAAAAGCCAATTGCTAATGTGTATTTGGACTAAGGGTCAAACGTTCTACGTGCAAGTCTGTTGGGTTTGGTTGGGTGTAGACCATTTGGCCATAGCGCTGAGGTTGTGCACATCCCTACAGGGTACTGGATCTGCTGCGGAGACCAGTGTGGAGTCATATTCGGGGATGGGCTTGGTAGTAGTTCTTCACTCTGGCTACGTTTCTGTTAGGTTTGCTCGCAGCAGCTGCCTGCCTGTCTGCTCTCAATGTGGCTTTACTTACATCTCTATCGCCTCTCAGATGGTCACACGGGAGCCTCAGCAATGCGGAGATCTAAATGAAGGAACTGCCTCCGGGGGAAATGAGCTCTGTGGTCTCTCTGTGGTCTTCTTTTGGCTTCTGTCTTGAGCCACGAGTCTGTCTTCCAGCTCCTGCTAAATCACCCGAGACCTTCCCAAGAATGACAAGGGATGCTGGGTGTGCCTGCCATGCAAACTTCCTGACCCTTGGAAGGACTCATCCTCTGCACTGATTAGAGATCTGGTAGAGGACCTGTACCAAACACCATGCTCTCAGATTGATCCAAGAAAGTGGTAGTATTCATGTTCCCTGTAAACTCCTAGCTATGCCCCAAGACCCTGAAGGGAGATACCGACTGTCCAAACGTCCCCTCCCTAATCCAATCACATTTCCAAACAGCTGTTGGGCTCTTCCTATGCTCCGGGCACTCAAAATCTGGGGTGGAGTGGAGGAAAGAGGGTGAAGAAATATGAAAGTGGAGCAGGACAAAGACCTAAGAAGTAAAGCTGTCTAATAATGACTCTCAAGTCCTTGAGGATAGGAAGCAAATAAGGAAAAGGATGGAGGATGTGAAAGGAGGAGGTGAAGAGAGGAGGAAGAAGGGGAGAAAGGGAAGGAGGAAAGAGGAGGAAGTGGAGGGAGGAAGGGAGGCAGGAAGATGAGAAGAGGAGGAGGAAAAGGGGGCAATATAAGAAGGAGGAAGCAGGAGGAGAGGGAGTGAGGGAGAAGGAGGAAGGGGGCAAAAGTAAAGAGGAAAGAAGAAACGGAAGAAAGAAGAAAGGAGAGGGAGAAGAGGAGGGAAGAGAAAGGAAGGAGCAGAAGGAAGGAGAGTGGGGCAGGTAGGAGAACAAAGGAGGAGGAGGGAGCTTGGAAGAGGAAGGGAGAAGGAGGAGGGGAAGATGGTGGGGGAGGAGGAAGAATAGAAAGAAGGCGGGATGGAGAAGGAAAACAAGAATCGCCTACATGGGTGGGCCTGAGTCGAGACTCAGGGGTTCTTCTTTCTCTCTCGGATGCTTTGACAGACACACATTGTTCTTTCAGTCCATGAGCCACTCTTCTACATGCTGATTTTATGTGTGGAGACCACCGGCTCTCAACTGCCCCTCTCACACATATTGACTTAAGTCAATTTACAGAAAGAAATAAAAAATATAGGTGCCTTTTCTTCAGCCTCTCACTCAACACCCTTTTCCCAGTATCCCAGAGTTAATTTTTCACCACGGGTGCTATGGCAATTTGTTTTTAACGCAGGGAGCCCCCAAACACCATGGGTGTATGCTTGTGAAGCTTATTTAGGTAACAGTGGGAAAGGCACTAACTCTCGTGAACTTTGAGTGCTCTGCAGCTGAGCTGCGAAGTCCTCGGAACAGCCTCCTCGCAGACTGGAACAAGATGAGATGAGAAGTGATGCAGCTCATCTGGCGCTGCTCCGGAGGGTCGAGGCAGTGGGGTCTTGAGGAAGTGTGGGGTGGTGGGAGCCCAGCCCCGCTGTGCAGGGAGGGTCACGGCATTCCACGTTCCTGCAGTGTGGGCGTCGCTTTCATCTTTTTCTTCAGGCAGGAAGTGAGTCTCTCACACAGTCCGCAGCAGAAGGATGATCCTACAGAGAGCACACAGCTGCCCAGAGCGCTGGCTCCAGCCGTGAGGTGGGACGAGGCCTCTGGCAGACTCTGAACCCCAAGATCAAGAGAAAAGCAATGAGGAAACACAGCCGAGCTAGGAGTTTTGCATAAAATGTTGGATGAAAGTAAAACCTTGTATTTGACTCAAACTGGCAGGAATTCAGTCCTTTCATGATGCACTGTGATGCATATACAGGGAATATATACTAACGGAACACAGACCCAACACCAGACGGTCACTCCATGCTATCTCACAGATGATGTGAGCACTGCTGGGTGCTTTGTGTAGGATCCTGATTCACACAACGTGGTTGTGTTAGCCCTAACGAAGTTGTTCTACATTTCTTCACAAGCACACATCGAGATGGCTTCCAGAATACGTCAAATTCTTCAGCAATGAGGCAGGACTTTCAGACTGGGAACTCAACTGTTCTAGTATAAAACTTCTATTATTTTTAAAAAAAGAATTTAATTGTTTGGGTCCCCTTTCTATTAGATGGTGGATGTTTAATCTCAGATAATTCCGTTTACTTTATTATCTCTAGTCTTTTTTCTCCTAAATGTATGTCTTCTTTCTGGAGGATTGAAGTTTCAGAGTTTCAGTAGATTGATGCAACCTTCATGCGTCAGACTGGTCCATCATCTTCCCCACCCCATACACACATATATATATATTTATATATATACACATACATACATATTTCATACTTGAAGAACTATACAAGGGTGAATTGATAACTTGCCTTCCACCCAACTTGAGGTACCTTTGTTCTGTACTTTTTAATCTGTTATATCAGGACCAGTCTGGAAATTCTGTAGCATCAAATACCAACTGAAGCTACCTCAAGTCTCTTAACCCTCTGCCTGGGGAACTTTTTCAGCTGTTAATATTTTTGTAAACCGTGGACAGTGTGTGTGTGTGAGAGCCTCTTATGCTTAGATGCTCCAATCTGATTAGCACCATTGGTTCTCTCTTTGCTAATGGCCAGGTGAACCCTCTCTGCTCTTGATAACTGGAGACCAAGGACAATGGCAGAGTTTGTACCCTGAAAACATCTAGAGACCCTCAAACATCTTGCTGCTCTTTCTAGCTGTCACCTATCTCCAAGGATTTGGAAGGCTTTCCCTCTAGTTTGTGGTAAGAGGGAAAGGGAAAGAATGAAGTAGAAAATGCATTTTTCTTCCAGTAGACATTTCCTCAGTTCTACTGTTTGTACTCTTCCCGCCTGCACATGGAGTCTTTGATTTCCCAGTTTCCTGCAGCATCTCCCCTTTTAGAGGCAGCGGTAAAAAAATCAACACATCTGTAGAGAAGGCTGAGGAAGAGATAAAATAACAGTAATCAGCAAAGCACAAAAATACATTCAGTGTTTCAAAATGTCAATATGTCTGAAAACCATACTTAATAAACTCATTAGAGTGTTCACAAAATTTGGACTTGCTGATTTTTTTAATGTTTATATTCATATTCTTGAGGTTCTAGGTTAAACCAGCCTCTGTGGCATTATTTTTTTTAAATAGCCCTGATCTTGGTGACTTTTGTATATTAGAATGGAATTTCTTGTGTGTATGATAGAAAACACTAACATGAATTCTAATTTTTGTGGTGTTGCCTCTGAGAAATTTTTTGTTGTTGTTATTTGTTCCATCTGAAGAATAGATAAAATTTGCTAAGATGTAATATCTAAACTTATTCACACGGAACTTTTGGGAAATCAACTCTCAGAGGAATTTATGAGCTAGCCGAAATTGTAACTTCAAAAGGAGTCCACTAACTACATGTAGTTATATCTTTCTTTTTCAATGTGATCCAATTAAGAAAAAGAAGCTGAAACAATTTAATGAGTTCACGCTTCACTGAGAATCAGTTGTTTAGGAAATTTGCTTCGTAACCTATTCTTCAGATCAAACCATCTTAATCTGAAGGGTGATTCCTCAATTCCACAGAACTCTAGATTTTGAATAAAATAACTGCTTATTTCTACCCAGTAAAATGTTTAATGGGTTCCCTGTATCTACTTTAAATGTCTCAGAATTTTCTCATTCTTCTTATGAGTTCACTTAGGTGCCTTCTACAGTTGCAAACAGTGTGAGAAGAGCTAGCCAATAGAAACTCCAGCGTCATGAAAAAGTAACAAGTTTAATAAAGGTAATAGAGTTTAGATGTATTGAAACTGTCCACCAAGTTTCAGAAGGGTTGGCAGGCGCATGATTTATCTTGATATAGTTAATGTTCAGCCCTTACCTCCTTGAGGAAAAACTGCCAAGTAACCCAATAAACCATGGACTGCTTACCAGAGGTAGCTTAGAGATTTGCACCTGCAAAGTTACATAAACATTTTAGATAAAAGACAAGAGCTTTAATCCTTTCTGCAGGTTTAGGCCTCCCAATTAGGACACTGGCTTAATGACATTTGACCTGAATGTGTGACTGTTTTGCAATGGGAATATACTCAATCATATGGTAATGGGGTTGGTTCTCAGTTTCGCAGCTGTCACCTTTATTCCAAGGGAGGGAAGAACACAGTTTGCTTTGTAATGCAACACATGGAATGATTCAGGTCACACCATTCTTTAATCCCCCTTGCATGTTCCTGCCTCTGCTTCCTAAGAATTCAAATACGTTTTTTTCACGTGAATCCCAGAGGAGACTGTCGAATGGAATCTCAAATATCGGAGCCGAAAGGGATACCTGTTACTCACACTCCACATATCACTCCCCACTTCGTTCACGGACTGTTGTCTCGTCAGCAGGAGCTGGTCTAATCAACCTCCATCGACTGGGAGACTTCATCAGCAGACTTTTCTTTCTCCTGGTTTGGAGGCTGGAAGTTCCAGAAAAAGGTGATGGCGGCTCAGCGCCTTTGCAGTTGGATGAAAGATGAGAGGGTTCTGCTCTCTCTTCGGCTTCCCATCTTCTCTTCCTCAGGACCTGACGCCCAGCAGAGGGACCCCCACCTCAAGACTTCACCTAAACCTAATGACCTTTCAAAGGCCACACTCCAACACTTATCGCACTGGTTTGGTTGGGGCAGGGGGAGATATTAAGGCCATCATTGTGTGAATTGGGGAATGAGCACGCAAACACTCCATAACAGTCAACCACTGGTTCCTCCAGATGTGAGTTTCTCCAGGAAGTATGCTCTCATTTTGATTTGGGTTGGGTGTAAAAAACTTCACATGAGGAAGGGTGTGTGTTCGCGGGCTTTCCCGGGTGGCTCTGTCTCACCGCCTGCAATTGGTGCTCTGGAGCCGCTGTGTATGGGCTGGTTCAGGATGGCTGTTGGCCAAGGGCTGGCAAAGGAAGAACAAGGACCAAGCTGGTTGCTGATTATTTACTGCTTATTCAATCTTTCGTCTCTCCCATCTCATGCACTATTCCTTTCTAGCTCCTCACTCCTCCATGCCAGCTCTCTGGACTCTTGCCCTCTTCACTAGTCTCTCCCCCTACTTGTCTCTCTCCACCTTGCCCTCTAGGCTACACACAGTCTAGTAGCAAAATCAACATAAGAAAGCCCTTCCTGACTGCCCGCAGGCAAAATACCTTTTAAGGTGTTTTTCTCTTTTCCTCAGTCCAAAAACTCCTTTAACTTTTTTTTTTTTTACTTTTTGGGTCACACCCAGCAATGCACAGGGGTTACTCCTGGCTCTGCAATCAGGAATTACTCCTGGCAGTTCTCAGGGGACCACATGGGATGCTGGAAATCAAACCTGGGTTGGCTGCGTGCAAGGCAAACGCCCTACCCGCTGTGCTATCAATCCAGCCCCGATGATCAACATCTTAATACTAGTTATTTTTGTGTGGACACAGTAAGAGATACATTGAGGCTTGCCAGGCAGCTCTCCTGGCAACATCTTGCCACAGACTCAGACTACAGCACTCAGGCCAGATTAATCATTCCTAACCCTAGGAGGGTCCACAGCATTTGTCCATGACAAAGCTCTTAACTTATAGTTAAGCATTTGGCACTATGGCCAGGCCCTTCTTGATGCCAGGGTAGCACACAACTCACCGCTTGCCCTGGGTCTGTCCCATCCCTCGTAAGGACCCTGCTTTTTGGGGTTCTAGGAAGTAAGGGTAGCTGAGGCTTAGGTCAAGAGAACAGATGCCCAGGAGGAAAATATCATGACCAGGAGAAAATAAAATGACTCCCAGGTTACAAAAGCATAGCATTTGCTACAGTCTTTGCAAAGGACTCAAGGAGAAGAGATAAACAATATTTACAAGTCAACAGAACACAAAGAAAGAAGTTACAAATAAACACGGAGGAATGGGAACACTGTGATGGGAGTAACCCAATAAACCTAAACTACCTGAGGCTATGTTATCCTACAGTTGGGTAGTGTTACCCAGGGAATCCAAAGCACTTGGATCTCTATCTGGTCAAATGCCTTCTATTTTTTTTTAAATTTAATTTTATTATATTGAATCACTGTGAGAAAAAAAAATACAAAGCTTTCAGGTTTAAGTCTCAATCGTACAGTGATTGAACCCTCATCCCTTCACCAGTGCACATGTTCCACCACCAAGAACCCCAATATACCGCCCTCCCACCCAGCCCCCACCTAAGTAGCTAATGATCTTCATTTTATTCTCTATACTTTGAATATATTCAATATTTCAATAGAGAACTCACTATTATTGTTTGGAATTTTCCCCCAACGATCAGGCCTGCTGAAAAGGCATCATTTAACACTTTCTTTTCATTGCTGAGAATGAAGACTCTATGAACTCTTTGGTTTTGGATTTCTGATATTTTAGTTCAGTTCAGTCTAGATGCATTTCTGTAAGAAGCGGCTTTGGGTGCCAAAATGGGTTAGAAGACCTCTTGGATGGTCTTTACGAGCAGAGGGTCTGTTTCAAGAGCAGCAGCTCCGAATCTTATCTGGGCCGAGGGCGTGCCGGTACCGCCCCCTTCCCATGATCGCCTATGAGCTACAGCATTGCAAAGTTCCTACCTCTGGGTCGAAGTCTTAGGGGGTGGCTCTTGCCACGTGGATGGTGCCACCGCCGCCGCCATTTTCCTCACAGAAAAACAGGGTGGAAAGGGAAAATCCCTCCCCAGGCAGCACATAGTCATAGTACAGCTCACAGTCTAGATGCATGTCTGTAAGAAACCGCTCTGGGTGCCAAAATGGGTTAGAAGACCTCTTGGATCATAGTCTTTATGAGCAGAGGGTCTCAGATGCCTTCTAAATGGACCTGTGTGCTTCATTCTAAACCATAGAATGCATGGCCACTTGTATGATTTGCTAAATACCCTACTCATGATCCTTCCACACATACTCCTTCTCTTTCCTGGTACCCGCAGTGGCTTCAGCAGCTCCATGCTGAGAATAGTATGAGTAACAGAACTTTGTAAACTTTGCTTTTTATCGAAAGACATTTCATACTGAGAAAATCCATTTCCTTGATCAAAAGGTTTTTTTTTTTTTAATTTTGCTACAATTTTATGGGTGAATTTTTTTGGAACTGACTACTGATGGAGGGAAAATCAAAGTTGAAAATTTCACATTACTTGCTTCACTTAGAAGAAAAGTGAAAAATAAATATATTGAATTTGCAAAAAATAAAGCTTCTTTAGAACTTTATCTCTGCTTTCATCTGTATGCCACTATAAAAATAATTCCTCTCTTATGCGGATTAGGAAAACAAAACATAGTCACAATTTAACTATACCTATTCCCAATAGTAATTGTTCTCAGTGTGAACTAGCAAGCCAAATATGCACTTTTCACATTTAAAACTTTATGTATCATGTAAATGATACTTAGAGCTTGCACAAAGATTGTTAATAGGTATCACTGTTCTATTTACAATCAGTGTAATGTCAATGGCCCTTACTAATATACTATGTATGTACTTTAAGTCAGCAATAAGGAAAATAAGCATAATATTAGAAGTTTTGTTAAAAATTTCTTTGTGCTAAGTTTATTAGTCACTGAGAAATAATTTTGTGACTGCTGAATCTAATAACAAAAAATTCAGACTTTTGTTTTGTGTTTTTTTTATCTTTTCTAGAAATTTATTTTGATTGAAAAAAAATAGACATAAGTCCATGATGAATTTAGGAGAAACCAAAGAAGTAAAGCTTGCCAGCATATTACAGTGGGGGAAGCAGATGGCTCGCCATAAAGTACTGGGCACCAGATCGATCAGGGTCACCTCTGGGGGCACCAATGGGTAGGACTACATGATAGCCACATATTCACTATAATTGCATGTTGTGACAAGAGAAAATTGTGTGCTTTCTCCTGGGAGGTGGGTTATGATTTATACATAAGAAGAATGAAATTCTTTCTGACCAAATATGGAAACTAATTCAAAGAGAACACTCACCTGAGAAGAACTCAGTTCTGATAGTGTTAGCAGAGAAACAAGGATCCAGGGTACCTGCGTTGAGAACATCATGGTTATATCTAGCGTTGTTGGAGCTCGTCACAGGACAGGTTCCACTGAAGATAGTATTTCTTAACTTGGCGCTCTTGACACGGGTTGAGAGGAGGCAGGGGGGACTGTTTCACATGCTTAAAACTGTTTAGCAGCGTTTCTGACTCTATCACTTAAATTCCTGTAGCGCTCCCTGGCCCAGTTGTGGCAACCAAAAGATATTCTGACAGGGCCAGTGAGCCCTGGGGCATCATTGTCCCTGCGGGGGGGGGGGGGGGTGTCTTGAAGCACCAGTTGTCTGAGTGGTACTGTCGTTTTTGTCATGCAGATGAAGACAGGCTGGTTAATGAAGTAGAACAAGTTTAAGGTCAGGAAACTAAGAAACAGCAGAGATGGGACTTGGACTAGGGCAGTTCTTCAGGATCTAAACATTCTGTTCCAGAGGATTTGAGCTCTACCAAGATTCTCCAGCTAAAGGATGCTAATAGCTTTAGCTCTAAGAGAGAGTAATACACCGATGGTCTCTGTGTGTCCCATTCCAAAATATTAAAGGAAATATCAGTGATTGCACAGTTAGCTTTGCCTTAGGTTGCATGATGGGGTCTTTATAAAGACAGGAATCATCAACTAAAAAATATAATGATGTGCATGATCATGGTAGAATCTAAACTCATAGCATCTGAGAGGTTGTTTTTTAAATCCAAATTTTAATGTTTTACTGCAAAAGAGATGTATTAGTAATTATTAACTTATTATCATCCAGTAGAAATTTAATATACAAATTAAAACTAGTTATAAGTCTAATTGAGCAAAATATGCATCTTGTACCATGAAAGTTAATTAAATATGCAATGAATTCTTACCTTATATGAGAAGATAAGAAATATGATGCAAATGAAGCAATTTTCTATATTTATTTTGTTAAGCTTTCAAAGTATTTGGTAGTGAACAATCAAAGTGACATAAAGTAAACTTTATTTCATACTCACTTCACTTAATTCCCACAAAAAGCACGTGACCTATAAACAGTATGCCTCACAAATGATATGTAAAATGTAAATTCTAAATGTTGCTCATTGACAGAATTTATTTGGATCTCTTCTAGCACCATAGCAAGAGCTGGGATGTGTGTGTGCACGTATGCACACATGCACAAGTGTGTGTTGATATAGCCCTGCCTAGAACTTTTAGAAAGACAAACTAAAAACAGGCACAGCAGTGGGGCCTAAGTCTAGGTGCAAAAAAGGGGCCAGAAGGAGGAGCACGGGTATTAACACTGTAGGGATGAATCCTGATCACATTTTGGAGAAACTGAGTCTTGATTTACATACATATATGTGTATTTATATATTTAAATAATACATATATGTATGTACTTAAATCATGATTCCATAGATGTATATTCTATATTTTATCACTTGTATCATTTGTAGTCCCATTGATCTTTGATTTGCTCGAGCAGGCACCAGCAACATCTCCATTTGTCCTTGTCACAAGCTAGTGTAGCCCAATGATACCTGCTCCCTCCAGGAACAGAAAGAGCCTCAAATCGTTCATTCAGAGATTTGATGAAGAAATCTGACCATCTAGTTGGTGGGTGGCTATGAGGTCTTCTGACGTCCTGTGGAATCCAGTCAGTAATAGCTCTAGTCCAACGGTCGTCTCTGAATCGCATTACATGACCGGCCCATCTGATTTTTGATGCCTTGGCAAACGAGACAGCATCCCTGATTTTTGACCGTCGACAGAGGTCAGAACTCCAGATTCCTTCTCTCACTTGAGTGAGACATGATATTCCCAGCATAGCTCTTTCGATTCCTTTTTGGGATACCCTAATAGCATTCTCATCCTGCTTGCGTAGGGCCCAGGTCTCTGAGGCATATGTTAGTGCAGGAAGAACGGTGGAATCGAAAAGATGTGCCCGAAGTGGGAGGTTCTTCATTCTCTTAACCACCTCTTCGACACTCTTGAAGGCATTCCACGCTGCTCTCTTCCTCCTGCACAGTTCTGGCACCAAGTCATTCCTCATGCTGATTTCTCCACCCAGGTACACATAGCTGCTGCATTCGGAGATGTTCATTCCATTGAGAGCAAATGGAGCTTCGGGGACCAGTTCGTTTTTCATGAACATCGTCTTGTTGAGATTCAGCTGCGATCCAACCTTTCCACACTCGTGGTCGAAGTTGGCCAGCATTTGTGCCGCTTGGCTAATGGTGTTATGAGAACGATGTCATCAGCGAAGCGGAGGTAGTGTAATTGCCACTGATCCCATTTCAACTGTCATTGAATCCAACAACCAATCACAAGGAACTGTGGTACAATCTAATAAGGCTGTGCAGGTCCTTCCCTCTGGTGGGGCCAGTTTGTCCCCCCACAGATGCCAATTTTAACTATGAATTTAAAGCTGTCCACTCACATAGCCTCAGAATTACAGAATCTCAGTCGATTTGGCATCATCCAACATGCCCTTCTTTGGGGTGGTTTTATTTTTAACATGGTAATGAATAGAAAGGAAAGGAAAGGAGAGGTGGAAAAGAACCTCCATTAAATGGTAGGTGGCCCGGGATCCTTAGCAGTATTCTTTTCTTGTACTCTCTCTCCAAAAATATACTATCTGTAGTACTGTAGCACTGTCTTCCCATTGTTCATCGATTTGCTCGAGCAGGTTCTGCCGTGCAGGCGGGATACTCTCAGTGGCTTGCTGGGCTCTCCAAGAGGGATGGAGGAATTAAACCCGGGTCAGCTGCATGCAAGGCAAACACCTTACCCGCTGTGCAACCGTATTATATATAATAATATTTTATTTTTTCCCCAAATTGATAGTATTGAGATTTTATAGTTTGCTCCACTTACCAATGCATTTTTTCTTGAAGACACTGAAAATTTAAGCAGAAAAATACCGTGATTGATTCCAATCATTCTGGACGGATACAAGTTTGAAGTTTCTAGAAATAAAACTTAATTCAGAGAGGAGAGTTGGAAAGCAATGAGATGTGATAAATTTATGAGATTAAGCAGGATCAGTGCGAAAGGTTTGAGATATTGGGAAGGAGGATTTAGGGGATCAGAGGAATGATGTGATAACAGGGTTAGGGAAAGAGAGAAGGTAAAGATAACTACTGAGTCCACACTTTCTTCAATACTGATTTAAAAAATTAAACACAGGGGTAATAAATTGGATTTCAGGTGATTGACAGGGCCAAAAGAAAAATAATTTGTGAACTATTTTTCCCTTGAAATTGAAACCATTTTCATTCCACTTGGGATCAATTCTGTTATTAGTTATAATATGAAACATTAGACTTAAAAGACTGTAATATTATAAATGATGAAATATAAAAGGAAAGCCGGTTCCCTTTTTCTATTTCTTCAATATACTTAAAGTATGCATCATCTTTGCGTATGATTCTTGTGTATGTATTTGCTGTAGAGGATGAACAAATCTTTTTGATTCTTTCTTGTCTCAAGAATGGACCAAAGAGAAAAAAGAGAAAGAGAAATAGTAGGTGAAAGCTTTAGTAGACACAGTCATTCAATTCAAGTAAGCTCTGGCTGGGTGCTGGGTTGGGCCATACCTGGGTCAATTAGGGGCAGCTGAAAAAGTAATGAGAGAACAGATGATCAAATGACTGATGGAATTGCCAAAACAAACTGAAGAAATGAGTCTGGAGGCCTGCAAAGAGGGAGAAAGTAAGTGGCAGAAATGCCTTGCACTCTATACTTGTGTGTGTGTGTGTGTGTGTGTGTGTGTGTGATCTAGTGTTTTTAAGCTATAAAATGATTACGATGATTTGAAATATTTGATTTTTTTACATTATATTTGTAAGACTGTGATCTGTCTTGTAAAAATCTCATATGTTGTTTTCTTGGAAATATTGCCTATCATTTTAATGGTGAAGTATGAGTAATATTTTTATACCTGATAATGAGACTATGCCTCATATCCTTGCTTTACATCTTGATGTCCTGGTGTTTGAAATAAATAAAAATCCAGAAATAGATTTTCTTAAGTTTGAGTTAAAGAAGAAGCAGAAAGATCATATATCAACAATTGTAAGTTTACCTTAAAACTTCTATAGAAAAGGAACGCAAATCTTTAAATTTATATATGGCTTTTTTTAAGTAAATGTAGTTAAGAATTATAAGCATGATTCAAAGAAATACAAAGATCTATTATGCAATGCTAATACATTCTCCACCCAAAATAAGGGACCCTTAATCAGTATCTTTATTGAATAATGAACATTTGCCTGTTTTCTATTCATTTATCCACGCATGTCAGCTTCTACTATGAATTACAGGGGTACAACAATGAACAGTACAAAAAAGACAACAATCTCAATATCAGAAACATATTTTTACCTGTCATGCACAATGCTACAAGGTTTTTTGTTTTATGAATGGAAAGGCATTATTACTAAATAACTGACATGCAATTACTAAAAGTACCTCTTTTTCTGATAATTTCTATGAATGTTACCTAATTTTCATTACTTGTTTGGAGCACCATTAATTTTTTTTGAGTTGCATAATCAGAGAGAGCAGGTAATTCTACTCTTAAGGATTTCAAACAGATTGGAAGTGACTGATTTAAAGAGAATGGAAATAAAGAAAGAAATGTTCATCCTGCAAGTTAAGACCCTTACAAAGAAAACGTCTTCAGTATTTCCTCCATCTGTCATACTTTTTCCTATAAAATTAGCGTCTGAAGAGGTAGACTCACTAAAGGAAAGGAAGCCGAGAACACGCCGAATATCACTGTTTCTTTTCCAAGAAAACTTTCCTTAATATTGCAGAAAGCAGTGCTTTCTAGAAAATGAAAAAATAAAACGCCTAGGGTATGCTTTAAATTTAGCAACTGAACTATATAACATACCGACAAAAGTTGAGATAAATGTGCTGTCACATTCTATAAGAAGTGGCTGATAATAAGTGAGCACATAAAGACATGTTCTTGGAGAAGTAATCCTCTGCAGGCCGAGAGAAAGGGAGTATTGCACCTCTCACATCTTAGTCTGAAGGCAGAGAAGAGGAGCAAATTTATCACTTACTCTAGCCCACATTTGGGATTCAAAGTTGCACAGACAACAAAATGAGCCCAGACTATTGTGACACACATCCTGACACCACTGTGCGGGAAGGGGATAATAGAGAGCTCCCGAGTTTTCAGTGGCTGGCATGACACCTTGGAGAAATGGCATCCTTTCAGCATCTTAGAAGTAAGATGGGGTAGGAAGTGCAGGAAGCACCTGGGATGCTAGCAGCTTGACTTCTAGGAAGACAATGGCATAAGGACATCTTTGGATGACTATGGTGCCAGGAACGAGGGAACTCAGAAAACATCCCGCAACTGCACAGCATGACTGAGGCAGTGTGTGGGACACCAAAGAACAAGAATGTCCTCACACCTGGCCAAAGTGCTTGGTGGGTCTGAAAGCTCCCCAGGTTAAATCCAAAGCAGAATGGCCTTAGGATGATGTAATAATACCTGAGTATGAGAGGTTGCATCAGCAGTCATGATGTTATTCATAATTACCGAGATGTATCTTGATCCCTATAACAATTTAATCTGGCATATTATAGTAACAGATATGTTTCTAATATATATTCTGGTCTAATGTCATTGGAGAAAGTGTACATTTTTCTTTTTTTTTTCTTTTTGGGTCACACCTGGCGATGCTCAGGGGTTACTCCTGGCTCTGCACTCAGGAACCACCCCTGGCGGTGCTCGGGGGACCATATGGGATGCGGGGAATCGAACCCGGGTTGGCCGCGTGCAAGGCAAACGCCCTACCCGCTGTGCTATCACTTCAGCCCCGAAAGTGTACATTTTTGAAGTAACATAATAAGGAGAAAAATTAAACATCAATGTATTATTCCTCTTCTATTCAACACTTCCCATTCAGAAAATAATAAATGCCTCTTGTATTTTGTGCCTTTAAGAAAAAACCTCTATTACACTGAAAACATAGTTTCCCTAATAAACATTTGGGAGATGTAACTAGCAGTAACAAGCTTAAAATAGAAAAGTGAAATAATTAAACAGCTGACTGTAAAAGTTCATTATGTAATTAGTTACATTTTCCATTATCAACTGCTGTTATAAATAGAAAAAAAGTTCTAAACATAAGACAAAAAGACACATTATAAAACATGTAATTTTCTACTTACAACTCAATGTTGGTTAATTCAGATTATGAGATGGGCAATAAAGTGAGAAGTTTTCCAATAAAGTAAACCACTTGACAACAGAAAGTCTTTTTCTAAACAATAGAAGTAGAAAACATAAATTTTCACCTATCACTCATAATTTTTATTAACATAGCCTGAAGATACTATATGACTATAGACACTTAACTAAAGTAAATTTAATTCTAGGGTAAATTAAGAGAGTTGATTGGGATAAATCAGTGTCTTAAGTATGAGTTATCCAAGTTAATGTTCAGTTAATTTTCCGTTTTATAACTGACATGATCTATGTGGCAAAATTTCTTGAAGGCAGGGGCTGGAGTGATAGCACAATGGGTAGGGCATTTGCCTTGCATGCGGCTGACCCGGGTTCGATTCCCAGCATCCCATATGGTCCCCTGAGCACCGCCAGGAGTAATTCCTGAGTGCAGAGCCAGGAGTAACCCCAGAGCATTGCCAGGTGTGACTCAAAAAGAAAAAAAAAATTCTTGAAGGCAAAGTATTCAAACCCAGAGTTTTTATTTTATTCAGGAATATGTATAAACAAGATGCAAAAATACAGTCTTGATGTTGTCACAAATCTTTATTTGTAAAGCTGCTACAAGATAGATACAAGAATATGAATTATCTATTTAATCTCACTGTACCTGGGCTTTTCTTTATATACTCATTCTTGTGCTTATATTTTTCTAAAGAGTTATTTCTGATTTTAAATTTTGCCTTTCTTTGTTTTTTTTTCTTTTGCTTTTTGGGTTACACCCAGCGATGCACAGGGGTTACTCCTGGCTCTCAGAAATTAGCCCTGGCAGTGCTCAGGGGACCATATGGGATGCTGGGAATCAAACCCGGGTTGCAAGGCAAACGCACTATCTGCTGTGCTAGCACAACCGCTCCAGCCCCAAATTTTGCCTTTCTTCTAAGAGGGAAAACATAGTGTACAGGAATATATTTAGATGTAATGTAAAACATTTATATAAAGAAAATATTACCTATGCTATCATTCAATAATGATTGCTTATGCTCATTTTAGGCACATAGGGTGCATATTAAATCTTTTGAATAAAATTAAGAAAATCCAACAAAAGTGAGAAGACTAAGGACATCACCAAAATCTCATCCATCTACAATTGATACGCTGTCTTTGCGTTTACTATGGTGGGTTTGAGACATTCTATGTATCCGTGAGATCTTTTTCTTTCCAGGGTCATTGTTTCAGACCTCTAACTTGAAATTGTGTAAAGCCTCTTGCCTTGGAAGCATTTCTCCCTATTGCAAGAATGAAGCCCCAAGTTTTCAGAACAGTAGGTCCTATTCAGATAGTGTCATTGAAGTTCTCAAGGAGATTTGCATGACTGGAGGAAACTATGACTCAACTATGTCAATTATTATGCGGTGTTTGATAATCTCTTAGACTCACCTGCTTTGCTGCAGGCTCTGAACTCCCCAGTACGTGTTTGATGTCATTGCTTTGTTATTGCTCTTTTTCTATTGTTTTGCTGTTATTTGAGTAATGGGGTCACTTTTTCAGTGTCATGGATTGCACTTGGGAATATGGGGTATATCTATACTGGGTCTCAAAACCCAGAGCTTTTCCATACCATTTATACATTCTACACGGAACTACCACACAGTCTGTTTTCTAGGATCTTAATAGTTTTTTATCTTCTCTTGTGAATGGGAGCTTGCCTGATCAAATCTCTTTTGTCCTTTCAAATAACTGTGCATGTCTCATGCCTATACGTATCAATGAGGTTTACAATTTCCTGACTACAGTTCAGCACCAAAGTCTGGTATGGATTCTTAAAGATTGGAATCTGGACTTGGAAGTCTGAGCTGCAGTTGAAAAAAAATAAGGTCATCTCAACTATCAATGAAAACAATACAGGCAGCCTATTAGTATTTTCTAGAATACAGGGGAAACCATTTGTTTATAGTGATCTCTGAAGACTTCTGTAACTGTGTGACTGCAAAAAAGAAAGACTTTGGAAGACCAAGTGACTATTCCAATCCAATGTCATGGATGAAATAATTGCTTTTTTTTTTTTGCTTTTTTAACCTTTTGGGTCACACCCGGAGATGCACAGTGTACAGGAGTTAGTCCTGGCTCTGACTCAGGAATCACTCCTGGCGGTGCTCAGGGGACCGACCATATGCTGGGAATCAAACCTGGGTGAGCCGAGTGCAAGGCAAATGCACTACCTGCTGTGCTATCACTCTAGCCCCAGAAATGATTGTTATATAGAATTATTTGCTGCTTCTTGTAACAGTATACAGTGGAGAAGTTTGAGTCAGATAACGGCAAGTTTTTGGTAGAGCATTTGATAGCACAGTCATAAATATATTTATTATATTTAATTATATTATACTAATTTTTTTTTTGAAAAATCAGGAATGTGTGGAGTCTAAGACTTGGAAATCAGAAACAAACATTAAAGTAGCTCAAGTAGGTCAAGTTCATTAATGGGTAGTCTTTCTGGACCTAACATGTAGCTGAACTAGCTAAGAAAGAATGAATCTAACAGCTTCAATGGTTGGTTGCTTGAAGTCTGGACTCAAACACTAAATGAGTTTGAAACATCAGAACTTCTTAGCACAACGGAGAGAAAAGAATCCAAAGACTTGTGGAGAGAGGTAAATTGGGATTAATTCACAATTTATAGTAAATTATCACTGTGCAGTCAAATGCTCTACCACTGAGAGCGATAGCACAGCTGGTAAAGCATTTCCTTGAACGCAACCAACCTGGGTTCGATTCCTCCGTCCCTCTCGGAGAGCACAGCAAGCTACCGAGAGTATCCTGCCCACACTGCAGAGCCTGGCAAGCTCCCCATGGAATATTTGATATGCCAAAAACAATAACAACAAGTGTCACAATGGAGATGTTACTGGTGCCCGCTCGAGCAAATCAATGAGCAACGGCATGACAGTGATAGTGACAATGACTGTGCACTAGAAAAGTAAAGTTACCTGGGAATTTTTGGAGCATTATTCGACAATTATTTTGAGATGAAATAGGAAATTGATATCCAACTCTATCCGAACAAAAAAGGAAACTTAAGGAGGTCATTGGAATTTGGGATCAAGTCTTAGGTGCATCCAGTGGAACTACAAAGCCTCTATGGTTATTTTTTCTGCTGCTGAATGCATATTTTATTTTGATAGTTGGTGCCAGAATTCTCTCAAGGGTCCAGGACTAGTGGAAACCATCTACCTGTAAAAATGATAAACAAGATTCAAAACCACATCCCTGTGGATATTGCAAAGATTAATGTGAACATCACAGCATCTAAAGACACCAGGGAACTAAGTCTTATTGCAACCCTCACTTAGTTGAACCATTGGTCGATGAACTTACAGAGTTTGAAGATTGAATAGGTTATTGTAAACTGGAGAAAATTGTCCCTTTAATTGAAGCCACTATGTTTCAAATCAATGATTCTACATTAATTAATAAAATTAGGAGCAATTTCCCTCTTGTATAGAAACAGCAGTATAAATTTAATTACCTTATTTAATTTCCATATTTTCATTATTTGTTCTAATCTATGCAAACTGATTATATCACATTTCTAAAAAAGTTAAAAGCTTTAGGACTGCCTATATTGAGAATAATAGGCTGAAAAAATATCTGATGAGCAGGATGAAGACAATACCTTGCTGAGAAGGAAGAGACAGTTGAAAACCAAATGATAGGGGTCATTCCATTAAAATCAATAAACTGCCTTTTAAGTGAATTTTCACTTGTTGAGATATCAAGCTCAAAGTGCTAAGCATGTTGCTAAACCATTTGCTCTTTATCCCTAAGAAAGAAATGAACTGCTTGGAAGCCTCTTGAGAATTTGGAGTCAGCTTATACTACACTTGAGTACCCGTCTCTTCCACTTATTAAGATTCCTTAAGCTGCCAACTTGTTCGTCTCAGTCTGTCAACTGTATCTTATGGCCCATAGGTCCAGTGAAACTTATATCATCTGTAGGGTAGAAAACAGTGCTATATGGAATCATCTCCCATGAGAGATTTCACTGGGGAGATAGCTAGTGTTGTACTTATAACCTCTTTTCTATATAACTCTTTTTTCTTTTTCAGACACAGCTCCTGGTTTGTTATGAGGTCCTGATGGAGAGCAGTGACCTTGTCATGGGACGTCACATGATCACCTGGCTGTGGAAGGTTATAGTTCCAGACCATGATGACTGCATCTGCACAGAATACACTGAATGGAAATGGAAGCAGCATACTTAGAGGATCAGCTTTAAACAGGCTCAGAAGGCTAATTCATTGCTATATTATATGACTGACTCTCAGTAGACCAACTTTACAGTTGCTACCTCTTTCTCAACTCATGCTGTATCTTCTTTTTTTAATTTAAAAGTTAAATGTATTTGATACTATTATCAAGAAAACACGATTACAATAGTGTTACTGTAAATTCTTTTGCTGTACAAAATTATTATACCTCCACCAACAGGAAGTGCCAAAGATCCTAAACCACTATGGTTATGTGACTTCTAGTTCCCAACTTCTTTCCTTATTCTTCATTCTTTCTCTCCATCACTAGACAACCAGAGTTCTGTTATCAAAGTCTAAGTTATATTGTATCTTTCTGGAGTTTTCTCTGACCAGAAGGCTAAAGAAGAAAATAACTGTTCTGAGTTTTAATTTGTCACAAAATATACTGGCATGAGTCACCTCTGACAGCTGTAGCTTCAGAAGATGCCCTGAGGAAAGATAAACACTTTCAGTGGTATGAACTACAGTCATCCTGTTTTCCATTGTACTTGAGGGGAAATAAAGTTCTCTATCAATACATAAACTGCATCCAACAATTTTATTAAATGGCCAAAGTTTTGAAAGGAATTCTTTGTAGAGAATAGAGGCCCAAGAAGGTAAACAAAAAGAGCTCTTCAAATGCATTGTTTGGCCGTGGTTGTTTCTCACAGATACACACTACAAATATCAATCAGCATGTTTTCCCAAGCTACCTTATTGCTTGCTCTTTGAACCCACAAACAAAATAGCCACAAGGGAGACTGAGTTTATGATCAGGATAAAAACAAACAAGTATGAACTTCCTCCACTCAGAAATTATCTGAGTAAGATTGCTGCTGAATGTGCAACCTTCCCACAGAAGCAAAAACCACTGAACTCCTGATACGGTATTTTCCAGAGCAACTAATGACCCCTCTGATATGAGGTTGACTACGTTGGGATTCATTTAATAAGGAAGGGATGGTATTATGTTCTCACTGGAATACAAATTTCTTCCTGTTATGGATTTGCTTTGCTGGTGCTTCTCCCTGCACCATAGTCCTCAGGTCTATGAGTTCTATTCTGAATACAGTGATAGCAGTTTCACCACTCAAGATAGGGGTATGAGTCTTATTGTAGTAGGAGCTAGCTTGAGAGGAAAATGGAAGACTCTATGAAGGCTCAGTTTTTTGCTGACAGACAGTATCTTCTACAAGCTCAATGGAAAAAATTCACATCTATAAATACAGTAGTGTTCTTAGCAGTATGAAAAACAGGGTCTGAAAAACAAGACATTAAAGTGGATATAATTCTTTTCATTCTTGTCATTAAAGCTACTCTCCAAAAGTAGACTTCCTGTCGCCATTGGGATTTGATAGGCTCTAAGACCTGAAATTCCAAGAAGAAGGCTTTAATTAGTAGAACTCTGATCTGGAACTTCAGATATATACTTATCGCACTGTTTTGTTGTTGTTGTTGTTGTTAGTGAATCACCATGAGATACAGTTACAGACTTACAAACTTTCGTGCTTGCGTTTCAGTCATACAATGTTCGAGTACCCATCCCTCCACCAGTCCTCATTCTCCACCACCAATGATCCCAGTATCCCTCCTACTCCCCCACCCCATCCCCTCACCCCATTCTGCCTCTGTGGCAGGGCATTCCCTTTTGTTCTCTCTCCTTTTGGGTGTTGTGGTTTGCATTAGAGGTACTGAGTGACCATCATGTTCAATCTATAGTCTACTTTCAGCACGCATCTCCGATCCGATCCCGAGCGGGTCCTCCAAACACCCTTTATTTGGTGGTTTCTTCTCTATCTGAGCTGCCTTCAAGGTGCTGAGTAAGTGCAGAGAGTAGATAACAACAAAAAGGTTTCTGAATAAGTGAACAAATCAAAAAATGTTCTGTATCACTGTCACTGTCATCCCATTGCTCATCAATTTGCTTGAATGGGCACCAGTAACATTTCCATGTGAGACTTGTTGTTACTGTTTTTGGCATATCCAATACATCATGGGTAGCTTGCCAGGCTCTGCCGTGTCGGGGAGATACTCTCGGTAGCTTGCTGGGCTCTCTGATAGGGACAGAGGAATCGAACCCAGGTAGGCTGCGTGCAAAGCAAACACTCTACCCACAGCATGTGAGGTCGGCTTCCAAGCTATGGAGCAAACTTTCTGGTACTTATCTCCACTATTATTGCACACCTGTTTTTTAGTGCTACGAAAATGACAATGAAGAAAAGATATATGGTGACTTACCCTGGTAGTCAATGGGAAATGAATCATGTTGATGCTACATGATTAAAAGGCATTAAAAGGCATGCAGAACATGGGCCAGTTGGGGGAGGGATTGGTGATAGGATTGGTGCTGAAATATTATATGCCTGAGACTCAGCAACTAACAACTTAGCAAATCACCATTCTTTAATTCAATAATTTAAATTTTAAAAAAGAGAATGGAATTGAGTGTGCCTTTTAATAATCTTAATACTGTTCATGGAAAGCATAATTATCCAATGGAAATGACCCAAATTACTTGTTTAAGGTGCCCCACAACATCATAATTGTCCAATGGAGACAATGTTACTACTGGCTTGGACCACTCAAGAAAGAAAATTAGGATTATTTTGCTAGGTGAAAGTCTAGTCTATACCTACTTAATATGCTGACTAAGCACAAAATGGATAGGAAATGGATAACAAAAAGTAAATTCTAAGCCAATTTATGTGGCTTTTTGGTCATTACACAAAGAGAGACAATATAACTTTTTTTTCTTGGTTTATCTATACATTATGTTAGTCAAATTAGTTTTCTTCTTCCTATTCCTGTAGTTTACAAAAAAGATTATTGGTGTGGGTTACTCTGACAAATTCAGTCTGAGCTATATTACAGGATATAGCATTATGGTAGTGGCTGAGCTGTAAAAGAATGACTATCCAGTTATTTGGGGGCTTCTGTTTGATCTTTAGAAGGAAAGAATGAGTTCGTCTCCATTTGACTGAGAGTTTGCAGAAGGCCAATGAAAAAAACATACATTTGTTGACTGTTTGGAATTTAAGCACTTTTGTATGGAGACCCAAACTCTGTATTGTATTACTATACAGCCATTCCTGCTTTTTAAACTCATCATAGGTTACAGGGCCTGACGTTCTGAGAGCTACAATCACCTAATTTACAAACCAGTAGGGATTTGGTTTAAATTCTGCCAATCAATGGCATTTATATGAACTTGGAAGTGGAGGATAGAGAGAACCATCATTCTCAGGAGCATCTGGGCATGTACAGATGGCAGAGAAAGGGCTTGGCCAGTAGCTTTCAGGTGTCCATCTGCCATACCACAGGCATCAGAGATCACTGGTGACGGCCTATTGACAGTAGGCCCTCCTGGTTGTTTGATGCTATTCTTTCTTGCTTCTTTGACAATAATTATTAGAGATTCTAATTCCCTGTAATCTTTCCTTTCTGTTCAGCGTACCTAGGAGACTCCCTCTTTTTCTGACCATTTCCTGACTGTATCTTTAAGATAAAAGCAGTGCCATTAATTTTGTATTTGACCATTGGCTGCTCTGAAGACTTTATACGGTGCTGTGAAGTGAACACTGATAATATTTTCCCACAAATATTTCTAAAAGCATACCTAAATAAATGTTTATCTGCAGTACTGTCATAAAATACAAAGACCTCGCATTGTGAAAGACAGCCCAAGCACGTCAGCTGTAATCAAAACAGAATAGATTTAATTGGCCTGCTTGAATATTCAGCCAACTCATATTTATTATGACAGTGTCCCAAAATGTTACGCTGCTGAATTTTACTGCTAGTTTAACTTACTGTAAGTTTGCCAACATAAACGGGAATAGAAGAACAGGTTCAGTTCTGTGAAAATCATCATGGATCCAACCACAGGCCTTTTGAAAACATATTATTTTAAATTTATTTCAGTCTTACTTGAACTCCATATTCTTGTATGTTACAATGGGAGAAGGAAATGGAAGTGAGGGTTACTTTCAGCAGGTAACTCTGTATTTATTTTTTCTTTTAGTTTAAGGGCTAATGCTCCTGAATGCCCTTTAGTAAAATCGCTAAAAAGACTTTGTTATTGTTAATGATGTGCCAGCGTGGCTTGAGTGACACTCTCCAGATCTGAAAGAAGGGAAAATAATGGTTTCCAGCGTAGAAACCAAATATTTTTAGATGAGTTAGATTCATCACGGACATTTTTGATAACATTAAAATTGAATTTTTAAAAGATACTAACGTTTATCATCGGCATGATTTATACTCAAACAGATCTTTATAGAACATATCATTTTTTTCAATAAAAAAAAAGAAGAAAAGGAAGGTGGAGGATTTTCAAATTCCTTTAGATCCCGAGATCTTTGGCATTCGAGATTTCTAGACCATCTCTCCTCTCCACTAACTTTCCTCCATCTCATAGATAGCATAAGCCCCACAGTGCTTGTACGTAAGGTTATCTGCTGCTCCTGCATGGACTGAAACTTTAAGCCCCACTTGGACAGCTCTTGGATCTGAATTCTTTTCAGCAGCTTTTAAACATCTTTAATTGTGCATATATGTCTCTTCAACGGAGTTGGGTTTAATAAGCTCAGCAATTATTTTATGTATCTGTGTTTTCTGCCCCTTCACGGTGCTGAGTAAGTGCAGAGAGTAGATAACAACAAAAAGGTTTCTGAATATGTGAACAAATCAAAAAAATGTTCTGTATCATTGTCACTGTCATCCCGTTGCTCATCAATTTGCTTGAGTGGGCACCAGTAACATCTCCATGTGAGACTTGTTGTTACTGTTTTTGGCATATCCAATACACCATGGGTAGCTTGCCAGGCTCTGCCATGTCGGGGAGATACTCTCGGTAGCCTGCTGGGCTCTCTGAGAGGGACAGAGGTATCGAACCCAGGTAGGCTGCGTGCAAAGCAAACACTCTACCCACTGTGCTATCACTCCTGCCACAAAAATGTTAGATTTGAAAAAAATATTAAGGGCTCTAGTGACTGAACTTCATGTTTTATAAAACGGAAATGAAGTCTGAGGGAAGCTTTGTTCTCCCCTAATTTACTCAGGTCCTGGTATCTAGGGGTCTCCCTCCTCATTACAGAACCCTTTGATGGTCTTATTTTTGGCTTATTTGGAATTTTTCTTGGAGAAGTTGTAGCTCATTTTCTAAATATTTGCTCCGTAATACTCCTCACATCCTTGGGGACATCACTCATACTTTAAAAATAATTGAAGGGAAGTACCTATGACATTAGGCATTCAACTCGCTACAGCAGCTTTCTCAGCTGGCTCCGTGCCTGTTCAGCTTTTCATCACTTTCGTAAAACAGCAGCAGATTATGGCAATTACTTTCAAAGTACTTTGGAATCATGTTGACTCTATGTTCTATTCTCTATCGTCTCCTTTTTATTAATGAGTTCTGAAAGTACTTTATAAATCCTGGATCTTAGTCCTTTGTCATATAGATAGACTTTTTCCCAGAATGTGGCTTGTCTTCTCATAATCTTCCTGCTATATCTCTTTTTTAAAGAAGTATGAAAGAGTGATAATGTTTTCCTTATCTATTAAAACTTTTCTTTTAATTTTTGGGACACACTCAGGTGTTCTCAGGACTCGCTCCTGACTCTGAGCAGGGATTACTCTGGGCCGTCCTCAGGGGACCATATGTGTCCTGTAGATCGGACCTAGATTGAACATACGCAAGGCAAGCACCTTACCCACTTTACTGTATCTCTAGTCCTGAACTTTAAGTACTCTTGGTGTACATAAGTACTTTAAGTACTTGAAGAACTTTAAGTACTACTATACAGTAGTCTGATAAACAGAAGTGGTAACTGTAGACCTGTAGATCAGCACTTCCTACAATGATCCGTGGGACTTTCTTATTTACGTAAAGTGACTAAAGATGAAAGTACAGACAGTCATTTTAGTCTTCATTTTGGCAGTCTAGTTCCTCCCTGAGATTTTATCAACCTCTCCTTGCTCATCCTTCTTAATGTATTGGGGGCTCTTTTGGTGTCAGGCAGAAGAGGCCCATTGTTGTTTCTATTTTTGGCATATTGAATACGTCATGAGTAGCTTGCCAGGCTCTGCCGTCCGGGCCGGGTACTCTCAGTAGCTTGCCAAGCTCTTCAAGAGGGATGGAGGCTTTTAGGGCAGCCTTCAATCACCCTTACAGGTGTTCCCATGGTTCACATCATATTTGAAGCCCATCAAATATGGTGCAAAAATTATTGAAAATGGGTATTAAGTGTCTTATGCTGTGTCCAGAAAGTGGCCTGGAGCCTGGCAATGGCTGGGTAGTGGTAGTGGTAGTGAAGAAAGACTAAGATGATTGTCTGCACTTTCAACGCACGTACGCTGGCATCGGAAGCATCCATCGAGGATCTGATGGTGCGAACACAGAAGATCAAGTACGACATCATTGGTCTGACTGAAACGAGAAGGCATCAATCACATCACACCATTATTGACACTGGAGAAGAACTGTTCCTCGGAACATGTGACAACAGAGGCGTCGGTGGCATTGGTGTCCTTGTCAACACGAACTTGGCCATGAGCATTGATTCATTCGAATGCCTAACAACCCGAATCAGATGATTACACCTGAATAGATGTGGCTCATTGCCGGCAGTTTCTTTCTTCGTCGTCTACGCACCAACATCCAACTACTGTGAAGATGGAATTGAGAAGTTCTACATGGAGCTGGAGAAGTTCTATAAAGAAGACCACACCTTCTACAAGATCATTGTTGGTGATTTTAATGCCAAGATAGGTCCCAGAAGGTCTCCTGAAGAACTCCACATTGGGTGGGGCACATGGCCTAGAATGGAACAAACAAGGTGAGAGACTGTCTGAGTTCATCATGTCAATCAAGATCATCCATGCTAACTCACAGTGACAGTGATTCACTTCTTATACCATTATCCAATGTGAATGTCTGAAAGTGGGAGATCTGAAATTTTCTTGGGGTACAAACTCCAATGATATAAACTGACATTTCCTGGCTCTTTTTCCAAAAAGGATAACTCATTGTTTCAACCATTATCTTGGTAACACTTTGGACTCAAACTAAAAGAAAACACACCCATTGCAATGTCTAGTAGTTTTTGCATCTGAGCAGTCTGGATGCTATAATACTGACACAGAGAGCTGCAATTCAGCCAAGCCTTCTCAGCATCTGGCCTTTAGAGAATGATGCTAAAACTTAGTGGATCTCATATTTTCCCCTCACACACTACTTGCTCCTATAGGTGATGTGATCATAGTCACTTGCCCTAGAAATTCACTTGCAAAGTCTATGTATGCACTTCATACAACTAAGAATATTAAAATGTAAATATAATGTTGAATTATTGTTTTGCTTTCTGAGCACTCCGTGGTGCTCAGGGGTTTCTTCTGGCTCTGAGCTCAGGGATTACTCCTGATGATTCTCAGAGGACCATGTAGGGGTTGTGTGGGGGTGAATGTGGTTGACCACATGAAAGGCAAATGCCTACCCACAGTACTATTGCTCCAGCCCATTAAATCTTTTTTAATTAGAAAAATACATTTTCCATTTGTGCCTTTTTTGATTGTTGTGATTATATTAACCTGGTTTGGATATCCAGGAACAAGGATCTCCTTCATGAATGAAAATTGTGAAGCTAAACATCCTCGCTTTATTCCTAGTCTTAGGGAAAGTGGAGTATTTCATCATTAATTATTGTGTCTCTAGTCACTCACAGATTCTTTCAGAACACTTTGGAACCTCCTTCATTTCTACTTTGCTAATAACTGTTACCATGAATGGATGCTGCATTTTGTCAACTTGCTTTTCAGCATATCTTGAGATAATTAAATGTGCTGCTCCTCTTAAATATGTATGTACAAACAAAGAAAATTCTTTCTTTTTTTATTTAGTCACTGTAAGATACACTTACAAGGCTTTTGTGTTTGAATTTCAGTCATTCAATGATTGAATACCAGTCTCTCCACCACTGTACACTTTCCATCAGCAATGTCCCCAGTATCCCTCACCGCCCTGTCCCACACCTACCCTATGGCAGACAATTTCCCTCTTACTCTCTCTCTCTCTCTCTCTCTCTCTCTCTACTTATGGGTATTATGGTTTGCAATACAGATAATGGGAGGCCATCATGTTTGGTCCTTTCTCTACTTTCAGCACACATCTCCCATCCCAAGCGATCTCTCCAACCATCATTGACTTAGTGATCCCTTCTCTATCTCAGCTGCTTTCTCCCCCAGCTCTTAAGGCAGGCTTCCAACCATAGAGCAATCTTCCTGGCCCTGTCTCTACTGTCCTTGGGTGTTAATCTCATATTCTGATATTTTATATTCTGCAAATGAGTGCAGTCCTTCTATGTCTGTCCCTCTCTTTCTGACCACTTCACTTAGCATGATACTCTCCATGTCCATCCACTTACAAGCAAATTTTATGACTTCATCTCTCCTAATATATATATATATATATATATATATATATATATATATATATATAGTGTTCCATTGTGTAGATGTACCAAAGAGTCTTTAGCCAGTCATCTATTCTCGGGCAATCAGGTTGTTTCCAGATTTTGGCCTGTGTGAACAGTGCTGCAATGAACATACAGGTGCAGATGTCATTTATACTGTGATTGAAAACTATTTCATTATAGGAAGATGTTGTATATAAAAATTTCCAGAGAATCTACTAAGTGCCATCCCAACTACATTGTTCAGTGGCTGACCAGATATTTTAGTGAATTCCAGTGGCATAAGAAACAATGACGGCTTACGCCTGCCACTCCCCTGGAGAATTCTTGTGAATTTATTTGGGTTACTCTAAAGGTAGTGCAATTTATGAAGGATACAAATCTATTTCCAAGGATGGAGGCACAGCATGGCTAAGCCAGGCTACAAACTTCTCATTGCAAAATCCCACAATGGAGATCTAGAGACTAGAGATCCTTCTGAAATCTTTGACAAGGGGACCTCAATCCTATTTGTGAGGGCTCGACCCTGACTTAAACACCTTTAAGGCACGCATCTCAGAACCCAGTGGCTTTTGGCAGAAATGCATCTGGACTTGGCATGAGGTTACCGGTGCCAGGCCACCCCAGGTGGGAAAAGGTGCCGTCCCTCCGCCTATTCCCCCTGGTGGCTTGGTGTCCACCGTCTTCCAGAGGCCAGTGGACAGTCAGGTATCGGCCCACAGTGATAAGACACATGGGGCCTCATGGGATGGGGGTGGAGTTGGCCCTTGTCCTTCCCCGCTTGAGCGAGACCCTGAGTCACCACCCACGAACAGCCCCTCTGGCTACTGATTAAGCTCCTTAATGGCCAGGACCCCAGAGACACACAAACCAATCTCAGAACTCAGTGGCTTTTGGCAGAAATCTCTCCAGATTTAATTATTAAAATTTCAGAGTTCCAAAACCACGCAGTCACAAGAGTGGCTGCACAAAAACATATGCTATTCATAATTGGCAATCATTGGATCACTGTTATCCCGTTTTTCATCAATTTGCTCGAGTGGGCACCAGTAACATCTCCATTGTGAGACTTGTTGTTACTGTTATTGGCATATCAAATACACCACAGGTAGCTTGCCGGGCTTTGTTGTATGGGCGGGACACTCTTGGTAGTTTGCCAGGCTCTCCAAGAGGGACGGAGGAATCGAACCTGGGTCAGTCGTGTGCAAGGCAAATGCCCTACCTGCTGTGCTATCACTCCAGTCCTTTTAAAGCAGTATTGGAGGAAAATATAAGCAATTAAAATAAAATCCATTACTGGTATATATTTCTTGTAGTAGCACTGTAGCACTTTGGTCCCATTGTTCATCGATTTGCTCAAGCGGGCACCAGTAACGTCTCCATTGTGAGACTTGTTACTGTTTTTGGCATATCGAATGCAGTTTCTTATATTCCATGAATTGCTAGGGGTTGCTAAGTGATAGAAGCAAATAATCTATCCACATATGATGTACATGAAACTTTTTTAGTAGCTATTTTAAGATAGAATCCATTTATTAAAAGTGGACATTTAGGGGCTAGAGCAATAGAAAACAAATTGTCTAATGTTGCCTTTTTTTTTTTTTTTTTTTTAATTTATTTATTTTTAATTAGGGAATCACCGTGAGGGTACAGTTACAGATTTATACACTTTTGTGCTTATATTTCCCTCATACAAAGTTCGGGAACCCATCCCTTCACCAGTGCCCATTTTCCACCACCCGTAAACCCAGTGTCCCTCCCACCCTCCCCAATCCCATCTCCCCCCCACCCCACCCTGCCACTGTGGCAAGGCATTCCCTTCTGTTTTCTCTCTCTAATTAGCTGTTGTGGTTTGCAATAAAGGTGTTGAGTGGCCGCTGTGCTCAGTCTCTAGCCCTCATTCAGCCCGCAACTCTCTTCCCCCACATGGCCTTCGACTACAATGTAGTTGGTGATCGCTTCTCTGAGTTGACCTTTCCCCGGAACGTGAGGCCAGCCTCGAAGCCATGGAGTCAACCTCCTGGTACTTATTTCTACAGTTCTTGGGTGTTAGTCTCCCACTCTGTTATTCTATATACCATAGATGAGTGCAATCTTTCTATGTCTGTCTCTCTCTATCTGACTCATTTCACTCAGCATGAAACTTTTCATGCCCATCCACTTAACTACAAAATTCTTGACCTCCTTTTTTCTAACAGCTGCATAGTATTCCATTGTATAGATGTACCAAAGTTTCCTCAACCAGTCATCCGTTCTGGGGCATTCGGGTTTTTTCCAGATTCTGGCTATTGTAAACAGTGCTGCGATGAACATACATGTGCAGATGTTGTTTCGATTGTACTTTTTTGCCTCTCTGGGATATATTCCCAGCAGTGGTATTGCTGGGTCAAATGGGAATTCAATATCTAATTTTTTGAGAGTCGTCCAAATTGTTTTCCAGAAGGGCTGAACCAGTCGGCATTCCCACCAGCAGTGAAGAAGGGTTAATGTTGCCTTTTTGGAAGGTCTGAGTGTTGGGGGAAAATCCCAAATAATAGCGATGGATCTGGTGTCAAAATATTGAATGTAATCAAAGTAGAGAGAGAGAAAGTAATGTGGAAGTCATCTGCCACACAGGTAGAGGGAGAGTGTGGGATGGGGGTTACTGGGGTTTTTTGGTGGTGGAAAATGTGCACTGGTGAATGGATGGGTGTTTCATCATTGTATGACCGAGACTTAAACCTGAAAGCTTTGTAACCGTTCTCGCTGTGATTCAATAAATAAATTTATAAAATAAATAAACACCTTCCAAATTAAAGTCTAATTTTTAATACAATAGCCACTAGGGGGCAGTGTTTCAAACCATGAATTTTGGAGGGACACACCCATTCAGACTGTTATCCTCAGCTGAGACCCAGAGAAAGAAGGAACAGGAGGTTCTCTCACCTGCATCGGAGTTAGTTCCAGCTGAGATGGGAGGAGGAGGGGACCGTAGATCATGTTTCAAATGCCACACACTTTCACCACCCTACAGAGTTTTCGTAGACTTTCTGCATGGGTTTTCATTTCCTGTATGCCCGTAGGACAATTTCCCAAGACTCAAATGGTATGGTTTTTTTTTTTTTTTGAGTAATTTTCACCCCTCATGTTTTTTTTCCTCCTTTGGAGAAAGGGTCCATAGAGCTCCGTTGCTCTTCACCAGGAATGAGAACTATTAAATCTACTAAATGCCATCATGCATCTTTGGAGAGATTTAAATTATTAACTTAAATGCTATTTTAACTGTGTTACCTAACCTCTGATCTAAATAAAAATATGTGGCATCAATAAATTCAAAAGTAAAATTTGGGACATTTGGATTATTCTAGTCTAATTTTTACTTGTTGTCTGTTACATGTCTTTCTGCCAGGGGTATTCCATTTTCTTTTAAAAATATTTTCTTTAGTTAAAAAAAATCACTACCTGTATAGTAAGACCTAATTTGCTAATTCTAAGATATGAAATGTCTTGGTTAATTTAGGGTCTTTTTTATTGCTATTTTTTTTCTTGTATGTCAAATTACATTTTTTCCCTGGTTTGCAGTTGCATACGTAACTCCATCTTGTTCTGACATCGAACAATGTGGCCTTTTTGCTATAGGATATCTGGGATAGGATGTCTTCCTCTAATATGGATAGAGTTCTGCTTTGGCATCAGCTAAATGACAGAAATGTCCTATTGATCTTATCAGATTTGAATTAGGCAAGTTCAAAAGGAGCTGGACAGAGTTTGCCCTCTATCCTGAAGCCTGTTACTTTCTTTAGGGTCTGCTCGAGGTTGCCCCAACAGCATCTTTGTTTGGTTGGGAGTGGGGGACTGTGGCAATAAAGGTCTCATCTTCCAGATCGTATCTTTCAGAGTGTAGCTGGACTCACCTTAGAGAGTGGTGGGGTTTGACTCTGTGCAACTTCACCTGTGAGCACTTCACTGTAGACAATGCTCTGCCTTGAGCAAGCGACGTCTTAGACCCAGCCAAGGGTCTAAGACACAAAAGAAATTTCTGTGTCCAAGGCTTCTCTCTGTGTACTTCCTCCTTTCAAGAACTCCGACACACACATTTAATGGACTCCAACAGTAAGAACTCCCCCTCCCATTTTTATTAGGATCAAGAACACTGTTAAGGGGCTGGAGTGATAGCACAGCGGGTAGGGCGTTTGCCTTGCATGCGGCCGACCCGGGTTCGATTCCCAGCATCCCATATGGTCATACCACCAGGGGTAATTCTTGAGTGCAGAGCCAGGAATAACCCCTGTGCATCACTGGGTGTGACCCAAAAAGAAAAAGAAAGAACACTGTTGATCATAGTTGCATGCAGACATTGTCCGGCCATCAGCAGCATGCCCACTTCCCAATGTCAGACATTCTAGTATTGTCTCCTCAACTTAACAAATACCTCACTCTTTTTTCTGCCACGGAGAGAAATGTGCTTGCCATGTGAATGTCAAAGCAAATGGAGGATTAACTTTGCATATTTGTTTCTCAAGGCTCACTCTACTGTCTGATGCCAGCTGTCTAATACCAGAAAAGGATTTCATAATGTATTTTGCCCAGTGCTCTGTTCGAAACTGTTTGTATTGTGTCCACTCAAAAATATCCGAGATTGGATGACTTCAAAACAGCTGAAACATTTCTCACACTTCTGGAGTCTGGGAAGTTCAAGATCCAGGATTGGAAGAATCTGTGTCTAATGTGTCTCACATCCTGGTTTGCAAAAATCCATCTCTTTTCTATGTCCATATATGTTCAGGGGGGTGAAGGATAGCTCTGGGGTATCGCTTGTAAGGACACTAATCCCATACCCTAGGATTCCCCCCTCTCCTTCACCCCCCCATGATATAATCATCTCTCAGAGGTACCAGTTATTAACACCATCATTCTGGGATTAAGCTTCAACCGATGAACTTGCAGAGGGCATGGGAGTTACACTCATTTTGTTCACACAAGAGAGTAAATCTAAAAACACATCTCCTTCATGGATAGGTGCACAAATTTTGCTCTTTGCCCTTGTTAGATACCTTAAAACTTATTTGTAGATTATGTAATACTTACATATCTCATATTCATCTTTTTACACTTAACCTGTATACTAGAAACCTGTGTTATTATAACCATAATCAGCCATGTTTCTACCTTAAGAAAGAAGGCAGATCAAGGAGAAGCATACAAGGAAGTCTTAATCATTTATAAACTTGAATCTAAACTATTATTTCTTTGGTGTAAATAAAGAATTAGGAAAACCATGTGTGATCTCTGCGTACAAAAGTATCCAGGAGAGAAGCATGTATTTCTGAGAATTTTTAGGAATTTTATAAATTTTAATAACTTTGACACAGGATGTTAGAAATTTGAGTGAAGAGAGACAGCCTAATTAATCAAACAAGTTCTGCAATCAGAGTTGGACCATGTGAGTAGTGGGGGTGGGGATCCCAAATGTAAGAAAATAAATTTGATGTGGTATAAACAAATAAAAGTCACAATGTTTAGTTAGCATAACGTCACTATATTGGAGTAAGCTTTATTTATTCTTTTCGTTGACAAAGTATGTTGGAATTGATACTCTCCAGACAAACTGGAAAAATGTTATTAGTGATATAACTTATGTGAATTGACTTAAAAAAATTCTCTCACTTGTATATATGTTCAACATATTGCCGAGAAAATGTCAAATCAATGTAATCACACTTTGTGTTTAGAAAACATTTCAACATATAAGATTGCCCCATACAGACACTCACTTTGAAATAGAACATTTAGACCACCAAAATTCATATTCCCTTCTTCAAAGGAGGGTGTTTTATCTGTGGGATCGTTACATGCAAGTAGAATGTGCTTACTTAAACCATGACTTTCTTTCTGAATGTTTTTGTTTGCTGGTCTTTCTTTTTTTCCGTACCACATCCCATAGTGTTCAAGGCTTACTCCTGGCTCTGCACTCCGGGATCACTCCTGGCAGACTTGGGGGACCATACGGGGTACTAAGGATTGAACCCGAGTTGGCTGTATGTGTGCAAGGCATGGACTCAACCCTAGGTACTGCTTTGGACCAAAAGGCAGCTGCTGATTGTGACACAGCAGAGACCTGAATTAAACGTTCATGTCTGGGCTTCTCGTATCAGTATTATTCCATTGCCAGAAACACTTCACCTGTGCAGATCCTGGAGCATAGAGTCCATATAAGTAACAGTGGAATAGACCTTACTTGAATCTACAGGGAAACATCAATAAGTCAAATTCCTAGACGGAAGGGAGACTGTACTGCTGGTTTCAACACAGTTATACGTTGGCCAACTTACAGGCTTGTGAACTACAACATTTTATGTTGAAAGTCATTGAGCTTTTCTGCCACATAGAGGAGTGTGACAACAGCTGAAACAAGAGAGCCCTTGTTTGAAGCTACATAGCTGAACTGGCATTGTATCTGCTGTATTTCATGACTCATAAAGAAAGTCTTAGTGTTGGATATCATTGGTTTGTCCTTTCTCCCTTGCCACAGAGTTTGGGTTTATCTGGTAATAATCTCTAAACAATTCTAGAGTACATTGGTATGTCCTGCTCCCCTTGCCACTAGGAGCTTAGGTATATCAGTCACACCCATTAAAGTGCTCCCGAGTCACTCCCATTCCTTTGTTTATCTGTAACCACTTCTACCAGTTTATCTGCTCTTCCTCTAATCAAACTCTGTTAATTTGTAAGGTCAGACCTTGCTAGGACAGTGAACTTGTATTGTAAGTTAATATTGTCTTTCTCCTCTCTTATGTCTTTTGAATAGTTTACTTTAAAACAAGATCCTTGGGCCTTTTCCCAGGTAATCAGGAGACTCCCAGCCACGCCTCCCGAGTGCGCCCCTGGTTCCCACGCGGCCGCCGGGACTTGGGACCCTTGCCGCCGCCACCTCCCGCGTCCCACCGCCCCGGCTTTCCTGGGACCATTGTCCCAGGAGCCCCTGCTAGGAAGAAACGGGGGCGTGGCCCGAAAGGGGCGTGGTCTAAAAAGGGGCGTGGCCTCCTGCCAGAGCGGCCGCCGCTAACGCGGCCGCAGATATTATTTCTTACCTTAGCACATTAGGTATGGTCTTCTTGCTTTGAAAATCGGTTTAACACATCTCATACACTTATGCGAACTAGCCTATTAGCTCTAAGTTTAGAAAAATTATCAGTGAATAAGAGAAGCTTAGCAAAGCTTTTGTAAAGACAACTTAGCCTTAAGTCTTCATTAAAGCCCCAACATCAATCACAAAGAAAAGGCTGAGTGTAAGGAAGTCTTCTAGAATAGGAATAAAGCTGCCATCAGAAATAGCACAAACAGAGCCCCTCCTTCTCTCAGCAAGAGGTAGGAGGAATAAACACCTACAAAGTTCCAATCCTATACTTCCATAACAATATGAAGAAGCAGCGAAAATCCCCTCCAGGAAGAGAGGGAGAAGAAAAGATACTAGAAACCTCAAAAGAGGCTCCCAACATCTACGACCTCTCAGATAAACAATTCAGAGAGGAAATCTGGAGGAGAGTCGACCTACTCCAAGCAAATATGGAACAGACATCCAATAAATTAAGGGAGGAGATGAATGAAGCGCTGGAACGGTCTACCAAGAAAATACAGGAAGAAATGAGAGCAGAAATGAGAGCAGAAATTTCAAACCTTCGAACGGAAGTCTCACAAATAAAGCAATCGGTAGATGAAATAAAAATATCACTAGATGCCCTCAACAGTAGAATGACTACAGCCGAAGACAGAATCAGTGATCTGGAAGATGAGCTGTAGAAAGCTTATAGACAACAACAAATCATGGCCAAAGACCTCAAAATGGCTATAGAGCGAATCAGAGCCCTGGGGGATGACTTCAAGAGGAACAACATAAGAATCACTGGAGTACCAGAACCGCAGGGAAGCAACCCCAATGAAAAAAACACAGTCAAAGATATCATTGCTAAGAAATTCCCAGAGCTGGAGAAGGCAGGCATCCAGATACAAGGAGTCTGAAGAGTACCAGCAAAAAGAGACCCGAATAAAAAGACCCCAAGGCATATCATAGTCAGAATGACGGATACCATCGATAGAGACACAATTCTGCAAGCAGCAAGGGCAAGGAAGGAAATCACATACAAAGGAGCACCCCTCAGATTTACGGCCGATCTGTCAGAAGAAACCCTCCGAGCCCGAAGACAATGGTGGGACATAGTGAAAAAACTCAACGAAATGAATGCCTCACCAAGAATACTTTATCCGGCTAAACTCTCACTCAAACTCGAAGGAACCATACACTACTTCTCGGATAAACAACAGCTCAGGTCCTTCATAGACTCAAAACCAATCTTGAAAGAAGGTCTAAAGGGGCTACTGTAAGACAAGGAGGAGCCCCATAAGAACAACAAATCCCACAGAAAGATGACACAAAACCACATCACAATAATCTCTCTCAATGTCAATGGCCTAAATGCACCTATCAAGAGACACAGAGTGGCTAAATGGATCCGGAAATTAAACCCAACATTCTGTTGCCTGCAAGAAACACACCTGAACAAACAGAGTAAACATAGACTCAAAGTCAAAGGATGGAAAACAATCCTCCAAGCAAACAACCCCGTTAAAAAAGCTGGAGTGGCCATCCTGGTATCTGACAACATAGATTTCAGGATGAAAAAGATCAAAAGGGACAGCGAAGGTCATTTTCTGTTTATCAAGGGATATGTACAACAGGAAGAAATCACACTCTTAAACGTATATGCTCCTAACGAACGACCGGCTAAATATTTAAAACAACTCCTAACAGACTTCAAAGAGGACATCACTAACAGCACAATTGTAGTCGGAGACTTCAATACGGCCTTATCGCCTCTAGATAGATCCACAAGAACAAAACTCAACAAGGAAACACTGACTCTGAAAGAAGAAATTGAAGAGAGAGGCCTAATAGACCTATACAGGGCCTTACACCCCAAAAAGAAAGAATACACATTCTTTTCCAGTGCACACGGAACATTTTCTAAAATAGATCATGTACTGGGCCCCAGAACATACCTCAATAGAATCGGAAAAATAGAAATTGTATCAACCATTTTTTCAGACCACGATGCGCTGAAGATAGAAGCTAACCACTCACAAACACGGAAAATCAAATCAAACACCTGGAAACTAAACAATTCAATGTTGAACAATGAGTGGGTCAAGAAGGAAATCAAGGAAGAAATCAAAAGATACTTAGAAACTAATGAGAATGAAGACACGAGCTACCAAAACCTATGGGACGCAGCTAAAGCCATGTTAAGGGGAAAATTTATAGCTCTCCAAGCATTCCTCAGGAAGGAAGAAAGGACCCACATAGATAGCTTGACTTCACGACTCAAGACCCTAGAAAAGGACCAGAAAAAGGATTCCAAACCAGACCGAAGGAAAGAAATAATAAAAATTAGAGCAGAAATTAATGACATCGAAACCAAAAAAACAATCCGAAAGATCAATGAAACAAAGAGTTGGTTCTTTGAGAAAATAAATAAGATTGATAAACCGCTAGCAAGACTCACAAAGAAAGAAAGAGAGAAAACTCTAATAAATCGAATCAGAAATGAAAAGGGGGACATCATAACAGAAACCAGTGAGATTCAAAAGATCATTAGAGACTACTTTGAAGGTCTTTACGCCACAAAAAAGGAGAACCTAAAAGAAATGGATGGATTCCTTGATTCCTACAATCTCCCAACACTGAAGAAAGAAGACCTGGAATACCTGAATAGACCCATCAATGTTAAGGAAATTGAAACTGTAATCAAAAACCTCCCCAAAAACAAAAGCCCAGGGCCAGATGGTTTCACTGGAGAATTCTTCCAAACATTTAAAGAAGACCTATTGCCTGTTTTCCTCAAACTTTTCCAGGAAATTGAAAAAACAGGAACTCTCCCAAACAGTTTCTATGAAGCACATATCTCCCTAATACCCAAAGCAAACAAAGACACCACTAAGAAAGAAAATTACAGACCAATTTCCCTGATGAACACCGATGCGAAGATCCTCAACAAAATACTAGCAAATAGGATCCAACAACTCATCAAAAAGATCATACATCACGACCAAGTGGGATTCATCCCAGGGATGCAAGGATGGTTTAACATTCGGAAATCAATCAACATAATCCAGCATATCAACAAAAGTAAAGACAAAAACCATATGATCATATCAATAGATGCAGAGAAAGCATTTGACAAGATCCAACATCCTTTCATGATGAAAACCCTCGCCAAAATGGGGTTTGGAGGAACTTTCCTCAAGATAGTCGAAGCCATCTATCACAAGCCTACGGCAAGCATTATCCTCAATGGGGAAAAACTAAGGGCCTTTCCTCTGAGATCAGGCACAAGACAAGGATGCCCACTCTCACCACTCCTCTTCAATATAGTACTGGAAGTACTTGCGATAGCTATTAGACAAGAAAAAGAGATTAAGGGCATCCAGATAGGAAAGGAAGAAATCAAACTCTCACTATTTGCAGACGACATGATACTATATCTAGAGAAGCCTAAAACCTCTACTAAGAAACTCTTAGAAACAATAGACTTATACAGTAAAGTTGCAGGCTACAAAATCAATACCCAAAAATCCATGGCCTTCATATATGCAAACAATGAGGCAGAGGAAAGGGACATGAAAAAAGCAATCCCATTCACAATCGTGCCCCAGAAAATCAAGTACCTCGGAATCAGCTTAACCAAGGAAGTAAAAGACCTTTACAAAGAAAACTACAAAACGCTACTCCATGAAATCAAAGAGGACATGAGGAAATGGAAACATATACCCTGCTCGTGGATAGGGAGAATCAATGTTGTCAAAATGGCAATACTCCCTAAAGCATTATACAGATTCAATGCGATCCCTATAAGTATACCCATGACATTCTTCAAAGAAATGGATCAAGCAATCCTAAAATTCATATGGAATAACAAACGTCCAAGGATAGCTAAAACAATTCTTGGGAAAAAGATGATGGGAGGCATCACCCTCCCCAACCTCAATCTTTACTACAAAGCAGTAACAATTAAAACAGCATGGTACTGGAACAAAGGCAGAGCCGTAGACCAATGGAATAGGGTGGAATATCCCTACACACAACCCCAAATGTATGATCATCTAATCTTTGATAAGGGAGCAAGAGATGTGAAGTGGAGCAAGGAAAGCCTCTTTAACAAATGGTGCTGGCACAACTGGACAACCACATGCAAAAAAATGGGTTTAGACCTTGACCTGACACCATGCACAAAAGTCAGATCAAAATGGATTAAAGACCTCAACATTAGACCACAAACCATAAGGTACATTGAAGACAAGGTCGGCAAAACCCTCCACGATATTGAAGATAAAGGTATCTTCAAAGGTGACACGGAACTAAGCAATCTAGTAAAAACAGAGATCAACAAATGGGACTACATTAAACTAAAAAGCTTCTGCACCGCAAGATATACAGTGACCAGAATCCAAAGACTATCCACAGAATGGGAAAGGATATTTACACAATACCCATCAGATAAGGGGTTGATATCAATGGTATATAAAGCACTGGTTGAACTCTACAAAAAGAAAACATCCAACCCCATCAAAAAATGGGGCGAAGAAATGAACAGAAACTTTACCAAGGAAGAAATACGAATGGCCAAAAGGCACATGAAAAAGTGCTCTGCATCACTAATCATCAGAGAGATGCAGATCAAAACAACCATGAGATACCACCTCACACCACAGAGTCTGGCACACATCCAAAAGAACAAAAGCAACCGCTGTTGGAGAGGATGTGGGGAGAAAGGGACCCTTCTACACTGCTGGTGGGAATGCCGGCTAGTTCAGCCCTTTTGGAAAACAGTATGGATGATTCTCAGAAAACTAGAGGTTGAGCTCCCATTTGACCCAGCAATACCACTGCTGGGAATATATCCCAGAGAGGCAAAAAAGTACAATCGAAACAACATCTGCACATGTATGTTCATCGCAGCACTGTTTACAATAGCCAGAATCTGGAAAAAACCCGAATGCCCCAAAACGGATGACTGGTTGAGGAAACTTTGGTACATCTATACAATGGAATACTATGCAGCTGTTAGAAAAAAGGAGATCAAGAATTTTGTAGTTAAGTGGATGGGCATGAAAAGTTTCATGCTGAGTGAAATGAGTCAGAAAGAGAGAGACAGACATAGAAAGATTGCACTCATCTATGGTATATAGAATAACAGAGTGGGAGACTAATACCCAAGAACTGTAGAAATAAGTACCAGGAGGTTGACCCCATGGCTTCGTGGCTGGCCTCACGTTCCGGGGAAAGAGCAACTCAGAGAAGCGATCACCAACTACATTGTAGTTGAAGGCCATGTGGGGGAAGGGAGTTGCGGGCTGAATGAGGGCTAGAGACTGAGCACAGCGGCCACTCAACACCTTTATTGCAAACCACAACAGCTAATTAGAGAGAGAGAACAGAAGGGAATGCCCTGCCACAGTGGCAGGGTGGGGTGGGGGGGAGATGGGATTGGGGAGGGTGGGAGGGACGCCGGGTTTACGGGTGGTGGAGAATGGGCACTGGTGAAGGGATGGGTTCCCGAACTTTGTATGAGGGAAGTATAAGCACAAAAGTGTATAAATCTGTAACTGTACCCTCACGGTGATTCTCTAATTAAAAATAAATAAATTATAATTAAAAAAAATAAAAAAAAAATAAAACACGATCCTTTTTGTATGGACAAAGAAAGACATTTATTAATATGCTTTGGTAACATGGGATTTAATTGGCTTCAAATATTATTCACTCCTGGGCATCTGCTTTCTCGACTTAAGCCTCAGCTGCCCTTACTTCCTAGCAACCCCAAAAGCAGGGTCCTGATGAGAGACGGGATGGACCCAGGGCAAGCGGTGAGTTATGTGCTACCCTGGCATCGAGATGGGCCTGGCCAAAGCGCCTAATGCTTAACTATATGTTAAGAGCTTGGTCATGGACATGTCATGATCCAGAAGCAACGACGAGACTAGGACCCTGCTAGGGCTACGAAAGACTAATCTGGCCTGGGCACTGTAGTCTGAGATCGAGGTGACCCCCGGAGAGCAATTCTATAAGCTTAATGCATTTCTTGCTATGTCCATACAAAAGGATTTATAATATGAATACTTATATGTTAGTTGGACAAAGAGAGGGGAAACACACCCAGGGAATTTCACTCTTGGGCTGATGTCCTGCTGAAAGAGATACTGTCCTAGTGAAAGCATCCCCTGAGGGATAGAACTTTACCCCCTATTGATTGTAACCACACCTGTGTGTAAGCCCTGGCCCCTGATGCGGGGGGTGGGGGGAGATTTAAGGTGGCTGTATGAGGGGGTTCGAGGAAGAAGCAGAGAAAGAGAGAGAGAGAGAGAGAGAGAGAGAGAGAGAGAGAGAGAGAGAGAGAGAGAGAGAGAGAGAGAGAGAGAGAGAGAGAGAGAGGGGAGTGTATAGAGAGGAGATTGGAATAAAGGAATAAACTGCGATTGAGACCAACCATCTTGCCTCCGTTCCTTCCTTCGCCTGCCTCGTCATCGCCATCAACCTCCCCGGGGTGGGGGAAGCGGCTGGAGACTACCGAACTCAGGTGGCGGGAGAGACAGCGCCGCTGCCCTATGCCCAGTGCCCGGCACGGTGCGGTGAGGTGCTCCTCGCCCCCTTTCTTTTTCTTTTTTGTGTTTCTACACAGTCTTAGGACAGAGATAGCTTTAAGTCAAGTTAGGTGTAGGACTCAGTGCTCAGGTCCTACTTTCTCTTATTCTAATCAGTGTTACCGTATTCTGCCTTTCTTATATTAAGGTGTCTTCGGTGATTAAAAACACAGCCATTGAATTCATGCTGTGTGGGAGTCATTTTTATCCTCTAAGGATTGCCCATATGAATAATTGTCTGTTTCTCTTTTAAGGCTCCCAACACATTTATTATAAAACCTATCATCTTATTTTTTTGGTCGGGGGAGCACACCTTTTGGATGGATGCCACATAAGACACACACCCACACCTGGAAACAAGAGTGGAATCAATGGCAATTGAAGCATATTAGGTGGGAGAATTGTCGTTTCCCAAAGGGACAACAATTTGGGATCAAATCGCTTTCTTCAAAGGAAACTATGAGTGCTTGATACTGTGCTAAAGGCAAAGGACAATTCTTCTTCTCTACAGTGACCTAGCACTGTTTTTTTTTTGGGGGGGGAGGATGGGGTAGGACTGGGTCATACCTGGTGGTGCTCAGGGCTTACTCCTCACCTGGTGCTCAGGGATCACTCTTGGTGGGGCTCAGGGGATATCTGGTATCAGGGATCAAATCTGGATCAGCCTGAATCAAGGCTAATGCCTTAACTGCTATATTATTTCTCAGCAATTTACCATTCTAGTCTCCAGGCTTTCTCTACTTCAAAATTTCCCACTCACGTATGCTACCTTCAGAAAACACAGGTCTGATATGAGCATTGCACTCCTGTTCCAAACTTGTACAGTCAAAATTGGAGCACTCAAGAGACCATATGGGAAGCTGAGGATCAAACTCAGGTCTGCGGCATTCAAGACAAACATGCTACCCACTGTACTATTACTCCAACTTTTTGTTTTGTTTGTTTGTTTTCAGCTTTAGACCCACTTCTTAATCCTCTCCATGCACATGCAAACCTTCACTTCGTTTCTTCCTCAAATACCCTGCAACCTTCTTGACCCCTAACTGCTATCACAGTTGATGTGCCATGGGCCTTTCAGGACCTCCTTCAAATTTCACCCTTCAAGTCACACTTCTACCACGGCACATCTCACAATCAGCCAAGGGTGGGGTGAAACACGTTTGAGCTCTCCAGATGGCAAACCTGTGGAAGATATGGGATGAGACCATCTCTTCTGCATTCTCCAGAGTAATGAACATAGAACTTTTTGAAATCAATAAATGTTTGTTGCAATGCAGAGTGGTGGAATTACATAATCTCAGACTTTAAAGCAGAAGCTGGGACTGACTTAAAACTGCTTTTAGCTTGTAATTTCTTTTGGCCTCCTGTAGGTGGCTAAATCTTGACAAGCTACTGGACAGGAACACTGAGCTAAATTGAATGGTGCCATCTGGCTTGTACATTGGAATCAAATAAAATAAGCTTGTATATATGTTGGCTTAAAACTTCATATAAATAAGAAAGAAGCCCCGTGTCAGTTACAGAAGGCCAATTTAATATCTTTGAAACATTATGGCTACCATTTGGGGGCTATTTATCAGGACTGGTTAAAAAGAGTTTTTATGCACTTTGAAGCTCAGTTGATTGGTCCTAAGGAATCTAGATCAGGAGCACTGCAAGTTTCCAACATAATAAGAATGTCTCTGTTAGGATCTGGAAACAACCTGAGCGTCCGAGAGCAGACAACTGGGTAAAGAAACTTTGGCACATCTACACAATGGAATACTATGCAGCTGTTATGAGAGATGAAGTCATGACATTTGCTTATAAGTATGGTCATAGAGAGTATCATGCTAAGTGAAATAAGTCAGAGAGGGATAGGGGCTGGAATGATAGTACGGCGGGTAGGGCATTTGCCTCGCATACGGCCAACCCAGGTTCAATTCTTGGCATCCCATATGGTCCCCCAGCACCACCATGTGTAATTCCTGAGTGTAGATCCAGGAGTAACCCCTGAGCATTGCTAGTGTGACTCAAAAAGCAAAAACAAAAAAAAAGAGAGAGGAACAGACATAGAATGACTGCACTCATTTGTGGAATATAAAATATCAGAATATGAGACTAACACCCAAGGGCAGTAGAGACAAAGACCAGGAAGATTTTTCCATGATCGGAAGCCCGCCTCACAAGCTGGGGGAGAAGGCAGCTGGGATAGAGAAGGAATCACTAAATCAATGATGGTTGGAGGGATGGCTCAGGATGGGAGATGTGTGCTGAAAGTAGGTAAAGGACCAAACATGATAGACTCTTAGTACCTGTATTGCAAACCATAATGCCCCAAAGTTGAGAAACAGTAAGAAAGAAACTCTGTCATAGAGGCAGGGGGAGGGGTGGAATGGGGTGAGGAGGGGTACATATACTGAGGACATTGGTGGTGGAAAATGTACACTGGAGGAGAGATAGGTGTTTGATCATTGTATGACTGAAACTCAAACATGAAACTTTGTAAGTATAACTCATGGTGAGATACACTTAATTTAAAAAAATATTCAAGAAACTTATGCTGATCAGGAACCAAATAACTATTTTCAGGGAGACATGAGAAGCTGGAATTTTCTTCTGCTTCCAACCTCTAGTACTGTGTGATAAACTTGGCAAAGACAGCATTCAGAGTAAGCTGTTGCATCTCAGTTAACTAAAGAATTGATCAAGCTGGAGTGATAGCACAGTGGGTAGGGCATTTGCCTTGCACACAGTCAACCCAGGTTCGATTCCCAACATCCCATATGGTCCCTTGAGCTCTGCCAGGAGTGATTCCTGAGTGCATGAGCCAGGAGTAACCCCTGTGCATTGCCAGGTGTGACCCAAAAAGAAAAAAAAATTGATCATGTTAAACAACAAAAAATAATGTCTGTAATGTCTCTGTTTACACAAAGTTCTAAAAGCTCAGAGCACACCAAGAAGTGAGAGCAAAATTTAAAAAAAAATTTATATTAAAAATAAAATGCTGGAGCTGGAGCTGTAGTACAGTGGGTAGGGCAATTGCCTTGCACGTGCCCGACCCGGGTTTGATTCCCAGCATCCCATATGGTCTCCTGAGCACCACCAGGGGTAATTCCTGGGTGCAGAGCCAGGAGTGACCCCTGTGTATCGCCAGGTGTCACCCAAAAAGCAAAAAACAAGTCAAATGCTTATCTTCATCTTCTATCGTTTTCAAATACAAAATGTAACCATAGAGCCTCAGTATCAGTCTAGGGCATTAGAAAATAAGTATATCAGTGCTCACGAGTCTCCATATTCAGACACAAAACTCACCATCAGTTGGAGCATTAAGTCCTAGAAAATCGAGACCACTAAGAATTGCAAGGTAATTTGAGAGGCAAGGCCAGATTAAAGAGATCTTTAAAAGTCATTGCCTGGGGCTAAGGATGTGGCCCACAGGTTGAACATTTCCTTTGCCTGTGAAAGAGTGCCTACGAGAACTTTCTTCCTTTTGTTTACTCTGGGCAATACTCAGAGCTTTCTTCTGGCTCTGTACTCAGGGATCACTCTGGTGGGGACCAGGGGACTATATAGGGTGCTCAGGATTGAAGCCAGGTTGGCTGCATGCAAGACAAACACCCAATCTGCTGTACTATTGCTCTGCTCCTTAGAGATCAATATTTAGTGATTCTTTCTCAACATCTTCACAAGTTATCAGGGATCTGGCTTTTACAAGTATTAAATATCTCTAACAAAAGTGAATCGTTATAATGGCGAAATATCCAGCACTTGAGTGGGTCTTCCAAGAACATGTTTTGGGCAAATACACCTACACTTTAGGAAAGATTCATCCTTTGACAGTCTACCTCATTTCCACTAGGTATGTGAATAAAAGGTGACTTCCTCCATTTTACACTTTTCACTTCCTGCAAATTCCTGGGCTCTTTCTGATAAACAAGAAGTTAATAATTGTCCAACGTAAAATTCTGCCCCAGAATTTTGGCTCACTGCGAGGGTAAGATAATGGGTAATATCTAAGGCAAATGACCAGCCCACTTTGTTTGATCCTTGCACCTCTGCAACTCTTTGGACAATTGATAAGAAATGCCAAAACCCCAGTGTTCTTTTTAAAGGATCTACAGGAAAACTTCTTACCTGTAACTTCCCTGCATTCTCTGTAACACAAAGACCCAATTTTCCTATAAAACCCCCCACAAAACAAGCCACAGTTAACTTAGTCCTACACTAAGTTCCTTCCTACACGGAGGCTCCTTTTCTTTTCTCTTCCACTTTCCAATAAACTTTGCTGATTTCTAATTCTGTGTCTGAGCATATTGATTACTCAATATTTTCATTCTTGGAAATGTTAAAGTATCTGGGAATCTAGACAAACACAGAGACCCACCATCTGTACTCTCTCTCCAGCTCCCAATATCACCTTTTTTATTCTCTTGGTTATCTTTATAACATGAAGTGACACTACTCTCTATTCAATATTCCACCAATAGGTAATATATATTAATGCCCTTTGTTTTAATGGGAAGGTTTTAGTCTCATGCTTTTACTCAAGTTCTGTTTACTATAATTTGACACGGTTCAAAATATGTACACACTTTTAAAATAATATATATAAGCTTTCTTTGCCTGTAGGTTGTCTATAAAAGGTGAAATCATTTTTTTAAAAATTGAATTGCCGCTAGATACAGTTACAAAGCTTTCATGTTTGAGTTTCCATCATACAATTATCTAACACTCATCCCTCCACCAGTGCACACCCTCCACCACCAATGTCCCCACCATCCCCTGCCCCATCTCACCCTTCCCCCTGCCTCTATGACAGACAGTTTCCCCCATACTCACTCTCTACTTTGGGGCATTATGGTTTGCAATACAGATACTGAGAGGCCATAACACTTGGTCTTTTATCTCCTTTCAGCACACATCTCCCATCCCAAACGATCCCTCCAACCGTCATTGACTTAGTGATCTCTTCTCTATTCCAGCTGCCTTCTCCCCCAGCTCATGAGGCAGGCTTCCAACCATGGAGCAATATCCCTGGCTCTTGTATCTACTGTCAAAAGGTGAAATACTTAATAGCATTTGCATTGTGATACCATTTGCAGTGGTATCAATGTTATTCACTATGGAATCACAGTCTGTTTTTCTTCTGTAACTTTTCATTTTTTCTGGTCTCTCTAATTCGTTCCTTTTTGTGAATATTCACTGCTTTCCTTTCAAGGCCTTCAGTTCCTTTGATTCATGAAACTATCAAATCCTCGCTTCCTTTAGAAGTATTTTGTTGTGCATAACTTCTCTCTGCTGCTTCTACTCCAACCTGATATCAGCATCCAACTTGATCTGAGACTTCCTTTCATTGCTTTCCAGAATAAAAGGCATTTCCATCTTCCATCCCATTCTTCAGGCAGCCATTAAATAAAACTGTTCTCAAAGCCAGTACCTCAGTGTTAAACTTTTAATTTTTTTCCTTTCTGACTTTTTGGCCACACGCAGTGGTACTCAGGGCTTACTTCTGGCTCTGCGCTCAGGGATCACTCCTGGTGAGGCTCAGGGGACCCTGGGTATGCCTGGGATTGAATCAGGTCATCTGTGTGCAAGGCAAGCATCCTTTCTGCTGTACTGTCTCTTTAACCTCGTGTGAAAGATTTTTTTTTACCAGAACTCAAGAGAGAAGTCATCAGTATACAAAGATTCCTGTTACTTCCCTTTCTTTGTCACCTACTAAAGCAGCTCATGTGCAGGAAAGCGTTGTTACCACCAGACCACTCAGCAGAAATGAGGCATTTTGATGCCTATGACAGTTCAGTTCTGCCCGACCCCCTCTCCCCGAGCCCGTTCCCTTTCCACCAAAATACCCAACTCAAGTGGCACCGTTGAATCATCAGTTCCCTGAAACAGAAGGGCTCCTGGTGTCGTGAAAGGAAACACCCCCTAACCTCAAGACTCCCATCCAAGGTTTCTCTAGGAGCCAAGTCAAAACTCTAACAGCATGAATATTGTTGCAATGCACTCGGCTAATAAGTCTCCTAAATTCTCATTGTTATTGCAAATGACACTAAGCTTTTCCATCCAACCACATTCGTCAGACTTTTTACTTAATACAGACTGACATGGAACAAATCACTCAACACCCATAGCACTAAATCGTCTAAATTTGCTGGCAGGATTTAAAAAGGAGACACCAAATGTTCTCTTGTGTTACTGCAGTCTTTAATTCTAAGAGATAAACTTCTGAATCGCATGCAAGAGTATCTTTCTTCTTCCATATGGTTTACTTAGCCTAACAGAGGTCACACAGGGTGTCATAAAAGTGATGAGTGGCGCTCTATCTGGTCTTGAACTAACATGATTTGTGAGTTGTCACTGGAATCAAGGTATTCCTTGCAGAGCCTTGAATTTCTGGTTACTCCACATTCAAATATCCCATATTCCATCTTCTCAAAAGTCCTAGAAGTTTTGATAAGACATAATATCCTGCACATTCTACACAACTTTCTTTTTTTTTTAAGTATCTGATACAGCAATTCCATTCTTGATATCTAATTAAAGAAGACCAGTCTGGAAAGAAATATGCACACCAATGTTCATTGTAGTGCTATTTATAATAGTCAACATATGGAGACAATCCATCTTCCCAATAAGAGAGGAGTGGATAAAGCAGATACTAAATATATACACAATGGAATACTACTCAGCTATAAGAGAAGATGAAATCTTATTCTTTGGTGCATGGACAAGTACTAGAGGGTATCATAGAAAGCAAGATTAAATCCATAGGAGAAAGTCAAATTCCAGATGATCTTTTTTATTATCCCAAACTGAAACTCTGAATTTATTGAACAATAGTTCTTCATTTCTGCTCTCCTGTTCCCAGCAGCTCTTATTATCTTTGTTGTAGTTTCAAAATTGCCTGTTCCTGATGGCTTATATAAATAGAATTGTACAATATTAGTCTTTTTGTGCCTGACAAATGTGACTCCATAATGCTTTCAAGATTCATTCATGTTGCAATGCATCATAACTTTATTTGTATAATTTAATAATCTTACATTGTTTGAATATGCCATATTTTATTCACTTGTTCATCTGTTTGTCACATATTGAATTGTTTTAACCTTTTAGCTATTGTTAATAATAGTGCTATAAAAGTGGCATACACATATGTGGTTGAGTCCTTGCTTTCAACTTTTCTATGCATATACTTAGGAGTGAAAGGTTTAGATCATGATATAAGTCTTTTAAAACAGTGATATTATGACTTTATAGCTCAGGTTCCTCACACACAAATAAGAACAAAGTTTCTGAGTGTTATTCCACATTTAACTTTTGAGGATTTTTCTTCCCACAGAAAATACACCATTTTGCAGCCCCATGAGGGTTCTCTAACATGCTTGCCAACAGTTTCTATCTCCTAAATACTTTTAAAATTATTGTAGCTGCCAGGTATGAAGTAATATTTCATATCATCATTTTTAACTGACTGATAATATCAAACATCTCTTCATGGACTTATCAGTCATTTGCATACCATTAGAAAAATGTCTCCAAGTTGTGTGACTGTTTTGGAATTATGTCGTGTTTTCTTGTTAAAATTATATTACAGGACATCTTGGATATATAGCCTAGATATTGGTGCTTTATCAGATATGATTTATGGTTATTTTCTCAGCTCTCTGTATTGCCTTTTTATCTAATAGTGTCCTTTGATGCGTAAGTTTTTCATTTTGTTAAAGTTTAATTTATATATATGGTTGTGAATGTATTTATCTATATATATAGATATTTATGTATTCATTGGACCACTCCCTGCAGTGTTCTGGGCTTCCTTCAGGCTCTGGGCCTAGAGGCCACTCCTGGCAGGGCTCAGGGAACTATATGAGGTGTCGAGGGTTGGCTGTGTGCCAGGCAAGCACCCTAACTGCTGTACTATCACTCCAATCTTGATTCTTATATTCTTGTTGTTGTTCCTTGGCGTGCTGCTATCTTGACATCGAATGCCAAATCTTATTCTAGAAAGACTTCTGTTTTCTTCTAGTTTACAAGTTCAGGCTTTTGATCCATTTTGAGTTAATTTTTGTATAAAGAGAAAGAATAGGGTTCAATTGGGGTGGTGGGGGGTAGTTAGATGTGAATTTCTGTTTTCTCAGAACCAGAACCATTCGTTGAAGAGATTGTCCTTTATCAAGGATGGTCTTGATATCCCAGTCAAAAATCAGCAGATGGATCAGAGAGAGGGTACAGTGGGCAAGGCACTTGCATTGCATGTGACCAACCAGGTTCAACCCTCGGCACCCCATATGGTCCCCTGAGTGCTTCCTGAGTGCAGAGCCAGGTGTAAACCTCTGATCATCCCCAGGTATGGCCCGAACCCCCACCCTCACACACAAAATTGCCAACTTTTATGTGTGGTTATATACCCAATAAATCCAATCGTATTGGCACCTTGGTCTCTATACAGAAGTGCCAGTCACAAAGAATGATTCAGACAGACACTGTGTCATGTCCAGGTGCAAATCAGCCTCAACATACCCAGACAAGGGAACATTCACTTAACACAGTTTCTGCTCTCTACCCTGGGTTCCTGGTTCCAGATATGTGAGCTATTATTTCTGCTAACGCACATTAAGAAGAATTAGCAGACACACACTAAGAGAAAGGGTGGGGATAGTTACGATGCTGTGGCCCTAGAGCAATACCAAATCAGCAAGCACCTTTACAATATTGAATCATGGCAATTTCTTATTCTGTTTTTGCCTATACGCATGGTTTCTGCCTTCATAGTAAACTAGGTATTAAAGTATTCTATTCATAGTAAACTAGGTATTAAGGTAATCTATTCTTAGTTTACCTAGTAAACTAGGTATTAAAGTACTCTATTCATAGTAAACTAGATATTACAGTATTCTATTCTTGCCTGGGTACATGTCTGTTGTCCTCATATTTTAACTAGCAAGACATGTTTTATCCCAGGGGCTATTTTGACCTTGAGTTTAGTATTAAGGCAATAATTTCCCACTTTTCATTTATTAAAGGTGAACTGTTCGTGTCACAGATACACTGGCTTTTCAGTGTGAGTTTTTTCAATTGTTGAAGATGGTATTAATTGCTGGGACTTGTCTCATCAAGTTAGGAGGTGGTGGTGCCATCTCTGGACCTAGTATAGACTCTTGGCTATGCAACACATTATCAATATGAGGATTAGTATAGGTTTTCTGTTTGTTTGTTTGTTTACCAAGAATGGTCTTGGTATCCGTATCAAACTTTATCTACTTCTAAGAGAGCACACAGCTTCTGAGAACCTTATTTTTAAGTACTTTACTAAAAGGATCGAACACAAATTGTTAGAAGTATCAAATTGGCATGTTCTCAGAGTAAATCTAATGCTTGGAATCATAATATGATAATGGAAGTTGAGACTTCAAGTTGTTTTAAAGTATCTATTAGTCAATATGTATTGTTATAATAAAACACTACAGGACAGGTGACTAAGATAGCATAAATTCTACTATTTTGTTTTTATTTGGGGCCAGGGGGATTGCCCCATAGCTGGAAGACTGCTTCATGAGTGGAGGGGAGAAGGCAGATGGAATAGAGAAGGGATCACTAGAAAATGATGGCTGGAGGAAACAGTTGGGATGGGAGATGCATGCCAAAAGTAGATAATGGACCAAACATGATGACCTCTCAGTGTCTGTGTTGCAAGCCAGAATGCCCAAAAGTAGAGAGAGAGTACGGGGAATATTGTCTGCCATGGAGGCGGGGGGGGGGGGGGCCGGGGAGGTGGGAAAGGGGGGTTATACCCGGGATATCGGTGGTGGGGAATATGCACTGGTGGAGGGATGGGTGTTTAATCATTGTGAGATTGTAACCCAATCATGAAAGCTTGTAACTATCTCACAGTGATTCAATAAAATTTTAAAAATATTTTTAAATAAAAAATAAACAAACAAAAAAACAAAAAACACCTCCACTTGTACAGTCACTGTCTTCATCTGTAGTCACTTTTGACCTTTTGTGCATTGGCTGAGTTGCACTGCTGTGCACCTGCCTCACAGCAATGGGCTGCCTGGAATCCCACCAAGCCACGATCAGCTTGCTTGAGGGTCTTGTGCCACTCGAGGGCCGCAGGAGGATGGATGAGTTAGCTGTCTTCCCACACTATCCCACTGTTTCCAATCCCTGGTCTGTCCAAGCTTCTACCAGCCACTTCCGAGGGAGGGACAGTCGTGAACTTGAGCTCCTCATTTGGAGGCTTCTGGAGAGAACATTCCTCAAAGCTCTTTGCGTGCTGCTACTGCGCTCTTCCATGGGAACAGTCATGGAATCCTTCAGCTGCTTCTGAACTTTGCTGTGTTTTGGACCGAGTGTAATTCACAGGGCAGACTTCTTTTCCCAATAGTGCTATTTTCAATGTTTTGAGAAGTCTTCGTGTTTTTTTCCATAGAGGCAGAACCGATAGCGCAGCGGGTAGGGCATTTGCCCTGCACGCGGCCGACCTGGGTTCTATTCCTCTGCCCCTCTCGGAAAACCCAGCAAGCTACCGAGAGTATCTCACCTGTGCGGCAGAACCTGGCAGAGTGTGGCGTACTGGATATGCCAAAAACAGTAACAAGTCTCACAATGGAGACGTTACTGGTGCCCGCTCGAGAAAATTGATGAGCAATGGGATGACAGTGACAGAGGCAGAACCAGTTTACAGTCCCACCTGGGTTGAATAAAGCTCCCTTTCCCTCTTCCATATCTCTGCCTGCACTTACTGCTTTTCGCCTTTTTTTTAATGCAAAACACTCTCATAGGAATAAGGTAATGTCTCAATTTCATTATGATTTGTAATTTCCTTCTAATCCATGATGAGAAGTTATGAGTCCTTTTAAAAAATGTAACTATTAACCTTCTATCTGTCTTCTCTGGAGAAGATTCTGTCCAGGTCCTCTCCCCAGTTTCCATTGTGTTGATGTTTCAGGGGTTTTCTTTAATCATTGATTTTTAATAATCTATTAGTCTATCCAATAGACTAATACAATATAAATCACATTAGTGTTTTTATGTGTTTTAGGCGTCTTGAACTTCCTTTTTAGAAGTGTGGTGTGAAAATACACCTCCCATTGGTGGAATGTAATTTTTGATTTAGGGATAGTTTCTTCTACAGTGCAGAAAATTTTTAGCTTGATGTAGTCCCATTTATTTATTTTTGCTTTTGCTTTCCTTATCAATGTTGCTAAATCATAAAAAAAACTACAGAAACTAGTATAGTAGTTTTCTTCTGATATTTTCTAAATTTGTGCCTAACATCCAAGTCTTTAATTTTTTTTAGCTAACTTTTGTACATACTATCAGACAGTGGTAGAATTTCATTCTCTTGCATGTTTTCCAATATAATTTTCTGAAGAGACTTCTTTTCTCTATTTTATACTCTTGCCTGTCACTCAATTTTGAACCAGCCATTCTGTGTTAGTACTATGTTAATATTAAAATTAAGCATATCACTTTTTCCTAACTGAAAACATGAAAGGTCCTGCACCCCTTTTTTTTCATTTTAAAAATCCTATGAAATTCTCTTTGTCTCAATGGCCTATAACATGCTCTATCAAGAATGATTCTACTTATTTTACCAATCAAGACATTTTGTCTGAATGATTCTCACAGATAGCAGTCTGACCAATTCACCTTGTTCCCCATCAACAATAACTTCATATGACCGAAAGCATCAAAACAGCCCATGTAGCATCACATCAAGAAAAACAAAATCGCTGGATGCTACTAGACCAATGAGTTGTGTAAAACATTTTATCTTATCTTATGAGCTGAAAAACTGTCTTTGGTAATGTTGGTCAATCACAGTATAAATTCATGTTTTTTCTGTTCTTTTTGCGGGGAGGGAGCAAAAGCGTGTTGCCCTACCCCCTCCAGGGTCACTGCCAGTGATTCTTGACCAACTAGAGCCTGAGGATGAAACGTTGCTTGGGTCCACCTGGGCCACGGCACCAGTGCTTGGAGGAGGAACGCAAACGTGGTGGAGGTCGGGACCTCCAAGGATGCACTGGGCAACGCTCAGGGGCTCATTTGGTCCTGGAGATGGGGCACACACCTTGCACACTAACCTCTATGCGATCTCCCCAGTCCCCTAAACCATTCTTTAAAAGAAGAGCGCATCCTTACATATTAATTGGGAAGACTTGGGCTCTGTGTCGAAGGTGTCGTAGACGAGAACAACCTGAAGAAAGGGGTGTGACTGTCCTCTATTCCCCACGTGGTGTGTATTTGGCTGATCCCAGAGGCAAATTCTCCTCGTAATAGTGCTTTAACACAGCCTAGTTGCAGCATCCATTTCACCATGCAAACCCGTGCCATAGTTCCCATACTTCTTCATCTATATTTTTTGTTTGTTTTTTTCTTTATTTATTTTTAATTAGTGAATTACCGTGAGGGTACAGTTACAGATTTACTCATTTTTGTGCTCATGTTTCCCTCATACAAAGTTCGAGAACCCATCCCTTCACCAGTGCCCATTCCCCACCACCAGTAAACCCAGCATCCCTCCTACCCTCCCCAATCCCATCTCCCCCCACCCCACCCTGCCACTGTGGCAGGGTATTCTCTTTAGTTCTCTCTCTCTAATTAGGTGTTGTGGTTTGCAATAAAGGTGTTGAGTGGCCACTGTGTTCAGTCTCTACTCTACATTCAGCCCGCATCACCCTTCCCCCTCATGGCCTCCGACCACATTATACTTGGTGATCCCTTCTCTGAGTTGCCCTCTCCCCAGAATGTGAGGCCAGCCTCCAAGCCATGGAGTCAGCCTCCTGGTACTTATTTCTACTATTCTTGGGTGTTAGTCTCCTACTCTGTTATTCTATATTCCACAGATGAGTGCAATCTTTCTATGTCTGTCTCTCTCTTTCTGACTCATTTCACTTAGCATGAGACTTTCCACGCCGATCCACTTACATGCAAAATTCATGACCTCCTTTTTTCTAACAGCTGCATAGTATTCCATTGTATAGATGTACCAAAGTTTCTTCAACCAGTCATCTGTTCTAGGGCACTCGGGTTTTTTCCAGATTCTGGCTATTGTAAACAGTGCTGCGTCTTCATCTATATTGTTTTAAAAGTATGGACAACTAGTCAAGCTAAAATCAGAGATCCTTTAAGAGGTCTTCCACTCAGTTTGTGGCAAATTAGCTGGAAGGGCCATATTCAGAGGTTTTTCCCTGATATATAACAATCCCAGTCTTTTCATCTTTCTAGCATGTAATGATTCTGTAATTTGCTGATGTCATTCCAGCACATGGCGGGAAAGGTGTGTGTTGTGTGTGTGGGGGGGGGGGTGGCGTGTTGGGAAGTACACTCTGAATACATTATAGAAAGCTCTAGCTTTAGGAGTTAAGTGCAATGTGTCTCTCTTGCCAAGGGCAACACAGAGCTCCTAATAGACCCCATGTGGGAAGAAAACTTGTTGGGTATTTTAAAATTTGCCAGTCTCTAAAGAGGAAAGTTCCAGGAAAAAAAATTGTGTTTGTTCATTTCAATATCACCTTTTCACAGTTCCATGTGGGTTTTAATATTCTTCGAGAAATGTCTTTTTAACATTCATAGAATGTCATATTATGTTTGGGAAAAAATGAGAAGCTAAACTCATTCTGGTTTGCCAAAGTCTTTTTATCTGAAATCCTTTTAGAGATTCATGTTCTTCACTTGAAATCCCTAGCAAAGGGAGGCAGATAGATTTTAGCTATAAAAGGTGGTAGCTACTTTGCCCATCTTTGGTTTTTTTTTATGCACAGAAGTGTAAATTTGTTTCCTGTCTGATATTTTTCTCTCTCTGTCACTTTTGATGTGATATAAAAAGAGGCTCTATTTTCACTTCTATTCCAGAGCTGCTCCTTATCAATGCAGAAGGTCCTTCTCCTGTCGTACTGTCCCGTTAGCACCATTAGCAGTTCATAGCCCTTATTCTCTGAGCTACATCCTCTTTGGCAATCCTTTGGTTTTGTTTATTACCAAGAACGAATCCACTTTCCATATAATGAAACTCTCTCCTCCAAATCCACGCAAGGAAATCCTCATGTCAACATCACTGTCTTTGGTGAAAGAAGTAGCTAAGGTGAGACCCCCATGGTCTTTTTGGAACTGGAAGTAGATTCCCATCCCTTCTAGGTGGGTCCCAGCAGCCTCTTTCTGATTGCCACAGGCCCAGCTCCACATCTGAACTGCAGTGCTGCATCCTCTACTCATCATACCTCATGTTACACACACTTCTACTTTCTTTCCTTGGGTGAAGATGGGCAGAGAAGGAAAAGAGCAACAGCCAGCTTCATCCTTCAGAGACTCCTAGGGGGCCAGCTACAACAACTCAGGCCTCAGCACAACAGAAACACTGCAAACACAGTGAGGAAGTCGATCACCACCACCATCATCATCATCATCATCATCATCATCATCATCCCATTGATCGTCAAATTTCTTGAGTGGTCTCAGTAACATCTCCATTTGTCCTAGTCCTGAGATTTTGGAAGCCTCTCTTTACTCGTCCTTCCCAACAATGCCACATTGGAGGCTCTTTCAGGGTCAGAGGAATGAGACCCATCATTGTTACTGGTTTTGGCATATGAATTCACCACGGAGAGCTTGTGAGGCTCTTCCACGTGGGCAGGAAACTCTCAGTAGCTTGCCAGGTTCTCCAAGAGGGAGAACTAGGCTATAAGATGTCGGCGCTTCCCGGAGCTTGGTTTTAAGTCTCTGGATGTTGGCCATTGGTGGGATTACATGATGCTGGGGGCAGTCCCTGGGTGTGACTGCCTAGATACTGGAAAATGGGAAATCTGGACAGAAGAGACCCAGTCCCGTTCTGAGCAGGCTTGGAGGTCTCAGCCCCAGGTCCCACACACCTGGGTTCTTCTGTCGGTACCTTCATGCGTGAGGCTCATCTGAACCTGTGGAGAGAGGCCTTGAGCACGGCTGTGACTAGGCTTCGGAGGTCTTCGGCCTCAGGAGCTCTGCTTGGGGCAGGGGGGGGAAGCTGAAGCCCACTCCCTACAAGGGGCCCTGGGGAAGACAGCCAGGCGGCAGGCAGGAGACTCTCTGTGTTGCTCTCTTCTGGGCACTTGGATTTAAATCAATGAGTAAATATAATAATATGAAGGAAGGTTCTACCAGTGCCAATCGGCTGCGTAAGCTCTCAGAGAGTGACTAGTGACACAGTGGTGAGGATGTTAAATGAGCTCAAAGAAATTATGGCATAGGGAGTCATCAAATCACAAGAATGAGAGCCAAAATGAAAAAAATATAATCAGATATGAACAGAAATAAAGAGTAGAGTAGATGATATAAAACTCAGTTTATTTATATAGATTTATATCATCTAGCAATCAATCACCACAAATCAACTTTTATTGATTTATTTTCTGATACTTGTTCTCATCATTTCTTTCATTTTTCTTGGAAATAGATTTGTTCTGTGCCTATGGAGGGGGCAGGGATGCTGTTTGGAAAGGAAATCAGGACATTGGTGGAGGAAAGTTGATACTGATGGTGGAATTGACACTGGAACGTTGTATTATGAACAACCTTATAAATAATGGTGCTATAATGACATAAATTTTAAAAAATCAACAGAAAGTCTGAGTAGGCAGGATAAAAGCAGAATAACTGTTATGGGGATAAACTAGGGATAGCATACAGGAAACCTCTATGAAACAATGGAATATGGGTAGGGGTAGGGGGTTGTCTGAAAAGAAGTGAACAGTACAGGGGCTGGATTGATAGCACATCGGGTAGGGCCTTTGCCTTGCGTACAGCCAACCCCGGTTCAATTCTCAACATCCCATATGGTCACCTGAGCACCTCCAGGAGTAATTCCTGAGTGCAAGGCCAGGAGTAAACCCCTGAGCATCACTGGGTGTGACTTAAACAGAAAAAAAAGAAAAAACAGAAAAGAAAAAGAAATGAACAGCTAGGTAAAGAACTACAATATGACTTCAAGAAGAACAATTTAGGAATTTCAAACTGGGACAACTGGAATCACTGCTCATCTAAGAGGAATTAAAAAAAAAAGAACAATTTAGGAATGATCAAAGTCCTTGAAGAACAGGATGACAAATTCAAATAAAGAAATACACTAACAAAATCATAGAAATAATTTCCCAGAGCTGAGGAGAATAGATGACCAGATCTAAGATGTCCAAAGAGTTCTGGCAAAAATTGATTCAAGTAGAAAAACTCTGAGGCACATCATAATCAGAAAGACAAAAGTCAAGGACAGAAAATATTGAAATCAGCAAGATCAAAAAAGAAACTTCACTACAAAGGAAAGCCCATAAGATTCACAGCAGATCTATCAAATGAGCTTTATGAACCAGAAGAGAATGCTAGGATATAATAAAAAGGAAAACAACAGCAGGCAAGCAGACCTCAATTATGGAGCAGGGAATCAAGACAAACGGCATTTGAAAACCTTTTTTTATTGACTTATCAATGATTTACAATTTTGTGAAGTTTCAGGGAATTTCAGCTTTATTCATCTTTGTTTATAGTGTCACCATCTCTACAATATATTTTTATTTTTAAGATCTCTGTAATGTGTTGTATATCAAGAAACATTGTAAGGGAATAACAATCGGTGAAAGACACTAAAACTGGAGACTTTGTCCATAAAAATGAGCTCACACGGGAGTCTTGGATGTGGTTCTTGGGAGGGCCGAAGAGCATGGTGTTGGAACCATGTGTGCAGGAAAAGTATAAATTACAGCAATGTAAATCCTGTTACCGCACTAAATATTAATTTAAAAAATACCCATGGAAAGTATGATGGAAACAAAAAGGACAAAGTTTGACTGGGTGCTTGAAAATGGTAAAGTGATATGCATGATACTTTATCAGTAACATTATTGTAAACCACAATGACAAAAAAAAGAGGAAAAAAGGAAAAAGTGCCTGCCATAGAGACAGGCTAGGGAATAGGGTGGAAACTGGGGACATTGGTGGTGGGAAGTGAGCACTGGTGATGGGAATGGTGTTGGAACTTTGTATGCCTGAAACTCAATAATGTAATTCAATCATTGTAACTCTGTAGTTCATGGTGATTCAATTAAAAAACATAAAATAATAAGTAGAAGGAAGGAAGTTTCAGGTGGAACCTGGAGGGAAAGGAACAGAATCATATCCCATAGGTTTAGAGGAGTTTCTTTTCAAAGGGGAAAGTAAAGTAAAATAAGATACACAAGGTAGGCGATGTGATTTTAGGTGATGAAAATATTTTGGGACCAGCCCCAAATAAATGAAGAGCTGAATTCAAATTTTAAGAGACCCAGTTGGCTAGTACTAGTACACTGGTCTAGTCCTTCCCCCAATAGCTTGAGATTAAAATATAAGTTGAACCTTTAACACAGAAATGTTTGTTTATATTTGCATTTGAGAAGGAATGAGATGGATTGGACCGCCCCAGACAAGCCCAGGAGGAATTTTGTTAATTCTTTTAGTCCCCACTAGTCTGCATCCTGACCTTTAGTAAAAATGTGTTTTTCTATTTTATTTTTTAAAAAATTGCTTCATGTGAGGCTGGAGAGATTGTACAAGGTTAAGGCGATTGCCTTGTGTGCAGTGAACCCTGGTTCTATTCCTGGCACTGCATGTAATCCCCTGAGCAGCACCAGGACTGATCGCTGAGCAACAAGTATATCCTGATCATTAGCCAGCATTGCCCAACAAGCAACAAACACCAAAGCCAAAACAACCAAAATAAAACCAAATGTAAAAAATGTACTTCTTGTATCTGCAGACAAGATGGTTTTGCAGACAAATCTGCCATATCTAAGGTTGCTAGGCTCTAAATATACCGACTTCTCTTGCATCAGTTCTTGTCTTTTGGATATCAGCCTAAGACAGGAGTCCCTAAGCTTAGGTTTAGAGTGCTTGTAGTGATTAAGGTATTTATATATTTACATAAATGTAAAATACTTAAAATATAAAATATTTTACAGAAACTTTCATGAACAGGTTTGTAGCTGTGTATATTTTATAAAATGTAAATATCACTGTCACTGTATCACTGTCATCCCGTTGCTCATCGATTTGCTCGGGTGGGCACCAGTAATGTTTTTATTGTGAGACTTGTTACTGTTTTTGCTTTTGGCATATCGAATACACCACGGGTAGCTTGCCAGGCTCTGCCGTGCGGGTGAGATACTCTCGGTAGCTTGCTGGGCTCTCGAAGAGGGGCGGAGGAATGGAACCCTAGTCACCCGAGTGCAAGGCAAACGCCCTACCAGCTGTGCTATTGCTCCATATTTATATATTTTTATAAATGCCCAAGCACATACACATAAATATCACTGTCTGTATCACTGTTATCCTGTTGCTCATCGATTTGTTTGAGCAGGCACCAGTAATGTCTTCATTGTGAGACTTGTTTTTGGCATAGCGAATATGCCACGGGTAGCTAATAATATATATTATATATTTTATTGAGGCAATAATACTTTGGGTGATAATCAGATCATGAGGTAAGCCTAAGAACAGTGTAAGGAATCAGAAGTAGAGAGGACAGTCTCTGGAATGAAGGAGATGGGGCGGTTTCTAGTTGTACTTAGTCTGAGCACTGTTAGGAAGAAATAGAAAGTATCTGGAGATCACCAAGTTCTCCCAAGCAGACGGTGGTCTCTGGCAACTCAAAGAATGTTCTGGCTAAGTGGCTTATGAGTTGTCAGAGAAGAGGAAAGGGAATGTGATTGAACATGTTTATCAAGCACATGGAAGCCACAGAAAGGTCAGTAGAAGACCAGATGAATATCAGTGAGAGCTGAAGGGCCTGGACTTGGAGGGGCTGGGACCCCTGGGGGGGGAATAGTAATAAAGATACAGAAGGGACCGTGGCTGCTAAGGAAATCACAGCCTGCCCCTGCCTCTGTACTCCCAAATGAGCACTTTGTGTGGACTACCAGGCCCCAGTACCTACCTCTGCACTCACTGATTTATTTAGAAGACAGCTGAGGCAGGCAGGTGGATAGGAAAGGGCCTCCATGTCGAATTCCGGGGAAGTAATAAAACCAGCTGGCCCTCAGGCTGCCAGGACACACTTTGCAGACACAGGAACTAAGGCCTGATAAGACCTTCCCCTGGAGCCGGCATAGAAGAGAGGGCTGGACCCCCTCTCAGAGCAGCTCCTGTGGGAACAAAAGCAGAGCCAAGGATTTTCAAATGTCACCAATCAGTCCCAGCTCTATCCCCTTGGCCACCACCCTGGAAACAGACTCTGACCTAGGGAGGAAGCCTAACCTGGGGTAGCTTGGGGGAAAAGCCTGTAAAAGTCAACATGAACAACAGAAGCGTGCACGTATGCTGCCCGAACCCATGTACTGCTTGTGTCCGGGTGTCATGGGCAAGCACGTGTGGTGTCCAAGCACATGTGTCACCCGCATCTCCCCTCTTGAGATGTGTATTTCTTACTTTCAAATCTAATACTGGGCTGTGCACTGGGGGTCTCTCTCTGCCTTTCGAGAAGACTGCATTTTCCCTAGAGCACATTACTCTCTCTCTCTCTCTCTCTCTCCCTCTCTTCCCTCTCTCTCTCTCCCCCATCCCCTCTTTCCTTCTTTCCCTCCTTCTCCTTCCTCAAAAACCTCCAAAGAGAATCTGTTTTTACTTCACTGCTCTCCTGAAATTCTTTTCTGTGAGAAAGACAAGGACCCAACGGGCCTGAATGCCTATGGGGTGGTGGGGATTAACTCACGTGCTGTTCTGAACAAGTGGACATCAGGTATGGCTTGATGGCCACCTCGAGAGGCTGGCAGGGCTCGAGATCGATGCGGTGGAGGGGCTCCTCCTCTTCCCTGAGGTGGCAGAAGTGGATCTGGCTCTCCTTGATGCAGGCAGGCAGGCAGATGGGGAAGGCCCCTCTCAAGGCAATGGCAGTAAAAGTCCTGGAAAGTAATAATCTGTGATAGCCCTGAAGTTACAAAAGCAAACTGAGGCTTCACCTGGCTCACCTGGTGCCAGTTACAGATCCAGAGAAGGCTAGACACTGACAGAGGTGACAGACTTCAGCGGAGACAAGCACGGCAATCAAAGACTAGAAGGAGACTCAGAGGAATCTTCAAAGCTGTCCCTTTGTAATGGTATCTGATCAAACCCCCCCTCCAGCAGAAAACTCCAGACCAAGGCAACCCCAAGAATCACTGTATCACTGTCATCCCGTTGACCATCGATTTGCTTGGGCGGGCTCCAGTAACGTCTCTATTTGTCCTAGCCCTGACATTTTATTTATTTTTTAATTTTTATTTAATCACCATGTGTAAAGTTACAAAGTTCTCAGGTTTATGTCTCAGTTATACAATATTCAAACACCATCCCTTCACCAGTGCCCATATTCCACCACCAAAATCCCCAGTATACCCACCGCCCCTGCCCCCCCCACCCCAAACTGTATAACTGAAGAATTTCACTTCATTTTCTCTTTACCTTGATTATGTTCCATATTGCAACACAAAACTCACTATTGTTGTTGGAGTTTCCCCCAAAGAAAAACAGCCCTACTAAGGAAGCATTTGATAATTGGTTTTCCATTAAAAGATTGCATGTTTTCAGTTCTTAGAAAAGGTCGCGCAGAAGGTGTTGTGGCTGCACCTCCTCCGTCCGGATCCCCGGTATTGTTGGCCCAGTTTTGGGTCCGGAGCATTTCTCCGGCCGCGTTGCTCACCAGAATGCCTGGCCTCTTCTCTGTTGAATGTGGCAAGATGGCGCCGAGGGTGGGTCGAGGGCATGACTTCCGGTGGCCGGGACCACTCGGAGGTTAGCCCTGACATTTTAGCAGCCTCTCTTTACTCTTTCTTTTGTGCCTAGAAGACCAAGTGGACCTCAGGTGTGGCTATAGGTCACCTGGTGGGGCTGGCCGGGGCTCATCACAGACTTTACCGTCCTAGTCTGCCCAGCAGGAAGAGTGGCAGAGGCAGACGGGGAGAAAGTGACTGTCGTTCTCCTCCCTGCTTACATAAGTCACCAGCGACTTGACAGGGGCCCACCAACATCATCCTCTCCATATCACATAAGCCTCCGGGGTTCAACAGCGTTAAACCTTCTAGAAACGTTTTACAAACCACACATGCTTGTTGCATGGCTTCCTTGGAAAGCAGGTTGACTGATGAACAAACTCGAGAGCATTTTGGACTTTTGAGTCACAGCTCCTGAATGAGAAAAGCGTGACTGGCGTTCCACTCCCAGTTCAGACTCCAACACTCTCTCCCAGACCTATTCTCCTGGCTACAACCTTTGCATCCAGAATACGAGCTATGCTGGGAATGGCACAGTATGGATTCAATTTGGTTTGAGGGGATATTTCACACAGCCCAAGCCCAGCAGGGCCACATCTCACAAAAGATTTAAAATTTGAAAGACTCAGGCCTCCAGTTGAGACATTAATGCTCATGGATGCTTCGCGTGTATAGGAATTCAGGGATAAGCACTACAGAACAACTACAAGCTCCTACCAGTAACCTTTGTGCCTGGCTATTGTGCCGGGCAATAATCAGAGGCTGCTGGTTTTAGAAAGCTCACAAAGCAGGTATTTGCAAAGGAAAACTGATTTTGGGATTGTCAGCCCAGGGCTATTCTCATAACTGACATATCCCCAGGGTACAGGACAAAACAGCTCAGGAGAGGGAATTCTCCCATGGTAATTTTGCTCGAATTACAGGGCATCTCAAGTGTTTCTAGGGCACCAGGGGAAAATAATTATGCATGCCTCCCTGATCATTTCAGCCTAAGGACATAAACCACTAGAAAGAAGGGCCTGGAATGCAATGGTGAGCTTCCTCCTCCCCCTAGCCCCCCTCCCCCCCTCCAAGAGTCTTTCTAAATGGAATTGGGGGTGGGGAAATTTACTGTACATTAATTGGGAAAGTGGTTCCAAGAACTAGAATTGGCAAGCAGTCAGAGGAGGTAGGAGGAGATGAAGGGTAGGTGGGGGAGACTCAAGGCCCCTGGAGAGGAGAGTATAAAAGCCAGGAGGTTACAAAGCCTTCCTTCCGTGATTGGCCAGAAGTTCTTGCAGAAAATCGCTTTAGATGCTAAGGCAAAGAAAGCGTGCGATTCCAAATTGAGAACAACTTCTCTGATGGTGGTGAGAGACCCTCTCGGTACTCATTCAAAGCATTATTATGCATGGTGAATAAACATGAAATCTCATCTTATTCACTGCGGACTTGATCATTATTTCAACTCTGTCTCTCTTTAAGCTTCAATAGACTTGTCCGTCACAGGTGGGCTCAGAGATGATTTATTCTTCAAAGCAGTCTATAACTATTTCAGATTTCTTAAGAACCATTTCCTTTGGATTATATTTTGTGTGTTTCCTCAGTAATCTCTATTCTCTGCCAAGCTAGGCAAATTAACACAAATAAAGCATTTGAGACTATTATATTCTTAATTGAACAGCTTCTATTTGAAGAATACATTTTAGAGCAAAGTGGGGCCAGGGAAAGAATTTATACATATATGTGTGTGTTTATATACATTAATATTTATAGGTCAATGAATGAATCATTTACATTTTCCATGCACATAGTCCAGCAAATGATGGCATTTCCCCCTTTTATGTGACTTTTTTTTTTATAATTTATTTATTTTTAATTAGAGAATCACCGTGAGGGTACAGTTACAGATTTATACACTTTTGTGCTTATACTTCCCTCATACAAAGTTCGGGAACCCATCCCTTCACCAGTGCCCATTCTCCACCACCCGTAAACCCGGCGTCCCTCCCACCCTCCCCAATCCCATCTCCCTCCCACCCCACCCTGCCACTGTGGCAGGGCATTCCCTTCTGTTCTCTCTCTCTAATTAGCTGTTGTGGTTTGCAATAAAGGTGTTCAGTGGCCGCTGACTTTTGATAAAAAGACAGATGACCCTTGTGAATTCTCACCTGCGTGTTTTAGTTCAGCTTTTCCATGCTGAATGCCTCTTCTCCTTTTCCTAGGGGCTCTAGTTTTTAGAGCTCAATAATTTCATGTCTACTCTAAGGGAACTGATTTTTGTAATCACTGCCTTTCCTTTAACAACCCATCACTCCCTCTGTGTTTATTTTCCTTCATGGTCATTTAATGTTTAGTCAATATGTGTTTTTGTCTTTGCAATTGGAGTGAGAGTCAGCTAGAACTACAATCTCATAACAAGTCAAATAAGGGGAGTCAGTTCCTGTCACTCTCCTCCCTGATTTGCCAGAAAGACCCAGAAAGGAGACTTGGAGCTACTCCATGCCTTCAGTTAACCAGGTCATCATTCGACTGGCAACTCGGGAGGGTGAAGAATGAAAGCAAGGAAAGTTTTGAGTGAAATGCCATGCCTGTACTCAGATCTGAGTCTTGGAAACCAGAAGCAATTTTTCTGATAATTCAAGATACTAAACAGTAATTATAAAAACCAAGACAAGGTTTAGATCTCTTCATTAAACTCATTTATGCATTTCATAACTTCTTCTATGTGATTTTTCTTTAGAATCTGTTTAGAATCACTAAGAGAAACTTACCTAGATGAGTAGATACAGAATGTAGAATCATTTCAGTGGCCTCTAGTAGGATGACTTAGACAGACTGGCAGTGAGTTTCTTTTGAAATTATTGTGTCGCAGACAATTATCTGGGGAAAGAGAATGTAAACACATCAGAGTTTGGAAATCCTCAATTTGCCCTTTGCCTTAAATGACCCCTGAGAAGGAACTGTGGTGCTGATTATCAATTTGTGAAGTGATCCCACCTTTCCAAGGTGCTTGGCAGCAGAGATAAGCTGAATACTATGGTGATCTCTGCATCCCAAACCCACAGAGATGGTGGTTAGTTTCGGCACTATGGAGCGAGCCTGGATCCTTGAACACATGCAGGTTTCTGATGACATCAGGGTTCTTCAAGATATCATCGCAGTTCAGACAACGGTAGCAGTTTTGAGGCATGACAAGCTGGTGAGCGGAGCAGACCCCTTCCTTTGCTCACTTAGCCATCCCCACGTGACAGATCTCTATCTACCAGGGAACTGTCTTTATGTTTGTGTGACATGACACAGGTTTTACCACTGAAAAAGCCAGGGAGTGCTGGGGATTTAATACAATAAAAATCAAGAGATTGAAGTGGTAGATGGGTCAAGGAGTGTCAAGTCAGAACCTATAAGATTACAGAATCACTGGGCAGTGTGAATCTCTCGTTGACCAGCTGATGTCCCTCGAGTGGTGACCACCTGGGTCTGAAACAATCGCCATAGAACATAGTTTTTCATTACCATAGGACAATTTTTAGAGTGGGCACCTCTCTACCTAAGCTCAGTCTTGTCTGACACCCTCTGACTGCATGCCGGCTCTAGGTCTTGGAACCACTTCTCAATCGATCTTCAGCATGTTTCTGTACCCCAGTTCAATTTGGAAATTCTCCTGGATGGGGAATGCTGCTGTTAGCATGACCATCATCAAAAAGACAAAATAAATTAAGTACTGGAGAAAAAGAAACTTGGGTGCATTGTTGGTGGAATTCTAAGTGGGAATGGCCACGGTGGAGGGCTCTGAAAAAAATTTGAAAATAGAACTGCCATAAAATCCAACAACTCTATGTCTCAGAATATATTTAGGGGACCAAAACCAGAAAAAAGATACATGTGCCCCGTGTTCATAGCAGCATTATTTGCAAGTTATTAGCCTCCTCACGGAAACAAACGAAGTGTCTCTCCATGGATGAATAAAGAAGTTGTGGAAGGACTTATGCCCCACAGCTTGATATTTATCAAGAAATATTAATCAAAATAAACAATTATTGATAAATATTAATCATATCTTAATAATCTAAGAAATAACTTTTCAGGTGTTCACAAAACTACTTCAAAGTGAGAAAATTCATATTAAAATATTAAATCAATTAATTGAAAAACAATGAAATTTATTCCATCACAGAAAATAATGACATCCTCACATTTTCAACAGCAAAGATGAACTGTCAGTCAACTAGGTGAAATAAGTCAAAACAAGATAAGCAATAAATGAACCTCAACCTCACTTATATGCAGCAGCTTAAAAGAACTAAAAAGAATCATATGTCAAAAAAATAAAGAGGACAGACAGGTAGCCACAAGTTAGAAATTCCTAACACAAGATAAATAAGTACTAAGATATTAGCATGTATAATGATGACTATGGCTGACATAACCGTACATTATGATGTGCAATAATATTGTTGTGGGATATAGACTCTGAGCGTTTTCATCACAAGAAGAGAATGACTTTCACTTTTTATAGCACAGCGGGTAGGGTGTTTGCCTTGCATGTGGCCGACCTGGGTTTGATTCCTCTGTCCCTCTCAGAAAACCCGGCAAGCTACCGAGAGTATCTTGCCCACACAGCGGAGCCTGGCAAGCTACCCATGGTGTATTCAATATGCCAAAAACAGTAACAGCAAGTCTCACAATGGAGAAATGAATGACTGGTGCCCACTCGAGCAAATCGATGAACAACGGGACAACAGTGCGACAGTGCTACAGTACTTCATATATATATATATATATATATATATATACACATATATATGTATATATGTATTATGAATTATATGAATTAGAAGATGAATGTTGGCTGAACATATTGTGGTAATTATTTCACAGTATTAAGAAAAAAGCCCATCACATTGTGTGCCTTACTTACACACTAACACATCTCAATTATCTCTTAGTAAAATTGGGAAAAAAAGAAACCAGGGAGGAAAAGAGGATAAATTGGCAAAAGTAAATAAAAAAATGATTTAACTTGTTAAAAGAGAAGGGTCAAAAATCAATAAAAGATAAAACATGGTTAGAAAAGAAGGATCCAAAGCTGATTTGTGTTGTTTTCGTAGTATTTCTGTGTCTATCAGTCCGTTCTGATAAGGGGAATACATTGAGAAATATTTTTAGCACTCTTATCTGAGGTCATCACTTCAAGCCTGGAATGTCTATCAAAAATATGGCTACCATTCAGAGATGGGAGAGAGGGAAGTTCATATCGTCTGCATAGAGAAAGTGGAGATATTTTCAAGCAATAGAATGTCATTCACAGAGAAGAAAGGCTTGTGAACCTTGGCTGACCCATCCTCCTAGAAATCTGAAAGAGTAGTAATGAGTGGAATGAGAGATGGGTAGTAACTAGTGGTACTCAAAATGGTCTGCACTGGAGGTCAAGTTTCCCAGACAGGCAATATATCTGTAACTCTGGCCACATCATATTTGGGCTAAGCTAAGGAAGAAGAGAGAAGACCACCACTTGTCAAAGATTTGACAGAAAATCTGACAGAAGTTGCCCTGTCGTGACAGGGGACACTTTATTCCTTATTGGGCTATTTTCAGTGAAAGACTGTTATGCACATTTAGGAAGCAAAACTAGCTCCTGCATTACCCACTGTTGACAGAACTTCTTAAATTATTATCTGGAGCATGGGCGCCAAGTTGGCTGTGAGTTAACAATATGGAATATTGTTCAGTCGCACCCTTAGAAGTTTCTTAATAATTAGCAGACTCACTGGCCTGACACGAAAGGGGAGAATTTTTGAGATAACTCCTTGGGGAATGCAACACAACCAAAATACTTCTTTCATTTTTCAAGGAAGGTGGTTCTTTGCCTGTACCCTGCATTCAAAAGATTCCCTTACCAAAGATCCATAAGAAGAGCCTAAAATTTCAAGGATGTGGGAGAAACTCAAGCTGGATGCCCTGGTTTGGCAAATGATTAGACTCAGCAGCATGAGGCATGCATCTTACAAGCCACAGGAAGCTGGAGAAGGCGTATGTGTTCGGCATAATAATAATATTTTAGTCAACAGGACCCGTAGACACCACAGGGATCTTTTCTGACATTATTAAGTTAAAGATCATGAGTTGGAAAGATAATCTCAGCAGGCCCAATATAACCCCAAGGGTCCTTCTATGGTGCAGGTAGGAGAAGGAACAATGGCTTGGGTCAGAATTAGGCTGGACTAGGAGCCGAGGAATACGGGCAGTCTTTAGAAATTGGAAAGACAAGGAAACAGGGTGTGTCCTGCGAAAGAAGAGAAGGAGCTCTAACCAACACTGCTGAGTCCGAAGTTGTCAAAGAATCTACCAGGAAATCTACCAGGAGAATGAGATGGCTGAGGAAGAACTGAATTAGGTTCCTGAAAGAGAGTGTACTGGTCATACCAACCCTGCAGAGGCCCTGAGAGAGAACATTCTACTTAGCAAAAGACTTATCATGTCTCTAGGCTGCGGAGGAGGGAAGTTTCTAGTTCCTTAAGTTTGTTAATTCTGGAAGGTGGGTGAGCAGGAGACACATAGTCAATCCTGGAAGGGAGCGAGTTGTAAATAAAATGTTCTGAGGCAATCATGACAAGAGAGTAAGATGTACATAAAATAACTTGGGCCTATTCGGGGAAGAGCATGTGGGGCCAGTTCAGTAACAATAGGAATTCAGTAACAATAGGGGTCTCTTAAGTCTCCTGACACAGCTGCTTGGGTTATCAGGGACAGCTCAGTTGACTGTGCCCTGTGGCAGTTTGACGAACACTGACTCCATAAATGGGCCACTTTGTGACAGCAACATTAGTAAACTAAGATAGGGTGTGTAATCAGGAAGGACTGGTCCATACCCACTCGATGGCCAATCAAATTAAAGACAGGATAAAGGTTGAGAAAGAGTTTTATTCAGCTGCAAGCTAGCAGGTTGGAAGATGATGTGGTAATGTTCTCAAGGTGGAACAGGAGGTAGAGGTCAGGGCGGGGTGGGGGTGGCAAACTCAGAAAAATCCTGAAATTAAAATGTGATAAAATGCAATCAAAGGATGAAGAAAAAAATTAAAGGAAGAAAAGCTAACACTTCTTTAAGGGTGTTCACAAAACTACTTCAAAATGAGAAAATTCATATGAAAATAAAAGGCTGTTTCTCAAAACACTTCAAACAATGCAGTTTCCTTATTGCTGAGAAGTATTGATTCCAGACAGAGGTAGAGCTCACATTTTGTAAAAATATTTCATTGAAAATATCTTTGCACTAGAGGCTAGAAAGTACAGAGGAAGAACAAACATGCATGTGTGTCATGCTGAGTGAACCAATTGAGATATTTATACTCCAGGAGGCCGACAATTGGGGGCGGGGGGGGGGGAAGAGCCCAAAATAGATGTAGGCCGGGGGTGAGAGGGAAACTGGAGACATTGGTGAAGAGCAGTGGGCACTGATGACAGGGTTGATGTTGGAACAATATATGCCTGAAATTCAATCATGAAAATCTTTGTAACTTTGTGATTCACCTTGATTTAATTAAAAAAAAATGAACTGCAGGAGGTTGGGTTTAAATAAATGATGCTTTGATAGAGCAGACAAAATGCACTGCATTGCAATTTGTTTTTCAGAGGAGATAGCAAATGCTCCAAAGTACAGTCCAGGCCAGGTGGAAGCGTGGTAGTTTGTGACCACTGAGCAGGAACACCTCCAAGAATAATGCTGACAGGGAAAGTTTATAAAAAGAAATGCAGTACGTTATGGCCACAATTATTTGCTACTATTCCTGCACCATTTCCCACCATAGCCAGCTGGCAGGAATAACTCTTGCACCCTCTCTGTATGGGAAGATTCGTCTCGTCTGGGAAGCTTTTACTCAGCAAAAGGTTTTTTCAGCCTCTTCTACACGGAAGGGACTTAGATGAATTTCCTGAGTGCAGAAAAGAGGTCGTAACAGAGAAGGAGACATAAAACTTCCCTTCAAGGAACTGATAAGACTCTATCCTCTATCTACCTACATATCTATCTACACATGTGATTCCATGTGTGCATGTATACACACACATGTCTTTATGACAAAGCAGAAACCATTCAGAGCTGTAGAAGAAGAAAAAACCGAGTGTTCTACAGGTTCCAGAAAGTTGCAGTCTCCCCAACAAAATTAGTCCCACTCTTTCCTAAATTCCCATAGACTCTGTCTTAGTGCTTTTGATTTAGAAGAACAATAATAGCAGTGGCCTCAAGTAACAGAGGACAAACGCATGGAGAATATGGAAAATAGATCCCAAAATAAATGCAATTCATTTGAGTTTGACAAAACCCTTACGGAGCGTGTCCTGTCCACTGGCTCTGCTCCAAACCTTGGGCACAGCATGCGTTTCCTGGTTTACCCTGCTACATGGCGTCTAATAAAGGCAGCATGGATAAGTCCCGAGTTCTAACGGTGAACATTCACTTCAGCTAATGACTGTGTTTGTTCTATAGAGAGAAAGTAAAATTTCCTTCCAACCCAGGCTAAGATCTTCCTACATTAGGGAAGTCCTAGAAGACAAAACTTCTAGTCAGCGATTACCCTTCCCACTAACACCAGAAAACAAATCAGAAATAGTGACCTGAGAATGATTTTTCTGTATTTCAAAATATCTAGGAGAGATTGTTATCCATAGTCAGAGAGTCTTATCAAAGACTTAAAAAAAATCAAGTTTGGTAGGTGTCACATGTTGCCTCATGCAGATGGAGTAACATTATGTGAAAACAAATTCTTGCAAATGTGTCTCTTTTAACTAGACCTTTAAGTGTCCATTAATATTAGAAGTCATGTTGAAGTGGAGAGGAGGAGTGTAGGTCTATGAAAGATTTAATTCATTTGCTGTCGCTGCTGTAACAAACTTTCACATATCAGGAAGCTGAAAAGACAGGTACTTATTTTTGCCTACTTCCAAGGTTCAAAGAGAGGATTCAACTCAGTACCGGTAGAAACATAGTCTTTTCAGACGCTATCATAAAAAAATATTTCTTTGTTTTTTCAACTTTTAATGACAGTCTTCACTTATATTCTCTAAGAATTTTTCTCAATTCTGCTAAGACCAGTTACTATTGGATTAAGTGCTTACCTAAATAACCAGGGGACGCCCTTATATCAAGATCTAATGCAATTACTTTTGCAAAGACCTCTTTCTCACCCTTATTTTAGTGAGGGCACATTTACATGTTTCAGTGACTATGGCATAAATGTGAATTTGAGGAAGTTACTATTCAACACTTGATAGAGACCAGGTAGTTGTGGGAAATAATCATCTTATGGGAGGAATTCCAGTCATTTAATTTGGCTTCAATATGACAGTGGGTCCAAAGTGCAAGGTATTTAGTAAGACAGGCTGAATACTGGTTTAATTAATTCTGGTCCCTCTAGTGCTGAATTATTGAAATTTCTGTAATGACATTTGAAAAGCTCCTTAAATGCAATGACTGAAGAAAGGACATTTGTGCCCTCCACAATGTTAACATTTGGAGACAGAAGGGAAGGACTTACCACAGCATCTTCATATTCCCAGTATTAGTTTGCTCAGAGTGTGAGACTTGAAAGTCTATGAATAAGTGATCAAAGGCAAAATATCATACTCTACAGTCTGCTCAGGTACTCCTGGAGCCAGAGCCATCTTATTTTACTGCAAAAATAAAAGTAAGACAGTTTACTCCTGTCTCTGTGCTCAAGGATCACTGCTGGTCCTGAAGAGACTCAGGGAACTACACGAAGTCCCTGGGTTTGAACACAGGTAGGCTGTGTGCAAGACAAACATCTTACCCACTGACTACCTCTCCACCCCCAGAGTCATTTTAAAATCATTGAAGTGGAGTGAAATTCCTGAAAGTGGCAATGAGAAAGGTGGGTCTCCCTTGCATGATAAAACCCTCTCCATGTGTTTGGGGACCATCACAGCACTGGAATCCAGTTATGTACATGTCTCCAGGATGGAGCAAGGAGTCTTCCATGACCCTCATCCATTGAGGGACGGGTGTTGGTGCGCACCAGAGCAACCTCACCTTACAGGAGCAAACTGTCTCCTGGAAGTTCTAGCAGCAAAGCCACAATACTGCCCCTCCAGCTGGGGGGACAGTATTCTGGAGCTTCTGAAGTTCTCTAGCACAAATTCTTTGCGACATCTGTTAGGGCACGGTTCTGGATCTCCGACCGCCGACAAGTACCACGAAGGAATGCAATTAGCAAGCGGGTAGTTCATTAAGCTGGCTAGCCAGGGTCGTGCACATGCACACAGCCACACGCAGGTCCCGTGTGCGAGGCAAGGCCCCAACCCAAGGTGCAGGGGTTACTTACATAGGCCCGTGTTTGCCATTACTGTGAAAGCGTGAAAGTCCACGCATTCCCTAGCCAATAAGTTCATAATCCGACATGCCTCTCCCTCCAGTCCCATTAGGCCCATCTGCTTGTCCAGCCTATAGATTTACAGGTCACAATTGCATAAATGCCTGCACGGGTCCGAGGGCTGAGCCCAGGGGAAGCTATCTGTTTAGATTATACCCTTATATGGTCGTAGCTCAGGAGCCCGCACATTCCTCTTGGAGCAAGCAGATAGCAGAGGCCTGAGTGGAAAATATTCGGTTTTCATGGTCTTTGGCCCCGCCCAGGGCAGTCCTGCCCTAACACAGCTAGCCTCACTCTCTGTCCTAACCACAGCAAGGAATGAAGCAACACAACGGGCTCTGTGATACCAAGCTGCACTTTCAGAGCTAAGTTAGTTCTCTTTACCTTTATGATGGACATAGGGGTGGAGGCACTTGTTCTTTGGCACCCATGGTGAAGCCTGATATGTTTGACATACTAAAAGAGAGCCAAACTCTGTGGTTGACCCTGGGTCCTCTTCATTTCTCATTGCGTTCCAGATCAACAACCTCTCTGTATGCTATCACAGTTATCTGTTCAGGTCACTGCTAAAACCATGTTAAAAACTGCAAAGAGGACAAAACTGATGCCACCAACAGACCTGGCTCTGTTCCCAACAGAAGGTGTCACGTTTTCCTCTGACACTGTGCTCAGGTAATAGCTCAAGTCTTCACAGTTAAATGATTAGAAACTAAGCAGCAAATTGCATTCCTTTCTCTAGTTAGGGCAACTCACACTTAGTGCTCAGTATGAGTGCAGATATCCAGAACTTCTCTTCCTGGAGTGCTGCCAATGTCCATTCAGGCCAGTCCCTTGCCTGGACCACACTCATTTCTCATCGCTCTCTTTTTTTAATTTAATTTTTTTATTGAATCACCATGTGGAAAGTTACAAAAGTTTCAAGTTTAAGTCTCAGTTATACAATGCTCAAACACCCATCCCTTCACCAGTGCACATATTCCACCACCAAGAATCACGGTATACCTCCCCCCTTACCCCCACCTCCCCAGCCCCCCACCCCTCATGTGTAACTGGTAAATTTCAATTTACTTTCACTTTACTTTGATTACATTCAATATCTCAACAAAAAATTCACTATCATTGATTTGGAGTCTCCCCCCCCCTCCCGCCTAAAGTCGACCTGCTGAAAAGAAAGCATTTGGTAATTTGTTTTCCATTGCTGACATTGCTCATCTCTTTAAATAACATTTTTACATCTGTCATCTCAGGGCACTGGCCCCTCCCTAGCCTCCAGAGGGAGCTAAAGCTGTTCTCTTTGTTGCATTTCTGGCACCTACCTTGCTAAAGAAGAGGTCCTATCACCTGTTCTGGGCTTCTGAAATCCTTAGTTAAGTCATCTGGCCATTCTTGATGCCAGAAGTTTCATCTGTAAACCCCAAGAGCCTACTAAGCTGGCTAACTTCTAAGTCCCACCCAACTCTGACATTTTGTGCTATTTCTGCTTTTTAGAAATAATAGATCAATAACCAGTCTGAATGAAAAGCTGTATTCTGGACTGCATCCATTGGGACTCACGTGTGATGAAATTCTAAACTGATACAAAAGTGATATAGGGTGTTAGTTCCTGATTCTGAGAACTGATCTACAGAACAGAGTCAAGTAACTGATTAAGAAAATTCTTATGATTTGGGATGATGCGGGGCAGTGGTAGAATGCACACCTCATATGTGAGGCTGTAGCACCACATAACCAAAACCAACCAAAACTCGCCCTCGGCCCAGATAAGATCTGGAGCTGCTGCTCTCAAAATAGACCCTCTACTCCTAAAGACTATGATCCAAGAGGTCTTCTAACCCATTTTGGCACCCAGAACGGCTTCTTCCAGAAATGCATCTAGACTATGTTCCGCCCTGGGAGGGATTTTCCCTCTCCACCCTGATTTTTTGCGTGGAAAATGGCGGCAGCGGCGGCATCATCCACGTGGCGAGAGCCACCCCCTAAGACTTCCACCCAGAGGAAATCTTACAGCAATGCATCTAGAAGGTGAACTGAACTAAAATATCAGAAATCCAAAACCACATGGCCATTACCACGGCCGCGGGAGCTCATAGAATCTTCATTCTCAGCAATGAAAAGAAATTATCAAATGATGCCTTTTCAGCAGGCCTGATTGTTGGGGGGGAAATTCCAAACAATAATAGTGAGTTCTCTATTGAAATATTGAATGTATTCAAAGTATTGAGAGAATAAAGTGAAGATCATTAGCTACTTAGGCGGGGCTGGGTGGGAGGGGGGTATATTGGGGTTCTTGCTTGTGGAACATGTACACTGGTGAAGGGATGAGAGTTCAATCATTATATGACTGAGACTTAAACCTGAAAGTTTTTTTTTTTTTCACGGTGATTCAATATAATAAAATCACTGTGACTGTCATCCCATTGCTCATCGATTTGTTTGAGCGGGCACCAGTAATGTCTCTCATTGAGAGACTTGTTGTTACTGTTTTTGGCATATCCAATACGCACAGGTAGCTTGCCAGGCTCTGGTGCGCGGGCTCAATACTCTCGGTAGCTTGCCGGGCTTTCTGAGAGGGATAATAAAGTAAAATTAAAAAAAAAAAACAACCAACACTCTAGTTCCTTCCTCTTACACCTTGGCAACAACAATAATAACAGTAACAACTGTCCGAAACAACTTTACTCGTTTTTATTATTTCCCCACCATCACTGTCATCACTGTCATCCCTTTGTTCATTGATTTGCTCGAGTAGGCATCAGTAATGTCTCCATTCGTCCCTGTCGGGTGCTAGTGTAGCCTGATGGCACATTGGGGAATCTTTCAGGATCAGGGGAATGAGGATTGTTATTGTTACTGTTTTTAGCATATCGAGTATGCCTGGTAGCTTGCCAGGCTCTGCTGTGTGGGCAGGATACTCTCGGTAGCTTGCCAGGCTTTCCGAGAGGGCTGGAGGCTTTTGGATGGCCTCTAATCGCCTTTACAGGTGTTCCCAGTCTACGGAATGTAAGCTTTTGGTCGACTGGCATGTTGTAACAATCTGTACACTGACAAACACGGACCTGCCTGCATCTCTGGGCAGCATCTGGGACATCTACAGCCTCAGGTTGATCTCCTTGAGGTTGATGGAGTGCACCCGGAGGTTGTTGAGCAGCTGGCAGAGCAGGACCCTACCGCAGAGGGTCTGTGCCAGGTCGAACACCTGCACCGAGTCCCAGGTCACCCGGTGGCTGGCTGACAGCACCCCACAGTGGATGAGCCACTGCACGCACTGCTGCCACAGCTCTATGTACTGCGATTTGGTCCATAATTTAAATTATTTACTCACAATGTGCCTAGGGGACAAGAAGCTTTCCTCAGAAATAAGAGTTAAGCGGTATGGGAAATCCAATCTGTATTTCTCTTATTTTCCGGGTGTTTTTTTTTTTTTTTTTTTTTTTTTTGCTTTTTGGGTCACACCCAGCGGTGCATAGGTGTAACTCCTGGCTCTGCACTCAGGAATTACTCCTGGCAGTGTTCGGGGGACCATATGGGATGCTGGGAATCAAACCCAGGTCGGCTGCGTGCAAGGCAAACGCCCTCCCCACTGTGCTATTGCTCCAGCCCCTAGTTCTCTTATTTTCTGACTATTCTTGCTCCTGCTCACATCTCTAGAAGTTTCAGCTAAGCAGAGATCTCTGTGCACTGAGTCTGAAATGTCGGGTGATCCTGGAAATGATTCAAACTCATGATCACTGCTTCCACTTGTGGGGTTTCGACCCGAGGGTGCTGCGGATGCAGAAGTTCCTGTTGTTTAACTGAGGCAGAGCGACAGAGAAAAACAAGATCCTTAAAAAACAATTTCTTCTCTTCTGGTCAAACCAAAAAAGCCAGAAGGCATTTAAAAAACAAAAGAGCATTTACTGAGTGGCAACTTGGGAGGGAAGAGGAAGATAAGATCAGGCTGTTAAAACAAATCCACAAACCCATTCTTTTGCTCAACCATTGATCTCCTCTTTCTCTTTCCTCCTCTGACCAGGGGCTCCTGATTCTCCAGAAAGGACTAAGAGGGAATTGACTGGACTCTATCCTCCAGCTGAAGCCCATGGTTATCAGTTTCCAAACAACTGTCAGCTTGTGGATGTCTTGCAACAATTGCTCTGGGTGCAGTCCAAAGGTCTTTGCTCGAGTTCAAAGGTCTCTGGCCTAATCCAAACAAGACAGCCACAGTAAGGGCTTCTTGACTCCAGTTTCAAGTGGCTTCACAGATGTCAGTTTACGTTATGTAATCCACTCCTTTTAATCTCTCTCTACCCTAGCCCTTTCACAAGATGGGGAAAGATGCTGTCAAATAACTAAGTTGGAAGTGTTACATGGAGGAAACTAGGTTGAGGCGGGGGCAGGTAAGATGTCTGATTAACCCACAAAAGCTCATTCATGTATGTAAGGCATAGCCAGTCAGATAGCAGAAATACATCTAAGAAGCAAGGATGCATGATATATACGAACACAAGTTAGAGAAAGGAGTGGCAGACTAGTTGTGAGGAGAATCTAGACCGATAGATGGGGAAGAATAGATGAACCAGATGTGTGTGGTGGGTGGGTGGAGGGGGCAAGGCAGACAGCACAGAGACACAGTGTAGACGGATGGATCCGAGCACACAGGAGCAGACAGCGAGCCCTGGACAGTGAGCAGCAAATAGAGAAAGGTAGGCATCAAGTGGGGAGGGGGAAGAATGAAGAAGGACCATGGTTGAAACTGTTGGCACTCAGACATGGGGGCGCTCGTTTCTGTTCCCACTAACTGCAGTGACAATTCAATCTGCAGAAATGTACCTGCACGAGCTGTAAAGTAAAGAGCTGTAGCACTAAAGACATCTAGTGGCAGGTGTGCTAATCTTACAAGACCCGAAGACAGTGGGATACACATTAATGGAAGCATGAACTCCACAAAGAGTGTAACTGTTTGTTGTGGTAGTGACTTTTCATGTATGAAAGAAGAACAAGGTATTGTGGCATCACTCTTTTGTCATTGTTAATAGTCTTGTATGTGGCACGGCTCCCAGGGTGGAATATGACAACAGTCAGTTAAATTTAAAGATGATCTTGGTGGGGGGGGGGGGCGGGGAGTTGGAGATGCCTTGCACATAGTCAACCTGGTTTAGATCCCCGGCACCCCATATGGCACCCATAAGCACCATCAGAAGTGATTCCTGAGTGCAGAGCCAGGAGTAAGCCCTGAGCACTGCCAGGGGTAGCCCCCAAATAAAAATAAAATAAAAGTAATAATAATAAATAAAGATGATCAGGGGCATTCTCTATTGGATTCATGTCAATCAGCATACAACAGACTTAGGTTCTTATATTCTTAAATATATACATATATATTTAAAACGACAGGATAGACTTAGAAGAATGAAAGGGGTGGGCTTGTATTATAAGCAAGAGTTCAGTTGGATTAGGTATTTCATGCTTCCTAGCAAACTAGTTTGATTTCTCCAAGCCCTCTGCTGGGTGCTGTCAAGCAAGTGTTGTCAGAATTACTGCCTATAGAACAATGCTGGCAGCTGCCAAGTGCTCAGCAGTCATCAAAAGAACAAATAAGATGCTTATTCATACTTAAAAATGGAAAGCCAATAATACAGACCAGATAAAAGTGGCATTTTCTTGAATAACAGCACAATAGCATCTGGAATATTTTCTTCATGTTTGGTAAGCTCATTTTGAGCTGGAGAAAAAAGCTGAGACTGAAGAAGTCCAGGAAATAAAAAAAGAAAGAAATCTGAGTTTCTGTGATGCACTGTGAGTTCTCTGTCAGCTGCTTCAGACTGTGACATTCAGCTAATAACTTACAGTCCCTTTGAGGACTGTGACATTGTTGTTAGGCAGTATCTTGACACTCTTAAATGGTAGAGGTATACTTTAAACCTCAGCCATTAAGTTAGTTTTGAATCACTTTCCTGCCTAGCAGAGCTTGCTCTTTGACTGGCAAAGTGTTAAACTAAGTCCCTAATAATCTCTGGTCTCCAACCTGAATCATTAAACCCAGACCTGTTAACACACAAGAGGTAGTTTGGAGTCAAGCACCGAGGCCATCCCAAGTAACTCGAAAGGTGAAAGCCCTCTCTTCTAAGTGAAATCTCTCAGTCACAAGGGCCCGAGACAGAAGACAGGGAACTTTTATTTGAGGAGAAAATCTGAAAACTCTGAATCTGGAAACAAAGTTTATGAAAAGGTCTTCAGAGAGCTGGGAGGGGAACATTCTAGAAGGCAGAAAGAAGCTTCAGGACACGTGGTGCTCACACTTGGTTTTAGGTCTGTCCACGCAAGAAACCTCTAAGAATACCATTATGATATTCGTGGGATCCATTTTCCTGACACAGTTGTTTGCTGAAACACTCTTCTTTTTCTTTCTCTTTTGTTCTGGGGCCACACCCTGAGTGCACAGGGCTTACTCTTGGCTCTACACTCAGGGATCACTCCTGGCAGACGTGAAGATAAAGGGCTGGAGCGATAGCACAGCGGTTGGGCATTTGCCTTTCACTCAGCCAACCCGAGTTCGATTCCTCCGCCCCTCTGGGAGAGCCCAGCAAGCTACCGAGAGTATTGAGCCCTGCGCGGCAGAGCCTGGCAAGCTACCGTGTGTATTGGATATGCCAAAAACAGTAACAATAAGTCTCTCAATGAGAGACTTATTAACAATAAGTCTCTCAATGAGAGACATTACTGGTGCCCGCTTGAACAAATCGATGAGCAACAGGATAATAGTGATAGTGATAGGGAGCTCGGGATTCAACCCAGGTTGTCCATGTGCAAGGTAACACTCATCTTAAAAGCCTAGAGACATGGGAAAAACGAAAATAAGGCAGAATAGGAAATAAAATGTGAAAACAATATTGACATCCATAATGAGGCAGTGGAAATAAGAACCTGAGTTTAACGATGGATAGTGAACTCCACCATGATGACAGGAATCCTGGCTGAGAGACATAATGGACCCTGTGGTAATGGGAAACTGACCCAGTTGATGTAAATTGGACTTCGTGATGATGATGGGACACTGGAGTGGGTGATGACCAAAGGACTCAATCAATGATGGTAACTTGGTCTGGACAATACATGCTAAATTTCTTAATAGCCCTGTAGCACTGTAGCACTGTTGACCGTTGTTCATCGACTTGCTTGAGCGGGGGCACCAGTAATGTCTTGATTGTGAGATTGTTACTGTGTTGGGCATATCGAGTAAGCCACGGGTGGCTTGCCAGGCTCTGCCATGTGGGCAGGATACTCCCGGTAGCTTGCCGGGTGCTACAAGAGGGACAGAGGAATCAGAACGAGGCCAGCTGCATGCAAGGAAAATGCCCTACTTGCTATGCTGTCGCTCCAGTCCAAATTTCATAGTGATGGAAATTTATGGTGGGTGTTGCATGATGAAACCCATCCAGATGTGGGATCTGGAGTGGTTGAGGCATAGTGGACCCCATTATGAAAGTGGGTACTTGGGTTGGTGATACATAGTGGACTGCATGACCATTATAGGGACCTTGGGGAGGTGACCTTGGGTAGGTGACCTTGGGTAGGTGATACACAGTGAGCTCCAGACTCATGAGGGGAACCGGGAGTGGAGATACAGAGTGGAACTGTTGTGATGATGCAAAGCTAGGGTGATGGTGCACAAAGGATCCTGTCAAGAGGACAGTGCCTTGGCCTGATCCCATAATGATGAGGGGAAACTCGGATGAGTTTTACATAGTGAATCCCACCGAGATATTGCTAACTTAGAGATGTACAGCAGAGCCTGGCCATGATAAGGGGGACCCCACCCAAAGCATGGGAACCTGCGATGGGTAAAGCACTGCCACCTCAATCGTGAGAAACCAATAAAATCTACCCCCACACACAAAAAAATACCTAGGATTTATGATGGAGCATTTGGAGCCTGTGGTCATCTGCATATTGATACTAGATTCTTTTCAGAGGGTAAGTGTATGAGTATTGGACTGGGGAAGGAACAAACAGGACACATTGTGTCCTCTGCAACACCGAGGATTCCTGGGGGAGTTTCACTGCCAAGCTATGGCATTTGACCTGTACTTGCATATCTTCTAGAAGGACTTATCTAGAATATATTCTTGAATGTGCTTAGATTAAAACACCAAACACCAATGCAGAGCAACAGAGAACTGTGGCCTAGACCAATCTTCCCCGACCACTTTCCAGCTGTGTCCCCCTTTCTAAACTTGTGTTTTCCCCCCCAGTTTCCGGATCCTACCAATTGACTCCCAGAGTCTCGTGCTGTGTGCTCCTTCCCCCATTATATTGTCCCCCATTATTATGGTCTTCTCCTGTGGGTCCCTTGCAATAGCTTGGGGAGGGGGCATGGGAGGGGACCATATGGCCCCTGGCTGAGAAATGCTTGTCTAGATAGTGGATCAACTCCTCATAGATTAGTCGCAGGTAAAGACAGACTACGTATTCATGAGGTCGAAGGTTTGTCCACAGTTCAGTGGCAACTGGGAAGTGGGGAGAGGCGAGGAACTAAACTTCAAATCTCCATGTTCCTGTCCCAAACTTCCATACTCTACACTTCACTTGTTCTTTATAGTTAACTTGTGCAAACAAGTGAGGTTTGTTGTAACTGGGTTTATGAAGCATAGATGATTTGGAATACACATGCTTCAAAGAATAATCCCTCTAGTACTTGAAATTTGAGGTAAAACTGTTCTATTCCTTTTAATCATAGAAAGGTAGAAGGAAAACAGCATGATAGTAAGGACTTCAAGTAATTGCTCATCTCTCTAACTCATTGGCTAGGAGAGTTCCGGGCACAGGGTAAATGCCTTAAAAAGGGCTTTTTGTAATTGAATGAATGTAGAATTATCTTTCAAAAGAGTGCACTTTCTAATAAAAGCATATTGATTAAATTCTTAATCCACATTATTAGCCAAAGCAGATCTGGTAGCGAGACATTGAAAACTTATGTTAAAATACTCTTTTTTAAAAAGCAGGCTAATGGAAGAAAAAACATGAGCTATTTTAATTCTTTCATGACTTCTGCTAAAAAGGAAACAGCAGTTCTGAAATGGAACCATTTATGCCAAGATTTAATACCTAACCTAATTACACTTTCAGCCTCTTCCAGAACAAAATATTAAACCTATCAATCTGCAGTTTCCTGGTCAGCTAGTGAGGTCATCTGTGTGCTAAGAACCTGTGTCTTTCCCTAAGGGAAAATGACTTTGCTAGAAATAATTTCTCTCTCTCTCTCTTCTCTCTCTCTCTCTCTCTCTCTCTCTCTCTCTCTCTCTCTCTCCTTCCTCTCCTCTCTCTCTATACATACATATATACATACTATACACACATATATACATATATATGTAATATATATACTTCTCTGTTAGGAATCTTGTCCAAACCCTCTTTCTGACCATAAAAACCTATTTTGTCCAACCTCTCCAGAGTCTTTCTCCTCTGTATGGGATGCAGCCTCATTCATGAATTTCCTTTAATGAAGCCAATTAGACCTCCAGGTTTATTCAAATGAATTTTTTTGACACTTCAGAGTGGCTACTATAGTTCAAACCAAATATTCAACTCCTCTGCTAAACTCAACCCCATAAATAAAGGGACTAATAGATAGGTACTTCTAAACAAATTCCAAGATACCAAGTTAGAGTTAAAAACTTTCAGGATAACCTCAAAGATATATTCCAATAATACATCTCTGAAATATGTGTTTCTATCTAGAGAGTAAATAGGCTTAGCCATTAAACTATACTAAATTTCAGATGCTTTCTAGAACTCTCCCTATGGTCTTGAAATCTCATCCAGTGAAGACTGGCATGGTCCCTGGTTAGGAAGAAGAGATTCTTCTCTCCCCCAAGGGCAGATAACTCCCCAAACCACTCTAGGCTTCAGTAATCTGTGCCACCCCATCTTTCTCCCAACACCCACCATAAATGGCTTTCCCTCTCTTCCACCCTAAGCGTCTCATTGTATGGTCATACTATTATCATGAACTCCGCTCAGCAAAATTTCATTGTGATTATACACTATTGTCTGGAATCGTAAAGGGAAATCTCTAGGGGAGGAAGCAGTGGGCACTCCTGAGATCAGACCCCACATTACAATCCACTCTGCTCCTGAAATCATATCTTGGAATAGAGCCTCTCCTTACCTAAACCCCAAAATTGCTTTTTATTTGAAGGGTTGCTGACTTTAAGACTTTCTTCCTCAACCCACAGCTGCAGCCTCCCTGTTTAACTGACACATCAGGAAACAGTCAAACGGTAACTTTCAAGTGAAAATATGCCAGATGCCATCTTTCTCTGATTTCAAGGTGTGAATCGTTCTAACTAGCTGGTGCTCATGTCTTCTGCTAAGTTCTTGCAGTCTGAACTGCAGCAGACATTTGAAATGAATCTTTTAGACTTTTCAGAAAAAGGAAATGAAATATTTTAAGTAATATATGAGCTCTTTTAAAGCACAATTTTATTGCAACTTTTCAAGTTAGATTATTTTTTAGTGGTTGAATTATCTTATACTTTTTTTAGTAAGATAAATGATCATGATTGTGATAAAGCAAACAAAAGCTCCAAACTCCTTTTTATTTCTTCAAGCATTTTTGTAAGTGCAAAGGCTTACCAAAAAATGGCTTACAAAGTGCAAAATATGAAAGATGTACCTGGTACAGTGAGAAGATGCTTGTTTGACACATCGTTGACCTGGTTTTAATCTCTGGCACCACTTGTGGACCACTGAGCACCACCAAGAGTGATCTCTGAACACACAACCAGGAGCAAGCTTGAACACTACCAGGTATAGACCTGAAACATACAATCCAGAGAGAGACAGAGAGACAGAGATACAGAGACAGAGACAGAGAGACAGAGAGAAACAGAGAGGGAGAAAAAGAGAGGGAGGAGAGGGAGAGAGAGAGAGAGAGAGAGAGAGAGAGAGAGAGAGAGAGAGAGAGAGAGAGAGAGAGAGAGAGAGAGAGAGATCACTGTGGTAGATAAAGCTTAAGTTGCTTGCCACCAGTTCTATTAGTGTGGAATTTTAAAGATGACTTTAAACAATGGGCTTTAGGGAACCCCTGCCTGATTTTGCCACTTCTGCTCAGGAAGAAACCTGAAGAATTTTATCTAAATTTACCATTTCATCTTGAATTACATCCCATTGATGCTATGAATTTTTCCTACTTATTTTTTTTTTGTTTGGTTCTTTTTTAACTGTATGTCTCTAACTCTGTCTTTTGTTTTTCATTTTTCTCAATTTATTGTCTTTGTAGTCTTTTGCTTTCTCACTCTGTTTTATTTCACTTTTTTAATGTCTTTCTTTTTTTTGCTTTTTTGGGCCACAGCCAGTGATGCTCAGGGCTTACTGCTAGTTCTGTGCTCAGGAATAACTCCTGGCAGACTTAGGGGCCCATATGGGGTGCTGGGGATCGGACCTGGGCCCTCCCTGCTGTACTATCGCTCCAGCTTCTATATTTGATTTTACTCTTTTCTATTCTTAATTTGCAATGTTTTCTACTTTCTATTCCTTTTTTACACATTTCTTTGCATCATTTCCCCCTCATTTTTCTTTTTTAAAAAAGTTTATTTTATTTTTTTGTTTCTCATTTACACTTTTATTCTCACTTTTCTTTATTTTAATCACTCTTTCATTTTTACATAATTTGACAGGATTGTTTTGTTTTTTTACCTTTGTTTTTTTGGAGTCATTACAGAGATAAATTCATTCAGTGAGTTTGCTTTGGAATGTATTTTCCTGGGAGGTGATTTGAAATGAGTCTCTCATCCTCTTTTCCCATTCTAAACCCACCCTAGGCATCTTGGCTCCGAGCTCAACAGTAAATCTAACATGCTATTGGGTTAAAACTTCCACATAAACCCGGCTACACTTCACTGTTCATCTTCTGAAATTCTGTTCTGTGAAGGAAAGACGAGAACCTGAGAGGCCTGGGTGAGGTCTAGGACTGACTTTTCTCTCCTGCAATGAGCAAGGTTCACAGCAGATTCTGATCAGTCCAAGATTTCCCCAGCTGTTCCAGGTGGCAGGGTGGAGAGAGAGAATGTGGCAGGTTCCTTTCTCCAGGTCCCTGTCTCTCTCCTCCCCACTTTACCTAACTCACCCCAGGACCAACATTGGTAAGTGGCAACTATGAAGGCACAATGATGCAATGAAGAATTTCAAGAGAAAGGAGGGAAAATCTCCTGTGGAGATTTGCTCTTTGGGAAAAATCTCATGAAAGAGCTGTACTGTTTAACCTCTGTGTGACGGTGCGGTCCCCGTGAAGAGGCACCTCCCCCTTTGTATGTCTCCATCCCACAAACGACAGTGGGACAGTGGGAAAGACACGGAGGAAACCCATAGTGAGAGGACTTCAAGGTTCTGGGGGACTATGGCATAGGATAAAACCTCAGGTAGAATCCCTTTCTCCTCTCTCTGCTCTCAGTCCAACAAAGGGACTTGGCTAGAGATCACCAGGAAAAATTGAGATGGGGAGGCTGGAGTGATAGCACAGCGGGTAGGCATTTGCCTTGCACGCGGCCGACCCGGGTTCAATTCCCAGCATCCAATAGGGTCCCCTGAGCAGCGCCACGGGTAAGTCCTGAGTGCAGAGCCAGGAGTGACCCCTGTGCATCGACCCAAAAAGAAAAAAAAAAAAAAAGAAAAAGAAAAGAAGAATTGAGATGTTAATGAAGCCAGATGTTAATGAGATGTTAATCAGGCTAAGGTCTAAGCAAACTGAAGGCAGGCAGAAAGTAGTGAAAAGATGCTGCAAGTGAGCAAGGCGGAAGGTTTTTTTCTCTCCCAGTTCAGACTCAGGGTCTTCCAAAGCCACAGAACCCTAGGCGAGGCTTGACACGTAGCTGCCTCCAAGGGTGGGTTAGAGCTGAAGGACGTGTGGGTTGAGCAGAGGTCTTTGTTGGAGACATCGAATCCTACGACTCTCAAACTTGTAGAGACCCTTTCGAGGGCATAGGATGGTGTCCCCTCTTGCAAAGCTTAAGGGATTAAAGGCTCCTTACCACAGAATTTATGGCAGATAATCGAAAGTTACATCTGAGATGCAAATCAGAAAGGGCTAAAATCCCCTTGGGAGAAATTAAAGCGATCCTGAGAAATAGAATGCCAAAGACCACCTGTTTTAACTTTTCCTTTCCATAGGTTGCTGCTACTCAGGAGAGCTATGGAAATTAGCTCTCAGTTCCTAAATACTTCCCTTTTATGGTATTTGGGGGGAACACTGGCAGTTTCAGAGGCTCAAATATCCCTAGGAACTACATGAAAATGTTTTTTTCTGACTTTTCCCTCTCATGAGGAATCCTTCACCCAAGAACTTACGTCTGTTAATGAGTCAGTTACTGATAACAGACAGAAGGAATGGGAAAATGGGCTGTTTGAAAATTCAGCCTCTGCTACAAAGATTTGCCTCAACTGTAGTGATTTCTAAGAATAAAGAATTGATGAAAAGGTGGGAAATAACTGTAGCCAGCTTTTTCAGACTGTATTGTTAATTAGTCTGCACAGTACATGTAAATGAATGCTATTATACAGGTAACTTTATTTCATGTTAGCTTTGTCACCAGATATTAAACCTAGTCTTGACTTTAAAAGAGCTAAATCCACACATGTAAAGTCCTGCATGGTGATGTGAGTATTTAACCTGTTAATGTCCGTGTTTTCTTAGAGTCCAACGTTCTATGGATAAAACTCTTGTGTGTTCTAGTTGATTCATAATATGGAGCAAATTTTCTTTTCAAGTATAGTTTGTGTTGCAAGATCTTTCATTGTGAGCATCCTAAAGCCTTTTGGACATCTATAGAATTAATTTAATGCTTTTATTCAGAGAGGTCTGCAACAAACTTAAATTAGAACGTTAGAGTACAATTTTGTCATGCTAAATAAGACAGTGATTAGCAACTTATTTCCAAATTTCTTTGGAGATCAACTTTTACTAAGTTCAAAAGATAAGGAAGTTGAATCTAAGATGTGACTATGAGTATAGAGAGTATATTTAAGTAAGAAAGATAATGAGATGTCATTGGGGAAAAGAAGGGAACTCTGTTAAAGTGAAGCTGATTCTTAAATGAAATGAAGAAAAGTTAAAGGATAAAATAAATGCAAAGGAATTTGTGGAAAGTTTGAGTTTGTGTTTTAAGGGTAGAAACGGTATAATCAACTATTGCTATCAGAGCTCTTTAAATTCTACCTGAAGCATTGTTCTAATATATTTTGGCTAGGTTTATGGGAAAACATATTAGACGGATGGTCCTGACTCATGTTACAGTGCTCTTAGATAATTGGACACTTTAAAAGGTTACAGAAACTTGAGGTTTTCAACATGGGACTAAAGGAATTAAACATAATATTGTTGTTAAGCTGTATGTTGTACTCCTACAGATTTTAACACTTCTCTTGACCTCTGACCCACAAAAAATGGGTAGGTTGTGTCTCATTGTGAGTAAAGTGAAATATTTGCTTTTCTCTCTTCTTGGAACCTGCAGTGTGTTTTGAATGCTTCACAGCACTGTCTTGGTTTGCATAAATCTGGAAAGGAAGTCTTTCTTCTCTGTAGTAGGGCCTGTCGCTCAGACAGACAGGAAATCTCAAAGTCAGCTGTGAGATCCCAAAGTTGTATTGCAGGGAAACTGAGTCGAAGGGGATGAGGTTAAATGGCAGGAGCAGGTCCAGTAATAACACGTACTATTACTATGACCCTGCAAACCTCAGGGACATCCTAGAGGCACACGGGATCAAGGAAGCACTGGAAATTATATCTTCTATGGAAAACATTTAACATTTTCATGTGCTTTTCCTTTTTTTTTAATTTTCTTTTTGGGTAACACCCAGTGATGCACAGTGGTTACTCCCTGTTCATTCACTCAGAATTACTCTTGGTGGTGCTCAGGGGACCATATGGGATGCTGGGAATCGAACCCGGGATAGCTGTGTGCAAGGCAAATGCCATACCTGCTATACTATCACTCCAGACCCATGGAAAACATGGAATGTCAAGCCTGATCACAGCCTAAGCCCTGCTCTCAATGTCTTTGTTTTTGTTTGTTTGTTTGTTTGTTTTTTGTTTTTTTTGCTTTTTGGGTCACACCCAGCGATGCTCAGGGGTTACTCCTGGCTTTGCACTCAGGAATTGCTCCTGGCAGTGCTTGGGGGACCATATGGGATGCCGGGGATAGAACCCAGGTCAGCCGCGTGCAAGGCAAACGCCCTACCCGCTGTGCTATCGCTCCGGCCCAAGCCCTGCTCTCAATGTCAAGGAAAGTTCTGGAGGTCAGTATCTCTTCCAACCCAGCTTTCTGCCAAGACATTCCACAGAGATAAGAGGGCCCAGGCCATCCCTATCTCATCATGCTGACCTCATCTTCACATCTTCACACGGTCAAGCCTCGGTCACTCTAACACGGCAGGTAAAAATTAGGAATGCCTTTATTAATCTAAGACACTTGCTCTGTCATTAGCCAATCTCCTGGACCTCTCAGTAAACAGCGGGGTATTACAAATGCAGAGTTCTTCAATCTTGCTATGCTTAAGCAAAAGAACAAGCCAGATTTATTAAGCCATCTGGCAAATTCAAAGTGAAGGTGGAAAAAATAAACTATATTTCTATGACTCTCCTTTTTGTAGAACTGAGATCCTCGTTTTATAGAGGTGATTGAATAAGTATATTCTAAAAGGCTTGATTTAAAAGCTATACTCATGGGTACTCCAGATGAAATTGGGTTTGCTGATTGTAGGTAGCAGCCTTCTTTATGAAGGGATCCAAAGCTGCATGTGCTGTTGCTAGTCCAACCAGGATAGCGGAAGCCAGAGCAGTGCCGGGGAGAACTTCAGCTGAAAAGGCAGACATGCTCTCTCTTGAGCCTGCTCATAGACTGAGAGACTTTCAAGTAAAATCTCAACTGGTTCAAAATCTTTGTTATATATGAACATAAGTCATTTGAAGAGAATAAGGATTTTTTCAATGGTTAAAATAATCCAATAATGGGGCTGGAGTGATAGCACAGCGGATAGGGTGTTGGCCTTGCACGAGGCCAACCTGGGTTCGATTCCCAGCATTCCATATGGTCCCCCGAGCACTGCCAGATATAGTTCCTGAGTGCATGAGCCAGGAGTAATCCCTGTGCATCACCGGATATGACCCAAAAAGCAATCATCATCATCATCATCATCATCATCATCATCATCATCATCATCATCATCATCATCCAATAAAGCATGGGGTAGAAATCCCTAAACCATTGGAGACAGCTCAGACTCCCAAAGACATAGCAGTTTTACACTGCTAATATGGCAGGCACTTTCTAGCCACAGATTTCTCATTGGAGTCAAGGTTTACAAGTAACCAAGTATGTTGTTAAGTTGGGACAAGGCCAGCAAGCAATTCGGGAATATGAGAGTGCTATTTTGCCTCACCCAAATAAAGAATTACCTCCAGGTAAACTTCAAACTGGTAGGTGGGTCTTACTTAAAACTTGGAAGGCTGTATCCCCTTTAGATCAACCATTGCCTAAGTGGAAGGGACCTTACCAAGCCATCACACACTCTCCCATGACTATGAAAACTTAATGGAATTTCTAGTTGGGTTCATCTTTCTAGGATAAAACCAGTTCCGCCCCCACCAAGCTATGATGAGACTCAGACAGAGGACAAGTCAATCTACTCCTGTGAACCCATCTAGGAAACTTAAAACTTCTTTTAAGAAAAATTAGGAAATGCTCCTCTTGTCTAAAAGTTAAGGATCACGTCTCTCTATATAAAACAGCTTCTATTAATAATTACTGGTATGCAGAGGACAGAAACACATTTCTGCTGAAGACCTGCTAGTATGTAAAGAAAGAAATGAAAGTACATGCTGGATATTTGGCTTATGCCCCTATCTAGCACCTGGGGCATCCCGGGTGGGTATCCACATTGCAAGGGGAAAATTGGTCATCTCTTCAAGAGCTCATGCATCATGATTGAAACTTTTCTTAATTTAAATATTTCTGTTGCTAAGTCCAATGTACATAAATGGCCCAGAGTTTCCGTACCCAGAACCCTACTGTAACCTAGACACAGTAAGTCCTTTTCTATTAACCAAACTCAAGGACAAAGAAATTATTCTTTTCATTCTTATAGTCATAGGAATAGGTATACTGCTACGTAGTTTGGGGTTTTGTTGTCTTCACTTTTCTAAAGCAGCAAAACACTCTGCCCATCCCCAAACACAGAAAAAGGCATTTTAATCCCTTCATTTCCAATCATGTTTTCCCCTCCTTTCAGACTTTCAGACCGACATCTTTGATACCCCTTAAGTCAGTACCTGGATCCCATTTCGCTAAGGTAGCATGAGGTTTGACCCCTGATGTAGACAGTCCTTTTGTTAGCATGAAGAAGCTCCAGAAGACAGACTTTCACCCCTGTTCTCCTTAAAGATTTAAAGCAATCTCAAGCGGGGGCAGGAATGAGAAGTAGGCGGGCAGCTAGGGAGAAGGGACCCCTGGCCATGAATTCTTGGGAACTATTAAAACCAATAGCCCTAAGGCTTCTAAAAACCTGTCTCCTGGACACAGGAACTAAAGCCTCATAAGAGCTTGACCGGTGCCAGCACAGACTCAGAGGAGGCTGGAACTCCCCCAACTCCCATTCCACCCCCCCGGGCCCCCTCCCTCCCTAAGCCCCAGCAGAAATAAGGGCCAGGAAAGGAATATCAAAGACCATCAACTGCTCCCAACTCTTCCTCTTGGCAACCACCCTAGCGACACGTAGAAAGCTCCATGTGGGGCAGCTTGGGAGAAACCCCATAAAAGCCAACTGGAACAAAAGAAAGGCACACATGCGCTGCCTACGCCCATGTGTTGCTACTGAGCATATGTGTCACCCGCATCTCCGCTCTTGAGATGTTTACTTTCAGGCTGTCATACTTTAATGCTAGGGTATGGACTTGGCTTTCTCTCCACTCTGGAGAAGCCGGAGCACATTGTTCTCTCTCTGTCTGTCTCTGTCTCTCTATCTCTGTCTGTCTCTCTGTCTCTGTCTCTTTGTCTGTCTCTGTCATCTCTGTCTCTCTGTCTCTGTCTCTCTGTCTGTCTCTGTCATCTCTGTCTCTCTGTCTCTGTCTTTCTGTCTGTCTCTGTCATCTTTATCTCTCTGTCTCTGTCTGTCGCTCTGTCTGTCTGTCTCTCTTTCTCTCCTTCTTCAAGGCTTTGAAATAAAATCTTCTGCACTCCAAAAGTAGAGCAATCAGAAGCTGGGTGAATCTGAAAGCAAAGAGGGAAGGGAGATTAGAGAGACTCAGTGGAGATGAGAGGAAAAACCAACATTCAACGGAGCCCACACTGGAACTAAGATGACAGATGTCATGTTAACAAGGTTCAGCCTTAGCTAGGCTAGAAGAGATGAAAGAGATTCATCTAAACTGGGGCCAGCCAGTCTGTGACGGGCCAGAGGGAAACCTTGGAGGTGTCCAGTGTCTACAGTCTCCCGGTGATCACACCTGCTGTTCAGAAGGAGAACGCAGCAGCTGAGGCAGAAGCAGCCGTGGAGGGTCTCTATGTTCATTCACGACTCCAGGGTTCTTCAATATTTGCAAGAATGAACATACTGAATGATAAAGATGTTCAGACTCTGAGGTGGAAAGGAGAAAAGTTTATTGAAAGGTAGAAGAGAAAAGAAAAGCAGCTCCCTAAGTTGGGAGGAACTTAATATAAGACGGAGTTAAAAGGGAGTTCTGTGTGACCCTTTGAAAGGCTCTCTGGTCAGCTGAATTTCTTGTCAACTGAAAAAATTCTAGAGGGTGCAAGAAAGTTACAGGAAAAGGCTCTTCCTGTAGAACCTTCTAGGTGGAAATTGGGATCTTTGCAACAATGGATGTAAAGAAGTTACTGTTTTGTGGGGCTGGAGAGATAGCATAGCGGGTAGGGCATTTGCCTTGCTGGGTTCGATTCCCAGCATCCCATATGGTCCCTGAGCACTGCCAGGAGTAATTCCTGAGTGCAAAACCAGGACTAACCCCTGTGCATCAGCAGGGGTGACCCAAAAACAAAAACAAAACAAAACAAAAAAGAAGTTACTGGTTTGTCTTTCCAGCCCTTTGCCTTTAGCATTCTGGGCTTCCCGTGAGCTTGAGCTCCAGGGCAGATTTTTTAAAATTAATTAATTAATTAATTAATTATTTTAAATTAGTGAGTCATCGTGAGGGTACAGTTACAGATTCACACATTTTCATGCTTGTTTTTCCCTCATGCAATATTCGAGAGCCCATCCCTCCACCAGTGAAAATCCTCCACCACAAATGAACTCAGTATCCCTCCCACCCTCCTATCCTATCCCCCCCACCCACCCCGCCTCTGTGGCAGGGCATTCCCTTTTGTTCTCTCTCTCTCCTTTTGGGTGTTGTGGTTTGCAATAGGGGTATTGAGTGGCCATCATGTTCAGTCACTAGTCCACTTTCAGCACGCATCTCCCTTCCCGAGCGGGATCTCCAACCACATTTTACTTGGTGTTCCCTTCTCTATCTGGGATGACTTTCCCCCAGCATGTGAGGCCAGCTTCCATGCTATGGAGCCAACCTCCAGGGCAGAATTTTATGGTCCTGGGGAATTAACATCCCAGGGAATTCCTGAGATAATAAGCCAGGACCTTGGGGATGAAGTATGTGTTAGGTGGATGGGGGAGAGATGAAGCATCTGGCAAGAGAAAACGGTGGCTTCCTCTAACTGGCGAGGGGAAACTGAGGCTGCCTTCTTCAAGGAGAAACATAGACATGAAGTCACTCCGTGAGCAGGGATCAGTTCCAAAGGCTTCATTCACAGCACTCAAGTTTTACTTGCATATATATTCTTCAGGTGCCACAAAATATTTTCCTTCAGTTATTTCAAAGTAAAGAAAAAGAAAACTCCAAGGAAGCTGGTGAGGCCGTACAACACCGGGCAGAGGGCCACGGGGCGCTCAGAGGCTTCCCTTGCTGCGCCCGGGCCTGGACACAGGAAAGGAAGGGTGGGATTGTTTATGGGAAAGTCAGCTTGTGCAGGAAGGCCCGCGGCCCCGCGCACAGAGCCCTCTTCTTTCAGAGCTTCCAGCTGAAATCCGGAGAGGGCTGAACTGCCAAAGGCACGCCACCCCGGGGGCACCCCGAAGGCTGGTTTACAGGGGAAGCACAGCGGCATGGAGAGGGGAAATTCCCACCCCAACGGCTCTCCCAGACCCTGCGCGCGGGCCAGGCCTAAAGGGATGGTCCGAGACTTCGGGGACTGTTAATTCCTTGTGGCGCTGGGGAAGGACTTTGTCGCTCCAGGGTAGAGACAAAGAAGCGATGACATGGCCCAGCCTGGCCGTCTGCAAGGGATCGCATTTTGTAATTTCTGTTTTAAACAAATTGTCTTTTAATGACCCCAAAGCAGAGACTGGAGCATCCGGGTCCGGGCAGCACCAAACAGACCAGGGGACTGCCATCGTGCGCACACATCTGGTCAGCAGCTGCAGAACACACAGGGCAACATGCGTCGGGGTTTGCTCTGCCTGTGAAACTTGGGTGTAGCCGGGGAAGTTCGTGCTCTTTCAGCACAGGCAAATCTGGGCCAGGAGGCAACAAGGCAGGCAGAGGCCTGCAGGATAGACCCTCAGATGTGGACAGTCTGTGTAAGTGGCAGGGCCAAGGTCCCACCTCCAAACCCGCTTTGCCGTCACCCTTGTTGAGATAGTGCAAGAGAAGTTAGTAGAATTTTGAACGAGCTGTGTGAAAATTAATCTAGAGTAGTGAGTCACCATATTTTAAGTTTTTCTTTTGGGATTAGAGCCATAGTACAGTGGGTAGAGCGTTTGCCTTGCACGTGGCCGACCCGGGTTCAATTCCTCCATCCCTCTCCGAGAGCCCATCAAGCTACCGGGACTATCCTGCCCGCATGGCAGAGCCTGGCAAGCTACCCGTGGCATATTTGATATGCCAAATACAGTAACAAGTCTCACAATGGAGACATTACTGGTGACCGCTCGAGCAAATCGATGAACAACGGGACGACAGTGTTACAGTGCTATAGTGCTCTTTGAATTTCAAAAAAGTTTTTGGGGCTGGGCAGGTAGCACAGAGAAGTTTAGGGCTGGCCTGCGCAGGGTTTGGGTGCCGTACCTCGCACCACATGGCACCACCCCCTTGACACCCTTCTGCTTCTCCCACGACTGCCAATATAGCCCTGCCGGTGCCCACACCCCTAGGGAGACTCTAAAACAAAGAAAGAAAAATGTCATCACCAAAAAGCACACCACTGAGAGTGTTTACTGTACAAAAAAATAAAATAATAAAAACTATTAAAATAAATGTTAAATAATTGTTAAATAATAATTAAAATCAACTAATGAAATATTAAAATTAAATAATTGTATCATTGTATCACTGTCATCCTGTTGTTCATCGATTTGCTCAAGTGGGCACCAATAATGTCTCCATTTGTCCCTGTCATGTGCTAGCGTAGCCCAATGGTGTACTGGGGGCTCTTTCAGGATCAGGGAAATGGGGACTGTTGTTGTTAATGTTTTTGGCATATTGAGTTCACCACGGGTAGCTTGCCAGGCTCTGCCATGAAAAAATTAAAATTAAATAATTAAATGTTAAAAATAAATAATTAAAAATTCACATGAAATGACCATCTTATCTTGTATTAAGAAATTTTAGCTATTTTTTTTTAAAGAGCATCTTTAGGTTCTGAGAAAACTTTCAAGGAGAACACAGAGAGTCCCCATGTCTCCCTGGCCTCCCTCTGCACCCTTCCCTACCCTGAGTGCCAGAATCTACTGGTTGCAATTGACAAACTCCATGATACATAGAAATCACCCCAAGTCCTTGTTCCCATTAGGGTTTTCAAAGCGATGTTCAGCCTCGCGGTTTGGAATACTTGATTGTTGTAGCAGACCCAGAAACTTCTGGGTCTTCATGGGTAGCATGTAAAATTATCTACTGACAAAACGATGCTTTCAGGCTATAGCTCTTATTTAACAAATCTTCATTTCACAGCTCATGTAGGTATAGTGTAGCAGCCCGTAGAAGGCCCAGGAACAAGACTCCCTCCTCACCCCCAAACCCCTACTCTTGTCCAGGAAAAAAGTGGTCCATGACCACTTGTCATTCACTTGCTGCTTCTCTGTGCCCAGTTCTTGTTGGTTTCCTATTTTTCACCCTCTCCTTCATCTGTTAATCTATGCGCTTGCTGATGCAGTGACCTATGTCAGTATCGATGGCCTATCCCTGCCCTTAGCTGCATCTGATTGGTTCCAACCATGTAAGTGAGGCTTAAAGCGACCAGTTGGCTTGTCTTGATTACCACCCCCGCCCACCCACTTTTCCTTATTACTCTATAACATGACATATACTCATGTAAAATATTTCTTAAAATTTTATATTTTACAAATTATCAAATGCTTCCTTTTCACAGGCCCGACTTTGGAGGGAGAAACTCCAAACAATAATAGTGAGTTTTTTGTTGAAATATTGAATGTAATCAAAGTAAAGTGAAAGTAAAGTGAAATTTATCAGGTACACAGGTGGGGGGGCTGGAGGTTTGGGGGGGCGGGGTGGAGCTATACTGTGATTCTTGGTGGTGGAATATGTGCACTGGTGAAGGGATGGGTGTTCGAGCATTGTATAACTTAGACTTAAACCTGAAAGTGTTGTAACTTTCCACATGGTGATTCAATTAAAAAATATATAAATAAATAAATTTTTAAAAATTTTATATTTTATTTTACCCAAATACATGTAAGAGGTGACCATTTCAACATAGAATCGATATACAAATATTTCACACCCCTGTTACTCTCTTTAAAATTTAATGTATATTTTACACTTAGAGTCCAGTCACAAAATTTGCATTGGAAATACTTCATCAATGTTTATTTGTAAAACAGCTATAAAGCTGAAAAAGATCCACATATTCGAATTGTTGTAAACACACCTAAAATAGGGGGGTTGCAAACATGCATGATCATTTTCTAAGTGCTGAATTCAATATTAGTTTTTAAATTAAAGTGAGTGAATTTAAAATTTACTCCTCAGTAATTCCAGCCACATTTCCAGTGCCAGGTAGCAACCTGGAGCGAGTGATTATGGAGAACAAGCTTTGCCATTCAAAAAATGCTCTTATCTCTGACATAACTTTTGAAACTGATTTAACGTAAAGAACCGTGATAGGAGCCCAAGCAAAAGTATAGCTACTAGGGCACTTGAGTGCAGCTGGCCCTGGGTTTAATCCCTGGCACCTCACTGAGTCTCTGAGTCCACCAGGAGTATTTCTAGAGCTCAGAGCAGGAGTAAATCCTGAGCATGGCCAGGTGTGGCTCAGAACATGGAAAAAAGAAAAAAAAAGTGTGAATAGATTTTAGTCTTAATTCTCGTTCATAATATCACAATGTTGCCTATTTTGTTCTTGAAGTGTACCAAATTCCTCAATTTTACTCAATTTCCCATTCTTGTCTGTTTCTTTGGTTTACCTGGAATCCTCATTTAGTTCATGGTCTTGCCCCAGTTTGATCTCTCTCTCTCTCTCTTTCTGAAACCTCTATTTCTGGTGTTGTTAGTTTCGTTTAGGGGCTACATGCTGCTAATGTCAGCACTTATTCTTGTCTGTGCTCATGTATCAGAGCAGGGCTTTGGGGACCATACATGGTGTCAGGGATTGAACCCTGGTCTGCTATGAGCAAGCCAAGCACCTAACCCGAGTTATCTCTCAGTGGAATCTGTATTTCTATTAAAGCACCAAAATTCTATTTCTTTTTGCTTTTCCTAACAAGTTTTATTAATTAGATATTATATATTAGACAAGTTTTAGGTTCACAAAAAATGGCATAGCAGTTTCCCCAAATTCTCTGCTCCTACACACACAGAGCGCCTCCCTCCCCCCTTTGAGTAACCCCTGTGAAAGTAGTACATTGGTTATAACTGATGGAACTATGCAGATAGGTAGAATAACCAAGAGTACAATTGAGATTCATTCTTGTATAGACCATGGTTTGGGTAAATATACAATGATGCGTCCATCACTCTAGCATTAAAAGGAATGCTTGCACTTTTCTAAAAATCCACATCTACATCCCTTTTCTTATCTCTGGTTGATATTTATATCTATATTTCAAAATTCCTGTCATTATTTTAGGCCTTTGCAATAACTTTTGGAGAGATTATCTGGTTGGGAGGTGCTTTAGGTTATAAGAAATGATAACAAAGCATCCTTTCAGGAGGAGAAGAATTTTTTGGAATAGCAAACTTATTTTGCCAAAAGAAGCAATCGGTTCAGGCTAGAGAGATATTTAGAAGTGTTCTTGCTCCCACAAAGTAAATCCTAGAGTGTTTTCCTTAGAAAAAGATCTATCATTATCTCATGCTTATGATAAATTGGTTTTCAGCCTCGTATTTAAAAGAACTTTTATTTCGAAGTGCCATTCATAAACAAAGCAATTAAAAATATAGTCACATTCCTTCCTTCCCCATAGGCTAGGTATTGGGTGCATCTGAAGGACTGATTCTAGAAGATTCGCTATCACTGTGTAGAGTGTGGAATTCAAACAAAGTAGACCTGGATACTGACATTATCCCCACCAAGGCCCACCTCAGAATCAATTTTCACACTTCTGTTTCTCTTTTGAACAAAAAGAAAGAAGTTCTTTGACCTTTTTGCAAACGTTTCTATTGTTTTAAATTTGTGTGTGATGGGGGTCAGGGGAGGCGGAGGGCATTCCTGAGGGTAATCAGCGCTTCTTCCTAAGTCTGGACTCAGAGATGGCTCCTGGTGGAGCTCAGGAAACCATCTGGGGTGCAGGGAGAGAAACCCAGAAGAGCACGTGCAAGGCAAGAAAGAGCCTTAGCTCTGGACCATCTCTCCTGCCCCCTGTTCTGTAAACTTGGCTTTAGTGCTATAGACTTTACAACCAGTTAAAATAAAATAAATGAAAATTAATGAGTCCTAATGTGAAAGCTGAATTCAAGTCGTTTACTTCTTCTTCCAGGTATTCTCCAAGGATCCAGGTGACCTGGGATGAAGAGGGACTTTCTGCCTCTGGTCTCTGACCCCTGAAAATGGGGCTTGCTGTCTCCCACACACTCAACTGGGTTTGGACAAGTATCTTTTTTCGGCCTTCTTTGAATGCTGGAACATTAGCTTTGTGCTCATTTTTATTTCTGGCACAGGGACGCTGGTTTGGCGAAAGGGTTCTTTTGGAGGGCATTGGCATGTGCTTAGGTATAGGATTTGTCTTTCGGCCCAAGCTAAATAAAGTCAGACAATTATGGTTTGGGGGTTCTCTTCCAAGAGACAAATCAATATTTTTATAAAAGGCAACATGTAGGCTCTTGTTATTAAAAGATTTGTTCAAGAACCTTCATATTCCATAACCTCATGTCAGAAAAATTCAAGCAGTAAGACATCTAAAGAGTCGGGTTTTTGCAGTTTTCCTCTATTCTTGTTAGCACTTCATAAAAAGCAACAAAGCAGAGATTCTTCAGCCTTCTCTCCTTGACTTCCAGCTCCGTCTTAGAGTGTTCTTATTCTCCAACAACTTCTTGTTTACACTTTCTCCTTCTCTGTATCTGAGATTATTGGAAATCAATTTTCATTGTGACAAACATCATCAGTCTTCATTAGAAACAGGGAACGTCAAGACTTTTCACAGATGTAGCACATAAAGCCAAAGAGTCCCAAACACTTTCCTTCATTTCTATCCACCTCACACAAATACTGATGCTTCGAATTCCCTCGGATTGGCAACCATAACGTCAAGGAAACGTTAATTTTCATGGCAAGGACCATTAAACTAAATTTGGCAGGAAATAAGGTTTTACTTTTATTAAAACCCATTGGGGAGCAAAGACATAGCTTTAAAGTATCTTGAAAATAGCATTTTTTTTTGTATTTAGGGATATGAATTGGATGTTTAAAAAGGAGAAGGTGGAGAAAAGTCTCTAAAAGTTTTCACATCTAATACTTGAAATGACTTCCGTCAGACGGAAATAGGCATTTCTTCTGATTTTTTTTAAAGAAAATTTGTGTGTTGTGTTTGTGTGTATATTTTTCTCCTCCTTACCCTTCGCTTGTGGTTGTTGGCTTTGCTGCTGTGATCACAAGGGAGACACACCTACGGCTGAGATGCTCGCACCTATTCTGATCATGCTGTGTCCCGGGGTTGTCATGTGTCCACTTTTGGTGCCCACACGCTTGGTCTCTGTCAGTGCCAGTCCTTGCACAAGTGCTCCCCAGGCCTTGTGCTCCCAGGTGAGGCATGAAACTCTGGCTGTGATGTTTGCCTGACCAGCATCACCTACTTGTCACTTGTGGTGCTCACACAGTGCCCACCAGCATTCGAACTTCCTGGTCTGGTGACTTGGCGCCTTTTTAGTGACTTTTTGTTCACCGGGAAAGTCACTTCACTTTTTGGGTTACTTGCACAAACCTGACTGCAATGGACACAGAAACCACATGGTAGCAGGGGTCAGAGACAGCAGACCTGCCGTGATCACTCTTGGTGCAGGTGAGACCCCAGGGATTTGAACTGGTAACCAGATGCTTGTAAGACAGGCCCACTCAGCCACGGTGCCATTCCTCCAGGCCCATATTCTTATTTAAAGACAAAATCATCTATTTTCATGGGTTCTTAGAATTAAAGAGATTCTTAGTGATTTGGATCAAAAGAGAAGCACAATTAATTTTTCATCAGGACGGAGAAGATTTTTGTTTGTGATAGGTAGAGGACGAAAGGAAACCATCATATTTTTAACTTAATAAACATTAGAAAACCATGGGGGCATTATGACTTTCTCCAAACACAACAAAGTGGCCGCGTTTTTTTGCTGTTCTCATACAATTCAAAGTCAACTCCCATAGAAGCAACATTGTATAAGAAAATGAACCATTTTGTACCAAAAGAAGAACACTTTGAGTACTTCCAGTGTTTCCACATTTTATTGCTATATAAGGCATTTTTTCTTTTTTGAAGCTGATTTTATTAGATGTTCACACTTTCAGCAAAACACATCTAGCACCAATAATTTTTTTTAAGTTTCTTTTTTATTTTTTAAACAAAAGGTTTATCTAAGCACATTCATCTGATTTTTTGTAAGACAATCACAGTAAGGATAACTAGGCTGTTTTCTTACAGATAATGTTTTACGTTTGTGTTTCTGTTGGCAGCCCCTGGTCCAACTGGGCGATTGCTCTGCAGGGACTGAGGAGAAACATCAACTTTTGCATTCTTTGCGAGGTTCCCCGGTGTTGGGAATTCTTTAGGCAATGGTATTACAATCCTGACTTTTGAACTATGCACCTGGCAAGGGATTTTCAATTCTTCTCTAGTGAGACCCTAGTTAATGATGGCAGCCTCAGCAATTCTGGAGAGGATGAATAGAATGATGATTCCACTTAATTTTAGGAAGGACTTGCATTGAGCTTTAAAAAGATAGCTTCTAAGTTATTGAGATCATTTTAGTTCACTCAAGTATCTGTCTTAGGGCACACTAAAAAAAACATAAGGAAATAGTTCTATTCATTAGTACTGATATCAATACTGGTAGCATTCATTAGGAAAACAAAAACAGAATCCTCTCAAAACAGATCTGTTAAGGTACAAACCTTGTTCAAATAAGAAAGATGTTATTTTAGCATATTCACTAGAGACTGAGTTAATCAACTTAACATTTTTCAATGAAATAAATAAATGCAAGTTCCATGAGAAAAAGTATTTTATTTTTCTGGTATAACCTTGGCTCCTGGAACGGCATAAAGCACTTGGAAACTTTCAATAAATTTTTGTATATAAATAAATAAATGAATATTAAGATCGGCCTTGCTTAAAAAAGAGGAGAGTTCCCAAATTATTTGATTTGGGATTTATTATCTTAGCTTTCTTATAACTATAACGTTGATTTGCTATTTTGTTATATTTCATTCAATGAGTGACCATTGCTTTCTGCTCCTCTTTCATCGCCATATTTCAGCTCTTTGATGTTATCCTGTGATTTTGTTCCCTTCAGGCCATGCCAATACTCACAATGAACAAGAATCTTGGACTTGCTTAAACCAATTTTAGTGTTTGGGGTGTTTTTCTGCCCGGCGTCTCATCAAGTAATGATTTTCTCTGTCAGGGCTGTCATTCTGAAACATTTCTATGCTTCTCAATTTGTCATCATCCTCATCTCAATGCTTTTATTGATTATCTTATTTTCAACTTCTTTTTCATTTTTCGCCAATTCTCTCTAATGGAAATAAATATCATTACTATCTAATCTTGATCCATTTGTTTTAGGGTAAATAAAAGAATTTCTTCATAGCACATTCTTTCCTTTCTCTTTTACTACATGAGTAATTTGCTTTGCACCTCACAAAGAATTTAACTTTTTTCCAGCTCTTTCTTATGCTAAATTGTAAGTGAATGCATTTTCAGGCACTGTTTGCAAATATTGGTGCCAGTGTGCACAATTCTTCTTATGCAGCATTTTTCTATAAAAAATTCTAATCAAAATTTACAGACAATAAATGAAACTTATCTAAATTTAATGAGTTTCAAAATACAATCAAGGTAGTAAATATATCCATTATCCTTAAAATGCACCTTATGACCTTTGCAGTCTCTCATCGAGACCCTTCCAATGAGTTCATTTTGATCTCCACGTATCATTTGATCTACTTATTGACTTAAGATAGTTATTTATGCTTCCAGGGTCGGGGAATGAGTGGCTCCCATTCGAGCAAATTGATGAGCAACAGGATGACAAGTGATACAAGTGATTTTTGCTTAGTGTGGAAATATCTTTTTTTTGGTTGGTTTTGTGGCCATGCCCAGTGGTGCCCAAGGCTTACTCCTGTCTCTGCCATCCGAGATCACCCCAATGCTTGGGGCACCTTTTAGGGTGCTGAGTTCAAAACTGGATAAAAAGCATACAAGGCAAGCACCTTACCTGCTGCACTATATCTCTGACCTCGGAAACAATCATCTGATAAAATATTGGTGAATAATACCTCCCTGTCTCTTTCTTCTCTTGGCAGAGACTTTTGACAAGGTGATAACCTTATTTCTAGTGAAGTCCCATTTCGAATACGATCTTGCACGTTTTCCCCCACTTCAGAAGATCTCTCTTTTAGCTGGGCATTGCTGGCACTAGTCAGCTTTGAATCCTCTGAAAGCAACCTATGGAGCCATTTGTGCTTTTATGAACCTCTTTCATCCCTGTTTTCAAGATTAAACATATCATCTTTTGATATGTCGTGAGTCTAGTTCTCATTTCAAATTTAGTTGTAATACCCATACTCTGTAACATAGAAATAAGTAAGTAAATGAATAGCATTATGTGTAGACTTTTCTCTTGGACAAGAATTATTACCGAATCTTCCCTAATGTATAAGACAGGAAATCTTATTTCTTCCCTATGACCCACTTTAGAATTTAATCTCAACTTATGTTCAACTGGGGTAGTGTTGGCCTATCCCAGTCTCTCTTCTAAAATTCTTGAGGTGAGAACAGGCCCAAGCACCTAGCTGTCATGTGATCTTAGGGTGTCTTGGCAACACCCAACGTTATTTGGAATCTGTCTCTGTTCCTCATGGCCCAGCTGAGACTTACACAGGCCCCATGCTTTGCTGATTCCCGACTCCAGCAGAACCTTTCTCCATTGATCAGATGACAGTATTTTCTTGGAACACATGCATGCTTTCTTTGAACACTTGAATATTGCTAGGATATTTGGGAAGAAGAGACACATCTGTTATTAGGAGATTAAGGGAAAGATTTGATGAAATAGTTTTAATAATTCAAGATCAGAGATCTGGGTATGTTCATATACATTGGGTCTCTCTGTGGAGGGAGTTGTGTGTGCACCCTTTTATAAAATTTTTTACCCTTTTAGAAACACCGACTAGCTTAAAAACCACAGACTGTATCTGGAAAACTACTTCTCCAACATATACAACTCAAATTTTCCTTCATGTTTATTATTGGCATTTATTACTCAATAGTTAATTTGGGTACTTATTTGTACATTTATTTTTAATTGCCTATCACTGCTGTGTACAACAAATGCTTTTAAAATGGATAGATAAATTTTCCAATTCATTGATGAAAAACATTGGGAAACTATGGGATGGGACAGTCTACTGCTCTCTTTAGTACCTGAGATCTTCACTGCTCAAACTGGCTAGCTAGAACTCAAGTTCTTACTGCTAAAACCTTATTCTCTGATCTCTGTGGAATTTGAATACTCATTTATCTTAAAATACCACAAAGGACTAGTTTATATATCACCCAGAGGAGATTATTTAGACAATGCTTTTGTTTTTTTTCCTGAAAATTTAAGCAATTTTCACCACATAATCTCCAATTAACTTAAAATTATAGAATGTCACAGATAGATAGAACTATCCATTGTGGTCAAGGATTATCTACTGAGTGAATAAGCATCCGTGTGTGTGTGTGTGTGTGTGTGTGTGTGTGTGGGGAGGGGGGCATTATCAGACAGGCTCTGTAGTAAGTGCCATGAATTGCTTCTATGAATAAAATAAAGGCATCATTGAAGGAAGTGATCATGGTAACTGTAAGATAACATTGGTTTGTCCCTCCTCCCTTGCCACAAGGAGTTTAGGTTTAAGTGCTCTGGAGACACTCCCATTCCTTTGTTTATCTGTAAACTCTTCTCTGCACCCTCCTTCCCAACCAGTTAATCACCTTTTCCCTAATCAGATTCTGTCATCTTTTAAGATCAGATCCTTCTGAGGACTCTGAACTTGTATTATAAATGAGTATCTTTTGCATAGTTTACCTTAAAGCTTTCTGTATGGACACAGGAAGACAGTTAATATTATGCTTGTAACTTGGGAGTTGATTGACTCCAATAATATTTACTCCTGGGTATCTGTTTTCTCACTCAGTTCCCCTTAGTTCCAGCACCCCAAAATCAGGGTTCCGACGAGGGATGGAATAGACCCAGGGCAAGCTGTGAGCTACTCTGGCATCGAAATGGGCCATGCCAAAGTGCCACAATACTCAACTATAAGTTGAGGGCATGATCATGGACAATGCTATCATGATCCAAAGGTAGCGATGAGACTAGAGCCCTGCTGGGGTTAGGAAGACTAACCTGGCATGAGGACTGTAGTCTGGATTATATAATGAATGTCCTCAGGAAGAACCAAACTTTAAGGTTATATCTCTTACTTTGCTCATACAGAATGACATTGCTAGAAATATTAGAAGTAGATTTACTATAACTACTTAAGTAGATTACTAGCTCACACCCTGACACACCCTTGTTTGGACCCCTACCCTTGAGTGGATCTCCTTGGATGAGATTTCCTTAGATGAGATTTTTGTTAATCTCCTCAAGAAATGGTCTTACCCTTCTTTGTTGATTTGTTTATGTTAAACCCACCTTTGTGCTATTGCCCTATGTAATTTGCTATATAAACTGAGACTATGGGGCAGAAAGGGAGATAGAAGAAGATCCAGAGAGAGATGGAGAACCGGGAGAGAAGCAGAGAGAGAGAACAAAATAAACTGATCGAGCAACCAGTTAGGCCTTCTTCCTTCCGTCGCCTGCCCTTGACCAACAGCCACACACGGTGGTTCCAGAGCACCAGACACAGGCAGTGAGACAGAACCACCTGGAGAGCCCTCAAGTGCACATGCCCATCAGCAAGCTTTAGTTTTTTACAGGTAGCAACAGAAGCTGGAAAGAAAAATTATATACATCGTTTAGCAATCATATAACAGCAAGGCCCTAACTTAGTCTATGGACCTTTCAAACTTTCCTTTTCTGAGGGGGATGAGAAGGGAGGGGACACACCTGGTAGTTCTGGCTCTGTGCTCATGAATCACTCCCAAAAGTGCCCAAGAGATCATATGCTATTCCAGCTACTTACAAGGCAAGCACCTTTGCTTCATTTCAGAAGTGAGTCTTGACAACAAATAAAGACAAACTGGTAAACTATCAAATGAATAAATTAGAAGAATGGGATGAAAGGGAAAGAGGGAGAAAAAAAGCAGGAATGGCTTTCACAACTTCTTCTCTCATCCTATATAAACACACACACACACACACACACACACACACACACCCACCACGTTTGTCTGGCTTCGAGTTTTCCAGAGCTACACCCTTCACTCAGCAGTGATCCAGATGCTGGTTGGTGAGGTGAGGTCAGGATTCTGAGAAACTTCTCTTCTGGGCTACTGGTAGGAAGATGGTAAAAGGAAATTCCTCAAGAAAACATGAGAGCTCTAGTAAAATGGAGCATGACATCGCTCTAATAGATGCAATCATAAACTGGGAGGCACTAGGCTGAGTGATACCGAGTAATGCTCTGGCCCTCCTGCACCGTTCAGCGCAGCAGAGGGACCTGCCCCAGGTGTGCAATGCACTACTAATCATCCACAGTCCAATCACCAGCTCAGCTCCCCCACCCTTTCTTGCATTTCTAGGAATAGATGCACAGTCTCCCTATTATCTTTAGCCACCGCTGCCTTAAAAAGATTGAAATGTAATCTGGGAAAAGAAAGTCGTTATAGATCATTAAGACCTAACTGTGAAGTTAAGTGAATATTGAAACAATCAAAGCAAAATCCGGTGATTCGAGAGGAAAGAAAGAGAAACAATGAGCCAGAAGGAAGTCAGCAGCTCAAGCCGTCAGTACTGGCGTGGGTCAGCTTCTGCTGGGCTCTATTCTGAGAAATGCATCTCTGGGCTATTTCCCCATTGTCAAACACCAGAGAATTTTACTGTGCAAGCCTAGGTGGCAGAGCCTGCTGCAAACTTAATCTTTCTGATAGCCTCAAGAGACCACCACGGTGTGTGGAGCTGCCAGGAGTCCTCCGTCATAGGCACACGGTGGGTAGCTGCGTAGCCAATCATTCCTAGCTAAAATACACAGGGTGTTACGGGACCTGCTTCCTAGCCATCTGGGTCTGGGGACTGACTATATTTTAAGGTCCTTTTTAGGTGAAAAAACTGCCTTTCAATTCCCTTTTGGATCACAGAGATGACTCTAAAATGAAACGGATATTTTAGCTCTGTCCACATTCAACAGCTACCAGATTTCAGTAAGTGTACTGTGGTACCAGGTGATAAGTTCTTTGCTGATACCAAGGTAATCTGCTAGAAGAAGGTGTGGGAGAATACATTATCTTTTTAAAATTTTTTTTTTATTTTATTCTTTAATTAGTGAATCACCATGAGGGTACGCATACAGATTCACACATGTTAGAACTTGTTTTTCCCTCATACAATGTTCACAAACACATCCCTCCACCAGTGCCCGTTCTCCATCACCAATAAACCCAGTATCCCTCCCCCATCCCAACTTCCCCCCCCCACCCCACCCTGCCTCTGTGGCAGGGTATTCTCTTTTGATCTCTCTCCAATTGGGTGTTGTGGTTTGCAATAGGGAGAATACATTATCTTTAAAAAAATTATTTTTATATTTTATTGAATCACTGTGAGATACAGCTACAAGCTTTCATGTTTGAGTTACAATCATACAGTGATCAAACACCCATTCCTCCACCACTGCACATTCCCCACCACCAGTCTTTCCAGTATACCCCTTTTCCACCCTCCCCCTGCCTCCATGGCAGACAATTTCCCCCATACTCCCTCTCTACTTTTGGACATTATGGTTTGCAATACAGATACTGAGAAGTTATCATGTTTGGTCCTTTATCTACTTTCAGCACACATCTCCCCTCCCGAGCAATCCCTCCAGCCAACATTGTCTTCGTGATCCCTTCTCTATTCCAGCTGCCCAGAGAATACATTATTAGCCAATTTTTAGGCTATACTTGGCGCTACTTAGGGCTTACTCCTGATTCTGTGCTCAGGAATCACTTCTAGTGAGGCTTAAGAGACCATACAAGGGACTGGGAATTAAACTGAGTCTACTGCATGCAAGGTAAGTACCTTACCTATTGTACTATCTCGTTAGCCCCATATTGGCCAATTTTTACATTGTTTCAATAATTTCAGAAAATATTATGTGCTACTTCTTTTTGGAAAATAAAGAAACATAAATCTGTTCTCAAATTTAATGCTAAGAAATATTTAAAGCTTGTTTGCTTTGTAGTTTAAAAAACAATACTTTGCGCTCACACAAAGTCATAGTAAGGTCTTTATTCTTTCATGGGCTCATGTCAAAAAGTCTCCATGGACAAATAGAGCTTTAGCTGAAAGATCAGATCACAGGCATGATGATAGAAAATAGGAACTAAATAATATAAGACTTTTTATACTTAAAAATGCCAGAGTTGTTGAATGTGTTTTATTAAAGAGCCTTAAAATTTCAGACAGATCATTTTCAGAAATCTGGCATCAGTTTATGTGCAGTCCAGCCACACCACGTAACAGTAGGAGAAGCATTATGAGGCCCCGTGCTTACATGCCAAAGTTTCCACCTCATTACAGACATTTGGGTAAAGGAAGTAGAGGAGGTAGTGCACAAAACTAATTTCACAGATGCCTGGCATCACTGGCGACTTAAGAGTCTGAATGTCTGTATCTCTCCCAAATTCATCAACTAGAATCCAACTCACAATGGGATGGTACTGGTGGTGGAAAACGTGGGGTACTGCTTTGTTAGTAAGCAGAACTCTTACAAACGATATTCATGTCACTATAGTAGAGATGCCAGAGATGTAAAAGAATGTCCTTGACTTTTTTTGTCATGTGAGGACTTGGTGACAAAGGCTCCCATGAATGCCATGTGGGTCCCAAATGGACCTTAATTTCGTCAGTACTTTGACCTCAAACTTTTCAGACTCTGGAACTGTAAGAACTAAGTTACTATGATTTATAAGTGACCTGGTCCATAGTATTTTTGTTAAAGCAACCCACACAGTCTCAACAGAGATGCAGTGTTATGTTTACACTTTATAGAAGTTCTGTTTTTCAATAAGATATGACAAAATTGTTTTTTTTTTCTTGGTGATTACAATGTTGAAGAGCCAAGTTTTCAACTCAGCATAAACTCCTCATAAATTCCAAGGGGATTAGAATTGTTATGTATGAATAGCCACTTTAGACACAAGACAAAGTAAAAATTCTGTTAAAAAGAAAATAACACATTTTTAAAATAGACATGATAGCAAGGAAAGCAATGTTTAAAGAAGTAAGGTTAAACGCAATAGACTGACTATAATAAATTAGTGGATCATCCATGGTGCCAGTTACTTAGCACCTTGTGTGTGGTCTTCTCTGTGTTTTTACTGGAGTTCTGTCTCTAGTCAAAACAGAGGATCAAGCCATGCTTGTTAGTACAGCAGAAAGTTCAATCTATGCATGTGGGTTCATTTGTTCTCAAGATTGATTACTGACTTTTAAATACTCACAATAACAAACAGGAATTGCCATCATCAAAGTAAGAATGCATTTCCCCACTCTTTTTGTGAAATCTTAATGTTTTCAATAAGATCCAAATATATAAATAATATAGAATAAATATATAAATAATGTAAAACTATTAATACAATTTTGTTATTATTTATATGTGACTAGTATTTAAAATTTTCTCCTTGAAGTAAGCACCAGATATCATTAATTTGAACTGAGAGGCATGATGATTTGGGGGTAGATAAATAAATGCATCCAAAGATAGAGTGGAAGAAAAATACAACCCTGCTGATAATGAGAAACGAAAGTCATGTTTGTATTTTAAACAACAGTATATATATATATATAATTTTATATGCACACACATATATATATACACATATATAAAATTTTCTTTGTAAGTGAATCCATCCCTAGAATGCTGGAAAGTAATTGGTAATACAATAATATGTTGAATTCAATGGTTTTTATTAAAAGAAGGAAACTCAATTATGGGATTTTAATGTCCCCCGAAATCACTAGCAGTTCAGTCCATTTGTTTGGTAAAGTATTGCAATAGCCATAGTCAAAGAGTGAGAGATCATGAGAGTCAAATTTAAAAATGAGACCAGTTAAAGCAGTAATCCCCTGAGATGGAGCTATTCATTGTTGTCAAGAAAAGAAGACTATTAGGAAGGCACTCAACATTCTCATAGAAACATCTAACCTCAAAACAGACTAGAACACAGAGAGCATAAGCATGTCATTGCATTACTATACAAGGAAAGACATATTATCTCATTCTAAATCAAGAGTAGGCAAATTGTTTCTATGAAGCCCAGATAGCAGAATTTTAGACTTTGCCAACAATCCAGTCTCTGTCCCAACCAGATTGTTGGAACCGATGGAGCATAAATGCCCTCAAAAACAATTCCAAAGTAAGCAGCATGACCACGTTCCAATATAACTATAGTTTTTCTTCCTTTTTTCAAAAGCCAACAGCAGGTTGGATTAAACCGAAGAAGCATAGTTTGCCAGCTTTTATTTTTAGTCAAAAGAAGTATTAATAATTAGCAAACACAAATCACAAATGAGTGACATGGCAAAGTTCTATCTACAGTGAAGTCCCAATTTAATAACTAGTTGTTCTAGTGGAAGAATCTCCAAACTTCTTGGGATAACAAATATAAAGGCATCAACACTAAAATGTGCTCCTAGATGTTACCATCCAGTATGGTAGCCCTAGTCATATGTAACTACTTAAGTTTAAACAGAAATAAATAAAAATTAATTTAATGTAATATTGAGCCATTAGTATGTTCCAAGTGTTCAGTGGATATAAGTGATTTTTGTTGTTATATTGGATAGCACGGAATATGGAAAAGCTCCTTTATGAAAGTTTTATTGGAAATAAATTATCTAGATTATATAGAAAACATATTAAACCAATTAAAATTCAACAGAGTGTCTTGCTGTACATGTATATATGTATATATGTGTATATATATACATATATATATATATATATATATGAGAGGGCTGAAGCGATAGCACAGCGGTTGGGCGTTTGCCTTTCACTCGGCCGACCCGAGTTCATTTCCTCTGCCCCTCTAGGAGTGCCGGGCAAGCTACCGAGAGTATTGAGCCTGCGCGGCAGAGCCTGGCAAGCTACCTGTGCATATTGGATATGCCAAAAACAGTAACAATAGATCTCTCAATGAGAGACATTACTGGTGCCCGCTTGAACAAATCGATGAGCAACGGGATGACAGTGACAGATATATATGAGAGCCTGGCAAGCTCCCCGTGGCGTGTTCATATGCCAAAGTCACTAACAATGATGGGTCTCATTCCCCTGACCCAGAAAGAGCTTCCAATGCAGCACTGTTGGGAAGGACGAGGAAAGAGAGGCTTCTAAAATCTCAGGGCTAGGACAAATGGAGACGTTACTGAGACCGTTCGAGAAAATCAATGATCAACAGGATGATAATGATGATGATGATATATATATATGTGTGTGTGTATACATATATATATCACAAGGCATTTACAGTGGCAGCACAATTTGTGTATGAGTTCATGTGATTCACAGTATTTAGTGGATAATCAGAGATAAACAGCTAGCAAAGAAAAGAGAAGACTTCTCTGAAAATGCAAAATGCAACAATCTAGGAGGACCCAAGTAACTTCAGGGAAAGGACACATTATTTAAAGCCTCTTTTCACAGACAAGATGCCACAGCATCTTGGTGATGGCCAAACAGTTACAAAGTGTTCTCTATAAAAATGTCTAGACAAGTTCTTTGACTGGGACTTCATAGACAAGAGAAAGAGGGTCAGAAGAGAACTGAAAAGTCCATTATAAATGAAACTAATCTTCTGTTTAGTGAGTTTATTTATAAAGTGGAGGTTTGTCTCGTATTAATATCAAATGTTTTCCTTAAATGGAGAAGAAAAACACCCATCTAAGGGTGGATTAGAACTGTTTTTGGATTTCCTTAAAAGGGAAGATATCTGGGTATCCTATATTATTTTACATTCTGGGTGCTTTCTTCTTTTTTTGCCTTTATCTGTGTCGCTGGCTGTTGCCCTGGAGTCTCTCCACCAATCTTTCCCTTCTTTTGTGGTTTGTTTTTGAGCCACACCTGGTATTACTCAGGTCTTTGCACCCAGGAATTACTCCTGGTTGTGCTTGAGATGTTAGCATGAAAGTGGATTTTCCTGAGCTGGTGAGTTCTGGAGAATTGTACAAAAGATTTGCATAGAAATCTCGGTAGATAAAAAGTTAGTTTATTATACAGATAAAGGTAGAAGCATCTTTAACTTTGTTTCCACTTTGAAGTTGGACATCATTTGGCCCAAGGAGCCACTTTCTGATTGAGCTGGTTTCCATGGGGGACCATCTGGAGCATGGCGCTTTCTCAAGAGCACCGTCCATGTGGGCTGGGGATATGGCCAATTCTATAATTTCATTTTCACTGGCCAGTGAATTTTAGCAAACCCTCCTCAAGAAGCTTTACCCAATGACGACTTAACAACTTTGCTGCCTTAAGTCACAAGGTTTTCTGTCTGATGCTAAATGTGGTGGGGATTAACCATTAGAAAAGTCATCGAGGGGAGTGTTTGCATGCTGACCAACTGCACTGGTCAGGAAGTGAGGGAGGCAGTCTGGGACAGACAGAGATATTGAACTAAGATGCAAAACAAAGTCCCAGCTGGTGTCAGGAGGAGTGATGCAAGGATTGGTGCAGTCCTCAATGTTATCTCAAATGAGACGAAGGGTTTTGGTTCAGTGAGTGGATTGGGCTTTTCAGTACAGAGGTAGAAAAATGAGTGTGGTATCCTCCTGAAGATAAGCACCAAGACGGCTGACAACACTCCAGAAGCAGAGGTACAGTTGCTCCAGTCCTGCAGAGGTATCTGGACAGTCCTCCACATCATCCACTATAATGAGGTGAATTTTCTGGGCCACAAGTGTTTCCTTTTTGTAAACTATATTTATGTTTCAATCAAGATGATTATTTTTAATGTACTGAAGTCACACTGGTTGATAGCATTAGATTGAATTCAGGTGTATAGCATTATAAATCAAAATCTGATTATACCAATAACTGTCTTCAGATAACATCACTAAAACTTTTCTTCCCATACATAATTGTATATGGACCCCTCTTTATAAGATTTACACACTTCTCCAGAAATTTCTATTTTGAACTGATTTTGATAAACTTTTAGTCTTGAGGGGCTTATCTCAAACTATAGGAATTTAGACTGAAAATAAACTTCAGAAACTATTCAGACCAACACAATCTAAAAATGCTTCCACACATTTGCACAATCTCCTGTACAGAGTGGAGCAAAGCAACGATTTTTAGACAATCTTTTTGTCATCACAAAATTCATAGTCCCAAGGGTGATAGGAGTTGGATGTGGGACATTGGGAGTTGGTTCAGTCACAAAGACTGTCACAAATGGGATAATTGTCCTTATAAAAGTGCCCCAGAAAGTTCTCTTACCCCTCTGCCATGGGAGAAGTAGTGAAAATACTTTCTCCCATCAGAAGTGAACCCTTACCCCCCAAAAATCTATTGACACCTTAATATTGTGTCAGACTCTAGAACTATAGAAAATGAATGTCTGTTGTTTGTACGTCATTTAGTCTATTGTATTTCATCATAGCATCTCAAAGATCCTAGAACTATATAGCACTGTAACACTGTCGTCCCATTGTTCATCAATTTGCTCGAGCACCGGTAATGTCTCCACTGTGAGACTTGTTGCTACCGTTTTTGGCATATTGAATATGCCACAGGTAGCTTGCCAGGCTCTGCCATGAGGGCAGGATACTCTCAGTAGCTTGCCAAACTCTCTGAGACGGACAGAGGAATCGAACTCTGGTCAGCCTCGATAGCCCTACCCACTGTGCTATCACTCCAGTCCCCTAAGACTATAGGTGCTTAAAAATTTCTCAAGTCCCTAAGCACAGCCTGAAGTTCTTAAGATGAGAAAATCCTTTCTACATCACATACCCTATATATAACATTTGACTGAGAACATAAGACTGTGGTCTAATGCTGAATGCCTGTAGTATAAGGTCATAAATAACTTCTTCAAAATTGTAACATTAAACATTTATTCAGAGCCCTATTTCTTTCCAGATATTTAGTATTTTGTAGATACTCATTAGATATTTTGATGTAGCCTTTCATGGCTGATAATGTATAAAGTGATATAAAATATAAAATAATGTGTCTAACCAATTTTTAAAATTTCTAATATTTAATCTAACCAATTTTAAATGCAGTATATTATTCACAGTATCAATTGCACAGGGCACACAGTTTACAAGTTGGTATTTAAACAGCATGTAGTATAGAAACGGAGAGTGGAGAAAGTTATTAAGGAAATAGGAATATGTTATCTGGATATAGAAACTTTCGATTACAGTTTTACTTTAGTTAAAAATAACTCATGTAGGAAATGGAGCAATAATATGGTAGATAGGGTGTTTGCCTTTGCCCATGGCCAACACAGATTTTATCTCCAGCACCCCATGTGGTCCCCAGAGCATAGAACCAGGAGTCATCCCTGAGCACAGTCAGGTGTGGCCCCCAAACAAATAAATGATTAATTCATGTTTTTACTAAGGGTCGAGGGGCAGATTGAGACATTGCTGGAGGGATACTCACATTGGTGGTGGGTGTGACAGAGGATTTTTGTATGACTGTAACTATATCATCAACAGTAGTATCACTGTATCTCTGTCATCCTGTTGTTCATCGATTTACTCAAGCGGGCACCAGTAACATCTCTATTACAGTCAGCCCTGAGATTTTAGCAGCCTCTCCTTACTCTTCTTTCCCAATGATTGGAGGCTCTTTCAGGGCCAGGGGAATGAGACCTATCCTTACTGTTTTTGGCATACAGAATACGCCACGGGGAGCTTGCCAGGCTCTGCTGTGCAGGTGGGATACTCTCGGTAGCTTGTTGGGCTCTCCGAGAGGTATGTATACATCTGTTACTATATTTTGGATATGAATATGCCACGGGGAGCTTGCCAGGTTCTCTCGAGTGGGCAATAGACTCTTGGTAGCTTGTCAGGTTCTCCAAGAGGGAGAACTAGGCTATTAGATGTAGCTTCCGGGAGCTTGGTTTTATAGTCTCTGGATGTTGGCTGTTGATGGGATTACACAGCACTGAGGGAAGTCTCTGGTTGTGACTGCCTAGCTACTGGAAAATGGGGGATCTGGGTGGAAGAGGCCTAGCCCTGATCTGAGCAGCCTTGGAGATCTCAGCCCCAGGTCCCGCACACCTGGGTTCCTCATCAACAGTAAGTATCGTTAAATCACCATGAGACATACAGTTACAAAGTTGTTCATGATTTGGTTTCAGTCATACAATGTTCCAACACCCTTCCCTTCTCCAATGTACATTTCCCACCTCAGTTTCCCTTCTACCACCCCCACGCCCAAGTCTGCCTCTATGGCAGGAACTCTCTCTCTCTCTCTCCATCCTCCCTTTGGAGTACTATGGTTTGCAAAACAGGTACCAAAAGGTAATCATGCATATCTCTTTACGTACTTTCAGCACTCAACTATTGTCCAGAGTGATCATTTCTGACTGTCATTGTCGTAGTGGTTCCTTCGCTATCCTAAATGACATCTCCTTCTGAACCCGAACCCCCCAGCTTGTGGCAAGTTTCCATCTGTGGGCCAGTCCTCCTGCCTTTCATAAACTACAAGTGAGTGCAATCATTCTACATCTCTCCCTCTCCTTCTGACTCATATCACTCAGCATGATACTCTCCATTTGCTTACATTTATAACAAATTTCATTATTTTATTTTTCCCAGTGACTGCATAGTATTCCATTGTGTTGATGCACATAGTTTCTTTATCCAGTCACCTGTTCCTGGGCACTTGGATTGTTTCCAGATGCTGGCTATTGAAAACAGTATTGCAGTGAACATAGAAGTGCAGATGGCATTTCTGCTCTGTGTTTTTGTCATAAACAGTATTTAAATCACTGTGGCTAAATGGAAATTTGAAAAAAAATTCAAATAAATCATACGAGGTATTTTTAAATAGTTTTTTATGATAATTCAACAGCTAAAAGTGTATCTGTTTTTAATTCAAGACTATTTAAATTTTTTAAATAACATGTATCTAAATTTGTTTAGTTCATCAAAAAATAGACAAAGCATTTATGTGATAAAAAGAATCTGCCAAAATATACAATTAAAGTCTTAGTATATTCTAACAGCTACTACGCTGAGCTGCTGGAGGATTCTGAAAACATGAAAGACACAATAGCAAAAGATGTCTGTGAAGAGAGGGAGAGAGAGGGTGAGGGGAAGGGAGGGAGGCAATTTCCTATCTTCGTTCTGCAGAGTTGGTGAAACTGGTACACTCAGCTGCACCTTTTGTCATTAGGAAAGGTTACCTCAGCAATTCAGTCTTAAGAAGTGTAGCCTTGCAAGGGAGGTTGAAGTGAGGGTTGGTACTGGAAAAATTCTACTCTTTCCAATGCATCCAAATCCACACCCCCTCTTTCACTCTCTCTCTCTCTCTCTCTCTCTCTCTCTCTCTCTCTCTTTCTCTCATACATTCTCATCTTCCATCTCATCTCTCAACTGAGTACCTTTCTCTCCAAACCAGTACTCTGCCCACCTACAAATGGAGCTGGGATAGCCTACTGCCTCCTGCCGGTCCACTACGTGGTCTGACATTTGTCTCCACATTATCCCAGGCATAAGTGCACATGACACCTCTTGGGCCCCTTGGCATAATGAACTGGTTCTCTCAGCTCTCACAGGCACATCCTTGTTCATGGGTAGATGCTGAATTTTAGTTATCCAAAAGATGGACAAAAAGGCAGGTTATTTTATGCCACTGTGATGCTAACATCACCTGCTTAAGCAGGTTTATGAATGTTGCTAATGTATCAGGTGCTGTACTGAGTAGTGGGTGTATTAAGTGACAGAAGGTAATATTCAGAACACATGCTAGCTAATATAACCTGGGCACTTCTCAAAGTGTTTCTCAACTAATCTGGGTGGTGAGATTGGTCTTTCATTCATAAGAGTATGGGCAGAAACTGCTTAACCAAGGATATTAAAATGTTTATCCTATAAAGTTGCTTCAGTAATAGTAATCCTTTGGAACATTTTTCTGTTGTAACAAATAATCACCAGCTGAGTGCCTAGTTAAAAAGAGATGAAAATCTCACAGTCGTAGAGACCTAAATTGAAAGTGTTGAGGAAGTCACATTTCATCGCAAGGCCCTTGAGGAAAATCTTTCTTTGCTTCTTCCAGGATGTGGTGGAAACTGCCTAGAGTCTTCGGCTCATTCTAGCACTCCAGTTACTCTCTGTCACCTGCTCCTCTGTGTCTGCATCTCTCCCCTTCTCTCTACTATGAAGACATTCATCATTGCGTTTAGGCACACCCAAACAATCCAGGGTGACCTGATCATGAGTTCCTTAGCTAAATTGAATATTAAAAGGCCCACTTTCCAACAAAAACCACATTCATAAGTTCTAGAGGCAAGCACATGGTAGTATCTTTTGGGAAAACATTATTTAGTTAGCTACCATATACCAATGCTATTATGCAATTTTATACTAATTGATATGTCACTGTCGTCCCGTTGCTCATCGATTTGTTTGAGTGGGCACCAGTAACGTCTCTCATTGAGAGACTTATTGTTACTGTTTTTGGCATATCCAATATGCCATGGGTAGCTTGCCAGGCTCTGCCGTGTGGGCGCAATACTCTCAGTAGCTTGCTGGGCTCTCCGAAAGGGGCAGAGGAATCGAACACAGGTCGGCTAATTTATATAGCTCAAATGTTTTGGACATTAAAATGCAGGTTCTTAGTTGATTTTGGTACCCATAACTGGACACAGCTGTGAAAGGAATCAGTAAAGAAGAAATGATAATGATCAAATAAGGGTCTTGTGTACGTAAATTCAGATTTGGACTCATGATTAAGTAGGGGAGGATTGTAAGAATAGAAAGAATGGCGGGAGAGTATGTGTAACATAGGAGAATGAGGCTGGACTAGATGTTAGTAAGTGATGCTATACAAGATGGGTGTCAATGAAATATTACAATAGTACTTTCCTGACCCTTCAAACTGAGGTAAAGTACTTGACTGACATGCGCGGGCATGACACAGTTCCTTGGGTAATGTACTTGTATACACAAGTAATTTAGCTTCTGTTGGGTGTGATTTGAGACAGGGATGTGTTAACTCTTTCCCTTTCTGTACCATGAACCATGTGTGTACCCTGAGAACGGCATCAGAAATGTCCATCTAACCTCTCAACTGGATAAACTGCAAGAATGATAAAAGAGGATTCTCTGATGAGGCACAACTGGAAAAATAAGAAACCTTAGGATGCCAGAGACAAACAAATTAGCTGGGGGTCCAACATGAGATATAAATTTGGAAAATATGATGTGGTTTTTCTTCACTTAAATCCCCTCTATAGTTGCCTCTATTCTCCATTTCAGTTGTGGGTTCAGGAAAACCATGTGACTCTAAAATAAGGAGGATGATGAATAGAAAGGAAGACAAGAGGAGGATTGGGGAATGTGCAGATAATGCAAAAGAGGGTCACTAGGATGCCACAGTAATTAGAATGGGAATAAAGTTACATTCCAAAAGTCTCCAGAGGATTAATATTTGACACAATTAATTCTATTTGCTTTAGAAATATGAAATGGATTCGGTTCTCATCTGGATGCAATTGCGTCTTCCCAATCCTAAACTAGATAGTTATTTTTTTGCTGATTTTAATATGCTCCCAGTGCCAAAAGTCCTTTGGGTAAATATATCAGATTTATAAAAATGCCCAGCAAAATCAAATTAATGAAACACTGTTGGATGGATGACTCAAAACATGTGACATTTTCACCTAATAAATAATTTTTTTCACTTTCCTTTATACTTAGTTAAGGGAAAAAAGGAAAGGAGAGTTTGGGGCAGATGCAAACACTCATTATTTCTAGAACCAGTACGCTGTGCAGCCTCCCAGTCTCACAGGGAGTGAAAGTGACACAGGACACCGACTGTCAACATTTGCTAAACAATTGTCAAAACTGTTCTTTTTACACCCCGACTTTTGATTCTCTGTACAGAGAGGTTCTTTGAAGGTTAACTTGTTATAACATGTCGATTAGAAAAACATTGCATGATTCTCAGGTTAGATGGTAGGAAATATTTGCAATTTACCAGTTTGTAAAAGAGAATCCTTTCAAACATGTTCAAATTTAGCTGAGTTATCATTTGCTGGTTTGTTGGGCAAAGCAGATCCAGTTTCTTGAGAGGAAGCAAAATAGAGGCTGCTAGAACTGGTGATTACATTTATAATAGAGAAACACTTGTTAATGGGACTAGTTTTGGGGAGAGAACTCTTATTTTCATATGGTTTGGATCAAGGACTTAAATTTCTGTCTCTATTCATGACAATATTATAATGTCTAATTAACGGACATGCTGAATTCCAATTTCAACAGATGTTTGTTTCAAAAAGCTCTACGGAGCACTAAGGCATTGTGTAAGTAGGATATAGGTTTTTCAGGACAGTCAAAGCAGAATTCAGGTGGTATATGGGGGGTGGTTAAGAAAGGAAAGGGATAGTTTGGTTGCCTGATGAAGGTGTTTAGGTATACCAAAGAAGTGCCAAAACAAGAACCTAGAGTCTACTTTGAATGATCCTATTGCTTACAATGGAAAACTTTATTTTCTTGTAATCTATGCAGTCAACCATCAGAGGGCAATTTTCTTATCACTCCACAAGTGGACCCAGAAGAATTTCCATCATAATCATCTTTTTCAGGGAAACTTTTTGAAAAAAAAATACTAAGGACCAATCCACATAAATGAAAATTTAGAGACTAATATTAATTATAACTTCTAGACCCTATTTAAGAGGGGATTTGGGGCACTGGGAGATGGCTCAAAGGGCTAGAGCACTTACTTTATATGAGGGTGCCCCTGGGCCTCCCCAATATAAGGTGGACTGTGGGTTATTCTAATCGAAGCAACTAACCCTTTCAACCCTTTTAACTAACTTTTGTAAAAGTTAGTTAATTGAGTTGTTGTTAGTTGTTATTAGTTAATTGTTACTTAAATATGTAACTCAATTTTTTATTGGCGTTGGTGATTTGCGTCATTTCAATAGCATACAAACTATCAGACAGTTACATTTTCTTAGAAAAATGTAACCCTCCAGGTCAAGTACCTCCTCATATTTGCATTAATTTTCTTGTTCTTTTGGGTTCTTTTTTTCCTTCTGAATCACTTATCTCCCCTCTCGCTGGGCTTGGGTTTGAATCATCTGATAAAGTGTTAGTATGTATATATTGCCTCAAGCACCGTTTTACCAGCAACCTGGGCTAAAATGGTCTTCAAAATTCCTTTCCTCTTTAATGACTCCCCAGGACCCTTCCAATTTTAACACACAAGCCCAAGGCCATCCGGCTGGCGCAGAGTGTAACTGAGAACCAACCCAAGCTATCTCTCCTTTAGTAACGCGCTCTGAGAGTCCAGCCTTTATCCCAGAGGCTTGTTCATGGCTTGTTCCACAATTCAACAAGTCTTCCCCATCTTTCCAACTAGAAGGGAAAAATGAAAAGAAACGTGTTCTTTTTTTTCCTCTCTGAACTATGTGAGCAGAACTTGTCAGGAGCTAATAGTGAAAACAAATGAAATTCTTTTTTTCTCCCTGTTCTCATTTTATTATCATTTTTTTTCTTTACTGATTTCTCTAATGACTACTCCAAACTGTGCTTTCAAAATGTACTCCACACATTAAAGATCCTCGTGCTGCCTATATTCTTGAAATGTTTCTCCACTTCCCTCTTTTGTCCCTTCTAAGCAAACGACTGTGAAGGCATTTTCGTTCTAACTGGATCAATGTCAGCTCAGCTTCTGTCTCCAATCCGCTCTTGAACATTCGTGCATTCTCCTTTCTCTATGCATGGTTGACTTGAAAATCGACCGTGAGTCCCTTTGGGAATGCACTGGGGAATTGATTCTAGGGAACATGCCTTCCTTTGAGTCATATGGCTTTTGGTCTATGAATCTGGAAACACGGTAAGGAGCCTTGCCTCTCTATTACAACTGCTGGTGTCATCTTTCAGCTGGGCAGAACTAAATACTTTTGGGGGGTAGGTTTCTCCCAAGCAGTACTCCCAAAGGGCCCCAGCAGTGATTCTCCTGCCAACTGTGTTCAAATGAAAGCTCCAAAGATGCTCTACCTGGGCTTTGCAATGCCAGGGATACTCAGCGATGCTTGGGGGCAATCAGGCTGCCCTGGCAACGCACAGAGAACCATGGTGTGCTGAGACAAGAACTGGGTTTGGGTCTAGCATGCACAGTAATTAAGAAGTTTAGGAATGTTTCAGAAAGGCAGCCTGGACAAAGAAAATCATTGCTTTATGGGAAGCTGGACAGAAAAACACCCTAGAACACAGGAATGGCGTAAGCACCAGTGCTGTCTAACCATTTCTTTGTCATTTCTCTTCAAATATAGTCACCAGAGATCCACATGGTTCAATCATTCTGCATTCCAGTCCCATGGTCCTTTAGCATAATTAAGTTTACTATGCGTCAGATGGACTGGAGTGATAGCACGGCGGGTAGGGCATTTGCCCTGCATGCCGCCAACCCGGGTTTGATTCCTCTGTCCCTCTCGGAGAGCCCAGTAAGCTACTGAGAGTATCCCACCTGCATAGCAGAGCCTGGCAAGCTAGCTGTGGCATATTCAATATGCCAAAAACAGTAACAAAAAGTCTCACAATGGAGATGTTACTGGTGCCCACTCTGAGCAAATCAATGAACAACAGGACGACAGTGCTACAGTGCTATAGTGCTATGCCTCAGATAATTTCTGCCACCTATTCTAGTCACAAGGAGAAATAGTATGGGCAGACTATATGGAAAAATAAAGAAAGATGAATCATTTTAAGAGACTCCTGCTGAAGTAAAATTTTCGCCCAATCGACAAGCAAGGGGTTTGTTCTCATCTGGTATGTGGGCAGGGAATTTTTCTTGCTGCTGAATGGAGTTGGTGAAAAATTGATAAAACAAAGATAATCAGACTTATTCATCTATGAATTCTCACTTCCACTCTTCCTTCCAAGTCTCAACTTGATTTCAAAGAGTCCTACCTTGCATGTTGAGCTTCCTTGTATCTAGTCATGTGGGTGCTCAAGCACTAGAGCTGGTGTTTGGCCTGATCTTCCCTGTTCCTAAAGGAAGTGAATATAAGGGGTGACCTTAGGCCCAGAATCCACAGAAGTCCTTAGATTTTCAAAGTGTAATTTGAGGTGCCAATTTGCTGCCCCCAGCCTATCATTTTCTTCTTAAAATCCTCCACTGCCAATGAAAGTATTCATTTTGCACCACAATCTTTAATATTATCACTCGAGAACATCCACTTGTTTACCAATACTGCTTTCCACCAGGATGACACCATTCACCAACGGGTGGAAACTTAATAATTTTAATTTCTTATCATTAACACTTCCTCCAGATAGCTGGGAAATTAAATCCCCATAACATTTCCTCCAGATAGATAGGAAATCAAAACAGTCCTATCCCAAAGGACTGTTTTCTATGACAAGTTTTTAGCTTGAAGTGCAAAGTTTGCATTCTGATCCAGTGAATTAATAGTGTTCAGAAAGAAGGCAGAAAGGAGAAAGAATTTTCAGTTTGTGCCAAACCAACCTACAGCTTGTATGAAAACTGCATTGGTAATAGGGCTATAGCAAATGTCTTCGGCAAGGTCAGAAGGAGCAATATGGAACTCTAGAGTTTATAAGAACATTTCCTTGGGGGATGGAGAAAACAGACATAGAAAATTTGCTGCCTTCCTTTACTCTGTATTTAATTGCTACAGGATAGTCATTTAAGTACCTTTGTAGCATCTAAAGAAGTTAGGGCTTCTCTGGATCCCACAGAGTAAGATTCTAGTGGCTAGAACTCCTGCCTTTTCCACGGCTGATAGTTCTCCTCCCCATCCCCCGCCCCCCCAATTAAGAAGGTGCCCATCAAGGGCATCGATACATTGATATTGTGGTGGGTCTTTACAACCATGGCAAAAAAATGATGCCTTGGGCTCCATAGGGACCAGGAAGCATAGCATGTTGGTAAAGTCCTTGGGATGCTTATGTCTGAGCAGGTCTAACCAGGAGTTTCTATGTGCTGCTTTTTCTTTTGTAAATCCTGTGACTTGGAGATGACTGTTGGTGATATATACAGAACTCCTTTTGTGGTTATGGAGCCAATATCCACTTAATGGTTGTGTTAAACTCTTGCTTCTCTGAATCTTGACATCATCCGTCTTTGGATTGTCAGAGAGTGAACAAAACCAAGTGCTTGCACTAATAGAACCATATTTCAGTGCAGAATGTAATATCATTTTACTGGCATGCTAGGAGATGAAGAAAGTTCATGGCTAGAGCGTGAGAGTCAGGGTCATAGTGGTCAGGAAAGCTCTCTCAGAGGAAGTGACACTAGAACAGAAGAGAAGGATGCTAAGATGACATTCTATCATGCATATCTATGCAACATGGCTTTGGGGTCCCATGAAGATCCATCAGGAACAGGAAATGTTTTGAGGCAAGGACATTTGCTGTCACTGCTTTAGAGTCTACTGTCTAGGATGTAACAGAAAAGATGTTAGGCACCCAATGTCACATAACAACATTTCAGTCAATGTTGAGTAGGGGACTGACCCCAGACTCCCTCTGCCAAATAGCACCGAGGCAGTGTAGCTTTGCATGTTTCAGTTCTGCAGGAGCCTAAATCATCTCACAGCCTATTACGTCCCTGGATAATGTCCTTTCCCTTTATCTTGATCTCATCTTTCTTGCTTATCGTGGCCCCTAAGCAGACAAAGTCCTCTTCTAATTTTGCGAGTGAGAGGCCTCATCAAGTGTTTGACCTGGAAACAAAATCAGAGATGAGGAAAAGGCCAGGGAGGCAGGACAGTGGGTAAAGCACTTACCTGGCATATGTGCAACCTGGGTTTGATCACCGGTGACTGTATGGTCCCCTGTGTCCCTTCGGGACTCGTCTCTGGGCAAAGCTAGAAGTTAGCCCTGAGCACAGTCGGGTGTGGCTCAAATTCCACCCAAATACATATAAATACACTGAATAAGCAGCACGTGAATGCTAGTCAGTAACGCTCATGACTCACTGTGAAGGTCAGTCTTCAGACATGACCCATTCCATCGCAGTGACTCTCTTGAAGGGACAAGGACAAGAGTGCTGGAAGTCTTGAAAAGATCTGCTTCCCTGAAAGCAACTGAAGTGGGCAAGTCGAGAGAAGAGGAGGCTGGCAATGAGTTTTCCAGAACTTCATAAAACCAAGAAGTTATTTAAAGAAGTTGCTTTGTCACTAGTCCTAAAGTAACATAAAAGCACGACGGTCAGGGCCATTTTGTGAACACAGGAACCGAGGCCTAAGAAGACTCTAACTGGTGCCAGTGTGGGCATAGGGAAAGCTGGAAAGTCTCCTGCCTTCCACTCTGCACCCCCACACACCCACCCAGAGAGCAGCTACAGCAGGAACAAGATTGTGATAAGAATATGAAGAATATGACTCTTCAATGTTTCAAGTTCTTTTCCTTGAAAATATCTTGGCAACAGAATTATCTATATAACAATCCCCACATGGGAAAATTGGGGACAGAAAGCTATAAAAACAACTCTGGAAAGTGAAGCCCTTCCTCATTCCCTGTCTACACCTAAGATGTGCTCACTCTCTCTTTCTCTCTCTCTCTGTGTCTCTGTCTCTCTCTGACTGTCTCTCTGTCTCTCTTTCTTTCTCTCTGTCCTCTTAATCTCTAAATACAATTGTTCTTCAGTATTTGTCTTCTGAAATTCATTTTTTTTGAGGAAAGGCAGTGGACCTGGAAAAACCTGGATAATATTTAGGACTGACTCTCCATCCCTATAAAAGCAATTCCTTGCTCCAGGCTGGGTTCCACTGATCCTCCAGAAACCTGGCAGGGACTGTTCCCATATCAGGCAGAACAAGTAGGATACAGGTAGAGTGTGACTATCATATTGTGTGGCTGATGAGATATAAGGCTTGTACCATGTTCATACTGACTTTCATCTATCTTAAACTTCCCTGGACACTTCCGCAGGAAACCAAGGTGGACGGAGAGAGAAAGGCACTAGACTCCCTTCATGAGGCTGCCTCCACTGCTCTCCCCAGCCCACTTAAGTCACTGCAACATAATGACCAACTATATCCTATAAGGGCTCGTAGCCAGCATGGAGGAACTTCTAATGGGCTTGACTGAAGAACAGACTTGGAACGAGCTCCCTGTTGGCATCACGGTGATCACAACCAAAGAAAAAAAGTGTGATGTTGAAAGATGAGGCTGGACTGGACTGTGATACTGAATTTACTGCTAGTTCTGGGTGGTTGAAACCATCCAAGAGTCATTATTCATTACATAATGTGAAACTGAGTGGAGAGTTTGTAAGTGGTGATTTAAGGGCAGCTGGAAACTGTTTGGAAACTAAAGAAGCTGATGAAGGAGGAAACTCCTCAATATGGACGAAAACGCCTTGTTCTGTAAATGGATGTCTGAAATGACTTTCCTCCATAAAAAGATGAAATCATACCTTACATCAAGACTCTTACGGAAAAGATGACAATTTTGTTTGGTAGCAATGCTAGGGTACAAATATTAGTGCACAGACTACTGCATGCATATGACGTCAAGCTTAACTCAATTCCTCTTCCAGGAAGCATTCTGTTTCACTATATATATATATATATATATATATATATATTTGCTTTTTGATCACACCTGATGATGCACAGGGGTTACTCCTGACTCTGCACTCAGGAATCACTTTTGGTAGTGCTCAGGGGACCATACAGGATGCTGGGAATCGAACCTGGGTCGGCCACATGCAAGGCAAATGCCCTACCTGCTATGCTATCATTCCAGCCCCCAATTTTGCTTCTTGAGGTAGACTAGAAGCAACATCGGGATGCTAGTGGTGCTTCCTCACCTCTGCTGTTTCTGTTTGCATTTTGGTGGTAGTGGAGATTCAGAACGTTTTGTTCATTAAAAGTAAAAACACATGGCCAGGAAGCAAAACAGGTATTGGGACATGTGCCTAGCATATGTCCTACCTGCGCTTTATTCTTGGCATTATATGACCTTGCAATCATCACCAGTTATAGCCTTAGAGGTTCTCAAACCCTGCTGGGTGTCATCTGGGGGCCCAGGATACCACTGAAATGCCTTTGGTGGTCCGTGGAACTGCAGAGTCTTCTGAATAGCACTAAATGCTGGGCACTGGCCTTGAACTATTGACCTGGTTGACCAAGCATCACCAGGAATAAACATCAGGCCTCCTGAAGATCACTTAGGAGGCTCAACCAAGAAAATAAAAATACAAGAACCGTGTTGTAGCCTGGCTATTTAAATTGCAACACAAACTTGTCAATTAAATAAGAACTTGTAGAAAGATGTTTCTTCTCATCCGTCATGTTCATATGCACCCTCCTTTTACTGATCAGTCTAGAATTCGTATTAAGGTAGTGTTTCTAAACTCGGACACCCACTCTGATCCAACCGAAGGCTCCTGAGTGACAGCAGCTGTTAAAGCCAGCACTCTGGGAAGGACCTTTGTCCAGGTTACTGCAGCCAGCAGAAAGACAGTGGGAAAGTCCTAACGCAACACTGGGAGACTTAGAACAGCTGTGACTGCACTGAGAACCTGGACCCAAGGTGATGCTCTCCAGACGCGTGGGACTGACATCTGGAATAAGACCCTCAAAGGGTTTTACTGACATCAAAGGATTTTCCAAGGACAAGGAGTGACTTGTTGATTGTGCATATCAGCCAGGCTGTGGTCGGGTTGGACAGCAACCTTAAAGTGAATGTGGAGGAGGACGGCATGGAACTGACTCATGGCTGGTTGTTGAGAGCGGATAGGAAAAAGCAGAGATGAAGAAGCAGCAAGAGACAGGATAACTGCAGAAGTCGGGGGTGGGGAGGGGGAGGAAAAAATTTTACAAAGAGAGAGTTAGTGAAAGATTTGGGTGTGAGGCTGATGGCGCTGGGGGTCAGGGGTAGCAGACGGGATCTCACGTGGCGTTGCTCTGTTGGAGGTTGAACCCAGGGACCCCCCAACACAAGGCCCGTGTTCTACCACTGGACATAGCTCTGTGGCACCCTAGAGAAAATCTCACGGACCTCAAGAGGCTTTCTACAAAGATTAAAAGCATGGAGCTGAGCATGGGAAGGTTTTGAGCAATCGAGATGGTCTATCGTCTGCTCAGAAGGAAATGGACGATGGCAAAAGGGAATAAAGCAACACTGTGGACATGTTTCCAAAAACGATGGCAATGGCGGTGCTCAAGGAGAGTCATAGGTAGGATTTTCAGGACTCAAAAGGATGAGTTCCAGAACATCACTTGTAGAATCACTTGTAGTCCCGTTGATCTTCGATTTGCTTGAGCGGGTGTCAGTAACGTCTCCATTTGTCCCTGTCGCGTGCTAGTGCAGCCCAATGATATCTGCTTGCTCCAGGAACAGAAGGAGCCTCAAATCGTTCATTCAGGGATTTGAACATATTCTTCTTCTTCTTCTTCTTCTTCTTCTTATTATTATTATTATTATTATTATTATTATTATTATTTGCATCAAAACCCGGTGATGCACAGGGATTACTCCTGGTTTTACACTCAGGAATTACTCCTGGCGGTGCTCAGGGGACCATATGGGATGCTGAAAATCAAACCCAGGTTGGCCTCGTGGAAGGCAGACGCCCTACCTGCTGTGCTATTGCCCCAGCCCCCAGAAAATACTTTTCATAGGAGATGATTGGTCCCCAAAAGTCTGCCCAATGACATTCCAGAGGGAAGAGTTATGGGGGTGAGGGACAGTGAAGTTGATTCTCCTGAACCTGTGTGAAACCCTAGTGTGGTTCTGTGTCTACATATTTTTTTTTTTAAAAAAGAGGTTAAAAAAGAGGAACATTTTTAAAATAAAAATTTAAAGAAAATATCATTTTGGTTCAACTACATATTGTTTTAAGTGTTATTATAACATCTTAAAATTTAAAGAAACATTTTAAATTTTAAAAGAAAATCTTTTATTTATTTATCGTTTATTTATTTATTTATTTATTTATTGCTTTTTGGGTCACACACCCAGCTATGCTCAGAGGTTACTCCTGGCTCTGCACTCAGGAATGACTCCTGGTGGTGCTCGGGGTACTGTATGGGGCGCTGGGGGCCTAACCCAGGTCTGCAGAGTCAAGGCAAACATTCTCCGCACTGTACAGAATGTTCCTCACTCTGCCCCCCACCCTCGAAGGGAAATCTTTTAAAGTAAAATAAGTTTATAAGAAGACTTCATAACTTCATTTTGGAACTTTTCACAAGTGTGTGGGGCTAGAAGCCAGTTAGGACAGAGAAAGGACCACTATGACAAAAATAGCTGGAAATGACCACTCTGACAAGAAAAGGCTGTTGAAACTACAGAAAGAGATATACACGATAAACTTTCAGTACCTGTGTTGCAAATCATAATGCCCAAAAGGAGGAGGGGTAGGAAATGTCTGCCATAAAGGCAGGAAGGATGGGGGTTAGGGGACAGGAGGGAAACTGGGGACATTGATGGTGGAAAATGTGCAGGAGTCGAAGGATGACAGGTGTTGGAACATTCTACGACTGAAACCCAATCATTGCAACCTTGTAACTGTGTATCCCAAAGTGATTCAATAAAATAATAATAATAATAATAATAATAATAATAATAAAGATAAGTCTGCCTTTTTATTAAAGAAAGAAAAATAATGGACCAGAGAGATAGCACAGTGGTTGAGGTGCATGCCTTGCACAGGGATGATGCTAATTCTATCCTTGCACTACACGGTCCCTAAATATCCCCCACTGTGACCCCAAAGACCTCTAGGTGAGCTTTGAAGGCGTCCTTAGCATCTCAGGGTAGCCCCAAGAATCCCCAGCACAAAGGAACCTTAGCAGCATCACATCCTTGGGTCATTGTGTCCATCTGACAACTCATTTAGCCAAGATCCTGGGAACAGAGGAGGGCTCCCAGGCCCAGGGGACCTTCTTGATATTTCTTCATATAGTCTGTGTGGAATCTATAAAGCCACAGTCATGAACAACCATGTCCGTACTATGTCACACACACAACTCACTAATGCAACAGGGCGACTTTCAATTTTGCAAGGTCCATACTTCAAATCATCTGTACTGGATTCTTTTTTGCCATATTTCTTTTAAAAAATTTTTATTTTCATAAGTTTGTTCACATTGATTGATTGCATTCAATACTTCAACACTAACCCCACCACCATTACACCTTCCCAGCACCATTATTTCTACTTTTCCCACCACCTTTCAAGCCTGTCTACCAGGGGGAGATAGATAAATTTATTTTCTATTGCTTATTATGAATATCATGAGAGGTCGCGCAGCCACGAAAGCAGGCCATACACTTCTGGAATTCTGAAATGGTAAATGGTTGGGGTCCAGCGACATCTCTGTAGGGAGCTAATCCATCTCGAGATTCATTTCCCAAGCAGGCAAGGAGACGGAAAGGGATGGCTCGTCTCGGCTGCCTCCATGTGGCCTGGAATCTTAGTCCTTGAGCCCGCATACCTGGGTTTTGCTGCTGGAAGCTCATATATGCCATATTTATAATGTGCCTCTTTGGAGGTCTAGATGTGTTGAGGTACACACATTCCATTGTGTTGCAGTTGCCTCCTGTATTCAGTGCGGTAACATGGTGACCAGATTTATATCCCAGGAAGAGTGGACTAAGCCACACAGGCTCCATAGTAGGTGTGGAGCTGACTGTACACTCACTATATGATATTCATAATCACTGAACAACACATTTCTCTGAACAAATTCTGCTAAGTAACACGTGACTAGATGTATAGGAAAAAATGCTTTCAAGATTTTACATAGTGGTCTCAGATATTTAATATGTGTATAAATATCTACCATTTCTGTGGTTATGTTTATAGAGTCATATAGAAGAGTGTGATTTTAGTAACTTGTATCACTTGTATCACTTGTCTTCCCATTGATCTTCGATATGCTTGAGCGGGCACCAGTAATGTCTCCATTTGTCCCTGTCACGTGCTAGTGTAGCCCAATGATATCTGCTCGTTCCAGGAACAGGAAGAGCCTCAAACTGTTCATGCAGGGTTCTGATGAAGAAGTCTGACCATCTCATTAGTGGGTGGCCACGCAGTCTTTTGACGTCCCGAGGAATCCAGTTTGGTAACAGCTCTAGTCCAGCAGTCGTCTCTGAATCGCATTACATGTCTGGCCCATCTGATTTTTGATGTGTTGGCCAATGAGACAGTGTCTCTGATTCTTGACCGTCGACGGAGGTTGGAACTCCAGATTCCTTCTCTCACTTGAGTGAGACATGAGACTTATACACCAAACAATCGTTATTTGTCAGGAGGATAGGATGGACTTTGGTGGACTTTGAAGAATAGTCTGAGAAATAGTTATTCTGTGCTCTTGAACTTAATTCACAGACTTAACTCCAAGGTTTTTCCTCTTATTGCTTCAGCTAGGACTATTTCCTTGAAAATGGTGCTTCATATACTCATGCATAATTTCCACAACATGACCTTGCTCGATGTTGTGTGAAGCCTTAACTATTTCTATTTTTGTACTTGGGTACCTGCACTGACTGCACCTTCCAATGTAAGTTAAAATGTGCATAGTGAGGAAGACAGTGCAAAACAAATACACACTGCATGGAAAAAAAAAACAGCTGTATTTTGGTTAGTAAAATGTCTCAATTTATTTTTCAATATTTGGGGTTAAATAAAACTCAACTCCGTTTTGCCAAGAACGCTTCCCCCTTAATTTTTGAAATCGTGTGTAATTTTGCAGAAATTTACTCCATATGTTTTTCTTTCATTTGCACTTAAATCAGCAAAATATTGCTTTGTAAGATCTCTTCTATGCCCAAGAAACCATTTGAATTAGCGTAATGCAGATTCGAAAATTTGAGATATAATTCATATACATGAAAATTCATCCCTTTCAAGTACACAGCTCATTTTGGGTATTGTCCCACGGTTGTGCCAACCAAGATCACTCATCATTATGGATCTAAAGCACGTCATTGACGAGGATGCTGAGTTTTACCAGGAGCAGATCAAAGAATGAGCTGCATAACGGAATTCTTCTTCCAGCTTCTGCCCCAGAACGATGTGAGTTTTTGCTGTAGGGACACTGGTTGCAGTCCTATGACCAGAGTCAGAAATCAACAAATGTTATTGTAACCAAGTGACTACGGGGCTCACGGACTATTATTACAGGGCTACATTTCTCTGTTGTGAGTAATGCAGCACTCTGACCCAGGCTGAAAATTCTACTACTCTCTGGCTCAGTCCCATCCCCCTACTGATCTTTTCGACAGTTTCTTGACCTGGCAAAGCCCAAACCACTGAGTCCTGATCACATAATTTTTGGCTCAAAGAAAAGCTTTCTTCTCTCTCACTTGCTACCCCATCCAGCTAAGTCTCTGCCAGAAAAATGAGAGACTACATCAGACCGACTTTAAAGATAGAATGTTTCCCTAGTGGTCTGAGAGTATTGAATTTGGAACTGTTCACTTAAGAAAGAATGGGAATAGTGAGTCATAAAGTTGAATTTGTTATCTCAGGGAGGCCCCTCAGATAGTATTTAAGGATATTGCCCTATCAGGTTCTTCAAAGATTAAATGGCTCCTGTCAGAACACGAATATCCCTCTTTGTCAAGTTTAGTTCTCAATTAGGTATGCTGGGTTTAAATATAGAAAATATATAATAAATGAAATAAAATAACGTGGCAGCATGAATTTGACCGTATTTCACAATATTTCAGCAACCATGACACCTAAACTTCGAAAATGGGATTTTCTAAAATGCTCAAGTATTTTCTTTTACACAAAATTGAGTTGGCTAAATGTGGGGAAATGTTCTTTTATATAGACATAATAAAGATGTGGAATTTTGTTGATAGTCCTCCATATTTAAGACTCAGATTCACATTTACAAAATAGGAAGGATGATGACAATCACAAAAAAATTAATACCAAATAAATTAAACAATGGCCTGCATATGTAAAAATAAACCAACACAGCCTCTGGAACACCAAAGGTAAATAATTTACTTTGAAATGAGTTTAGGATAAGTTGACTTATAATTAAATGACTAGAATTCATTCCATATTTATTTTTCCCGAGTAAGGGAGTGTTTTAGTAATCACAATTCTTTTCTGTGAATGCATTGCTTCATTTGAAAAATAAACACAATGTCAAAAAGAAAGTGATTTGTGTGTTTTTTATTAAGTGTGTCTTAAAGGAAGCATCATTTATTATTATCATCATGAACCAATTGTAAAAAATCTCTTCCAATTAGGGCCTAGAATATTTGGGTATTAATTTGACACAATATCTCATTAATTGGATTTCTTTCTCATAGTAAGTTTTGTAATAATTCTCAAATCTATACCCTGATTTTACTCATATGTCCCTAACTTGGCAGTGCTTTTTGTGCATATGACAACAAAATGTCTGGAAGAAACATAAAATAGTCAATCATCTAGATGTTTTGTCTACACAGTGCTACATGTTTTGATGTTATGTAGACAAAACATCCAGATAATTGATTTTCTTCTTTTTATCCAGATGTTCTGGCATTGTTTCTGCATGGCTCATGTCTAGTGAGTATTCCCTGAAATGTAAAGACAACACAAGCATGCAAGGTAACTTCAAATGACATAAAAAGTGTATTGAACATTAATCACAGGTGGGATTTTTCCTGTGCTACAAAGATTTATTGAATACCTAGTGTATCTACTTAGCATTTTTTTATTCACATGCATAAAGAAACATTACGTGGAAAAAGATGATTGGGGATATACATGATATAGAAACTGGTTTCCAAATTGTTTAGTATTAAGAGGGTCAAAAGGGGAAAATTTGGTTTCATGGTACAAATCCCTTGAATTCATGGATTTAAGAGACACTGATGTTTGCTCTCAACAGTCATTCGGAAAGTTTTTTCACTTACTGCCTTCCAGTGTTCTTGTGGAAAAGCCAGCGACTTTATTGTGGGGGTCTCTCAGTTCTAGGTGAGTAGTCGAGAGATGCAATTTTTGACAATGGTGTCAAAAGGGAAAGGTACCGTAAAATTAATAAATGCCCTTGAGGCTGTTGGGATAGAGAAGAGCCCATTGTGACACTGATGGTTTGAAAGGAATCACTGTGGATGGGAGATGGGTACTGAAAGTGGGTTAAGGAAGGACCAAACATGATCGCCTCTCAGTGTCTGTATTGCAAAGCAAAATGCCCCAAAAGAAAAGGTGGGGGGTGGAGAGAGAGAAAGAGAGAGAGAGAGAGAGAGAGAGAGAGAGAGAGAGAGAGAGACGACAGAAAGACAGACAGACAGACAGACAGACTGGTAAATGTACACTGGTGGAGGGATGGGTCATTGGTATATTTTATGATTGAAACCCGATCACAAAAGTTTTGTAACTGTATCTCACAGTGATTCACTTAAAAAATGCACTGTAGCACTATCTTCCCATTGTTCATCTTATTGATTTGATCGAGTGGGCACCAGTAACGTCTCCATTGTGAAACTTGTTGTTACTGTTCTTGCATATTGAATACGCCACAGGTAGCTTGCCAGGATCTACCGTGTGGGCAGGATACTCTCAGTAGCTTGCCAGGCTCTCTGAGAGGGACAGAGGAATCGAACCTGGGTCAGCCACATGCAAGGCAAACGCCCTACCCACTGTGCTATCGCTCTAGTCCACACTTAAAAAAATAAATTTAAAAAATAAAATAAGAAATGCAACTTGCTTTGTGGTGGAGAGTACAGCTCCAAAGGAGAGTAGATCAACTCTGTTCCTCCTTGATCTTTTCTGTGTTGAGTGTGCTGCAGCAGCCATTTTTTAACCACAAGACAGTAAGTATAAAGTTAAAATATTTCTGACTTCCACCACAGTCAGATGTATCTGGCCCACTTTCATGACTGATCACAGAGAAACACCAGCAACTGATGATCCCAACTCCAAAGCTCCTGAAGTGCACAGTTGCATATGCTGCCCTCTGATACCTCCAACCTTCATAGAGCTGATAACTCAGTAGATCACAGAAAATTAGATGGGAAATTTGTGTAGAAGCCCACTAAGCTCAGTGAGGAAAAACAATAGCACAGAAGACTCAATTGGCACCTAACAGCTTAATAAATCTTCAGAAAATAACTGAAGTATTGCCATTATTAGGTTCCTTTTGGAACTGATTGTTTTGGTTCGATTCCTCCATCCATCTCAGAGAGCCCAGCAAGCTACCGAGAGTATCCTGCCCGCACGGCAGAGCCTGACAAGCTACCTGTGGTGTATTAAATATGCCAAAAACAGTAACAGCAAGTCTCACAATGGAGACATTACTGGTGCCCGTTCGAGCAAATCGATGAGCAACAGAACGACAGTGCTACCGTGCAATGCCATTACGTTGCAACATATGATATAAAGTAGATCATTTTGTGCCTGCTAAGGAAGCAGGCTTGTGGGGTGGGTGGGACATTGGTGGAGTGGGGTCAAATTGGTGGTGGGACTGATATTGGAACATTGATTACTTAAAACAACTTTGCTGTTAACAACTTTATAGAATCACAGTGTTTAAACGAAATTTCATACAGAAATAAAGAATGAAACATTTGAGAAATTGAATAAAACAATATCAAAGAATGGTACCATGATGCCATTAATGAATTTCTTCTTTTGTCTTCCTTTTCTTTTTGGTTTTGTTTTGTTTTGAGGTCACACCTGGCAGTTCTCAGGACTGACTCCTAGCTCTGTGCTCAGGGATCACTCCCGATGAGTTTGAGGCACCATGTGGAGTGCCAGGTATTGAACCCGTGCCTGTCACTTATAAGGCAAATGTCTTATCTGCTGTACTTTCTCTCTGGTGCCCTTTGATGGATTTCTGATCTATCCTAGGTTTCTTACCTCCAAACATTGCTAACAAATAAGGAATATTTATTATGTTATCCTCTTAGCTACTACTGTTTATGCTTTCTGCTATTTATATCCTAGAACACTTCCAACTGGCAAATTAATATAGATAGTAATATAGTTCAAATTGTCCCTTTGAACCATAAGAACTTGTAGTATACATTTCTGACTGACTTATGTCATGCATAAATATCATGGAAACAAAACTGGAGCCCATGTTCCATGGACATATTGCCCTTTGCTCTTGCCACCAGAATACACTGGATTTCTCAAAAATGCTAAATATTTGCCAGTAACATGTTCAGAGCTTAATTTATTAAAAAAAGGAAGTTAAGGGGATAATGAAAGATTTCATTGGGTAAGGCATTTGTCTTAGATGTGGTTGATCTGGGGTTGATCACCAACACCCCATACCATCCCCCGGGGCCCACCAGCACTGATCACTGAGTACAAAGATGGGAGCAGGCCCTGAGCACAACTTGGTGTGGCCCAAAAACAAAATGAAAATTAAAGAAGAGAAAAATTAAAATGCTACCAACAAATTCATATAATTCTGAGAAACTTGAAATCATACGGTGGTGAATGGAAACTAAATTTTTGATGGTGATCAGAATGTCGTATCGTTAGGTGTCATGTAATAAAACTGCATGCTTAAAATCTATATCACATTTTAAACCAATAAAACAAGTTAAAGATAACTAAATAAGCAGAACAGATTCCTCTTGTTTGCTACACATGGGACATATCAAAACAGCTTTGAAGTTTTCAAAGTTGCAGGGGTTAAGAATCAGAATTCATTATTCTGACATTCTGTTCCAGCACAGTCATCTCTGGATCCTGTCAAGGATTTTGTTCTTGAAAAATTTAGTCTTAATCCATCACGCTGAGTAGGAGAGAAAGCATGTTTTGAAATTTAGACTTGTTTTCAACTCCAATCTCTGAACTTGCCAGGTGCGCAATCTCAATCTCTTAGTTGCATCGTCTACCTGTTTGTAAATGGCGCTAATTCAACCTACCACTTGGGTTCTTGTGAGAATTAAGTGAGATAATACAAGCATCAACACAGCAGATGGCAGATTATGCTGTTGAGTAAGTGGTCGCTATTATTACAGATGAGGTAAGAATTAACAAAAGCAGATAAGTGCCTTAGGCAAAGTGTGGTTGTGATGAGACTAGATGTAAGGTCCCCACTGTAGTCCTGAGGACATCTGTCATGAACTAGCTCAATCATGGTTTAACTGTGGCTTGAATCACTTGTCTTGGGCCAACTGCACAGGTTACACTTGGAAATGGCCTGATTATTTGGTCCTCTTATCCTAGAAAGATCCTACTGAGCCATGAGAGTAGTACCTGAAAGATAAATTTTGGTTCTCATAGATGTACTCCACATAGTGAATAATTTAGCTCCATTCTATACTTAACAAGCCTCTTGTCAGCATCTTGGTGCTTTATATCATGAAAAAGGAAATTAAAGTAATAACAGTGAGACTAATAATGTCAGGGCCAGTCGCTAAGACATACACCAATCTCTAAATCCAAGTGGGATCCTATTTCAATAAATTTAGCTTACTGTGTGTTTTCACAAACTAGAAAGCCCCCTGGGAAGTTCTCTCTGTCCTGAATTTTCAAATACAAAATAAAACCTTGGTCTCTGGGCTGGAAGGTGGAGCCTGACTCCTTTCGATTTCCAGTGCATAGAGTGCAGCTGGACCGAAAAAACGCGAAGTCCAGCTCCATCATGTTTGCCTTGTATAATGTTTTCTACAAACTGGCAGAAACCCACAGGGAAAGACAGTCGGTTTAGAGGACCTGGCCTTGATTTTCTGCTTGGGACAGTGAATATCAGGAATCCATTCCTAATGAAAAGTAAACAGAGAATCACCACATTTCCCTCATACATTCCTCGCATACTTGCACTTGAACGTATTCTGTGGAGACGGTTTTTCTACAAGTTCTGCATTGAGCGGGCACCCACAGGAAAGCCTCATCTGGAGGTTGGAATCTAGAATAAGTAACTGGACGTTAACCCCTGTGTACTTAGGAAGCCCTTGAACCTGCACCTCCCCTGAGGCTTTCAGTCCAGATAGATCTTTAATCAATCATGAACCGACCCAGTCAACTAGGAAATGCAGAGTCATATTTCTCTGAGATTGTCTGATATGGATTGTCTGATATCTTCTGATCCAAAGATATTAGTAGATAATTCTCCAGTGCTGTTAATTTTATTCTTTGCCATATTGAGACATCTGACTTCTCCTCACTAACAAAGCAAACTCGTGATTCTCGAGGCTGACATGTTGGAAAAAGGTCTGCGAAATGTTGAAACTTCAATCTCTTCAGACTTAGACAATTTTTTTCTAAGTTAGCTTTCTTTTAGACGATCTCTTTCCTTGATTCTAAAAATGCGATAATAGTTGCCCAGAGTATATCCTGGGGATAGGAGGATATTGCCAGGTACCATATGACTGAAAGGTATTATCTTATGACTTACAAAGACAAGCTAAAAATGGCTCCTAAGCAAGATTAATTTCCAAATCTTTATGTAAATATTTATTCCTTTTGGCAAAACCTTTTATTTTTAAATAATTGTAGTTGCCATGCACTTGTTAGAAATAACACAAAAACTCTGTGCACCCTTCATCCAATTTCTCCCTGAACGTATCTTGGGCTGACATAACAAAATATGATAGATGGAGTGATTCAAACAACATAAATCTGCTTTCATGGCTAAGGAAGCTATAAGTATAAAATCATGGTGTCAGTATGGTTGGTTTCTGGTTTACAGTTTTTTTTCTTTTAGGGCCTCAGCTGGCGGTATTCAAGGCTTCCTACTGTCTCTGAGATCAGGGTTCAATCTTGGCAGGATTCAGAGGACCACATGTGGTTTTGGGATCAAACCTGGGTCGACCACAGGCCAGACTGGCACCCTATCTGTTGTACTATCTCTCTGGTCCATTACAATTATTTTACCCCTTGAGAAAATATGGTGCCACTTCTTTCCAGGCTCCATGATGTCTGGTCAAAGAAAGCCACAGTTGTTTGAATCATTTTTTACCTACAGATCAGGTGTCATTTCTTTATTCATCACTTTCCTGAAGTTTTCTTTGACATTAGTTTGCGGGACTTTGGGTATCATGTATCTTGATGTGGATTTTATAAATGTTTATCCTGTTTGGATTACTCAGCTTCTTAAACCTATATTTTTATGTGTTGCCAAATTTGGGGGAGCTTTCGACATCATTTTCTTTTTTTGTCCCCTTTCTTGTTTATCTACATCTATCATCAAGATGCAGAGAGTAGAATGATACAGAAATATTAAAGCATTTTGTTCATGCCATTGAGTAGGTTTGGCAAGCCCAAAATGTCCAGGGTGAATTGCTTGTCCAGACAGGGAATCTAGGGAGAAATTGGCGACTTAAGCACTAGATGCTCTTTAAGTGAATCTTTTCATGGTGTGTGTGGGTGGGTGGTGTGTGTGTGAGGGGGGGCGGGGTATTTCTTTTTCTGTTAAGGTTTTTCACAGGATTGATTTACAGCCCACTCACATTACAGATAGTAATATGATTCATTCAAAGTCTATTTTGGGCATTTTAGAGTTCGAGTTTGCCTAAATGTTAGTATTTTTTTGAAAAAAAAATTCTTGGCGACATCTGGAACAATGACACATTATCTAGATTCCATAGTCTATGAAAGCTAACACGAGCTTAATCATCACAGTTCCACAGGACTTACGGGTTCTGTTTGGTGTTTCATTGTTTTACAGGTTTGGAGGGATTTTGTTTTGTTTTGTTTTTTGTCTTTAGGCCACACCCAGAAGTGCTCAGGTTTTACACCCAGTTCTGTGCTCAGATATCACTCTAGGTGGTGCTTGTGGGACCATACACAGTATCTAAGATCAAATCCCAATCGACTACATGTGAGGTGAGTGCCTTACTTGATATACTATCTCTGTAGCCCAGTGCTTTGATTGTTTTAGTGTATTTTATTCTTATTCCTATTCAGATGGAATAATACCTGTTGTTTTATCTTTTTCCCCTTCCAATCAGCCCTTGAGTGTTCAGCGTTTCTAACTTTATTGTATTGCAGTGCACCATAAAATTTCCATTCTTGTTTTGTTTCCTCTTTCCTTGTTGGGGGTTCCTATTTTATTTTATTTATTTTTTTTGCTTTTCCAGACATGCTCCTAATTTCTTGTTGATTCATTTTATCACAGTTGCTTTAAGTCATTGATGGGTAATTCTGACTTTTCTGTCTTCTTGATGTTGGCATCTGCTGAAGGTTTTATTCCCTTTCAGCTCACATCTTCCTGGCTCACAATGAGTGATTTTCTCCTGAAACCTGACATTCTGAGTAACAGATGACGGGATTCCAAATTATTTAGACCTCCTTTTTTTATGCCTTTATTTGGTACCAGTCTGGCCTGGGAGATGAGAGCAAAACCACCTCTTCGTTTCTAGGCGGGAGGAGACATCCATCCCCCTTCTCAGCCTCTGGAACATGGAATGGAGGTGGTTGAAGAGGGGGCCCTGTGGCCTTTCTCACTCCCAACCTGACTGGAAGTATCATCACATCTCCTTATTGCTTCACACTTGACCTTGAATGGCACATAGGCCATATATGATCTGATTGTTGAACAGGGGTGAAGTTTCTGAATTCCCACTGGGCCTCTGACATCAATCCATTTGAGGAGAGAAAGGTGCCTTATTAATGCTGCTTTGGGAAAAATTCAGTCTCTTACGTACCTTCTCTGACACTGCCCCAGCTGGAGTTTAGGGAATTCCATTATAATCTGGCTCCGACAGAAATCAGGGTCACTTTCAAGCTTTCCTGGGTAGGGATTTCCCCTTCGATCATTGTCCTTTGACAAGAAAGCAGGATCCTATTGAGGCTTTTAAAATTTGCATCCTTTGGTTGTTCCAGATTCATTTCCAAGACTGGGATAGATAGGGTAGAGAGAAAAGGGCAAAGAACTATTCACTATGTTTTCCTTTGATTCCTAAGGTCTTTGCCTGATTCTTGTATTTTCTTTATCTTTCAACATATTCTTAAATTTTTTTCAATCCAATGCCCAAGATTTTAGCTATGTTTAATGGAAGAAATAAAAAAAAAGCTTAAGCAACGCAATGTTCTGAGAAGAAACTATAAAAACTCACTTTTAATGAGAACTAAGAATGTACATAACATTAAATAATAATTTAACATTGTATCTAATGAGGGATTATAGTTCGCCACTAAACTAGAAATCATTAAAACATTTCTTAACCAGGATTTCTTTCTCGAATTAGATTTCCTTTCTTCCTCCCTCCCTCCCTCCCTCCCTCCCTCCCTTCCTTCCTTCCTTCCTTCCTTCCTTCCTTCCTTCCTTCCTTCCTTCCTTCCTTCCTTCCTTCCTTCCTTCCTTCCTTCCTTCCTTCCTTCCTTCCTTCCTTCCTTTTTCTTGCTTTTTGGGTCACACCTGGCATAGCTCACGGATTACTCCTGGCCCTGCATTCAGGAATTACTCCTGGAAGTGCTCAGGGAACCATGTGGTTTGCTAGGGATCAAACCCAGGTCAGTCATATATGAGGCAAACATCCTACTCGATGTACTACTGCTCTGACCCATAGAATTATATTTTTACCATGGTTTTCTACTGAATTCCTATTTCAAGTTTCCCTATTTATAAATACTGAGTGGAATGCATAGTAGTTATGTTCTTGATTTAGGATGATATTTAAATTTCTTCCTTCCAAACTTTGGTGCAGGGCATAGATAATATCTAGCACTATTTTTCTTATCACCAATTCATAATTTGAAGGAGAAGAAATAATTTGCCTTTATTTTGCATTTCAGCCCTGTTCCCGACTTTGCCACCCAGGTGCATAAGAATTTCATGTTGCCTTGACTACACATTTTTAATGAATTCATAGCACGTCAAGACCCTCTCCTGCCTTGCTGGCACTTAGGAAAAAATTATAACTTTACTGTTTTATTTCTCAAAATTTAAAGCCTAAAAACTTTTGTAATTTACAAATCCTAAACTTCTTGAATACATTTAGCAGTAAGAAGACATTATAAATTGTATCGAAGAGCTCAGGTATATCCTTTCTTGTTTAGAAAGGTATTAAAATGAATTGATTATCAGCTTCTTTCCAACAGTGACTTTCTAAAGTTGCAATTGGTATAACATTTTAATGTTTGAAGTGGAACAGAAATTCCAAGATTCTCACTTCAGCACATAGGACTATTTTTTTGTTTCTGTATTTTTTTTTTCATTACTCACTCATTAGAATGTCCAGGCTACCAGGCAGTGCAGGGGAGCTAACTTAGATCTCCTGCAGGCAGTCAATGCCCTCATCCCACTGAGCTATTTCTTTGACTAACATCCAACCATTCTTTTGCTATTCTTGTTGTTTGTTTGTTTGGGGTTTTATCACACACCTGACTGCTCAGGGCTTGCTTCTGACTCTGTGCTCTGGGATCACTCCTGGTGGTGTTCAAGGAACTACATTCAGTGGTAGGAATCAAAAGTGAGTCTGCTATGGACAGGGCAGTGCCTTATCCCTCTACTAACTCTTGGCTCACACTGAATCATCCGTATGCCCTGTGACCTCTTCCAGTTTACCGGTGGAGATGGTTTGATCTTAGTTTTGCTAGTAAGGAAACAAGTTCATCAAACAGTGCATCCTATTGCTGATTTGATTTTCTGAGGTAGGATAATTAACAGTGGCTGGAAACACCATGATTCACACACTCTGTGTACTCACACATTTTCAGTATTCTAGCTTTAAGTGCATTAGGGGTGGGGGGCTATTTTATTTTTTCATCACATCAAAGTTCCGTCTCTGGGACAAATGCCAGGCTCTGTTTTCTTTCAAAGTATTCGTGAGCCCCAGAAAAGTCCTAGATGAAGTATCCAAACTGTCTTCCCTTCATTTTGCTTTGACTATGCCACGTTCCTTCTTAATATTTTAGGGTGACTTATCTTCACATTTGGGATAAAGTCAAAGATCCTTAGTCTTCATCAAAGTTCTTTATGAAGATGCTTCTGCTTTATCTCAAGATAGAGCAGTGTGTCATCCTTAAAAAATGGGCAAAGTCCATTTCACCCAGTTTTGAGGACGAATGGAATGCTCCGTAGCTAAAAGCAGCCACCTTGCAAGCATGAAGGCATGAGTTCTATCTTCAGTGATGTGCGCATGCTGTGAGAACTACCTGGCACCCCTAGCACCTCCTCCACCTCCACCCCAGTTCACTAGGAATCCTGGCAGCACAAATGACTGTGTAATCCAGTAAGCAAAGAGGTGTATGTATCCATCACAACTAAAGATGTGTGAGCACCAAGGCCAGGAGTATGATCCTTGGTGGATTTGAGTATGAGCACCGCAGCGACTCCTGTGAACATGTATATAGTGTCACAGATAAATGAGTAGGACCCCGATGAGCACTGTGCAAGCACCACGACTAATGTGTTCAACTGCTGGTGAGTGATGTAGTCACAGTCTGAGAACAGCGACCTGATGGGCAATGCCCAGCAAGCACCAGGACCAAGTGTTTGAGCACTGCGACATGAGTGTTATTCCCAGGCATTGCCAGAGCAACAGTAACTAGGATGAGAAAGGAGGGGTTAAGATTCTGACATTATTTTCAGAAGGCAGATAACCAGTAGTGCTGCACTAGGGTTCCTAAGAAACATGAAACAAAGGTGATGATCGCTGTGAGGACATCAGCTCATTTCTGGGATGCAATTTTTGGTCTACTGCGTGGAGGAAGCATTCAGACGGAAGCTGCAGAGTGAAGTTGGGAGGACAAACTCTGGAGGCAGAGGTGGCTAGATTCTTCAAGAAATATTGCCAGAAAGAATATAATTCCATGAAGAAAGGTCTGAGTGTTTGTGAAAGTGATGCTTTGAGTATTTTACTGGGTCTTCAGCTCCATTTGCAGGAGAGGAAAAAAACACAAGATAGCATATATATATGTATATATATATGTATATATACATATATATATGCCTCTCGGAAGACCTGGCAAGCTACCAAGATTATCCCACCCTCATGGGAGAGCCTGGCAAGATCCCCATGGGGTATTCTATATGCCAAATAAAGTAGCAATAAGAGTCTCATTCCCCTGACCCTGAAAAGATCCTCCAATAGTTGGGAAAGATGAGTAAGGAGAGGCTGCTAAAATCATAGGGCTGGGACGAATGGAGACATTACTGGCACCCGCTCGAGTAACTTGACGATCAATGGGATGACAGTGATGATAATGATACAGTGATACGTTTATAAAATTAAAAATATAAATAGCATAAAACATAACAAAAGATTAGAAACAAATGGAAGAATTGTGTTGCAAGATTTATTCTATATATTAAAAGAGCTATAATGACATTTGAAGACAGAATTTAGTATATTAAGCATGCACAGTGAAAATCCAAGGGCATACCAGAAAACTAAAAAGTTCATGGTAAAAATGAAATGCAATTACTAAAACATATGATTAATTTAAATAATGCAGAAAACACATTTAACAAAAGTGTTATAGACTGCATATTAAAACTGAAAACTCATTTTTTAGAGCTCTTAAAACCAAAATGCATAGTGAGATACACAACATCCTAGCTTAGACAATTTCCACACAATTAATTTCAAGTTTCCCCAAATTGAAATGTATTTCAGCACAATTCCAGACAAAATCCCTATAATCTTTTATTGTTGACGTTTAGATTCTCAAAAGAGCTTATCCTTATAAAAATTCAAAGAGCCTTGGACTGCCAAAACAATTTTGAAAATGACAAACAACATTGGAGGATATATGCAATCTGATTTAAAGTTTTATTATAAAGCTATGGTAATGCAAATCACTCCAGAAATAGACTATATATATTCATTTGATTTTGGACAAAGATTCCAAGATAACTCAACGTGAAAAAGATAATTTTTCCACCAATAGATTTCAAATAATTTCAGCAAGTAAAGTTCTCTCTTTCTACCAGTGATACTGAATACAAGTTACCTATATAAGTTACCTATATTTTTTAAATGGAATCTTATCTCTTAACACACAACATACGCAAAAATTAGGTTAAATTGTTTTCTCAGGGTGAAAATGACGAAGATTCTGTAAGAAAATATACAAGATGTTCTAGAGGTCTTAAATTTAACAAATATTTAATTTTAATTTTATTTTTCATTTTTATTTTTATTTTCGACCTCCACTACCCAGCCATGGCCACACTCCAGGCTGCTTTCCAGACACTCCAGCCAAACATCAGGCATGAGGGATCAAATCTAGACACCCCACCCTACAGGAGCCAGATAAATACCTCACCGGCCGACCTCCACTAACACCACTACCCAGCCACCACCACACTCTAGGCTGCTTTCTGGACTGCGCAGCCACAAAGCAGCCAGCAACACAGCATCCCGTTGCTCATCGATTTGTTTGAGCGGGCACCAGTAACGTCTCTCATTAAGAGACTTATTGTTACTGTTTTTGGCATATCCAATATGCATGGGTAGCTTGCCAGGCTAAGACACTTAATACCCATTTACCATAAGGTACACATAGTTGCTGCATTCGGAGATGTTCGTTCTGTTGAGAGCAAATGGAACTTCAGAGACTAGTTCGTTTTTCATGAACATTGTTTTGCTGAGATTCAACTGCAATCTGACCTTTCCACACTCACGGTCAAAGTCGGCCAGCATTTGTGCCACATGGCTGATATTTGGTGTTAGGAGAACAATGTCATCAGCGAAACGGAGGTGGTGTAGTTGCCAACCATCTATCTTCACTCCCATTTTCAAATGGTAACTTTATTATTTTTTTTATTTTATTTTATTTTATTTTTATTTTTTATTTTTTTTCTTTTTGGGTCACACCTGGCGATGCACAGTGGTTACTCCTGGCTCTGCACTCAGGAATTACCCCTGGCCGTGCTCAGGGGACCATATGGGATGCTGGGATTTGAACCCGGGTCGGCCGCGTGCAAGGCAAACGCCCTACCCGCTGTGCTATCTCTCCAGCCCCTATTATTTTTTTTTTAAATTTGTAATGAATCATCATAAGATACAGTTATAGATCTACAAACTTTCATGATGACGTTTCTGCCATACAATGATCGAGTACCCATCTCTCCATCAGAGCCCATTCTCTACCACCAATGATCCCAGTGTCCCTCCCGCCATTCCTTCCATTCCCCCCCCCCACACACATACATACACTGCCTCTGTGGCAGGCACATTCCCTTTTACTTTCTCTCTCTCCTTTTGGGTGTTATGATTTGCAATACAGGTACTAAGTGGCCATCATGTTGGGTTAATTGTCTACTTTCAGCACACATCTCCCATCCTGAGTGAGCCCTCCAGGCATCATTTACTTGGTGATCCCTTCTCTAACTCAGCTGCTTTTCCCCCCAGCACATGAGGCCGGCTTCCAAGCCATGGAGTGATCCTCCTGGCCCTTATCTCTACTATCCTTTCCTGCCCTCCCTTATACCTATCTTCCCTATCACCTGCTCTTCAGCTCTATTGTGGGTGTCAGTTTCCCCTTAACATTGCCTTTGGTCTCTATTAGGGCCTTGCTGCGTATCTTTAAGTCCCACATATGAGAGAGATCATTCTGTATCTGACTCTTTCATTCTGGCTTCATTTTGGGTGGTATCCTCTAATTTTATACATGTTCTTGCAAACTGCATGATATTGCTCTTTCTTCGAGTTGCAATTAGGCTGATATTTTAAATTTAACAAAAAATTAAATATAAAAGAAAAAATCAATCATTTAATAGATTAGCCAGAGTCAAAAGGAATAATGGCCAAAGACCAGGAATAGCTAGTATGAATAGAAGCCAGCTTGGGTGATATGGGTCAAGTGAGGTTCTGACACATTCTTAGTGGAAGGGCAAATGGTTCAGTTTCTTTGGAAAATAGTTGGAAGTGTCTTAAAAGTTTAGCTATGCACCTATCATATAATTCACAATTTTATTGCTATGTATATACATGGAGCAATGTAGCTATCCAACAATTCTACTAGAACCTTCACAATAGAGCCAACCTAGAAAGATCTAAAATTTTACTACTGATAAGTAGTAAAATAACTCATGCTCAGTTTTTATTAAAGATTGTAGTTCAGCAATAAAATTAACAGACCACTGGTCCCATAATACTTCATTAACAATGAGGAATCTCAAAATAATAGTGGGACATGAAAGATGACAGACATGAAATCTTGATCATTATCTTTATCCAAGTATGTGTACCATGTGTAAGGTCCTGGATTCATTCCTTGGTACCATGTGCATGCATTCACACATGTACACACACAGAGTATCTAGGTCTTTCCCTTTCTCACTCTATCTATATACATGCATATATATACATTGACATGCACATATTGTGTGCATATATATAAGATAAACACATATGTGAAAAAGTATGTCTACAGTATGAGCCAAATTGATAATGATATTTGAGAAAAAGCAAAATGACCAGGACAGAAAACAGATCAGTGGTTGACAGGAATCATGGAAAGGGGTGAAAACTGACGGAAAGTAGTGTAAAGGAACTTTAGGGATGATGGGAATGCCCTGCCATCATTGTATTTGTAGTAGTAGAAGTAGTAGTTAATGGCCATGTGAACTGGTCAAAACCTCTCAAGTTATATTCTTTAAATAGGTAAATATTTTGTATGTAAGCTATAGTTTGATGAAACTATTTTTTAAAAGCATTTTTATTGTGGGCTAGATAACATGGTTTCAATAGTGCTAACATTTGTGGTTTTAATGTACAAAGTTCCTGTATCTTCACCACCGCTGACTCAAGACCCTCCATCAGTGCTCTTATGTCACCAAGTGGAGTACATCAAAAGGAAAGGGTGGAAAACAATATCCTATTCAAACACTAACCCTAAAACAGCTGGATTGACAATAATAATATGAAAAATGGTAGATTTCCAAACAAGTTCTATAATTAGAACTAATGAGGTCTCTTTTGTAATGTTAAAAGGAATAATTCCCCAAGAGAACATGTCAGAATTTACTTGCCTGCCTGTCCAGCTGTTTTCAAGACTCCTAAAATAGATCTTCCTGGTGTAGGTTAACATCCCTTTAGAAGGAGAGATTCTAAAATGATTATTTTTTGTGTGTTGATTTAATGCGGTTTGGAGTGAGAGAGATTTTCTTTCCCCAAATAGTGTGCCGGAATGTCTTTGGCCCATTTCTCAAGTTCTACTGTAATGTCACTGGCTAAATACGTTCATCTGCTAGATACGTTATTAACTAACTGTCTTTCATTCAGAAGTCTGAGACTCACTGGCTCTGCTGACAGACTTCCCATGTTACTCAGCACAAAAGTAACTCAATCTGTCTGGAAACTTCTTTCACTTTGCCACATATTGTAATATTTAGAAAAATTAATGAACTTGAATCAGCACAATTGACCAACATGATGGCCAAAGCTAAGCTTAGGGTTATGTGTGATTGTTAAATCTTCCAAAATTTTAGTGTGCTTGTCAGCGAACACCTAGCAACTGTCTTCTCCATCGGTCATGGTGCGCCATAAACCTTGAGCCCTGTGTACATTACCCTAGGGAGCATCATGGCATATCGTGTATGTGACTTTCTCAGCCACGTTCTGGTGTCAGAAAATTTCCTTCCCCCACAAGCACCCACATGAGTCTATTTTCTTATCTGCATCGTGCCCACGTTCTCTCTCAGCTTTACTCATAGAATTCTCCTCTTTGTGCCTTCACTACTTTTTTTTTTCTTTTTGGGTCACACCTGGAGATGCACAGGGGATACTCCAGGCTCTGCACTCAGAAATTACTCCTGGTGGTGCTCAGGGGAGCATATGGGATGCTGGGAATCGAACCCGGGGTGGCCGCGTGCAAGGCAAACACCCAATCTGTTGTGCTATCACTCCAGCCCCTTCACCATTTTTTTTAAACCCAGGTCATGAGAACATTGTTAAAGCAAATCCATAACTACCTTAGCTTCCTGTGGCTTATAAACCACACTGTCTTCAAAAAGCAGAGATTAACTTTCTTGAAATAAGGAGAATGCAGATGTCCATGAAGGCCATCCAATTTCTTGAAATGGAGAAAATGCAAACTGGCTTTAACCCACACTTGGTAGGAAGTCCAAAACCTCCCTAAATTTGTGACCTCCCAGGGGGCTCATGTTCTCTTGATTGCTATTAGTTTCTACTAAACTCTTGTTCTCACTTCACGGCATGTCTTTTATTTCTTCACTCAACACCAACTCAAATGTGGAACGTTACTCATTTTCCGTGACCCCCTCCACCCCAATAAAAATACTCACACACAGTGCTTAAATATGTAGCAGATCTTTCAAATTCAGAGGTTTTGTTTTGCCACCTAAATCATTCCAAATATCCCCCACATATCCTCCTCTCTCCATTTTTCTAAATCACAACTTTTAAGACTTCTCGAAAGAACTCCTTTTTCATACTACCAATAGACAGTGCATCTCAAGATCTCCAATCAAGACTCTCCTTGGAATAAGAGCTTATATGTAATGCAACCAGAACAGAGCTATATACCCGCCTTGAGGCAAAGTTCTATGATAGAAGCTTCCTTGGGTTTTCATGAAGAATCAAAATTTTTGTAGACAAAGAAAGTTGCTCTGGTTCCATTTCTTTATGTAATAATATACCAGAGAAAGCATCATACATTAGGAGACTGTACTGTTGTTTTATAATTTGAGGTCATTTAAAAATTTTATTTTTGGCACTGTGGTTTACAATACTGCTTTCTTGTTTGTTTTGTTTTTGAGCCACACCCAGAGGTGCTCAGGGATTTCTCCTGGCTCTGCACTCAGAAATTACTCCTGGTGGTGCTCATACGATCATATGGAATGCCAGAGATTGAGCCCAGGTTGGCCACGTGTAAGATAAACACCCTATTCACTGTGCTCTTGCTCCAACCTGAGCGATACTAGCCTTAAATGATTGGGTTTTATGTGTAAAACATTCCAGCCCCACACCCTTTCCCACTCTGTCTGGTCTCTTCCTCACAATCTGCCAACACTGGTTGCCTTTATTCTTTTTGATGTATACCAGTGTCACTGGTATGAGGTGACATCCTATTTTTGCTTTCATTTTCATTTCCCTGATGATAAGTGATGCAGAGTATTTCTTATATACTTAATCAGCCACCATTGTACATATGCTGTTGACTGAAAATTCAGACTAGCATTCTGCTGACCTTTGTAAATTGGACTCAGATATAATGAGCTTTATATATATAAAGTTAAAGTTAAAAATGATGGCACTTTTTATGGACAGGAGCGATAGTATAGCAGGTAGGGTGTTTGCCTTGCACAGTCAACCTGGGTTCAATTCCTGGCATCCCATATGGTCCCCCAAGTACCGCCAGGAATGGTATCTGAGTGCAGTGCCAGGAGTAAACCAGAGAACCACCAGATGTGGTCCTCCCCAAATTTATGGCATTTCTTGTCCTTAAAATCTCATGTAGCTACTGTGTCCCTATATAAAGAACAACTGAATGCTCTTTGAGAGTGAGAACTCATTATATATGAGAGAAAGCTAAAAGGAAATTTCCATTGTAAGCCACTTTCCTCACTTGAAAAATAAAAGATAAAGGATTAATGAATTCTGGTTTAGCACCAATTCTTTTCTAGAGAGACCAAGTTACTTTTGTCCCTCAAATTATAGTTTTTATGGAGGGAGTCTTTTCTTAATTTGAGTGCTTATTAAAAGTCAGAGATATTTCCTGATCATTTATTTTTCCTGATCATTTCCTGATCATTTTCCTGATCATTTATTTTTAAGAATGGACCCAGAACTTCTCATTTTTAAAGGTCACAGGATCACCAACCTAGGGACTACACATGCCAGGCTCTATTGTTGATACACATCCCTATAGGTAGATGCTCTATAGGTAGCTCACTTTGGTCTCGCTAAACACTGAGAAAAGATTAGACGGTGCCCAGTGATCTTCCACGAACCCACCAGAATCAACTTTCTCTTGCTCCTCAAGAAGATTTACTGTGAAGTCATCTGAGCGAAGCCTTCCTCCAAGTCTAGACTCGGATCTCACTCCTCTGGGGTAAATATAACAAACAAGTTCTGGACTAAGGAGCAAATGACTCTTTGCTCTGGTTGCTTTCATCAGCAAGAGCCACCTGTGAGCAGAGAACACTGCAGACTCAGATATACAGAATGTGCGGCACCCTCTCCACGGGGCTTCCTCTTGGTACTTCTTATTCTCAAATGACTTTGATAGAAGGCAAGGGTGTATTGCTCCAGAACTTGGAGAAGAGATCACAGAAGAGAGTAAATTAGAATTGGGAGATTTACTGTAGGAATTGGAGGAGTTGAGGGTATTTGCCAGTAAGAAACACCCGCTGATAATGACTTTCTGAACTAGCTGGGAAGAAGTTAAGGGAGGCTAAATTTTTTGCAATCCTGTGGGCAAGGACTGAGTCAGAGAAAACTTTTCCTTTTGTTTGCTGTTATTTCAAAGCTGATTTTCCTCTAGGCTGTAATAATCTGGAGAAACATATGTTAAATATGTTATCTTTCACCAAAAAAAAAAACCCTAGTAAATCCAATTGTTTGCAATTTGCTTCATTTTTATTTTTTACCATATTTTATTCACTGTAATAGTATATTGTAATAACAATAAAAGGCATTTTAAATGAAGGGAATTACCCAGAAATCTGCCTGTGAATGCAATTTTTTTTATTTTCCATGTTTCCTCCCAGGAATTATCTATATGCTGGCATTGCAGTTCTTTGTTACTTTTCAGAATGGAATATTGTAAAGAAAGACAAAACTCTGCTTCTAAAACTCTACGAGGCAATCATCACATCATTTCAAGTGTTCAGTATCAATTGCCCCATATTAAATTTTTTTAATTGGATTAGTTGATTTTTAAGTGAATCCTTCCCGTTTTTCAATAATTTATGCTCCTATTCTTGCGACATAATGAGTCTAATTTTCAAGCATTATGTTTGGAAAGCTGGAAATGTTTTAAAGCTGAGAACATAGTGCTGGCAAGTAAAAGCAGCAATTAGCAGCACCACAAACAATAGACAGGAGCCTAAACTGAAACCCGATAGTAAACTTTCGATAAACATACTTTAAAATAACTGCTTATTATGTTCTAATTCTAGAATTTTTCCAAGCTTGTTTGCAAGGTTTAAAGTTTTCCTAACTGCAGCCCAGTCTTTCGTCATGACATAGACCCTTCAGGAACATATTAATGTCATTAAAGATCAACAAGTGATGCTCCTCTTTTAAAAATGTTGTGGTTGCAAGCTATGTGATTTAGAATGGTGTCGTCTTAGTCCATTTGAATTGCTGTAAGAAAAAGTACCATAGACTGGGTGACTTGAGTAACAAGCACTTGTTTCTCACAGTTCTGAGGACCGGGAAGCCCAAGGTCAAGGTGGAAACAGATGGAGTGCCTGGTGGTGTCCTCTTCCTAGTTTTCAATTTATTGTCTAGTTAATTTTAACTCTTCTTTTTTTTTTTCTTTTTGGGTCACACAGGGCAATGCACAGGGGTCATTCCTGGCTCATGCATTCAGGAATTACCCCTGGCAGTGCTCAGAGGACCATATGGGATGCTGGGATTAGAACCCGGGTCGGCCGCGTGCAAGGCAAACGCCCTACCCACTGTGCTATCACTCCAGCCCTAACTTTAACTCTTCTTATGGAGGAGAGCTGAAAGAGGAAGCAAGCTCTCTTGTGTCTCTTCACTGAAGGCCATTAATCTCACTCATGGGGGCATGGGCTCCACGCACACAACCTAACTGTCTCCCTCAGTCCCCTCACCCCAACACCTTTTAATATCCGCACAATGGAGGATCAGGCTTTCCACATATAAATTTAGAGGTGACACAAGAACCTAGCCAATAACAGTGCTGATCTAACGAAGCTTCTAATCACATACCAGATGGTTGTTGAAGCATTTTTCTTGCTTGGCTACTACATTAAACCAAGATATCCAGGCGATACGTATGGGATCTTACTTTTATAAAATGAAAATAACAGTTGGTACAAATCTTTCAAGTGCTTTTGCAGGCATCTGAGTATTTCCTCTCCCCAGCAATTTTAAGAGAACTTGTGCTTCAATGGATGGATCACAGACATATTATAGAGTCGGTTTTAGTCCATAAACCTGATCCTGTACTCCAGTGCTGCAACTTCCTACACTGAAGAGGAAAGCATGGAGAAACAGATCCAGGGTATTATTTTGTAATTCTGACCTCTTGTGAGTTAAATTATACACAGACAATCCTCCCTTTGCACAATATCCTGTTAACTGAAATGCGTGTACATCAGAACCATGTCTTCACTTTGTCTAGCTAAATGTCAGTGCAGATTAAGTTTCAGTTACCACAAAATTGTGTAAAGCAAGGACTCGGTTCCATATGCATATATTTGGAATAACATGGGGCTGTGCAAAATGAGAATGTGTGGATTACAACATGGATACTTTATTTGAACTATGTAAACTTGTGATGGTATACAAAATTTGTCAATTTTAGTCATCGTTCTCTGTACAAAGAATTAAAATCTGTATACAGAGCTAATAACAGTTTAATTAGGCCATGAAGCAGTGCTCTCTATCTTACCATATTCACCCTGGCTGTTTCTGAGATGTTTTAATGCCAGTGATTTTTAGATGGAAAACTTTGAATTTAGTAAATATAATTATAATAAAACAAGAAAAGACATACTAAGAATGGAAAGTAAATTATAATTTATTGCCAGTCTGTTTTCTGTGTTGAGGGGCTTTCTGAGGTCCTATGTAAATTCCACAGGAAAGTGCATACGACTAAGAACTATAATTGTATTTAGAAATGGAGTATATGCCATTTGTTTATCATTCTCTCATGAGCAACAAGACCCTCATAGCATATCATCATAACATGAAATCAGCAACTAGCATAAATGATTCATAAAAATACAGGTAAAAATATTTAGTAGGAGTCAGACCATATCCATGAGTCTTCAGACAAAGCAAACCTAGCTCAAGTTGCAAAAAGTGATAAAGGTATCACGTGTGCAGTGACAGTGACAGATAAATCCCAATTCAATTCAGTCCAGGAATTCTCAAAGAAATTATGATATGGCAATAACAGAGTTGGATATTCCATGTTCTTTTTTCTCATAGAAGACTCATTTCTCACAAAGACCTTGTGTAGCTTGTATAATGCTACTGGTGGTCACTCAATATATATATTCCCAGATCATAATATCTTTAAAATCTATCCAATTTTTTGTTCCCCTTACTCCCCATAAAGATGGTCATTGATTTATCTCAGTAGAAAAATCTGCTTCTGTCATTAAACTTGTCTCATTGATGGGTCACTTTTGGGTCACCAAATAGCATTAGTTCCCAAACCAATGGTTCAATGGTCCTAGCCTACTTGCTCTTTCATCTTAAGATGTCAGAGTCAAGGTTAACCATAAGATAGAAAATAGCTCTGAGGATGTTTTGGAACTGCTTTAAGAAATATCTAGTTCTGTGTGATCTCAACAGTAACAAGCCTCACAATGGAGACGTTACTGCTTCCCCCTCAGGCAAATTGATGAACAACGGGATGACAGTGCTCCAGTGCTCCAGTGTGATCTCATCAATGAAAATACTTCGCACAATTAGGCGGACATAAGCACAAAAGTAAAAAATTTTCTTCTACATCTGGATCTTTTAATATGAATCATATTAGTTTTTTGAAGCCATTTTATATGGGTAGAAACACACCTTAGTTTTGTTACCATGTGGACCATGCTAGTTCTTTTCTCTAATTTCTTATATTTGGACATTTTCCCCCTGACTGCAAAAATAATTATAAATGCCAATGAAATCCATGTGTGTCTTGGGAACAGAGAGTCTTTGCCAATATATCATGTTGAATGAACATCCAGGGAAAGAAAGGACTTCTTGATTATGAATATCCATTCAAAATATCCAAAATAATATTTCAGATATCACAAATCATTACCTGCTGAATCACAAATCTTTACCTGCATCACAAGTATGTGATACCTCCTGCCACTGTGCTTAACACAAGTGACCATTTTAAGGATAAATATTCCTAAAAATTGTCACATGAGTTGAGTCTGAGAAATTTGCTGACTTGAGTCTTATCTGTCTTATTTAATGACATGACCATCTTATTTCATTATTGTAAGTTAAATTAGGTGTACTACAATTGGTGATGAGCTAATCAATTTTTTCTTTGTACAATATACCTCTTTGTATTAAACCAAATTCAAATTGCTGAAATACTAACAGCATATAAAATATGTGTTGACTATCTTCACATACACTTTAGGTATAAAAAGGTATTATACCATCCACTGTTTCTTATTTAAACAGTGTTGTTGAGCTATAGTCATATCATACATTGAATTAATATGGTTGTATGATAATATGATATCTAACATCATAACAGATGTGCAAAATTTAAAAGTTTATCTTAAAACATTTTTACCAACTCAAATAGAGTTATTGTATCTTTACCTATAACATCCTTATTCTGCAATCCAGTCCTAGACAACCACTAGTCTACTTTTTATGTATATAGATTGGCCTGTTTTGGTCACATCAAACGAAGAATAGAATCACATAGTGTGTGGTCTTTTGTGACTGGTTTTACTCACTTTGCGTGATGTTTTCAGGGTTCTTCCATGTTGTAATAAGTTATCGGTACTTCATTTCTTATTATATCAAACAAAAGTCCATTGTATGGGTATGCCATGTTTTGTTTACCTATCACCAGCCAAGGGAACTAAAATTGGTTTGACTTTTTAGCTATGATGGATAATGGTACTATAAGTATTTGTGTACAAGTTTTTGTGTGGACACACATTATCAGCTTTCTTGGATCTATAACTGGAAGTAGAATCAGGAATTCCCAGAAAGTTCTGTATGTTTAAGTTTTGAATTAAGTCAGACTCTTTCTCAAAATGGTGGTACCATTTTATGTTCCCCCAACATGTTCTTATTTTTCTACATCACTAGTATTATTTATTGGTATTTTTTTCTAGCCAATCTAAAGGATATGAAGTCCTATCTTGTGCTTTTGATTTGTGTTTTTTTTATATATAGTGATGTTTGAAATTTTTTTTTTGCTTTTCTGGGTCACACCCAGCGATGCTCAGGGGTTACTCTTGGCTTTGGCACTCAGGAATTACTCCTGGCCGTGCTGGGGGACCATATGGGATGCTGGGAATCGAACCCGGCTTGGCCGCATGCAAGGCAAATGCCCTATCCACTGTGCTATCGATCCAGCCCCAATGTCTGGAATTTTTTTATGTGATTATTTGCCACTTTAATATCTCTCATGCAGAAATATATTCTTAAATATTTTGCCTTTAAAAATTAGTATGTCATTTTATAATTAATGTGTATGTGTCATTATATATTTATTAGAAATATGACTGACAAACATTTTCATCCATTTTATGAATTATCCCATTTTCTGATCATGTCACTTAGAATCGGTGGTCTTTAATTTTGATGAAATTCAATTTGTTCATTTTTTTCTTTCGTTTGTATGTTTTTGGTAACATCCAAAAATCTTGCAGCAAATTTAATGAGAATAAAATTTTCCCGTTTTCTCCAAAGACATTTATATTTTTTGTTCTTATACTTTAGTCTTTTAATTAATTGTTGTACATGATGGGAAGTGGGCTGGAGCGATAGCACAGCGGTAGGGCATTTGCCTTTCACGCGATGGACTCGTGTTTGATTCCTCCGCCTCTCTCAGAGAACCCGGCAAGCTACCGAGAGTATCTCGCCAGCATGGCAGAGCCTGGCAAGCTACCCGTGGTGTATTGGATATGCCAAAAACAGTAACAATGTCTCACAATTAGAGATGTTACTGGTGCCCACTCAAATCAATGAGCAACGGGATGACAGTGACAGTGACATGATGGGAAATAGGGTCCCATCTCTTGATTGCATGTGTGACCATTCACTTGATGCAGCTCCATTTAGTATGAGGGTTGTTCTTTCCCAGTTGGATGATTTACTCATCCTTGTTGAGATTGAAAAGTGTAAGGATTCTCAGTCAGTTTATTTTTTTTCAAGATTGTATGGTATATTACATTATGATACAATAGCTAGATATTTGATCAAAAATGAAGCACTGGAAAGTAATACATTCTTTTAACTTTGAAATGATAATTCGTATATTATATAAGCTGCCACAAGTGGCTAAACCAGTACAACAATATTCTGTGTGTCATGTGAGTGTGTGCATGCGTGTGTGTGAGTGACGGGGGAATTTATCACTTTTGCCATATTGTTTGGATTGAAGCAAACAACAACTCCTCCCCACATTGCAGAGGATACAGATGATTCAGAACTTGAACTTGAGATATGACCTAAGATCTGTCTGCCATGCATAGTGCATTTTCCACATCTATCCAAACGTATATCACTGTATCATTGTCATCCCATTGCTCATCGATTTGCTCGCTCGAGCACCAGTAATGCCTCCATTGCAAGACTTGTTGTTACTGTTTTTGGCACATTGAAATACGCCACGGGTAGCTTGCCAGGCTCTGCCGTGCGGGTGAGATACTCTCGGTAGCTTGCCAGGTTCTCTGAGAGGGATGGAGGAATAGAACCCGGGTTGGCCTAGTGCAAGGCAAATGCCCTACCTGCTGTGCTATTGCTCCATACCACAGATGTTCACTAGAAGAGGAAGTTGCATATATTTAAAGAAAGAATCATGGGAATTCTCTGTTCTGTCAATTTCATTGTGAACCAAAAATTGATTTTGAAAATAAAACTTAATTATTTTTAAAATTCTTGAAATAATTAATTAGATAAGAAATTACAGCAGAGCAACAGAACCATAAAGAAGAAATGGAAATTTTGTAAATTGAAAGATCCAAATGCTTATAGCAACATTTATCTTTTACCAAATTATTGCTAAATTAAGAACATGGGTTATTTCAGTAAACAGCTCTTAAAACTTGGGGCCAGAGAGGTAAATACAGGAGTGAAGGCACGTGCTTGGTATGCAGTGCAGCCCAGCTTGATCCCTCATACCACCTGGTTTCCTGAGCATCTCTGGTTGCTCTAGAGGATGCCAAGTATCACTAAATGTGGCCTGATGAATCCACAGCACCGCAGGACCTAGCAGCACCACATCCTTTATCTCTTGCATTGACCTGCTGGCTCAGTTGGGTGAGAGTTGCAGGGAGAGGGTCCCAGACCTCTTGAAATTTGCTTTGGAGACCCTCTGACACACACACACAAAGTAATGACTATTAGGTGGGCAATATACATACATACATGCAAACATATATGTATATATATATACACGCATATATATAATAAAAGGTTTGTGTGTGTGGTGTGTGTATATGAACACAAACATTTTATTCTGACAAAACACTCTCAAGCTTAATCATAAATATGTGTCAGAGATTCACACACGAACACATGTCCTATTTTACTCCTGGTGCCATGAGTCATTAAGGTCCAAATACATTATAAAACACCACACTTCTTCATTATTAAAAAAAATGAAGTATACTGATAAATCAAATCACCTGAACAAGTTATTCCAATATTTTCCCAAATCCAGTTTCTTCTTTTTTTCTATTTACAATTCCTTTTGCCAAATCATCTAGAAGTTTGGGTTAGCATTTTACCTTGCCTTATACACTCCCTTGATTCGCCACTGCAAATGTCGAGCCTGAGTTCCATATGTGGTCTGTTTAAGTATGCAATGGGGAAGTTTCACCTTATATTAAAAATGTAACAGAAAATCGTTTCCATGGTAAATAGTGCAGCTTTAAATATTTTGCACCCCCTTTCCTGTGGCTGGAGTGTTTTACACGTCTTCCTTTTACTAAAATAGCAGAAACATCTGCATCTCCTCCCTCAATCAGTACAACATTTTATGAATCCCAGATTTACAAACAGTATCAGTTACATGCAGTAAACCTTATTCTTGGTCCTATTAATTACTTTCCATCCACTAATCCCTCAGGCATTTTGGTTGCAAAAGCATGCTGACAATCAACAGTAATGGTTTTAAGTGAGTACTTGACAAGTAAGTCTCTTTGTAAACAGTTTCCGGTTGATTTTTTAAGGAATCAGTGCCAAAGGGTAGCTTCACTTGTTAAATCATATTTATTCACCTATAGCTGTTTCTCTTCTCTCTACTTCTGTATGAGATTTTTTTATAGCATAACATCTAAATACTCTAAGGTGCATGAATTTGTCTTAATTCTTTACATAGCAAATTTGCTCCATGGCTTAGACTAGCATCTGATCTTAAAGACTCGTGTTATTCCAAAGTACATTTGTCTGTTGTTGGTAAAAGCATAAATAATAAGCATGACACGTAAAATACACACTCAAAGGTTTCAGATTGTATTCTTGCATTTTAGCTTCTGAGAAAGATGATGATGGATGATTCACTAAATGCATATGATCCGATTGCACCTGGGAAAAGGTAAATTGGGAAAACGTCTATTAAAAGGTTGTTGGCAAATGGTGTGTGAAATTGTTGACAAATTGCATTCATTAAGTTTTTGAAGTGGCCATTTTTCCATCTATTTGGCTATTTTTCAAATATAGCCATGTGGTTTTATAGCAAGTTAAAATATGAAGTAATATTTGTCCTTGAGTATCTTTATTCTTGAAAAACAAAGTCTAAAGTAGTAGATTCTACTTACATGGGCAACTGTTATTTCTGAGCAAAATATTTGCTTAAATGTTTCTTTATTATTCCCCAGTTGTATAAAGGGAATGGGGATGAAACAAGAAGATCTAATAGTGTTGGATAATGATTTCTCTGTAACAAAATCCTTTTGACCAGAGGTCTCACATTGATGCTCAAATCATAGAATACACCATTATGGAGGTTTTTTTTTTTTTTTTAAGTCTTAGGGCTCTCTTGTTGACAAAATTGTGGTGCTATAGACTGATTTTGGAAATTTGAATACCATGTATTCTACTCAGTAATGATGAGACCAAAAACAACTGAAATATTTTCTCTGTGACCAAATATCCTCATTTGTAGTCAAAAATACTGTCTAGTTTTGAGTGGAGAATTGAAGATTAATATGAAGATATTTATGAAGTACCTAATTCCTTGGTACACTGAACACTACCAATAAATGATGATATGTTCTATGTTGCACATTTGGGAAATAAATACAAATTTGATTTAATGACTAAACTTATAAGTTTCTGTAAATTTCTACACTTTATAGGTCATTAATTGGGGTCTTCACTTTTGCTTCCTCTAAGACCTATTCCATTTAAGCATCTTTTCTACATAAGTAATTTTGATAGCATACTGTTTTATTATAACAATGGCAGATTTTTTTAAAGAAAAATCTGTTCTTAAAACCCCTTTTCTGGGGGCTGGAGCAATAGCACAGCGGGTAGGGTGTTTGCCTTGCACTCGGCCGACCCGGGTTCAAATCCCAGCATCCCATATGGTCCCCTGAGCACCTTCAGGAGTAATTCCTGAGTACACAAGCCAGGAGTTACCCCTGTGCGTCTCCGGGTGTGATCCAAAAAAGAAAAAAAAAACCACCCTTTTTCTTCCTTATACAACTTTTCAATATGTAATAAACCAAGCAGGTAATAAGTACCGCAACATAGGTGCTAGTTTAAATGAATAAATAGATAGAAGCTGATTTTATAGATGTATATATTAAATCACAGAGGGGTAAAGTAACTCAACCAAAAATGTATCCAACCAATGTCAGAACAACAACTGTAACACCAAAGAGTTCCATTTTCAACTGCCTCTAAGTCTTTACGAATTGGTAACTATAAATTGGTGCATTCTCTGTAACAAATAGGTTTAACAGGCAGTGTGTGTCTTTCCTAATAGCTCAGAATCTGAAAAGCAGAACCCTGACTCAGATTTGTAGGAAATCTGGCATCATTTTCCAAAGTTGGTTGAATTTTCCAGTCATTCATTTCACAAATAAATATTCTGTAGTCTGAGACGTGGACCTAAATATAGAACGAATCACCAATTGAAACATCCAGCGTACTTGAATCCACAAGAATGATGGCTTGTTTGGTAAATTCTCATTCGTTTTCACTCATTGTTTTTGTCTAGGCTCATTTTTTTTTTTTTGCCTTTGGAGTGGTAGGAACTCAGTAAGGATCTCATCCTGGAGTTTGAGGGGCTTGAGCAATAGTACAGCAGTAAGGCGTTTGCCTTGCACTCGGCTGACCCCGGTTCGATCCCCAGCACCATATATGGTCCCCAGAGCATCGCCAGTAGTAATCCCTGAGTGTAAAGCCAGAAGTAACCCCTGTGCATTGCCGGGAATGACGCAAAAAGCCAAAAAAATTTTTTTAATCATCCTGTAGTTTGAGTTTCGGGGATTGAACTCAGATTTACCTCTATTATTTGACTTCTGATGTATTCTTCAGGGAGAAAACTTTCTCTCTTTTACTCGGTAGCAGGAGCTTCAGTGGTCGGAAGGTTATTATATCTAGCTTTAAGAAAGTCAGAGCGCGACTACAGTGATACCATAAACTATTTCAGACATTCAAATTTCCCAAAGGATGAAAATTTCCAGATCTAGACAGCCTTTCAATTTGAGAGTAAAGGTTCAGAGAGGCTTCCTAAGATACAATGCCATAAGGGTGTGTTTCTTTTCTAGACTACCCACTCCCGTGGGGGAGTTGAGGGTAGGGGTTTAGAAGGATGGACTTGAGGTATCTTACTAGAGGCCACCAATCTCTGAGAAGTCTGGATGAGGAGATTGACTATTTACTTGTGGTGATTAGAGGTAAAACAGGGTATTTCAAAAGACAAAATTCTTGTTTTGGATGCCATCCTCATATTTTCTTTTCTTTATTTAAGCACTGCCCTTCATTTAGAAGAAAGTAGTACAATTTAAAGTCAGAGCTCCCAGGCTGGAGAGATTGTCCAACAGGTAGGGCACTTGCCTTGCACATGGTGTGACCAACCTGCCTCAATGCCCAGCACCACCTGTGGTCTCCTAAACCCTACTGGTGTGACCCCTGAACACAGAGCCAGGAATAAGACTTGAACACCACTGAGTGTGACCCAAAAACCAAGTAGAATCAAATAGATCAAAATAAAATAAAATTGGATTTTATGTCAAACTTCGATTTAACATACATTCTCAAAGCAAAATTAATAAAAATAACACCAATTTGAAATAAAATAATATTTCACTGAGAAATAAGATAATACCAAATTCTTGATTCCTATTCTAGGGAAACTGAATAATATGAACAGTCATTTCTATAAACTTTGTATACCCTATTGTCCCATGATGCTTTTTGGAGACTTGTGACTCAAGAGACTCATCTTGGAATGATTCAGAAAGACAAAATTATCACTAATATATAGACTACATAGAAGTCCATCTATTAAGAGAGAATATAGACATATGCATAAATGTTTAGACATCTTGGTCCTATCCATAGAATCAGCATGCAAAAACGTTGCCTAAAATATTAAAAAGCTTTGAAAAGTACACTAAACTCTGCAAGGCAGGGATTGTGACTGTCCCAGCCCCAGTGTTAACTACTTTAAATTTCTACTTTAACATTTGGGAATGTCACATTTTGGCTCAGGATGTGTTTCTCTTCTATAATCTTATAATAAAATCAATTCTTCACATTTGGTGGTGACTGCTACCTTTCTTTCAGAAGACCCAAGCAGTTTGTAAGGGCACTTTCCAATATCCTACCTTCAATTTTCCTTTGCATTGATCTGCCATACTATTTTTTTCCCTAGACTTTAACATGAAAAACATTTATACATTAGAATGAGTGGGAAACATCAAAACATCTACACCATCTGGGAGAAACCTGGTATACAAAACTGAAAGTACCCTGATGAGTAATCTCTAGCTCTTGAGCTTATCTATGCTATCTGAACTTAGATAATTGGCTGCAACATCTGATTTACCATTACTAGACTCCCAGCAGGCTTTCATCTCAATATAATGTAACTTCTCTTTAATCTTATGTGCATAAGGTTAAGAGGGGTTTTTTTTTGTGATTCTCAGTATGTAAATTTTCTGGTTTTGGAACCAATGCATGGCATGACAACTTCCTTGACATTGTGATTAACATGTTCAAGGAATACTGCAATTAAAACAAATGATGAAATGGATTACTACCTTCTCGTTGACATATAAAGGTTATTATGCACAAGAGGATGAGTCATTACTCTGAGTAAATAGGATTTATAATTCAGGTCTTCTGGGAAGTATATGTCAGTAGGAAACTGCAGGAAGGATTGTGGAGACTTCTCTTCCTTTGAGAAGTTCTTTCACATTAAAATAAATGATCACAATTAATGAAAAAGTATATCTGCATAAACCAAGGAGAACATCCATTATGTGAAATTTTATCTTTTCTGTCTATATTAGTATCGTCTATTGCCTTGTGACTCAAGCTGTGTTTAGCTAACCCTAAAGCTACCATCAATATTTCAAGAAATAAGCAATTCAGTCAATCAATTCAGGAAAGAATAATCAATGCAAGTCTTGGATGGCCCTCACTCATAGTGTGAGCTCATTCCAAAGGTAAAGGAAGAAATCATTTTCAGTTACCCTAAAATAGAGATAGTTTTGATTTAATTTTGATTCAATTTTTAATTTCATGGAAAAAATCTGGCTATACTTTCCACTTCTTTTCTGAGGCTACGAATGTTCTTTTTGAGTGTCATTTTTTTTTCTGATTGGATGATTGGTGATTTGAAGTGATAGAACACCTGAACCCGTGATGATTTCATAGCATTTTCATCTTGCTGAAACCATCTCACCACTTCATCCTCTAGAAATAAATCATAGCTCTACTGAAGAATGCACTGCATTCCCAGCAATGCTTGGAGAAATGCTTCCTGACCCTCCAAAGTAGAACATCCAGCATCTGAGAATGACTTGGCCCAGCGACTATCAAGCAAGGACATATTTGTATATCAGTATATCAGAGTCTTTCCTTGGTTATACATGGGACTGATTATTTTTCCAGATAGTTCAAAACATCTGCTCATGCCTGAAATGTTTCACTAATTTCTGGATGGCCTGTTTGGTTATGTAATACTTACACTGACTATACCAGGCTACTTTCCAGTTAACTTCCAGATATAATTTCAGGGTTGATGTTAATCTGTAAAAGCACATGGGATTTGGACTTTGGCAATCCTGAAGACAGCATCCCACTACACACGCCATCCTGATAGTTGATGTAAGCCAACAGGTCCTGAATTTTACCTCCTGCAAGTTGGCAGTTCCTAACTGATTATCTTCAAGTTTGGAATTGGCTAAAGCGCATTGGTTTGATGAAGCCAACGTCTGCTCCTCCTTAAGGTCACAATCTCGAGTGTACTGAGATGATTACATTTGGGGTGAGGGAGAAATGTCTTCCTTATAAGACAGTAGATTCATTACTAGGAAAATTTTGATTTTAACAGCATAAGGAATTCCAGTTTTAAAAGGCAAACCAACAGGCAATATGTTTCTAATACATTGTTTTATAGGGCTGGAGCGATAGCACAGCGGGTAGGGCATTTGCCTTGCACACAGCTGACCTGGGTTTGATTCCTCCGTTCCTCTCGGAGAGCCCTGCAAGCCACTGAGAGTATCTTGCCCACAAGGCAGAGCCTGGCAAACATTCAATATACCAAAAACAGTAACAAGTCTCACAATGGAGATGCTATTGGTGCCTGCTCGAGCAATTTGATGAACAATGGGATGACAGTGCTACAATGCTACATATATATGCTTCTGATATATCATATCAGATACATAATATAATTGGTATGTAAGTGAAAAAAAATGTAATGGCTGTTTTCAGGACTAATTTCAACTTTAAAGAAATAACTAGCATCATTAAACATATGATAGAAATTTGATTAATATATATTATAGAGATGGTTTTTTGGTGCTCTAACTCAAACAAAATGGGCATTTTATAAGCATTTCTTTTTGGATAAATAATTTACATGACAGGAGAAAGTTCTATAAAATTTGAAACTATTTTTAATAGATTTTATATCAACAAAATGTTTTTTCTATTTGGAGCTTGGTTTAAAATATTTAAAATATCTAAAATCAGTTTCAACCCTGTACAACTTTAATACAGATCAAGTGTTTTAAAATATTTATGATAAAGAAAACGATTCCATCTGGGCAGGGAATTTATTACTGGAATATCATACCAATTTGAATTGAAGCCTCTGTGAGATTAATTTCTCCTCTGCTGCTGGAATAAAAATGTGTTCTGACAGCTGCTTTCTGTAACCGAAGCACACTTATTTGCATGCAGTATCCTCCACTCAGTGAAATCATATATATCAGAGGAACTTTGAATGGTTTAAGCAACAAACAAAGATGGATTATCAAAATAAATGCCAGCCAGGGATTTACTATAAATAACGAAGTATTGGCTAGTATCTATTCTGACTCAACACTGTTATTTAGATCTTTCAGAGAAACCTTCATGAAATTCAGAAGAACTTGCTGATGGTGTTTTTTTATTTTTTAAAAATACAATGAGATCTACAAAAAGGAGAAAGACAGCCTTGATTAGACACATGTCTTTCAGATTTATTAATGATTAAAACATTAGACACTTTGGGATTGCATTTTCTTTCCCTATGGGTCTAAGCTGTAAAGATGAACAATCACTTCCGGACATAATATGTCATGCAGGCTGTATCATAATTTAGACACTTGTGTAATGTGATTGAATAGTGTGTAAATACAGAGGCTGCAGCCTAGGCACTGATGATAATAAAAGAAGTATTTCAAAGGAAGAAAAATGAATTTGTCCTTTCGTCAGGGACAGTCTTATCTATAGACAAAAGGAAAATCATAGAACTTTAAAATAAGTATTGCAACCAACTTTTCTTGAGAAGAGAATAAAGACAAATATTTAAAACTGAGATCAACCAAGATTAAAAGGATACATAAGTGGTACTAATTCAAATTCTCATTATAGATCCCAAAACAGTATTTTTTTTCCCTCTGAAGAATTTTACAATTACATTGAAGAGTTTTTGATGGGAGAACCGTATAACCCAAGTGTTCCAGTCAAGGCAGCCTTTGTTCTTGTCCAAACAAGAAAAAACAATCTAGAAAACCAGAATCTAGATGTCAGTATTGATCTTCTAATAAGGACCTGTCTTTTTTGTTTAATTTTCAGATAGAGCTCTGTTAAATACAGTTACCTGATGTAATGCAAGCCTACTTTTCTAATGTTAAAGCGCTAAGTTTGGAAACCTTGTAGTCATTCTGGGCTTCTAATAAGAATCTCTGATTGGAACAAAAGTGTAGTTCTGGAAAGAAAGGGAAAAAAAAAGCATGAAAGGAGAACTGAAGATCTTTGTATGTATTCAAGTTACTGAAAGATTCAAGTTCCACTAATTATAAAGTCCTTGAAAACTATCAAAGTTTTCTCAGACAAAGGATAACAATTATGCACTATAAATATTTATAGCACACTTCTCTTCAGCAAAATCTCTATGTCTATTCTTCTGAGGACAAAGTAAACAACTGAAGAAAAGGCCATGAAAGGCACATTAGAGTAAAAATTAGAAAAAGAGAAAGCACGATGTTAGCAAATTTTGCTTCTCCGAGCCTAGAATGCTTTTGAGTGCCATTGTACTTTTACTGCCCAGAGATTAACATCACCTATGGTTAGTAATTTGCTACACCAATGGCTTTATTTTATCCCCTCAAAAATTTTAGGTCAAATTGATCTACTTCATTTTACCATTTTTATAGAGTCACTGTGATGCAGAATACTATTAATTCTATTATTCACTTACACATTGTTCTTTTACACCCCCACCACCTGAATGCCCACTTCCCTCTACCAGTGACCCAAAGACCCGCTCCCATCTACCCATCCCCCAGGTAAGTTCAGTTCTGTAGACAAAAAATGCCCAGTTCTGGTATTTTTGACCATCTGTTGTTCTCTTACTGTGATTCTTAATATCCACATAGAAGAGTGATCTTTTTTTAATTGTGGTAAATCAATCTTAATCTCCAGCTGGATTTTTCATTTAGAATATCAGAGAGAGAGAAAAGAGAGAGAGAGAAAGGAGAGAGAGAGACCCACAAAGTAACAGAAAGAAATTATGCACCCCAAGTTTGATTGTGCAGGCAATTCCTGAAAGGAGTGTGAATGAGGATTTGGGGAGCTGGGCTGGATATATAGTTTCCACTCCCCCATTCTGTGCCCCAGGACCCAGGTACCTCATTGTGCACTGAGCGTCATTGTCCAGAGGTCAACATAAAAGACTTCTCGCACTGGTGGTCTCTTCTTGCCAGGTCTGGTCCTCCCCAACTGTAGTACAGTAGGATACTCCTTTCCAGAATATATCTTGTCTCACCAAACATTTCCTGCTTTTATTTGTTGGTTTGTTTATTTTTATGACTTTTTGAAATTCACTGCCAAGCGGCCCCCTTCCAGACAGATTGCCTCCAACTCAAAATGCTTTTTAAAATAAGAAAATCAGATGTTCTCAAATTCACGGCTGAGAGACTACAGAGGGCAAAGTCATGCCCGTTCCATTAATAGGTATTTCTTTTTTCATTTTCTTTCATTTTCCATTTTTAACTCTGAAGAGATCCTTTGGAGGAAAACGCATTACATGGTCTTGTATAATCCATAACTCCTCCTAGCAAACATAACATCACTGTGAATACACTCCTAAGGTGTGGCAGCTTAGCTGCTAATTAATTATGTTTTGGACAGGAAAATCTCAGGTTAAACTGCTGTGTGAGGTTCCCCTGCATCCTTGTGATCAATGACACAAAAGAAGAAGAGGGAATCTTTCATTTCAGACTCCATAAAGACAAGGACTTGCCTGAGGATGACTGGACACAGATAAAAGAACTAGTATTTAGTAATTAGCTAGTGTAAATAAAATAGGAGACATACTCATATAAGCCTGGAGCTATAGCATAACGAGTACGGCGCTTGTCTTGTATGCAGCCGACCCGGGTTCAATTCTTTTGCCCCTTTCGGAGAGCCTGGCAAGCTACCGAGAGTATCTAGCTTGCACAGTAGAGACTGGCAAGTTACCCATGGTGTATTCGATATGCCAAAACCAGTAACAACAAGTCTCACAATGGGGACGTTACTGGTGCCCACTCGAGCAAGTCAATGAGAAATGGGATGACAGTGACAGTGACTCATATAAAGTCACTCAACTACAAATGTCACACAGAGTTCTCTTAACCAGCCTGTAAAACTACAAGAAACTCTCTCACCATCGTGTGTATCCATTCTTGTTACTAACAGTTCTGTTTCTCTAAATGTGTATCTGCTACATTCACTGGTTGTGAGTAAGGAGTAAGTATCTTGAACTTTCCTTCCCCAACCATACTGACCTTTTTGGAAATGGTACTTTCAATGGCTACAGTCAATCTATCACATTGAGTTGCTATGGACATAGTAGTGCAGATATCTTCTCTGCATTATGCTTTTGGACCCATGAAGTATATTCCCAGAGTCAAATGGAAGCTCAGTTCCTAGGGTTTTTTGTTTGTTTGTTTGTTTGAGAAATGTTCATATTGTCTTCCAAAAGACACTGTTCACAATAGGCAAAATCTGGAAACAACTCAAATGTCCAGGAAGAGATGCTGGATAAAGAAACCATGGTACATACACATAAGAGAGTACTACTTTGCCATAAAAACAGATGAAATCATGCAATTTGCTGTTGTGTGGATGGATCTGAAGAGTATCACATTGAGTGAAATCAGTCAGAGAGACAGAAATGGACTAAAAATGATGTCTTTCATATGTGGGGTATAAAGAAACTTCATAGGGGTATACAAATAACCAAAGGCAATAGCAAAGAAGAGCAGGAAGGAGAACTGGTCTTTAGTAGGAAGCTTTTCATTGTGGCAGTGCTGGGGGGACATGACAGGGCATGAGACACTAATATAATCACGGAAGGGAAGGGAACCTGCCACAAAGGCAGACTGGGGTTGGGGTTGGTGTTGGGGATGGTGGGAGGGAACGAAGGGTATTGGTAGAAGGAAGTGGACACTGATAAAGAGGCGGGTGTTGGAATATTGTATGTCTGAGACTAAGTGACAAATATCTTTGTAATTCACAGTGAGCTTGAGTTTGAGCCAAACGGGGCATTCAAAGTACATCAAGATCCTCCGTGAGCTGTATTACAGATTTACCACCAGGATCTCACCATTCTAAAAGGAAGTGATCATTGACGTAAAGAGAGGGGTTCGGCAGGTCGATACCATTTCACCGAAACTCTTCGGTGCCACCCTCAAGATCATCATGCGATGACTGGAATGGGAAGGAATGGGAGGGAAGATAGATGGTTGGCAACTACACCACCTCCGCTTCACTGATGATATTGTTCTCATAATGCCAAACATTAGCAATGGGCACAAATGCTGGCTGACTTTGACTGTAAGTGTGGAAAGGTCGAACTGCAAGCTGAACCTCAACAAGATGATGCTCATGAAAAACTAACTAGTCCCTGACGCTCCATTTGCTCTCAATAGAACGAACATCTCCGAATGCAGCAGCTATACATACCTGGGTCAAGAACTCAACATCAGGAATGACTTGGGGCCAGAACAGCGCAGGAGGAAGAGAGCAGCGTGGAATGCCTTCAAGAGCATCGAAGAAGTGGTTAAGAGGACGAAGAACCTCTGACTCCTGGCACATCTTTTCGATTCCACCATTCTTCCTGCACTAACGTAGGCCTCAGAGACCTGGGCCCTACGCAAACAGGATAAGAATGCTATTCAGGTATCCCAAAGAGGAATCAAAACAGCTATGCTGGGAGTATCACGTCTCACTCAAGTGAGAAAAGGAATCCAAAGTTCTGACCTCCATCGATGGTCAAGAATCAGGGATGCTGTCTCATTTGCCAAGGCATCAAAAATCAGAGGTGCCAGACATATAATGCGATTCAGAGACGACTGTTGGACTAGAGTTGTTACCGACTGGATTCCACGGGGTGTCAAAAGACCTTGTGGCTGCCCATTAACTAGATGATCAGACTTCTTCATCAAAACCCTGAATGAACGGTTTGAGGCTTTCCCAGTTCCTGGAGTGAACAGATATCATTGGACTACACTAGCATGTGACAGGGACAAATGGAGACATTACTGGCACCCTCTCAAGCAAATTGAAGATCAACAAGTGATACAAGTGAATTCACAGTGATTTGATAAAAATAAATAATTAAAAAAATTAAGAAATCTTTTCTATCAAAAGACGTTACTATGACTTCTCTGGTACTATCTATTTTCTTTTTTTTTTTTTTTTGGTTTTTGGGTCACACCTGGCGATGCACAGGGGTTACTCCTGGCTCTGCACTCAGGAATTACTCCTGGCGGTGCTCAGGGGACCATATGGGATGCTGGGATTTGAACCCGGGTCGGCCACGTGCCAGGCAAACGCCCTACCCGCTATGCTATCACTCCAGCCCCGGTACTATCTATTTTCATTCGTTTGACAGCTTCCTTCTTCTCTAGGCACTGTGACTCTTCATTCTTGCCCTTGAGAAACTTAACATTTAATGGAAGACAAATCAAAAGAGTTTTGAAAGAGAGGAATGCAGAAAGTTTTTCAAATGAAAGGAGTAATCGATGACTCTCTGGATTTAATAATTATGTGTTTACTTTTTTAAAGAATTATTAAAATGCAGAGAAACCCCTTTCTTAGAAGTTCTTGGGATATAATAAGATTAACCTTGCATGTGCTTTTCAGTTGATAATATTATGACAGAGTCAATACTTTTCCTAACTAAGAATTACCTCTCAAGAATTGTGTTTCAAAATTTGGCAATTCTGGAAAGAAATTTCACATTTTAAATAAATTTAAGCCATTTATGAAACATCAAGTAATATATTAATTCCCTTAAAATATCTATTTTAAAGAAATAAAGCAATGCATGAATTAACTTTCCAAAACAAATACAAATTTTACCAGTACATATTTTATGTTAGACTGTTATTAACTTTTAAAACTAGCTATTGGTATTTCATTTCTTGCTCAAAACATGCATTACAAAATGAAAATCAGCCAATCTTTCCCTCCCAGTTAATCATTACATTTCCCTCTTTCAAAATGCCTTAATCAGTTGTGTTGCAGCATAGCTGGAATAAATATATCAGGAGTGCTGAGACAGTGCATGAGGGTCGTACTTGGAGAATGACAGCATAAGTTAATATGCTAAGAAAAATGCAAAGTTAAAGAATCAGTTCCTAAGAATACCCCAAGACTCCTCTTCACTTAAAAACCCATTTCACATCCTAAGAAATTAACCTGGGAAATGTTTGAATGCAATTTTAGGGGACCAGCTATGTCCTAGTTCTAGTTATTGATCATGCAGCAACTTTCAAGTTATTCTCATGGCCTGAGTCACTGAGTTCAGAAAGGAAATATTTTTAATTCCAGAAGTTATCAGTCCAGTAAACACTGAGTAGTCAATAACTTATTTTGTGAAAGAGCATCCCTTTTTCCCCACATGCAGTTGTTTGATTTAGTTTTCTGTTTGTGTGTGTGATTTATAAATGTATACACCTGGAGGGTATCATGCTTAGTGAAATGAGTCAGAAAGAGAGGGACAGACATAGAAGGACTGCACTCATTTATGGAGTATAGAATAACATCACATGAGGCTGAGACCCAGAGACAGTAGATACAAAGGCCAGGGGGATTGCCCCATCACTGGAAGCCTGCTACATGAGAGGAGGGGAGAAGGCAGATGGAATAGAGAAGGGATCACTAAGAAAACAATGGCTGGAGGAATCAGTCAGGATGGGAGATCTGTGCCGAAAGTAGATATTGGACCAAACATGATGACCTCTCAGTGTCTGTGTTGCAAGCCATAATGCCCAAAAGTAGAGAGTAATGGGAATATTGTCTGCCATGGAGGCAGGGGGAGGGTGGGAAAAGGGGTTATACAGGGGATATTGGTGGTGGGGAATGTGCACTGGTGGAGGGATGGGTGTTTGATCTTTGTGTGATTGTAACTCAACATGAAAGCTTGTAACTATCTCACAGTGATTCAATAATTTTTTTAATTAAAAATATTTTTTTAAAGAATTTTTTTGTAGTGCTCGCTTCGGCAGCACATATACTAAAGAATTTATTTTGTAAAGAACATAGGATGACTTGGGACTAGTGTGTATGTGGGATGGGTAGTTCAAGTATAACTGACTTATTTGTTGCAGAGATAGTTGCTTTGAGATTAGACCACTTGCCCTTATATTTTGTCCCTTGACAATGAAAATCTATTTATAAACTTATAAGCTACCTTTTTTCCAAACAGAACCAGTTTTTGGCATGGTTTGCCATGATTTGGGTTTTTTTTTTTCTTAGACTCTATTTGGTGATGTTCGGGGTTTACTCCTGGGTCTGCACTCAGCAATCCCTCCTGGAGGGGGTTGGGGAGCCATATGAGGTTCTGGGGACCCAACTTGGTTTGGCCACAAGCAAGGTAAGCACTCTACCCACTTTACTCTCTCTCTGGAATTTGATGGTTTTTGGTTCGGGCACCCTCTTCCTCAAACACATTACTGGACCTTGATCTGGAGAATATCCTTTGGAAACATGGTTCCATTCATTCTATTACTTCTCTCCTTGAACCTAACAAAAGTCATCCCTTTCCTAGAGTTCCTAGGTTCTCTGCTTTTGTCCAACTATCTTCAAGTTGTTCTTTTATCAGTTTTCATGGAGAGATTGGTTCTGTTCTTCTGAGACACATAGGGTCTACTTCTCTTGGATGATGGAAAGGCAGCCATCAAATGGAACATGCATTGATGACCAAGTCATCATCTTGAATTTCCCCTAAAAATTCATCTGTAACCTTGGGTTGTAGTTTCCTGTCTCCCTCAAGTTGTACACCTTATTCTACCATAATAGCCTACTTTGCTTCTACCTGACCAATGTTTCATCTTTCCTGATGTTGATAAAATATATGTAGTTCTAATGATGATTTAATTAGTACTGTAGCACTATAGCCCTGTCATCCTGTTGTTTATTGATTTGCTTGAACGGGCACCAGTACATCTCCATTGTGAGACTTGTTGTTACTGTTTTAGGCATATTGAATACACCACAGGGAGCTTGCCAGGCTCTGCTGTGTGGGTATGATACTCTCGGTACTTGCCGGGCTCTCCAAGAGGGACCGAGGAATCGAACCTGGATTGATCGCATGCAAGGCAAATGTCCTACCCGCTGTGCAAAGCAAGCACATATTTATCAAATCCAGAAAATTACCCATTTCTTCTTCCATCTGAAAAACTTTCTGCATTCCTTTCTTTCTAAGTGCTTTTGATTTGTCTTCCAATCTATGTAGTTCCAAAGATGTCTAGACTGATAGAGAATAAGAAAAATTTCTTCAGTGTGTTGCATGGAAAGAATCACTGTCACTGTATCACTGTCATCCCGCCGTTCATCAATTTACTCAAGCGGGCACCAGTAACATCTCTATTACACTCAGCCCTGAGATTTTAGCAGCCTCTCCTTACTCGTCTTTCCCAATGATTGGAGGCTCTCACGGGGTCATGGGAATGAGACCTATTGTCACTGTTTTTGGCATATCGAATACACCATGGGTAGCTTGCCAGGCTCTGCCGTGCAGGCGGGATACTTTTGGTAGCTTGCCAGACTCTCCAGACTCTCCAAGAGGTACGTATATATCTGTTACAGTATTTTGGATATGAAAATGCCACGGGGATCTTTCCAGGCTCTCCCAAGTAGGCAATAGACTCTTGGTAGCTTGTCAGGTTCTCTAAGAGGGAAAACTAGGCTATTAGATGTCTTCCGGGAGCTTGGTTTTATAGTCTCTGGATGTTGGCCATTGATGGGATTACACGGTGCACTGGGGGCAGTATCTGGGTGTGACTGCCTAGCTACTGGAAAATGGGGGATCTATGTGGAAGAGGCCCAGTCCCAATCTGAGCAGCGTTGGAGATCTTGGCCCCAGGTCCCGCACACCTGGGCTTCTCTTCTGGTTCCTTCATGTGTGAGGCCCCTCTGAATGTGTGGAGAGAGGCCTGAGCATATCTGGAGAGAATAAGAGGCTGAAATCCATGATGCTGAATTTTAGTACAAGCCTAGACAATTCTCCTTTACTTCCTCTTGCTTTCTCAGCTCAGTAAACCAGTGAGATGCAAACCAATGCTTTTTCTGCCTTCCAGATAAGACAGATGGGAGATGTCTTCATATTCTCTCAAGGCAGTGTCCACATTGGGGACCTACCACCCTCAGCCTTTTTATTGTCTTCCTCTAATTGTCTGTGAAATCGAGCAAATGGTGCTAGACACTAGAGCATATGTACCAGAGGTTTCATAGATTTCATAGATCTTGTATTTGATATTACCTTCAGCTTCTCAAATTCCTCATCTATTGTATGAGTTCATTCCTTCTACCAGGAAGTTCCATGGTTTTATTACATGCTACCAGCACTCCACCAGTCCATCATGGGATTTGACTGGCTAGAGGGTGAATTGATGCAAACCTTCTATCGAGGTCACAGACAGGGAATCAAGATGAAGATGTGTGGGCAGTTTGTTTGGATCTGGGGGTTGCCTCTTAGGAACAAAATCTGTAGGAAATGATAAAAGCAAAATTGGATCGGGGGAGGAACTGGACTGAGATTCATTTGCTAAAGAGACTTGAGTTGTTTCCTTCTGGAGTTCTACAGTTGGGAGTTGCAGATCTAGTGAGCAACAAAGCAGAGATCATTTGATTCCCTGGGGGACATTTGGAAATACCTGGAGACAGTGTGGGTTGTTATCTTGGGAAGTATTTCTATTGATGCCCACTGGGTAGAGGCCAGAGAAGCTGCTAAATGTCCTCCAAAGACAAGAGAAGCCCTTCCAACAAAGAATAAAGAAACTATTTTAGAAATTTCTCCAATCAAGGCAAGAATACAGGAATTTTTGAAAACTCATTCTGCTCTCCTCTGGGGCAAGGAAGAATTTGGACAAGGCAGTTCTGTACATTGTGAAACTCCCAGAGAGTATCTATGAGGATCAACAGCCTGACAGTTCAGGAAACAAGTGTAGAGCTTAGCTATTGCCTTTCGTTACTTTGCTAATGGAATGGACCTTACTTTTCTAAAACAGAATTATGAAGACACCATGATTTATAGAGTTATTACAATATTACAGTACTGTTCCCACAACCACTGTTTACGTTGCTCCACCAATGTTCCCACTGCCCTGCCCCTCCCCTGCCCTTACCTCTTCAATCTGCCCTTTTTTTTTCTTTTTGGGTCACACCCAGTGATGCACAAGGGTTACTCCTGGCTCATGCACTCAAGAATTACTCCTGGTGGTACTCGAGGGACCATATGGATGGGATGCTGGGAATCAAACCCGGGTTTGCCGCTCACAAGGCAAATGTGCTATCGCTCCAGCCCCTTAATCTGCCTTCTTGACAGGTACTTTCTTAAGTACAGATATTAGAGTTTGGGTCTCTTGATTTCAGGGTTTTTGCCTCTGTGATTTGGATATTTGACTCTATCATTCCTTAACATCACCCTTGTATCTAAATCCACTGACCTGGCCCCTGTTGCTTCTCATCTGTGTCTTCCCCCTCCTCCCCTCCATGCTTTCTTTCCTTCTCCTCCCTATGCTTTGGGGCCAAGGTTGATATTGATTTCACCCCTTAAAACTTTGCATTCCGTCATCTAGTTATTATAAATAACACATAAGTAATATCATGCTGTGTCTATCCTTCTTAGAAGGCTTGCTTCATTTAACATGATATCTTCCAGTTCCACCCATGTTGCCACGAACTGCATGATTTCATCATCCCTTACAGCTATATAGTTTTCCATTGTGTATCTATACCACATCTTCATTATCCACTTATCTGCAGTTGGACATCTAGGTTGATGCCAAGTCTTAGTGATAGTACTGAATACTGCAATGAATAACGCATACATTCTTTTGAATAAATATTTTCTGTCCTGGGTATAGGCATCCAAAAGTGGAATTGATGGGTTATATGAAACCTGAGTTCTGGGTTACTGAGTTCCCTCCATATTGTTTTCCATGGGGGTTGGACTAGACAACATTCCCACCAGAAGTGATGAGGGTTCCTTTTTCACCACATTCCCTCCAACAGAGATGGCGGAACTAATTTTTCTGTTTCTATTTCTACCAGTTGCTAAGAGATCAAGAAATAACATGTCCTTAGGCATAGGTTTCAGACAACAAATGAAGCTGAAGCTTGCTGAGTGGCCAAGAGACTTGAAAGTTAATTATGGTTGCTACGCTGAGCAATTGGCCTATATTTCTATAAACCATTGTGAGGCTACACTATGAGCTATCTTCTCTGCAGTTCTGTTCACCAGCCTGCTTTACCTCTCTGGGTTGAGTGAGATCGGGAGTACAAAGTAGAGATGAGTATAGGTTTTGCTGTTATGTGCCTGAGAGCTTGGGCGTTCCATAGACCGTCCTGCATTCTCACAGAACAAACAATGTGAACACGTGACTACTTCCCCATTCTGAGACGTAATAGCTTATCTGTGTGTGATCTCAGAATCTACTTTTCAGGTCTTTTGATGGATCATCTACTTCTGCTCCAAGGTAAAACTAGACTTTTGTATCATGCCCTAAATTTCAACCATTCTCTTCAACTAAAAATAAAAATCTCTATCTCCACTCTGCTAGATTCACTTGTATCACTTGTATCATTTGTCGTCCTATTAATCTTTGATTTGCTCGAGCAGGCACTAGTAACGTCTCCATTTGTCCCTGTCTCGTGCTAGTGCAGCCCAATGATATTTGCTTGCTCCAGGAACAGGAAGAGCCTCAAATCATTTGTTCAGGGATTTGACCAAAAAAATCTGACCATCTAGCTGGTGGGCAGCCACTCGGTCTTCTGATGTCCCGTGGAATCCAGTCGGTAACAGCTCTAGTCCAGCGGTCATCTCTGAATCACATTACATGACCGGCCCATCTGATTTTTGATGCCTTGGCAAACGAGACAGCATCCCTGATTCTTGACTGTCAATGGAGGTCAGAACTGTGGATTCCTTCTCTCACTTGAGTGAGACGAGATACTCCCAGCATAGCTGTTTTGATTCCTCTTTGGGATACCTGAATAGCGTTCTCATCCTGTTTGCATAGGGCCCAGGTCTCTGAGGCCTACGTTAATGCAGGAAGAATGGTGGAATAGAAAAGATGTGCCAGGAGTCAGAGGTTCTTCGTCCTCTTAACCACTTCTTCGATGCTCTTGAAGGCATTCCACGCTGCTCTCTTCCTCCTGCGCAGTTCTGGCGCCAAGTCGTTTCTCATGCTGATTTCTTGACCGAGGCACACATAGCTGATGCATTCGGAGATGTTCATTCCATTGAGAGCAAATGGATCTTCAGGGACTAGTTCGTTTTTCATGAGCATCATCTTGTAGAGATTCAGCTGCAATCCGACCTTTCTACACTCTCAGTCGAAGTCGGTCAGCATTTGTGCCGCTTGGCTAATGTTTGTTGTTATGAGAATGATGTCATCAGCGAAGTGGAGGTGGTGTAATTGCCGACCACCTGTCTTCACTCCCATTCCTTCACATTCCAGTCATCGCATGATGTTCTTGAGGGTGGCACTGAAGAGTTTCGGTGAAATGGTGTCACCCTGCTGCACCCCTCTCTTTACATCAATGATCACTTCCTTGTAGAATGGTGAGATCCTGGTGGTGAATCCACAATACAGTTCGCAGAGGATTTTGATATACTGAGTTTGAACGCCCTCTTTGGCCAGGGCTTCGATGACCACTTCATTCTCAACAGAATCGAAGGCCTTCTTTAATTCAATGAACATTAGACAGAGCGGCATCTTGAACTTTCACGAAACATCAATGAGTTTGGTCACTGTGTGGATATGGTCTATCATGCTGAATCCCCTTTGAAATCCGGCTTGCTCACATGGTTGTCCTTTGTCTAGTGTTCTGCCTAGTCTATTCAGGATGACATGAGTGAACAACTTGGAGACAACAGACAACAGACAGATTGGGCGATAGTTGTCAATGTCATGGATGTCTCTCTTCTTATACAACAGAACAATCCTACTGGTTTTCCACTGAGATGGAACCTTGCATTCAGACAGGTAGTGTGTAAAGAGCTGAGCCAGTGTATTGATGAGTACTGGCGGCAGATTCTTCAGGTGTTCGGGTCTGACCTTGTCTGGACCAGGTTCTGCACCCGTCTTTACCAACGAAATAATGTGTAGGGTTTCAGAAGGGAGGACGTTGGCAACGACATATCCATCCTGCAGAATTTGATATGTGGGCAGGTGGACATGGCTGTCAAAGAGATCCGAGTAGAAGTCGTGAATAATCCTCTCCATTGCCTTTCTGGAAGATGTGATAGATTCATCAGGATGTCAGAGGGCAGTCATCTTGGTCTTGTAGTTGGCGAAGGACAGGCGAGAGTTGCAAATACTTTTCCCAGCTTCTGCCACATCTGCGAACACTGCTGCTCTTCTCTCGTTGAGGTCTTCCTTTATCGCATCTCTGCACAGCTTTGTGAACTTGGATGTTAGCTTGTGGTTGCCTGTGGCTCGCACCAAATCATGTTGACGAATGACCTCGAGAGTTTTCGAAGACAGGTATCTGTTTGTGGCTTTCTCACTCTTGGCATTCTTCACATAGTCATGGAGGTGCTGAACCAGTCGATTGTATTCCTTGTTGATGTTGTCAAGGACAGCATCTTACCAGGTTGCTGCAATAGTGCCAAAGAGCTCCCAGTTGGTCATTCTGGGAGTTGTCTTCTTAGACTTAAATTTTGCAGACATATCTCCCTGCTCTGCGAAGTAGAATTTTGCACGAAGGAGACAGTTCAACCCTGTTTGGAATTTTGGAACAGCACTGACATCAGTCAGGCAAAACCTTCGATTGAATATGATGTGGTCAATTTCATTGTGGAACTGTCCACCGGGAGACTCCCATGTCCAGTGTTTAAATTCAGCCTTCTGGAACTGTGAGTTACTATGGATGGTCTTGGTCAACATGCTGAATTCAGACAGTCTCTCACCCTGATCATTCCATTCTAGGCCATGGTTCCCAATGTGGCGTTCTTCGGTCAACCTTCTTGGACCTATCTTGGCATTAAAATCACCAACAATGATCTTGTAGAAGATGTGTTCTTCTTTATAGAACTTCTCCAGTTCCATTTTGAACCTCTAAATTTTTTCTTCATCGTAGTTGGAAGTTGGTGCTAGATTATTCTCACTAATATGCAAATACCATCCAGTAGACCCCTATCCAAGCAAGAGAGACATTCTTTTTCTCCTTCCTAATTGACCACACTATGAGCATCCTCTGCCAAGTTCGTGTCTATTCATCAACTAGAGTTTATGAGCTTCAGCAGCATTTGACATTCCAGTCTACCTACTCCTTTCCTGAGCATTTAACTCTTATCTTTCCTACCTGCACACTATTTTCTCGTTCTTTTCAAACTCCTTTGCAGGTACTCTGCTGCTGTTCAGACCGGTCCTTAGTTTTCTATGTTTAGTTTTCAACATCTTCTTTGTAAATCTCCTCATCTAGATTCATGACATAATGCCATTGAATGGTTAAAGAAAGCAAGTAGGATTTTTGGAATTTGTCAGTACCATTTCTTTTCCCATACCTGACCCATTAACTCAGTTTCCGCCCAACATCTGATTTCTGCGTCTAATAGTATGCTCCAGTTTAATGTGCTGTTAATTTTTTGGATCCCCCAAATCCACTTCTAGATAATTAAGTTTTAAGTGATGTCCTTCACATCTGCCCAACCATCCTTCCTTGATGTGATGTCCCCCACATCTGCCCAACAATCCTCCTTGATTTGCTCAAGCAAAACCTTCCATGGCATCTCCCGCCCTTTTTCTCTTAAAACATATATTAAGGTGAGTTTTACTGTTGTCACCTTCAAAATTTATTGTGAATCTTACTTTCTTAAAAGAATTTTTGTACTATTGTTAATCAAAAACAATACATAATTCTCTTAGGGCAGGATTTTTCCTTTCTCTTTCTTTCTTTCTTTCTTTCTTTCTTTCTTTCTTTCTTTCTTTCTTTCTTTCTTTCTTTCTTTCTTTCTTTCTTTCTTTCTTTCTTTCTTTCATTCTTCTTTCTTTTTTAAACTGGTAACAGATACACTTATTTTTTAATTAATTTGTATAGTGGTAATATTTTATAGGAATGCAAGTTTTTGAGATATTTATGGTGGTGGAGCCAAAAACATTAGTTCCACCACCAAAATATCCATATCCTTCTACTACCACCCACTGGAACCTATTAGCCCGCTATCCTTACGGTGACGTTACTTCTGTGATCATAGTCTAAGATTTTGTTTTCATTGGATATTTTCTTTCTTTGTGTACAACAAGGGAATGAGACTATTGGGTGTTTATCTTTCTGGTTCTGACTTATTTCATTTATTCGATGGCCATCAAATTCTAGCCATGCTACGTGAAAAAGCAGACTTAATCTTTGTTAGTAGTATATCCAAGAATAGTTGAGTAATAAATCCATAGAGAGATATTCTACCCAATGGCACTTTCTTCAAGATTCTGGCTAGTATAACAGTGCTTCAAATCAATATAGAGGAATATATAGTGTTCTTTGGGTAGAAACTTAGAGGAATTGTTGAATTATACATTTGCTTTATTTTTACTTTATTGTATTGTGTTTTTAATTGAATCACTGTGAGAAACACAGTTAAAAAATTGTTCATGATTGGGTTTCAATCCTACAATGTTTCAACATCTGTCCCTTCACCAGTGTACATTTCTCACAACCAATGTCCCTAGTTTCCCTCCCACCATCCCCCTACTCCCCACCCCCCACACCTCAGCCTGCCTCTATGGCAGACACTTTTCTTCTTTCTCTCTGTATCTCTTGCTTTTTTTCTTTCTCATACCTTTTGTGCATTATGGTTTACAACACAGGTACCTAAAAACTATCATGTTTATCCCTTTGCTCACTGTCAGCACACACTTCTTATCCAGAGGCTTCACTTACTTTTTGAGCCAGTAGCCTAATTTTCTGGCAGATTAATTTCTCAGTGAACTCACTCTTGAGATGGTGGAATCTGGCCAGGGACATGGCGGTGACTTTGGAATGTGGAAGCTAGTGACTTCCGGCATTCTGTTTGTACCGGCACTGGGCTGTCCCACCGCCCACTCCTGGGTGCCCCAAACACCTCAGATGTTAGCGAGTGTCTGAAAACTTTTGGCAGCTGCTTAATATCCTTTGACATTTATTTATGAGTCTCTGGAGCAGGGCTAGTAGATGAGCATACACTGTGGCACCAGAGATGGTTCCTATTTATTTTATTTACTTTATTTATGTATAAATTAAATGCTTTATTTATTTTCTTTTTGTTTGTTTGTTTTTTGGGTCACACCTTGCTTTTTGGATGCTTTTTGCTTTTTTGCTTTTTGGATCCCAAAACACACTTTGTTTTTTGGATCACAGGGATCACTCCTGGCTCTGCACTCAGGAATTACTCCTGCCGGTGCTCAGGGGACCATATGGGATGCTGGGATTCGAACCCGGGTCGGCCGCGTGCAAGGCAAACACTCTACCTGCTGTGCTATCGCTCCAGCCCCTATTTATTTTCTTGAGAAGCCTCCATACTGCTTTCCATATAAGCTGAACTGGGCTGGAGTAATAATACAGCGAGTAGGATGCTTGTCTTGCACACAGCCAACGTAGGTCCAATCCCTGGCCCCACAGATGGACCCCTGAGCATCAGAAGGAGTGATCCCTGAACATTGCCAGATGTGACGCCATCCCCCTGCCCCCCGCCAACATAAAGCAAAACAAAAGCTCCCCTAAAAATGGAACCAATTTTCATCCCCACTAACAGTGAATGAGCATTTCTTTTTTTCTCTGCAACCCCGCGAGCACTTGCACTGATTTTGGCCTATGTGAGAGAGTTCTTTCTCACCAGTGTGAGGTGACAGCTCACTGTGGTTCTGATTTGTACTTCCCTGATATTTTGTGATGCTGAGAATTTTTCCAAGTGTGTGTTGGCCATTTGTGTGTCTTCTTTAGAGAAGTGCCTGGTCAGCTCTTCTTCGGCACCAGCCTCAGTGATTCATTCTTGGAGTTTCCATAAATCTATGAACTCCCCACATGAAAGCCTTCTGATTTTTTAAAAATATCATTCAGATCAAATCATGTCTCTACTTAAAACACTTTGAATTTTTTTCATCAAAATGAACTTTCAAAGGATTCTTCTGCTCACAAAACTCTATATAGTTTGACTCTCGCTTCCTCTTCAAAAACCTGCCAGATTTCGTATCTATTCCCAGCATTCTATCCCAACTGGGTCCTGGGCTGTAGAGTACAAGGTGACCCAGCAGGTTCCTCCTCCATTGGGCTGGGATTTGGTTGAGTGACTTTCTTTGGTTCCTGACGCCTGTGAAGATTTGCGTGCCTACCAGGGTTAGGCTGGCCTCTTGACAACTGTCACACCATGACATGAACTTTCTTCAGCCCTTTGACTTCAGCTCCAGAAGGATTTGTTGGGGTAAATCTGAATCTGGTCTGAATTCTGGCTCTTCATAATTATTAAATCCATAAATTAAATATTTAATATTTCTATCCAATATTATGGTTATGATGTTTCATTCTGTATAATGAATGTGTTTTAAAATTTAATGAAATTTCAAAAGATAGTCAACTCTTCAGTAAATTAAATATATTATTGGAACTGAAAGTCAGCTTTTATCTCAAAGTATTGTAGCACATGATGGTATCATATTGGTGGCAGAAAGTAGTGAAGAATCATGTACTTTTTATAAACTGACCTTGGTTCCAATCTTGCTGTGCACTAGCATAGGCTTATTCAATGTTTCTGGCCTTACAGTTCTCATTCCTCAAACTAAGCCTAATTGAGAATTAAGTACCCCATACAAACAAATTGATTCAAAGCTGTGCAATGGCAATGGTAAAATAAAATTACTTTATGTTCCTTATGATCTACAGGCAACTCCAGAATTAATGTTAAAAATTAATTAATCAGTGTGTTTTCTGTTTTCTATCTGGTGCACATATTTTTATAATATATATTTATATAAAAATTACATTATTACATATTTACATTTGCTAAAAATCAAAATTTATGTTTTGGTAAGTGCATAGTGATTTACAAAATAATATTTCCTTTTTTAGATAACACATACATTTAAACTTAAGTTTGCTCCAGAATTGCGTTGACCCAGTCCACCGTAATTGCAGTGATGGTATGCAAATAATATGCAAATCTAGCTATATATGAATAAATCAGATACTAAAGCTAATCAGGTGATTCTGGCTTTTTTTTTCTTTTTAGAAAAGAATTTCTGGAGATGACAGACTGTGAAGTGAAAAATTTTGTTTTGCAAAATATCAGAGGAGAGAGATGTGAGTGTGGAGAGAAAAAAGAAGCAGAGAAAGAAAAAAAGAGAAAGAGATAAGGGAGAGAGAGTCCCAGAAAATGACAAAAAAGAAGCTGAGTACCTCAACTCAGGGTGTGTGTCACTCCAGAATGGAATTGAAATGTTACATTTTGGTGTTTAAACGCTCCACTGTTTGAAGGCTGTGTGTTTAGGAGTGGGGCAGGAATATTACCATGAAGCTGAACACACTATGATTCCTTTTTTTGAATTTTACAGACTAGAATTATTAATCATCATTTTTCATAGTTTTCTAAATCAGATGAGGAATCGAAAGACCTGTGCTGGGAATATCATGTCTCACTCAAGTGAGAGAACGAATCCAAAGTTCTGACCGCCATCGACGGTCAAGAATCAGGGATGCTGTCTCTCGTTTGCCAAGGTATCAAAAATCAGATGGGCCGGTCATGTAATGCGATTCAGAGATGACCGCTGGACTAGAGCTGTTACCGACTGGATTCCACGGGACGTCAGAAGACCTCGTGGCTGCCCACCAACTAGATGGTCATATTTCTTAGTCAAATCCCTGAACAAATGATTTGAAGCTGCCCTGTTCCTGGAGCAAGCAGATATCATTGGGCTGCACTAGCTCGCAACAGGGACAAATGGAGACGTTACTGGCGCCCGCTCGAGCAAATCGAAGATCAACGGGACTACAAGTGATACAAGTAATTATAAATCAGAAAAGGGTTCCAGTTTTGACTATTTCCTCCAATGGCTTTCATGGGAGCTTTCATTCTGTGTCAAGTATCCCCAGAGGTTAATGAGGGGCCCCTTCGTAAGCTTTCAGCCCCAGGCTGGGTTGAAGCAAAGAGGTGCCCTGCCAGCTTCCTCACTCCAGCTCCATTGCACGGTCCTGGGAGCTTGCTCATCCCTGATGCTAAAGGCAGACCATTAACTTGAACCTCAGAGCTCCACCCTGGAGAAAACAGGGGTAGGGGGGTGTGCCAAGGAGTCGTAAATCAGGCTGGTCTTTGAATTCAATATTCTTAAAATCAGGGCTAGCAAGGAACATATTCCCACTACTCAGTGTGTGAATGTATTTGTGAAATTTGTTGAAAAGACCCTGAATTAGCTGCTGAAAAATAGAGATGAACATTTGACTAGCAACTCAAATGGTGATTTGTGCTTTAATCTTCTATATTCTGTATCAGTTTTGCACAAGACGAAGTTAACAGGCTCTGCAGAGCAATTGGTGAGTGCTTTTTATCTGTGAGCTCTGCTTCTTCTCATGATGCCAAATTCAAAAATCAGTGCAGGACCATTTGGGGCTGGCTGCTATGCCCTCCATGTTGAGTGGACTTAGATGTAAATCTCATTAGCACTAAGGAAACCTTTAACAGAGAAATATTTTTCCTCCTCTATATGTGTGCATGATAAGAAAGTGAAAGTTTTGTATTACCACAAAAGTTGATTTTCCTGTGCCGGTGGGTTCTTCAGAATTGTATGAAAGATTTGCCTGCAAAACCCAGAAGGTTAAGAAGCTACAAATCATTATAGAGTTTAAGTAGATCGCCCAAGGTCCAGGCCTCTCCTTTAACTCGTGTGCAGCATCACTCATCTGTCTCAGGATGTCTGGTGCAGTGTGGGACATCCTCTGTCCTGTTTCCTAATATCTGCTCGCCTCCAGTGTACAGTGGCCTGGTCTTGGCCCCACGTCCTTCTCTATCCACTATACGCATTCTGAGCCTGAACTCTTGTTGAACAGTTCAAGGACTATCTCCCAAGTTCCCTTGTCCTCTTGCTTTTGCTTAGCTCTGGCCAAGACCACATGCATGGGTACCCTGTGTTCTGTACCTGTCACAGGGCCTCTCTCAAACCACCCCTGCAGCTCCCTGACACGGCCATGTGCTCATGGATGCGATGACTGTGTCCAGTACCTTGTCACTGATTGGGCATTTGAGCCCTGCCTCCAGCTGCCATGTGCCCAGCTTGCGCCCTACCTGGTCCTACAGTTCGACTGGGCATATGTGAAGACAACAGGGAAGTGGTGGTTGGTGGTGGTGGTGGGGGAGGTGGGAATGGAGGGAGAGAGAGAGGAAGAGGGAGAGATATAGAGAAGAGAGAGAGAGTGAGGGTAGAGACAGGAAGAGAAGGGTAGAGAAAGGGGCGGGGTTCCACTTACCTGCTGTTATTCCGTGATCTGTTTTGATTGGTTAACCTCTTCCTTCCTGGATGGCTGAGATTTAAAGAGACCAGCTAAATCAACCAGTTCACTGGTCTGCCCTTCCACACCCACTGTATTTAATGCACAAAAAAGAGAACATAGAGAGTTCTTTTTTAGAATTATTGGGTCGCCATGAATCACAAGCTTATAAAATGACAACTGAGTTTCAGGCATTCGATGTTCCAACACCCATCCCTTCACCAGTGCCCACCTTTCCTTGTCTGTCCAAAGTCTTCAGTATTTTATTCCTCTTCCCTCCAGCCATCCCCTTGGGCTGGCACTTGCTTCTTCTTTCCTTTCAGGCCCTGTGGTTCACAATACTGTTACCCATGGGGAGATAAAGATTCCTTTGTTCAGGTTAAACATTTTATTTTGGGATAATTCTAGGTTTATTTGCATTTGTAAGAATAATCAGAGGGGCCTGGAGAGAGCAGAGGTTGCTTTTGCCTTTGCTATTAGGGTTCCTGCCTAGCCAACCCCCTAGCCTGGCATTACATGGTCGTGAGCATTTGTGGGTGCAGCCCTGGGTCCTCTGAACACCACTGGGTGGCCGTCTGGGTAATCCCACCTTAGAATTACAGGGTCTGAGCAGCATTGTATCCTTGGGTCCTTGCTTTTTTTTTCAGGGGGAGGGAGTTGTTTTCCTTTGGTTTTTGAACCACACCCGGTTGTGCTCAGGGCTTCCTCCTGGCTCTTGGCCCTGCTCAGGGGGCCATCTGGGATGCTGGGGATCAAACTCTGGTCTGCTCTTGCAGTGAACTACCTTTATCCTCGGCAGATAATTGCGGGTGGGTTCCTAGGCCTCTCAATTTTCCACTGAAACCGAGAAATATTCATATTTCATGAAGATATTATGGGTGCCGGGAGAGCTACGGGCTGTATTACACGCTTTCCTCGTAGGAGGCCTGGCCTCCACCTCTAGCACCCCATGGCCCACTCCCGCCCCTCCACAAACAACCAACCCACTTTCTCCCCAAACCACTGCCACATCTGGAGTGACTCCTGAGCACTGCGGGGTGTGGCTCACAGGCCGAGAAATAAAAGGAGAGAGAGAAGCTCTGGAACTGAACATCGAAGTCAGCCAGGAGGAAAGGTACACATACAGAATGGTGCTCTCGGCCGTGGGCCACAGTACACCACAGTAATGAAGAAGCCAATGTCCTGAGGCAACGGACCCTGAAAACAGAGCTTCCAAGGGTCGGGGGCAGGAAGGCTGTGAAGGGGACACTCTGGGAGAGGGTGTGGGGTTGGAATGTCACAGGCTTGAAGCCCTCTGACTTATAGCATTGTAAATCATGGGACCAACAAGGCAAAACCTCCTGTTTCAGCTGAGCTATCTTATAGCAACCAGCTCCAGGTAGGAGAAATCCAGTTTCCTTGCTCAAGCTCTGCTGTTGAGAGAGAGATGGGCCAACCTCTTTTAGCAGACTCAGAATTCTCAGGCCGCACAAAAGGTCTTCATGACAGGGGTATGAACGGGGGTGGGGTGGCCATATTCCTGGTTGATAGTAAAAGCCCTGACTCCCCACCAAGTCTCTTCTAATAAAGCCCCTGGGCAGGTAGGTCGTGAAGAAGGAGGCACTGGCTTCCTTCCTTACTGCAGGGGCTCTGTGAACAGAGGGGCGAGGGTCTGCAGACCTGGCAGAAACAGTCCAGAAGCTGCCACAGGAACTCCACGGGCAGAATGTGGGTGGAAGGGTTTCCTAAGCAGCTCTGACGTTTCCAATACAAGGAGAAATGGACCTGGGAAGAGAGAGGTGCAATGTTCAGTTGTGAGTGTGATTTAGAGTGATTATCTGTTTAGTAATAACTTTCCATGGCAGAGCCTGGCCAGCCACCCATGGCATATTCAACATGCTAAAAACAGTAACAAGTCTCACAATGGAGACGTGACTGGTGCCCGCTCGAGCAAATCGATGAACAACAGGATGACAGACAGTGCTAATAACTTTCAGTGACTGTAGCCTTTTTAAAAGGAAGAGATGGAAAGTGGTAAAACACTCAAATCATGTCATCCCTTTGTTCGAAATCCATTGGGGAGATATTTACTGAAGGACTCCTTTGTCTTAGAAACTGCTAGATTCTGAACCTGGGATATGAGAGTTTCTGCCCACAGCCCCTTTTTCTCAGGAAATCTACAAATTAATACCCAAAGTTGGGGGTGGGCGGGGTGGGGGGGATTGGAAGCTAGATAAAAGATTCCACTTTTGAGCTAAAACAGTTGCACAATGTCTTCACTTTGAATACTAAAATGTATGCAAATGAGAACACACCTTTATTTTTAGTGGGGATAGGGCTTTTCTTCTTTGAACTTAGCATTCCTTTCCCCAGGCTTTTACAGTGTCAACAACATGCGTTTATATTTTATGTAAGAAGGATGTAACGGGCCAGAGCAATAGTACAGTGGTGCTTGCTTTGCAGGTGGCTGAACTGGGTTCAATCTCTGGCACCACAGATCATTCCCCAAGCCCCACCAGGAGTGAACCCTGAGTGTAGAGCCAGGAGAAGGCCCTGAGAACAGCCACCATTTTAAATACACACACACACACACACACACACACACACACACACACACACACATGAAGTTACTTTGAAATTTTGTAAAATAAAAAGTTATATGTAATTATACGTGTGTGAGTACAGTGATGCTCAGAGACCATGCAGCATGAGGACCAAACTCAGGGCCTTGTACAAGCAAGGTGTGTGTTCCAGTGAGCCACCTCCCTGCCTCGGAACTTTGTTGTAATTAAGATTTCCTAAACGTGATTGTTTTCATGCATCTTCTATTGTCTCTAAGCAGCATAATTATCATGGGAGGTAATTGAGCCTTGAAAGAAACCTTTTGGGACTTTGATTTCAATGACATTAAATGCACAAGGCCCCTCTCCACATGTTTAGACGAGCCTCAGGCATGAAGGTACTGGCAGAGGAACCCAGGTGTGTGGGACTCGGGCTGAGACCTGATAGCCTAGTTCTCCCTCTGGGTCTCATTCCCCTGACACTGAAAGAGCCTCCAGTGCAGCATCGTTGGGAAGGATGAGTAAAGAGAGGCTCCGGAAATCTCAGGGCTAGGACGAATGGAGACATTACTGAGACTGCTCGAGAAACTTGACTATCAATGAGATGATGATGATGATGATGATGACGTTAAATATGACGGTGAAGACAATTAACTTTCCATGAATGGCTTTGCTCTGTTCTGAACAGATTGGATGGTGACTCCGTGAAAAAGAAAACCAGTGACTCCAGATAAATAACAACTGGGGTGAGAGAGGTAATGGGGGAGAGAAGGCACATTCCTTTGCCACATCCCAGCTGGGTGACTGGAGGTGCTTAAGCCTTTGGAGTCCTGTTTTCTGTGTCAGGTTCCTGATTGGCAGATTTCAAGAGAAGGGCTGAGAACAATCAGGGAGACGGACACCTGCCTCTGAAAGAGCAAGTTGCCCACTCTCTACTCCAAACCCAGCCTCCCACTGTTCTACCACCTTCTAGCACCTTATCTCCCACGAGGCCTCCAGAAAGAAGATCCAGCAGTTCCCCTAACAGTGGGAAAATGACCTGGACCACGTGAGGGAAACCACTCTGGATGAAGATAATCTAGACATTGCCTCATGTTTACAAAGCTAGTGTTACAGCGGGAGTGAAGAGGGAAGTGCCAGATAATCAAGATCTCTGACTGGGCATCCCACAAAACAGCCAAAAGAGTGGGGAGAAGACATATATATATGTACATATATGCACATATGTATACATACATATATATATGGACTGGAGCGATAGCACAGTGGCTAGGGTGTTTGCCTTGCACGCGGCCGACCTGGGTTTGATTCCTCTATCACTCTCGGAGAGTCTAGCAAGCTACTGAGAGTATCCCGCCCCGCATGGCAGAGCCTGGAAAGCTACCAGTGGCATATTCGATATGCCAAAAACAGTAACAAGTCTCACAATGGAAACGTTACTGGTGCCTGCTCAAGCAAATAGATGAACACAGGACAACAGTGCTGCAGTGATATATATATATATATATGTATATATATATACATATATATATATATATTTATATATAGACACGACAGAGAGTCTCTTGCCCCCGCGCCTGACTGTCTGTCTTCCCCAGGGCTCATCGGAAGGGGTGGGCTTCAGTTTCCCTCCCTGCTCCAAGCAGAGCTTCTGTCACTGAAGACCTCCTAAGCTAGCAATAGCCATACTCAAGGTCCCTCTCCACACGTTTGGACGAGCTTCACGCATGAAGGAACTGGCAGAGGAACCCAGATGTATGGGATCCAGGGCTGAGACCTCCAAGTCTGCTCAGATTGGGACTGGGCCTCTTCCACCCAGATTCCCCATCTTCCAGTAGCTAGGAGATCACACCCAGGGACTGCCCCCAGAGCTGTGTAATCCCACCAATGGCCAACATCCAGAGACTTTAAAACCAAGCTCCCAGAAGTGCAACATTTTATGGCCTAGTTCTCCCTCGGAAGAGCCTGGCAAGCTACCGAGAGTTTCCTACCCACATAGGAGAGCCTGGCAAGCTCCCCGTGGCATATTCATCAGCCCAAACCAGTAACAATGATGGTCTCATTCCCCTGGCCCTGAAAGAACTTTCAATGCAGCAGCATTGGAAAGGATGAGTAAAGAGAGGCTTCTAAAAATCTCAGGGCTAGGATGAATGCAGACATTACTGAGACCACTCGAGAAATTTGATGATCAATGGAATGATGATGATGATGATGATGATGAGTTAAATACAAAATCATTTCATCGTGGATTTAAATTAGTGAATGTATGATTTTCTTTTCTTATGTGATCTTGACTATATAATGCATCTTTATTTCTAATTTTTGAAACGTTTTACTTTAATTTTTTGGGGGGTGTCTCCTCCTGCCTAGCTGCTGGGGGGTGGGGCTGGAGGCTGTCCCCTACTGCTCAGCGGACCTCGAGGAGCCTGGACTCAACTACCGCCTTCTCCATCCCACAACCCACTGAACTTTGTCTTAACCTAAAGTTTTATCCTTTGATATGGAACAATAAAGCCCCACGAATATCTAAAAAAATCTTTGGGAAAAAGAAGTTGGGTAGCATCACCTTCCCCAACTTCAAACTCTACTACAAAGCAGTAGTAATTAAAACAGCATGGTATTGGTTTAGCAACAGACCTGCACACCAATGGAACAGAGTTGAATATCCTGTCACGGACCCCCAAATATATGGCCACTTAATCTTTGACAAAGGAGCAAGAAATGCAAAGTGGAACAAGGGAGCCTCTTCAACAAGTGGTGTTGGGAAAACTGGATAGCTACCTGCAAAATAATGAACTCTGACCTCTGTCTAATGCCAGGCACAAATGTCAGATCAAAGTGGATTAAAGACCTCAATATCAGACATGAAACTAGAAGGTACATAGAGGAAAATGTAGGCAGAACTCTCCATGACATTGAAGCTAAACGCATCTTCAAGGATGAATTAGCACTGACCATGCAAGTGGAATCAAACATAGACAAATTGGACTACATCAAACTAAGAAGCTTCTGCACTTCAAAAAAAAAAACAGTGAGCAAAATGCAGAAAGAGCCCATAGAATAAGGGATAAACACAGGATATATACAAGGCACTAGTAGAATTTTATAAAAAAATAACCTCCAACCCCATCAAAAAATGGGGATAAGAAATGAGCAGAAGTTTCCTCAAAAAAGAAATTCAAATGGCCAAAAGGCACATGAAAAAAATGCTCCACATCCCTAGTCATCAGGGAGATGCAAATCAAAACAACAATGAGATATCATCTCACACCACAGAGACTGGCACACATTCAAAAGAAGAAAAGCAATGAGTGCTGGTGTGAATGTGAGGAAAAAGGAACAATCTTTCACTGTTGGTGAGAATGCTGACTGGTCCAGTCTTTCTGGAAAACAGTATGGACAGTCCTTCAAAAACTGGAAATTGATCTTCCAGATGACCCTGCATTACTACTTCTGGGAATGTATCCCGAGGATGCAAAAAAGCACAGTAAAAATGACATCTGTACCTATGTGTTCATTGTAGCACTGTTCACGATAGCCAAAATCTGGAAACAAGCCAAATGTCCTAGAACAGAGGACTGGTTAAAGAAACTTTGATACATCTACACAATGGAATACTATGCAGCTGTTAGCAGAGATGAAGTCATGAAATTTGCTTATCAATGGATAGACATGGAGCATATCATGCTAAGTAAAATGAGAAAGAGAGGGACAGACATAGAAGGACTGCACTCACTTGTGGAGTATAGAATAACATCATATGAGGCTAACACCCAAGGACAGTAGATACAAGGCCCAGGAGGATTGCCCCATAGCTGGAAGCCTACTTCATGAGAGGAGGAGAGAAGACAGATGGAATAGAGAAGGGATCACTAAGAAAATGATGGCTGATGGCTGGAAGAATCAGTCGGGATGGGAGATGTGTGCCGAAAGTAGATATTGGACCAAACATGATGACTTCTCAGTGTCTGTGTTGCAAGCCATAATGCCCAAAGTAGAGAGAGAGTGATGGGAATATTGTCTGTCATGGAGGCAGGGGGAGGGTGGGAAAGGGGGGTATACAGGGGATACTGGTGGTGGGGAATGTGCACTGGTGGAGAGATGGGTGTTTGATCATTGTGCGATTGTAACCCAAACATGAAAGCTTATAACTATCTCCTGGTGATTCAACAAAAAATTTTAAAAAAAAATGTTGCACGGCCACAAAGGGTCCCTGAGCTTCTGGGAGAAAAACAAAGTTTTATCCTTTGGAGGGGGGAAGCAGGTAACACTTTAAAGGGAATGATGCTGAAAGAACCTTTAAGAAGTCCAACCCTGAACGCCTTTGCTGCATGTGGTTTCAAGTCTTCCAAGCATTAATTACACGAATCCCGACTCTCCATTTAGGTTTGTATAAATATAAACATTTATATACATTTAATCGGAAACATCTAGCACCTATAAGGCAGTCTTGTATTCTATAAGCGCTTTCCTCCGGACCAAGACCAGGACCAAGGAGGATTTGTGATGTGGCTGCCTGGCTCCTAACATATTCTAGTTATTTCCATTGAATGAGAATAAAACACTAAGAATTTTTTCCACTTTCAGGGAGGGAGCCCCACGCTTCTAGGTTCGAGCTCTAGAAGAACCAGGCACATCTTCAACAGGGGTTATAATGCATTCAACAAAGGGGAACACCCACCACAAGAAAGGGGATGTGTGTGTGTGTGTGTGTGTGTGTGTGTGTGTGTGTCTATGTCTATGTGTGTGAGATTGTGGGTGGGTGGAGAAAATCCTGGAAACAGGGAGAAAATAACACTCCTGGCTCGGAAGCTCTTAAAAGTTCTAAGCCAGGAAACCTCCTGCACGGGGCGGGGACTGTGCGAGGCTGGGGGGCGACTCCCTGCTAAGTTGCTCTCAACTTTTCCCTCCCTTTCCACTCCACCCTGCGCCACTGTCCCCCAAACGTGGGAGGCCCCTCGGGGTGGGGGTGAGGGGGGCAAGCCCCGGGCTCTACCTGCAGGGGTCGGAACCCCCGTGGCCTCGGAGGGCACCTCTGCACAGCCCCCCCGCCGTTGCAGAGCGCAGGCCGGCGGCGGCTCGGACCCGGCCCGCGGGGTGCGCGGGGGCGCTGGCACGCGGCTCCGCGTACAGAGCGGGTGGGCTGGGGTGTCCAGGGTGGCACGGGCGCGTCCCGGGGCACCCAGCCCCGGCCCCGGAAAGGCGCGCTGGCCCTTTAAAAGGCCGCGCATCCCCGGGCCGGCCTCCCTCCCCGGGGCTCCAGCTGTGATTGACGCGGGGCGGCGAGAGGAGGCGCCTGGCGCTAACAAAAGTCCGGCGGGCGGCGTTGGAGCGCGGGGCCGCGCGTCTCCTCCCGGCCGGGGCACCCGCAACAAGTGGCCGCCGCCGCGCCCTCCCCGGGGAAGCCGCGGCCGCGCAGGGGCGCCCGGAGGCGGCGGCCCAGCCCGTGCAGGGAGGGGATCGGTGGGAGGGGGGGGCGCATGGGGACCCCGCGGCGGCCGCGCGGCCCCGGGGCGCCCGCCGGCCCCCAGCGCCGCTTCTGAGCGCGTCCTCGCCCCCCGCCGCCGCCGCCCCCCTCCGCCCCCGGCACCTCCCAGCGCAGCCCCGCTCGGAGCCCGAAGGGGGCGCGGGGCGAGCAGCGCACAGCCCCCCCTCCACCTCGTCCTCCTCCCCCTCCAGCCCGTGCCCGGCCGCCCCCCGGGTGGGCGATGCGCAGCTAACGGGCCAGTCGGGCGGGCGTTCCTCGGGCGGCGCGCGCGGCCGGTGCGCCCCAGCGATGCAGTGTCCCGGGAGACGGCGGGCATGACGGCGGCAGGATGGGCGCGAACAATGGCAAACAGTACGGCAGCGAGGGTGAGTGGGGGGGGGGGGCCCTCCCCGAGCTCGCCCGCGCGCCCCGATCGCGCCCCCCGGCCCCGGGGTCTGCGGAGGCAGCCCCTCGCCCTCGGCCCCGGCGCGCCCCCTCTCCGCTCCGGCCTCTCGGCGCTGTCAGCCTGGGGCACGGAGCGCTGGGGCGCCCCGAGGATGCTCGGCTCACCTTGGGGTGGCGGGCAGGGGTAGGTGGGTGGGGAGGGTGTCGGGGGTGGGGTGGGGTGGGGTGGGTCAGGCAGCAGCAACTTCCCGGGCTGTCCCAGGCAGGGCTGCAGCGGCGTTTGTGGCGTGGTTCTGAACCCGGGTGCCTCAACTTTCCTTGGGTGGTCGGGGTTTAGGATGGGGAGGTGGGTTGCGGGGGGTAGGGGTGGGGTTGGGGGCTGGCAGATGCGGGACGACGTGTTTGAAAAATAGCGCTGGGCAAACTTTCCCAGGCCTTTGTGCTCGCGTCCAGGGCACTCTCCTGCAGCAGGAAAAAAGTTCTGCGAGAAGTTCCGTTTCCATTCCCTGCCCGCTGGCCCTGGGCTGACAGCTCCGTGCATCTGAACCCCGACAGCCGTGGCCTCGCGAGCCCAGGCGGAGATGGGGGTGGCGGGCTGGGGGGTGGGGGGCTTTGTCTGGCCCCTCCGGGGACTGGAGACGGGCAAAGGACCATCTGTTATGTAGGGCTGGAAATTGCCCAGAAATATTGCCTGTCAAGTGGGAACTTGGAAGTTGGGGGAACTTTAAACCCCGCCTACTCCTAAAAGGATGATGGGTTGGCTTCTCCCGCGCCCCTCCCCCGCCTCCTTGCAGACAACCTTCGCGTTGTAACCCACATGAACTGCGTGGATCCTGTGCCCGGGCTCCCAGGCAGTTCCCCAACGTTCCAAAGTTGGGATGGTGCTTCTTCCAAAGTGGTGGTGGAGGGGCGGAGGAGGAGTGAAGGACGCAGGGGTGCACTGGCCCCCTGGAGGACCCCTGGTTCCAAAAGGGGGTTCTGAGCCTGCAGCCCGCAGTCTGGCCTGATGCCCCTTAGCTCTTCTTTCTTGCAGCAAATTCCTCCAGTCCTGTGGAGAACTTTTGAGTGGTTCTGTCCCGAAGTGGATCTGTCTCTCCGAATTTGTGTCTGTGTTTGTTTCTCGGCAGCTCTGCGAATTCACAGCAGAAAGCCACACTTCCAAAGCCATATGCGCAAGAACTTTTTGTTTAAATCATTGCTTTCCAGATCCTCATGTTTTGAATTCCATTTATGATATACATATATACACACACATAGACATACTTGGACATGTGTATACGTATACATATACGTGCCTATGTATATTTCTTGGACAGTTATGTGTGAGAGGTTTGTAGATGTATATTATATATGTGTACATCTACATATTTAAAGTTAAAAGGTTGTCTTTTTTAGATAGCAATTGTGAAAGTGCGCCAAAAAAGATTATTGCAGAATCTTGGCTACACCCCAAAACTCCTTGGAGTTAATGTCTTAAAAATGTGTGGAAAATGAAAGATGAAGTCTTCTTACTCCAAGTTATTAAAAAAGGCTTTTAGGGAATGAAGTGCACCCTGATCAATTCTTGGTGTGCAGACAAGCTGTTCCTTGATGCTGGTGGGGAAACGCCACTCCGAGGGGTCTAGAGCATCGGGCTCTGCAGCCGGGACAGACCCCTCCCCACCATGCCTAACCTATTGCAAGTTCTTCTGCCCCAGCCTTCTCAGATTGTTCAGCGTGTGGTGTATGACGACTTCCTGTCTGAACAGCAGCATTTGCAACCCTGGGGAGAGAAAAGGAGAGACAGAAACTAATGTTCTCCAGCTGTTATCCGTAAATGCTACCTCTGCATTTTCACTTCAGCCGGAGTGAAATTTTACTGGCTTCGGGTTGAGATACACTGTGGACTTTTTTTAGGAAAAGGAACTGGGGCTCAGCTGATTGCAGGGGACCAATAGAAAGTCGTGGGAGGTAACTGAGATTTGGCTGGACGATGGCTTTGGGTCTTGTTTACATCTGTTCTCTTGAAAAGCATCAGGTTCTTCCCTGATAGGAGAAAATGGAGAAATGGAAGGAACCTGAACTTGAAAAACATACCTCCCTGCCTCACTCCCCCAGTTTCACTGGGTTTCTCCCAATAAGACGTTTTTATACTTGCAAATAAGTTTGTGTAACTTTGTGACATTGTATTATTGAATGGTTACATCTAGCAAATAAGGTTGTTGAAATTTGTCAGTACAATCTTTTTTTTTTTAAATTAAAAATGCCAAATTTGGTGGGGGAAGGGCTTGGAGCTACACCCGGCTGTGCTCAGGCTTTCTTCCTGGCTCTGTGCTTCGGGGTCACTCCTGGAGGGGCTCAAAGGACCATAGGTGGTGCCAGGGATTGAACAGGGTCAGTTGCTCTGGGAAGTCTCTCTCCGCTCTGATCTTTATATTTAAAAGTAGTTCCCTCCTCTGTGTGATGTTGTTGCAGTGACTAGAGGTGCCCCTGCATTCTCTGGGCATCGTAGGCTTTCGAGGCATTGCTCGTGCAGTGCTCTCTGGGCATTCCACTCACCCATGGCTGGGCTCTTGCACATTCTGGTTCTTGTGCTCTTCTGGGGTTGCTGTGGTTTGCACACATGTGCTTACCAGCAGTTGCACTCCTGGCCGGAGTACTCACATATCTTTACTTTGGGGGCTCTCTGGGGGTTGTCCTTTTGCAGCGTGATGCTCACGTATATCTGCCCGGCTCCCCGAGATCACATGCTCCACCCTGTTGCAGGGTCAGGTTGACAGACAGCAGAACTTGCTGCGTGTGGGTGGTGCTGGGGATCAGACTCATGCCATTGAGCTTGCAAGATAAGCGCTAAATCTTAGCTACTGAGTTATTCCCTGAGTGCTAAAATATAAACTTCTCAGGGATGTAGAAGCAACTCTTAGATATCTCTGCTATTAAAGGATATTTCTATTATTAAAGTAGACATAGCACTGTAGCACTATTGTCCCGTTGTTCATCGATGAGCTCGAGCAGGCACCAGTCACGTCTCCATGGTGAGACTTGTTACTGTTTTTGGCATATCGAATACGCCATGGGGAGCTTGCCGGGCTCTGCCGTGTGGACGGGATACTTTCGGTAGCTTGCTGGGCTCTCTGAGAGGAACGGAGGAATCGAACCCGGTTGGCTGCGTGCAAATATTCTTAAAAATAGATTTTTCATGCAATTTAGGCATGGACTATTTTAGTTAGGTTTTTTTTTTTTTTTGGCATTTTTGGGATCACATCCGGCGATGCTCAGGCGTTACTCCTGGCTCTGCAGTCAGGAATTACTCCTGGTGGTGCTTGGAGGACCCTCTGGGATGCTGGGGATCAAACCTGGGTCAGCCGTGTGCCAGAGAAACACCCGACCTGCTGTCCTATTGCTCCGGCCCCTGGTATGGACTATTTTAGAACACAAGGGGGAAATTATTAATGAATGCTGAGCTTTAGATTGCAGTGAGAGATCACTCGAGAACATTGGTGCTTGTGCTTTAAAATCTGCTGTTGAAGCGTATTTTACCACCACATAGTTGTTGAAACCACCAAAAATTGTAAATCACTTCTCGAATTTATAAGTATTGCTGAAGTATGGAACCGTTGAAAAAGTCTACGTTTCATATGGAATATCTCCTTCTCTTGCTCCTTGAAAAAGCCCTTTTTTGGGAAACTGGAAGAGTCACTGTCATCCCGTTGCTCATCGATTTGTTCGAGCGGGCACCAGTAACAGCTTCATTTTTTAGACTTGTTGTTGCTGTTTTTGGCATATCAAATACTCGATGGGTAACTTGCCAGGCTCTGCCATGCAGGCGAGATACTCTTGGTAGCTTGCCGGGCTCTCTGAGAGGGGCGGAGGAATCGAACACGGGTTGGCCGAGTGGAAGGCGAAAGCCCAACCACTGTGCTATAGCTCCAGCCCTTTTGGAAAACTAAGACAAAATATCTTATTCCCGAGGTCTATCTCTCTCTGCAGGTGCAAATGGTCTGAGACTTCCCCACTGCCGTAAGAGCCCCCTTGCCCCCCATCTCACTTGAGAGAAGGTCCAGAACACTGAATCTTGAGTTCCGCGTGGAACCAGTGAATCTTTGAGCTTGTGTTTGAAGCGGGAGAGGTGTTCTTGTGTAGCGCTCAGGGAATCCACTTGGTAGTAAATTTGATTCCAGCTTCAGTGTAGATACTGAGAACTTGTTTGGTTACCCCCAAATCATGGGGAGAGACATTCATTCCTGGCATTATTTCTCAGCTCTTCTTCATTATTGTTATGTTTTGGTTGTTGTTATTCTTTTGGGAGCCACTCCTAGCAGTGTTCTGGTCTTACTTTTTTGCTCTGTGCTCAGGGAACACCACTGGCAGTGCAATGGGGACCACTGGCATCGCTGAAGATCAGAGTGAAGTTGGCGGCATGCAAAGCACATGTGTTAACATCTGTGCAGTCTCTCTAGCCCCAGTTGCCTTCGCCATATCTTGCTCTTATAATACCACAACAGAACTTGCTGAGGAAGATTAGCCTTGGGTAGACCAGTTAAACTAAAAAGCTAACTTAGCACTGTTATTGCCCAGAAATCAGTCAGTGCCCCTTTCCCTGTATCCCTTATAACTGCCTTCCTCATTCTAACTCTTTTTTTTTCCAACACGGAGTTCGGAAATATCTGCTTCGCTCCCCTATTCAAGTTATGTGTAAACCACTCCTGGGCTAGCCCCAAGTGCTCTGTGTTCCTTAGTGCTTAGGGGCTGCTCACATTAATGATTTAATGTGCAGCCCCGTCCCTCCCGCTTTTCGCTTGTTGGTAGAATCAGAGGGTGCTCTTGGACATCGTCTCCCCGCCTTCCCTGGTTGCTCGCTTTCTAGAAACATAAGCGGATGTCGAAATGATTAGTCTGTTCTGGTAAATTATTTTATGGAGGGCTGTTTTTTCTCTTTATCTTCTTTCATAAAGTGTAAGTTACAGTGCGTGCACAGAAATCTGGAGAGTGAGTCGGGGTGATCCAAAGCCATTAGGACCATTAGCTTTGACTTCAGTTAAGCCAAATAAACAAAGCGTGCGGCTCAAGTCAAGGGCGACTCGCTACTTTCCCTGCCTTTTAAGGGTCTGAGCCTCACCCTTACTCGGGGGCTTCCCTGTTCTATTTATCCGACTCCAGCGGGTCAGGGGAAGTGATACACGGTTAATAGCTCCTTTGTAAGGGAGCGTGTTGTGAGATGGGAGCTGCTGAGGCCTTCGTGATGGGGTGTGACCCTTGGTAGCTCCGAGGCTCCAGCAAGGGCCTGGGGTCCTTCTTACCATCTCAGACCTGTGCTGTCAGAGGTGAGGGGAGCCAGTTGCCTGCGCACGCATAAATCATCACAAATCTCTCACCACCTTGGGAAATTTGTCTTGAAAAAATAATAAAAGATGGCAGTGAACGCGCATTGAAAGCTTGCTCTATCCAACACGATTCTCAGCCTTTGACGCATACTGACTTGTGGAGCCCTCGAGGCACCCCTATGGGGCCAGCGCTTTGCAGGGGCTCCTCGGAGCAGACGGAGCAACACAGGTGCAGGGAGGATGATCATCTGCAAGCATCCTGCTGTGCACAGAGCTGGACTGGAGACCCAGGACCAAGCCGGCCAAGTCTGTTTAAGCCTCCAGGCACCTCTGTTTTTTTTTTTTTAGGGGGAGTAGGATAGGGAAAAGGGAACACCCAGTGGTGCTCAGGACTTGTTCCTTTCTCTGTGCTCAGAGATCACTCCTGGCAGGGCTGACAGGACCCCGGGTGGTGCCAAGAGTCAAACTGGGGTTGGCCACATGCACGGAAATCACCTTAACCCCTGTCCTATCTCTGCTGACACAGGAGTCCCTTTCCCATCCATTCAGCTAGTGACTGAATTAACCGTGACTTCTTATTTCCTAATCAGTGCCAGGAACTCTCCTAGATTCTTTGTCAGAACAACAGAGCAGATGAAGATACTGCTTCTGTGAACTTGTGTGTGTGTGTGTGTGTGTGTGTGAGAGAGAGAGAGAGAGAGAGAGAGAGAGAGAGAGAGAGAGAGAGAGAGAGAGAGAGAGAGAGTGAGAGAGAGAGAGCATGAGAGAGCGAGTTGAGAGAGAGTACAGGGGAGTTAGACCAAGAGAGTGAGAGAAAGTCAGTGAAAGAGTGAAAAATGGCATGATAAAATGCATGTTTTCACAAACAGTAATTTAGTAAACCACGTTGGTATGTTCTGAGGAGTCAAGGTCCTCAGTTTTTGAAAAGGTGTCTTGGGGATTCTCAGGAGTCAGAAGAAAGAGGGTGCTGCAGGGGCTGGAGCGATTGCACAGCGGGTAGGGCGTTTGCCTTGCACGCGGCTGACCTGGGTTCGATTCCCAGAATCCCATAGGGTCCCCTGAGCACCGCCAGGAGTGATTCCTGAGTGCAGAGCCAGGAGTAACCCCTGTGCATCGCCAGGTGTGACCCAAAAAGCAAAAAAAAAAAAAAAAAAAAGAGGGTGCTGCAGTTTTAACTACACCAGTTACCATGAGCCTGACGGAAAAGTTGCCATTTAGAAAAGGGAAGAAAGAAGTAACACTTGAGAATCTAGGTTGTATGTTGGCTGCTACTGTGTTATAGCAAGGATTGGGGGGGTGCATAGATCATTATTTAATGCCAGAGTAACATCAATAGTGCTCTGTAAGTATAGCTCATTGGAGCAAATTGCCAGTGGATTTAATGAGTATAATATATATGTACATATATACATACACATATATGTATTTACCTCAGCTCTTTGCTTATATGTTTCTTTCAGTCACACCACATGCTTTGGGACTGATTTGGTGAAGTATTGGGGTCTAGGACCTGATTTTCATGATTTGACCAGGGGTCAGTAACGCCTGACGTACTGGATCTGTACATATTGGCCTGGAAATGCCTCTGAATACCTTTGTGATTCTGAAATAGACATAGGCTTTATGCTGCCAGTAAATGATTTCATTTTGATGAAATGCAAAAGATAAATGATTCTGGTTCCACTGTTCAGTTCAAATCACAGAATTGGTGCTGCAAACAATACTGTCTTTGGTCTGGCAGTAAGATGTTTTTAAAGATTTGGGGAATCATTTTGCATTTTTAAAATCATGGGGGGGGTAAGAAAGAGAAGCAACTTTTCTTCCCCTTTGGGAATCAGTTTATGTAAAACTGCCATAACTCCTGCTCCTCCTGGAAAGAGACGAACTTTTAAGCTGCCTTTTTTTCCTTTCCGGAATGTTGGTGGCCTTGCCACCTTGCCTTTAGCCTTTATTACGGTGACTCTGGAAACTGCTTGAATTGCTCTATTTGGCTGTTTGACTGGTGGAACCTCTGGGCCTAAAGTATCATGTTAGGGATGTATTAAAAAATAAAACAGCTTCTCTGAGTATTGAAAGGAAGACATGAAACTTAGAAGCTTGATGTATCAAAAATGAAAGAGCTGTTAGGAAGAAGATTCAATTTCTGTGGGATGCAGACGGGCATGAGTCATTCTGAAGAACGCATAATGATAATAATCACGATCACGATAGCCTGTTAATCACTGATTTCTCGGGAGGGCCCAGTAACATCTCATTTCATCCTTTCCCTGAGATCTTAGAAGTTCATCTGGACTCGACCCTCCTAACTATATTGCACTGGGGGCTCTTCAGGCTCATGGGAATGAGATCCAGCTTGTTACTGGATTTTGCATATGAATACACCATGGGAAGCTTGCAAGGCTGTCCCATGTGGGCAGGAAACTCTCAGAAGACTGCCAGTTTCTCCCAAAGGGAGAAGCAGGCTAAAGATATCCCGCGGCTTCTGAGAGCTTGCTTTAAAGTCTCTCTGGATGTTGGCCGTTGATGGGATTACACATACCTGGGTTCCTCTGCCAGTACCTTCATGCATGAGGCCTGTCCGAACGTGTGGAGAGGGGCCTCGAGCATGGCTGTAGCTAGGTTCCGGTGGTCCTCTGCCGCCGGGAGCTCTGCTTGGTGTGGGGAAGGAAGCTGGAGCCCATCCCCTCCTAGGGGCCCCCGGGAAGACAGTCAGGCGTGCGGGCAAGAGACTCTCTGATAATAATAATAATAATAACAACAACAAAATAATAATAATAATAATAACAAAATAATAATAATAACAAAATAATAATAATAATAAACTCTAAATAAATAATAAAACTCATAAAAATAAAGCTTTCAGAGTTTTCCACATCTGAGATAGGTTTCCTGGTGAGCAATAGAATCCTTGAAGCTGGTAAACTGGCAGTTGCATAAAGGATGTTGGACTAGAGATTTCTTTATTGAGTGGAGGAGGGGCTTTCAGTACAGGTCCCTTCACTGGGTTCCTCGTCAAGCACCTATAAGGTGCCGTGAAGTTTGTTGATAAAGGGTGGTTGTTTACTGTGGTTGTGTTTCAGGAGGTAATTTTAATCTTAATGTTTCTATTGGAATAACACTGTATTTCAACAATCCATGAAGTGGCCTGTGGTTATCCTTGTAAATCAGCATCTCTCTGTGTGGCTCTTTGTTCACAACCACAAACATTTCATTTCTCTCCTTCACCATACAATCCACCTTCTTTTAAAAGAGTTCTTACTCTTTCTAATTGAGATTGCTAATGTCCCCTCTCAATGTGTTTGTGCCCTTTAGTTGCTTAAAAGTGTTTCCGTGTCTTTCATGAAGCCAATACACATATTCCGTCTCTGTCACTGGTGTCAGTGCCTATTGTCCGATCTGGATATTAATTGGAAAATCTACAGTGTTTCCCTGCCTTCCGTGGGATATAGCTCCCTGGTCAAAGAATCAGGTTTAAGAAACAATTTGCTCTTATTTTCAGAGGTATTATGGGTTCTGACTCTACCTATGCTTTTAGTCTTACTTCTGTTTATTACCATAAAACATCAACGTCACTCAGTCTTAAAACAGGACCCTGCATTGTGCTGGGGTTGAATGTCTGGAATAAATGTTTTCAGTCGAAGTGTCAGCGTTTGAATCGGTTCTGCTGGACAGTGATATTTGATCAGAAGCTCCATATTGACTAGAACCAAAGAAGGACCATATTTCCCTCAGAATTATGATGTGCTTTGATTGAGCCCAGACAGGGCAGTTATTCTCTCATGGGATCATAAAGTCCATATCAACTGACTTGTCCAGAATGTAGCTTTGTTCTGGGTTCTAGTGACAGAAATGTACTCACTGCATTATTAAGACAAAATCAGGCTTGTTCTGAGGAAAGTTAACATTTCACTGAGAAACGAGACAGGCTAGTGATGTCAGAACAAGATCGTAAGTGCGAATTCTCAAGGGGGGAGACCCCACTTCTCTTCCTGTGCCAAGTATGAAAGTGATAGGTGAGATGTGGACTCAGAAAAGTGTGTGTCTTTAATGTCAGTCTTGTCCAAAGCCTGCAATTCCTGGAAAAGCTAATGGATGCAAATGTTTTTGAAAATAGCAATCAAATAGGTAACTGGGGAGAGTACTAGCCACAGATCTTTGGGAGATATTTCTTTGAATGTAGAGACATTTCCTAGGTGTCCCTGAAAACCTCCCTAATTCCAATTCTCATAGCATTTATTTCATGGAAAGTGAGTTTGTAGCCTGTGGATTTCGTATGTGAGATCATGGAATGGTTCAGAAAGGCCAGACCAGGTCCTTCTCCAGCTAATCCAGCGGGGGAGACTAGAACCCCTTTGCTTGGGTTACTTAATACCCTAAAGACAGACAACTGCGACACTTCTGATATGAATCATTCAGGAATCATTTCTGGGCTTTCCTCAGCAATGCAGTGAACCAGGAACACACGCTCCAGACCGTACCTGTCCCATGCCTGAAGCAGGGAAGACTGTTTCTGGAGCGTAAATCTCTATTAGGTCGATGTATTAGATGTGCCTGTTCTATCAATGCCTGTTTGAATTCAAAACCCATCACCAAATGCAAACCAGTTGTTAACACTGCATGAACTCATAATTGTAACTTTAGAAGCCCTGAGCAATGTGTAGAAATGTTATTAAAACATTTTTTGTTTGCTACCCTTTCTGTGGTAAATTCCTTTTCTGCATTTTTCAAGCAGATGGAGCAGCAGAAAGGGAATCACGATTTCCAGGGAAAAATATCCGGAATTTTTCTTATACTTGTGGACTGACCTTCTGGCTATGTGGAACTTCACTCTGTGGCAAGGTGGAGAGGTAGAGGAGGCAGGGGGAGATTGCTTATATGAGCTTGGGGCCTCTTGAGGGTTCAGTGACTATTTCAGCCTAATTGTGGGCACATATGAGCTATGTCCACAGGCTATGGCCAGGCCATGTGTTCTGGCTGTTAGATGGATCTTAGATCTCAGGAGGAACTGGCCAGATACCAACAAGTGGACTATAAGGAACAACCGAAGTGTTAGGAACATGGTGTAAAGGACAAATTCAGAGGTCTGGGGAATGAGAATATTTCTTGTCCTCCAGCGTAAAAAACTGAATTAATGTTCTGCTTATATCTCCTAACGATAGTGCAGCTCATGAAACATAACTGATTATTCCTGGATGTTTGCAAGGCTTGGCTTGTTAACCAGGCTTATTATGTTCGTGACTATTCTGTTTTATTTTTGTGATGCTGGGGACCTCACCCATGCAAGCCAAGTGCTCCTACTTGAGACTGACCATACTCCCCAAATGAGTTTTTTATTAATTTTTATTTTTAAGTTGTTTAACCTATCACCGTGAGGTACAGTTCCAGACTTACAAACTTCCGTGTTTACGTTTCAGTTATACAATGATCTAGTGCCCATCCCTTCACCAGTGCCCATTCTCCACCACCAGTGATCCCAGTATCCCTCCCACCACCCCACCCCACCCCAACCTTTGTGGCATGTGCATTTTCTTCCCAAATGAGTTTTTTTAAAAAAATGTTTATTTTATTGAATCACTGTGACAAAAATTACAAAGCTTTCAGCTTTAAGTTTCAGTCATATAATGATCAAACTCCTATCCCTTCACCAGTGCACATGTTCCACCACCAAGAACCCCAGTATACCCCCCTCCCACACCCATCCCCCAGCCTGAGTGGCTAATGATCTTTACTTTATTATCTCTATACTTTGAATACATTCAATATTTCAACAGAGAACTCACTATTATTATTTGGAATTTTCCCCCAAGACTCAAACCTGCTGAAAAGGCATCATTGGATAATTTGTTTTCCATTGCTGAGAATGAAGATTATATGAGCTCTTTGGTTTTGGATTTCTGTTATTTCAGCTCAGTTCAGAGTCTAGAGGCATTCCTATCAGAAGTCGCGGGGTGCCAAAATGGGTTAGTAGACCTCTCGGATCATAGTCTTTAAGGAGCAGAGGGGCCGTGCATGCGCAGCTGCTCGGGATGTCATCTGGGCGGAGAGCATGCCAGTAACACCCCCACCCCATGATCTCTTGGCGCGACAAGTCACCGTAAACTCATACCTCTGGGTTGTGAGTTCTAGGAAGTGGCGGACGCCACCTGGGCATTGCTGCTGTTGCTGCTGCTGCCGCCACCGCTGCTCTCTCCCCCGTAGAAAGAAAGTGTTGAGAGAGAAAATCCTTCCCCCTCCCCAGGCGGCATGGGGTTGTAGCTCAGTTCACAGTCTAGATGCACCAAATGAGTTTTAATGAACAGTGTTAGTTAGCAATCACTGAGGACTTTCTAAGTGACCTTTCCTCCCTGAGCACCCCATCACACTCCTTTGCCTTAATCGTGACATCCAGAGATGGCAATCTCATTTTACAGATGCAGAGTGAGAAGCTAGGAGCCTGGCTTGTGCCCACGGCAGGTGCGGGGACTCATCACTTCAGAAGTCCTGCGGCTATGTTGGCATTCTCAGTGTGCCCGTTACAGCCTCCCATTTCATTTATTGCAGCCCGAATCTATCCCAGTCTCAAGAGTAGCAGTGACTGGGAAGTAGCTGTTACGATGAAGGAAGTAACGCCCTGCAGCCCGTCTCGAAACCACGTCTTCAGTGGCAATCAGTGCAAGCGACTGCTGGGGCTCCAGGCAGGTTTTCCTCCCAGGGGCTGGCAGGACTCTACTTCTGGTCCCATTGAGGTTGGCTGTGAACAGGTGGCTTGTCTTTGCAGTGGAGCTTTCCTCTGATCTGGCAGTGCTCAGGGCTTATTTCTGGCTCTGAGCTCAGAGATCACTTTAGAGTAGTGTTTGGAGGACCGTAGGTGTTGCCAGGTATCGAACTGAGTTGGCCATGTATATGCAACACAAACACTCTAATGTCTGTCCTTTCTCTTGGGCCCCACAGTAAAGCTTTAGGGGGCAATGAAGCACTCATCTCATTCTCATCCTGTTGTGACACTGTCCCTCCACGGGAGCATCTGCTGAGATACGGGCACCATCAACCTATGATGAGCTAAGGCTTGGCCATTCAGTGTGGGAAATCCAGTGGAAGAGGGATTCCAGTCAAGTGCTATTTGGTAAACCCTTAAAAACAGGAACAGCAGAGGCTGGAGAGATAGTCCAGCAGGTAAGGTGCTTGCCCTGTGTGCCAGAGACCAGGGTTCAATCCCCAGCAATGCATATGACTCCTGGTCACATGACTAGGATGATCCCTGAGCATAGATATGTAAGCTGTGAGCATAGTTAGGTATGACCCAACTGATCAACAAACACCCTAACACAACTAATAGCACCTCCCCGCCCCCCCCACACAAGGGACAGTTATAGACTCATTGATCAAAACTAGATCTTTCAAAGAAAATTTTTCTGTCATTTAATTCTTTCAAGGCCACATTAACCTTGACGAGGCAATAATCTGACAGATTAGCCAGTACTCCAATGTCTATAATGACCATAGCAGTAATTAGTTAGCATGTTCTATAGTGGGGAAAGTGCAGAGGGAAACTTAACTGAATTTTTCAGACCACATTAACTTTAATTTTTAGTTTGTTTTTTCTTTTTTTTGGGGGGGCACACCTGGTGGTGCTCAGTGTTTACTCCTGGCTCTGTGCTCAGGGATCACTCTTGGCAGGTTTGGGGGATTATGGGGTGTAGGGGATAGAAACTAGATGGCCATGTGCAAGGCAAGTGCCCTACCCACTGTCACTCCAGACCCCAAATTTTATGAACTTTTAATAGAGTTTTGTCCCAGGATGTCATTTACCTGAGATGGCTTAGTACCAGCTCTGAAAAACAAAAGCTGTTTCTACTTCCCTCTGGTTCCAAAACCATGGATTTGAAACAGCTCTTAAGACGGGGAATTATTCCAGTATGTGTTTGCAAATGTGCCCCTCTCTTTTTCCAGCCCTTGGGAGGCTTCTCCATGGTATCTATGAAATTGCTTTGAAGACTAGAAAGCATTTCAGTAATTCATCTCATTTGTTGCCACAGGGATTGTGGAAGGGGTGTTTATCATTATTTTCAGTCCCTAGGTCAGAGAATCGAAGTGATTGGTCTTGATTTTACAATGAAGATTAGTCGGGCACCGTCAGCTACTAAATACTGTATTCTAAATTCCATATGCCCTCAGATGCCATTAAATGGTACAAGGTAGAGCAAAAGAATTTGGTCATGTTAGAGAAACTGATAGGTAGTTTTGGGGGAGTTGTTTTTGGGTCCCCCTAAGGTGCTCAAAGCTAACTCCTGGTTTTGCATTCAGAGGTCACTCCTAGCGAGCTCGGGGGATCATATGGACTGCCGGGATTGAACCTGGGTTGGATGTGTGCTAGGCAAGCACCCTCCTCGTTATACTAACACTCCCGCCCAACAGGCACTGTTGAATATTCTACACTGCTTAGGCCCAAGGATTAAAAATGGAGATCCTTGAAATGCTTTTCAACTCTGCTGGAACTAGAGAAGCCTGGGTCGCCTACGAATTTCTGTGGGGTGTGCTACAGGGTGTGGAGGGGAGGAAATAGGTCACAGAATTCTGCAGCAGCATGAGGAGCATCTGTATGTCGATAAAATTGTAACAATGAGAATGCAGACAAAATTATCACTAGATAAATGTTCATGACAAAACTAACAGTTTTCATTAGTGTGTACTTCCTCATTGATGCAACTCAACTGAGTGTGGGTGTGTGTTTCCCTCTGGAAATTTCCATTGAGGATGCTTAGAGAACTTTCAGATCCATTTTTTCTCCCGAAAAGATCATGAGAACCAACTATAACATGGAGAACCCTCAGCATCCTTGAGCCCCATTTTTTTAATCTCCTAGTATCCTCTGCTATTGAATAATTGCATTGATCAGAGGTCTTTGAGAGTGTTCATGGGGCTAGTTCATTAAGATGAGTTGATACCAGTCTGTTTCTGCACCTGTTGCCTACATGACAGTGGGGAGACTTCCTGAGCTCTGGAACCCCTGGGAATTGCTCATGGTGGGTTGAGTAGCACCTAGGGCTCTGGGCACCCCCAACACATGTGACTGGTTACATCTCCATTTTGAAAAGCGTCCTTTCCAGAAGATTCCAGAAGTCTGGAGCAACAGTACAAGTTCTACGGCATTTGTCTTACATACGGCTGACCCGGGTTTGGTCCCTAGCACCCATGTGGTCCCCACTGAGTCCTGCCAGGAGTAATCCTGAGCACAGAGCGGGATTACGCCCTGGGCACTGCCAGGCATGGCACAAAAACAAAATCAGAAGCTGTGCAGTGTTCAGGGAGGTAATGCTGGGGCCCGGGTAAATAGTACAGTGGGCACAGCCAATCTAGGTTTGGTCCTCAGCATCCCTTATAGTTCCCTGAGCACCACTGGGAGTTATTCCTGAGTGCAAAGCCAGGAGGAACCCCTGAGAATCACTGGGTGTGGCCCCCAAACAACAAAAAAGGTGCAGTGCTGTTGCATTGGGGAAAGGGGAAAGGCAGTGGGGGACCTGGGGTTTCTTTTGAAGAGTTTGGTGTTAGTTTGGACTTGGTTCAACTCCAAGGAAAGGGAGGTGTGGCAGATACTCCCTACTTGATTGACTGGACAAATGTTTCCTCCCCTCTGCACCCTGTAGCACAACCCATGGATAGACCCTCAGGGCCTCATGTATGCAAGGTGCTCCACTGAGGTACATTCCCAGTCCGAATATTCTTTCCCTTGACACATAATATATGCTTAGGGCAGGGCGTGTTCTGGGCATTTTCTTTGAGATTTCTGTCATTCAAGCAGGTGGGAATGACAAGCAGCTCCATGTGTGTGTTGGGCTCTCTTAAATATAAGATGTGCTACTTTCGATAGAAATCATTGGTACAGGACCAGAGCGACAGTACAGTGGGAAGGACATTTGATGACCTGGGTTCAATCCCAGACATCCCATATGGACCCTTAAGAACTGCCAAGAATAATTCCGAGCACAGAGACAGGAGTAATCCCTGAGCGTCAATATATGTGGCCCCCCCAAACAAACAATGAGTGGATACCAAAAGTCACTGAGGTCCAGTCATTGTGGTGAAATATGCATCACGTCTCTTTGGCCTTTACTACTTTCCATTCCTTTCACTACAGTTTACTCAGATTTTCTGTCTTTTCTCTCTTTGTATTTATTTATTGTTCATCCCATCACATGCTCAGTCTGTTGTCAATATAATTTTCTCACATAGTAGGTCTTAATATATTTTTAAACAAATAAATTAGGGGATATCAGTACCCATGGTCTTTATCATATCTGAAAGAAGCTTATGCAAACCCTATTACATTTGTGATGAGCCCTTCTTACACTAGAGCATTCTACTAAATACGAAGATTTCTCTGGACAGACATTTTCTTCTGAGGATATTCTGACTTGCACTTTTACACTTTTAAATATGTAATTGCATCTTAATATTGATGTGTTTAGATGCAAGAGAACTCATATTCTACCCCTCTGGGTTCTTCAGAGAACAAAAACAATCAAACAAGCTTGAGGCACATTGGTAAGAGAAAGAATAAAGAGAACTATTTCATAACATGCATCCATCATGAGAGAGACACGGCGGAGTTGAATAGTTTGTCACCTTATTTATTTTCCCCAAATTCTATTTTCTGAAAGCACCATGAGTCACAATGTTAGACATAGTTGGGTTTTTGACATACAATGTCCCATCACCGATCCACTACCAGTGTCCATTTCCCTCCACCAGGCTCCCTCTTCTACCTCCCCTCCACCCGCCCCCCGCCCCCCAGCCTTCTGCCACCACCCAGCCCTAGCCCCAGCCTGCCCTCTTGACAGGCAGCTTTTAAGTTTGGTCATTAAAATTTGGGTCTCAGGATTTCAGTGGTCCTGACTCTGTGGTTTGGATCTATTTGCTGTTATTCCTCAGCACCACCGATACACCCGAATCCCCTCGAGCCCCCGCCCCGTTGCTTCTCATCTACCTCTTCTCCGCTTCCCCTTCTGTTTCTTTCCTTCTCCCGATACTCCCGGCCATGGGTGACCTGGGCGTCCCCCTTTAAGCCATTGCACCACCACCTTCTTTACATTGTTGAGCGTGGGCTGGAGAGAGTGTCCCGGAGGTGGGCTGCTTGCTTTAGATGCTCTTGTGGCAGGCTTGACCCAGCTTATGGTTCCCTGAGCAGGCCAGGGAGCACTCCTGAGCACAGACAGAGCCAGGGATAGCCCTCGATCCCCACCATGTATGACCAAACCCTCAACGAATCAATAGATTGCTTCGCTGATGCGGAGGACTTGGGAAGAAGAAAGGGAAGTTGGGAAAGGGAATAAAATCAGGCACAGCAAACAGTCTCCGTACACTTTCTCCACTGGCGAGAACATTTCTGGGAGAGTACTTGAAGAGAGACATTTCCCTGTATCACTGTATCACTGTCATCCCGTTGCTCATCAGTTGACTCCAGCGGGCACCAGTAATGTCTCCATTGTGAGATTTGTTGTTTCTGTTTTTGGCATATCGAATACGCCACGGTAAATATATATATTTTTTCCAAAGGTGATTTCCACTCACCCTTCCCATCCCCTTCCCCACAGCCCACAAATGAACTTTTCCCCGAAGGCCTATTTTTGGCCTGCCAGATTTTTTGCTTCCCTATACGCCAAAAAGAGTTTCAAAGGAAAACAAGACGTTTAATTGTTAGCACTGCTGAAGACAATTGCTACTTCCCTGGTTTCAGTGTTGTTGACTTAACTCTGTTCTGTGGTTGAGTAGAAGGAACATTGCTGTGTGTTTTTTATTGAAAATGATCATCTCAGTTATCTTGGGAATTGAATTTATGGGATGATTGAGTTATTCATCTGGAAAACTTTAAAGTGATTCCGTTGTAGACCAGGGAGGTAGCTCAGAAGGCCAGAACACATGCTCCGCATGTGGCATCTTGGGTTTGATCCCTAGCAGCATTGGACCCCAGAGCACTGTGCCAGGAGCCTCCCTGTACATCATATGGTGTGGTCACCTTATAATACTCCCCCCCCCCCCCGCCAAAGCTAGTCTTGAGATTAAAAAGTGTTCTTTTTGCCTTATGTACTCATAGGATTAGGAATCCGTTTCAACTCCTACATGGAGCTACTTACTGCAGAAGGCATTCCTGTCTCTCCCTTTCACTATGCTGGATAGGAAAGTTCCTGTGTGTGTGTGTGTGTGTGTGTGTGTGTGTGTGTGTATGCTGTGATCATATGACTTATAATTGATCTGTCTCTAGCTTCCCAGGCTGAATAAAATCTAAAGGGAAATAATTAGTTTCCTGAGCAATTCAACGTGTTATTGAAATATAGTGAGTATGTGGATACATATACATACACAAGCCCATACCGATAATAGTTTAATATAAATTAAACAAATCCCATTATCCTTCACATCCACATCTCTAAGTGTGTAGACATACATATCCTATAAGGCACTTTTTAAGAGAAGACTAAACTTGAAATGTCAAATATTTTTTTTCTCTAATAGCATGACATCCATTAGAGGAATAACTTCAGGCCAAAGGTTGTCAGAAGACTCACTCGAGCAGAGGCAGAGTCCCCCATATCCCATCTTGGACTTGGAGTGTTTCCATGAATCCACTTGGAACTGTGTTTTACTTTGCCTTTTCAGCCTGAATGCAAGTTTAGCTCAGATGGGTGGGTACAGTGTCTCCTTCGTGGACATTTTAGTCTACCTGACGCTGGGCTGCCTTGACATATGTGTTTGGAAGGGCCAGAGTGTAAATCCATTCACAGGCAGCACTGGTGTGCTCATCTTTGTGTTTCATATTTTTATTTTAATGATCAACAACTGTTCCATTGGTTGGAAAGATCTGTCCCACTTCATTTGGACAATGTCTGTCATACATATTGCATATACTTCAGTGAATTTCAAGATGTGACATTTTTGTCCTTTTGGATCTGCTTTGCTTATTCAATTATATTTTAATAATTTCCTCCATCTTCCATTTCTGTTGAAAGATCTCTCCTGTTGATTACCTTGTGAGCTTGTTTTGTGAGACAGTATTTCCTTGGGGAGTCTTTCTCCGTTTGTGAAGCCATAACAACATGAACTGAGCAATAAAAAGCCAATTCCCTCCCGTTGGTTGTGCTTCAAATCGTCATTTATTTGATACGGGCTAATAAAAACAGGAAAAGGATCATTTTTAAATGCTTTGGTTGGGGCTGCTTTACTTCCAATAAGGAAAATTGCCTCACCAGGGGGAACATGGGTAATAAAGATACAACTAACTGAATAATTGTATTCATGGTAATGTCAAAATCCCCGAGCTGCTGCCTGCAAATCTAATTTAATCCTGGGATGGCTGTGTGTCCACTGCAGTGTGTAGATTAGAATTTTCTGTGGCTGTTGATCACATGTTCTCACTTCACAAAGATTCATTACAAATGCTACCAGAAACTTCGGATATGTAATCCCCCCCACACTCACCCCCAATACTTTGTAAATCTTGAGATTAGCAGCAAAGGGGATTTGGAAAATGGACCAGGAATGAGGTGTGGAATAGAATTGTGTATATATGGGAAAAGTAACCTCTTTTCACCTTATAGAGGGGAAATTGAGGCAGAAAAATGGAATAGGTCAGACAGAGAATAACTCTTTAGTACACTAAATTTGATTTTCTCTCATGATGCTGGGGATTGAACCCAGGAAAGAAGAACTAGTCTTACTGCTGAGTCATCCTGTGCCTTTTTGGAATCATTTCTCTCTCTCTTTCTCTCTCTCTCTCTCTCCCTTGCTTCTTTTTCCTCTTACTTTCAGAAGACTTGAGCTGAATGTAGAGGCTGTTCTTCTTTCCTGCCAGATTAGCCTCCACAGGACTGAAGCTGCCATACCCTAAGCTCCACAGAATCCTGGTCTCTCAAAGCCTGGTGCCTCATCAGAGGTTGCTTTTACCCAGGGTGAGGCAGTTACTCCAGCTGGCTGAGGAGAGGTCCAGTCTGGGTAGTTCTGAAGAGCCATCTTGCTTCACTGCTCTCAGGGACTGATGAGATACTTTATGGCATCTCTACCAGACCATCCCGTGTCCCTGCCCTGTCTGCCTTCACCTGGCCTTTTCCCAAGGGGGCTTCCCAGAAACCTGTCCCTCAAATCCTTTTACAGATGCTTACGGGAGATGGGGCAGTGGGAACGGGATGCTCTTCCAGCAGGACGATGCTGCTGCTGCGAAATCTCTCCAAGGATCCTTCTCTCCCGGGAGGGGAGTCCTCAGCTTACAGGTGAGACAGGAACTGATTCCTGCTGGAGAACCGAATGGAGCTCTTTCACTGGGTAGACTATGACTGCAAGTCTATTTGGCTCAAGGATCTTGTCCAATAATTCTACAGAGCCAGTTGTAATGTTCCCGGTTGCTACTATTCCTGTTAGCTTTGAAGAGCCATCATGGAACTTGTCAGAACTCAGAAATTACTGCAGGTGGGCCTGGAGACCATTTATTTGTCTGCTCTGTGCCTTCGACCCTGGCATGGGAATCATACATCCTCAGTAAGTCCTACATGATCCCATTTGCTGATTATCTGAAGAGCGATCTCCGAAGGTCACAGTGGTTGGTAGTAGAAGAGTGGGGAACAGATAGTGAAGTGGAAACAGATGGTCATAGATATTATTGTCTGAAAATCAGCAATTCTTATTACTCTCTACTGAGAGATTTGGGAAATTGGCAATGCTTGTTACATGATAGGCTAGTACCAAGTAAAAATTCATTAGACAGATAAAACACACAGGACTAGGCTGAATGAATCACAAAGAAAATGGAAAATGACTAAATTAATATGTAGTCTCTTGATCATCCTAAATAGTTTATTAGTCATTTTATTATGCATAAATAATGTTCCATTGGGATTAGCAAACAATCATAATTGGAGTCTCTGTAATCTGGAGAAATTGGGAGTAATTGGAAAACTATTATTCGTTCAATATTATCAGTACTACAAAGATGCAGGTTTTCTAAAGTTTCCTTGGCATAAATAACCAGCTACTCCTTTAGAAAATATTCCTCAACTCCCACTGTCTACAAATTAAGTCAAAATTCATTTATTCTTGGTATATAAACTCCTATGTGTTCTGTAGCCAGAGTCTCTCTCTGATTTCTCTCAGGTGTCTATTTTGTAGGCACCGGATAATCCTGGCCAAACTGGGAAGCATCTCAGAAATATCTGAGACGTATATATTCATCTTTTTTCATGCTCCCCTCTCACCTACAGCTTTTCCCCCCTTAGGAACAACTAAGTTTTAATTTTTTTATTTTTATTTTTTATAAATTTATTTATTGAATGACTGTGAGAACAGTTACAAAGCTTTTGGGTTTAAGTCTCGGTCATACAATGATGAAACACCCGTCCCTTCACCAGTGCACATTTTCCACCACCAAAAACCCCAGTATACCTTCCCATCTCATACCCTCCCCCTGCCTGTGTGGCAGATGATTTCCACATTACTCTCTCTCTACTTTGATTACATTCAATATTTCGACACCAGGCCCACCATTATTATTTGGGATTTTCCCTTAACACTCAGACCTGCTGAAAAGGCAGCATTAGACAGTTTGTTTTCTGTTGCTGATTATGAAGAGCATGTGATGTCTAGCTATCGTGGCTGTAGGATTTTGGAATTCTGAAATTTTAATAATTAAATCTGGAGGGATTTCTACCAAAAGCCGCTGGATTCTGAGTTTTGCTTGTGTGTCTCTGGGATCATGGCTGTTAGCAGCTTGATCAGCAGCCAGAGGGACCATTCATGGGTGGCAACTCGGGGTCTTCACATTAGGTTTTCGGTGCCGGGGCACCCTATGTGGGAAAAGGTGCTGTCCCTCAGCCTATTCCCCCTGCTGGCTCAGTGGCCGACATCTTCCAAAGGCCATTGGACAATCAGGTATGGGCCAGCAGTGACAAGACACTCGGGGACCTCATGGGATGGGGGTGGAGCCCGCCCTGGTACTCCCCCTGCCCCAATGAGACCCCACGTCGACACCCACAAACAGCCTCTCCAGCTACTAGGACAGCTTTTGATCTAGTGTCCATACCTGCTTGACGTGTGTGGGAGTAACAAAGTGATCCTCTCAGCTCCATCCTGAGTTCTCCTTGGCAGAGGTGTGCCCTTGAGAACAGCTCCTCAGGGGAAGCTCTTCTACCCAGAAGTGCTTTTGCTTATTTCTCATGATGTCAATTCTTGGGTTTAATCAGCAGGTTTTTTTTTTTCATTGATTTGCTTGAGCGGGCACCAGTAACATCTCCATTGTGATACTTGTTACTGTTTTTTGCATAGCTGATACGCCAAGGGTAGCTTTGCCAGGCTATGCCATGCAGGCAGGATACTCTCGGTAGCTAGCCGGGCTCTCCGGGAGGGACATGGAACAATAAATGGAACAATAATCCCCCACAAATAGCTAAAGCAACTGGGGAAAAGGAGATGGGAGGCATCACCTTCCCCAACTACAAAGTAGTAGTAATTAGAATAGTGTGGTATTGAATAAAGACAGACTCTCAGATCAATGGAATAGAGTTGAATATCCTGGCAAGACCCTCACATATGTGATCATTTAATCTCTATACTGGCTACCGGACTGTAGATAGATCTAAACCCACAACTTCTGAACTAGGAATTCTAGAAGTTACAGTGTCATCTTTCTCTATCTGCCACTTCTTTCAGCATTTTTTCCTTAATCTGTTTTGAGCTTGGGTGGATGAAGGGCATGTTTTTCATGGACTGCCATCGAGTCCCTTATGCTGGTGAGCAGTGGAGGGGGAAGAGTAGCTAAGTGAAAACAGATGGCTTCTGAGGATGTTTGGGTGGCAGTGATTGAAGAGAAGGCTATGGGCTTCATCAGTGGAAAGAAGAATAGCCAGATGAGTGACACAGAAGACTCATCCTGGGCTCCGCTTTCTGGGTCGGGTGCTTGGGTGCTGTGTTGACCTCAAGCCTGAGACAGATCTGCATTTTCATCTAGTTGGTTCTTGGGACCACGGTTCTTTGACACATCCTCTTGCCTTTGGTCTTCACCAGCATTAAAGAAATGCCTTGGGAGCCGGAGCAATAGTCTAGCGGGTAGAGTATTTGCCATGTATGCGGCTGACCTGGGTTCGATCTATCCCAGGCATCCCATACGGTCCCCCAAGCACTGCCAGGGCGTAATTCCTGAGTGCAGAGATAGGAGTAGCCCCTGAGCATTGCTGGGTGTGACCTAAAAAACAAAAATGAAATAAAAATTTCAAAAAAGGAATTTTAATAAAATAAAAAGAGATCACTTTTCAGGGACTATTAGACTGAAGTTCCTCTAAATTTATCTAAATTACTCTTTCACTTAAATTCATTTAGCCAACAGCTACTTACTACTCTTTTCTGTGAGTCAGCATCCTGCTTGCCTTGACCATGAGATATAATGACTTAAAAAAAAACAGCAAAAAACAACTCAAACAGCCCCAAACACTCATTTGTCCTCTAGGAACTTGGAATGTGTTGAGGAAACAAGAAAAGTAAGGGCTGCTGATTAGGCAGTTAGGGGTCCAAACATCCCAAATTCCAATCAGGATCCTGCTACTTAAATAGCAAATATTTTCTGCACAGCCTCATATTTAAGGTAGCTAAGTTAGAGTCGACCTCAAATGCTACTACATGCTATTTCTAAATTCTCCTGATTTGGCCCTGTAAACTGATGGATTAGCTGCAAATAAATTCTGCCAGAAACTTAGAAAATTGGAAAAAAACAGTTGTTTTTGGAATTCATTTTTAAAACAGGAAATTCCTGTCTATAGCTAGAAAAAGTTGTCACACAAACAACATACGTTCTGCTCTATTTCCCTTTTATTTGGACAATACTTTCAGATCAGCACTTGATGGAGAAAAGTTAGAACGTGGCGTGTTCTTTTGTGAAGTCTTTATTTTTGAGTTTTAACTACAGGAAGGCTCTGAAAAAGAGCCCAAGCTCTCTTTTCATTATGGCAAAAGCAGACTTTCCTGGGAAGTAGAACACTAGTGTATTTGCATTCTTCGATGACAAACTGTCAGTAAGTAGTAACCTGGATGTGTATTTTCTACATCATTTTTTTTTATGTTCAAAAGTTGCTGGAAAAAAATTCTGTTGTTTCAAAAGTTTTCAGTTCAACTTAAAATATTGTTTACATACAAGTGTATGTGTGTGTCTGTGGCGTACATGTGTAGCTAATAGTTTCTATTTAGGTAGTCCCAATATTAAATTAGATGCTGCATATCAGATTCTGTTACGTTTATTTGCTGTCATATTAGTTTGGCCCTCTATGTCCAACGCTCCTGACATTAATTATGCCTGAATGAAATAGAGGAGCTATAAAAGAGTGATATTTTTCTGAAAGAATTTTTTCAAAAATAAAATCCTTATTTAACCAACACAAAAATATGTCGGTTCTTTAAATTAGTATTTTCTCTGTGGGCCTGCAGTGATAATGAAATGGGTTAAGCATATGCTTTGTGTGTAGGAGTCCCAGATTTGGCCCCCTGAGCACTGCTAGGTGCAATCCAGAGCACCCACCAGGTAAGGCTCCAAAACAAAATAAAAATAAAATTAACATTTCCTGCCAATGGAAACACCCTATCCTTCTCCTTCTCTAAGAAGTTTAGGAAATAGAATAAAAATGAGGAAATCTTTTGTATCATTGCTAACATGTTATCCATCCTGATGTGATGTCTTTCATTTTTGCCCGTGGATGTTGAATTTTAAAGTAGGATGGACTACCAAAGAGAGCTTCGTCCAGTGCACAGTTTTGAAATCAAACAAGATGTTTAGCTATCAGATGCTTGGGAAGACAAGCAGTGTGCCTTGGTGGCTGACAGCACAAACCCAAGAACTGGATTTTTCAGGTTTCAAACAGACTGTTACTAATTACGGGATCCTGTGCAATTTAATTCTGTGAGCCTCCACTTGTGCATCTGGAAAATGGAGTCACGAGTGGTTCTTTCTCCCAGAACTGTTGGCGGAGGGATTGGGTTAGTTTCCATAAAGCTACGGTGCCTGACCTGGCACACAACACATTCTTCTTCTAGATCTTTCTTTCATCCAGTATTAATGTACACACATGCCACTGCTAGCTGAATCTTAGCATCTGTGAATCGAAGGTTCACAAACTCATAATATCATTTGCTAGAGTGAGTTTAGGTGACAGAAAGAAGGTGAAGTGGTTATGTGGGAGCCAGTGGGCTTGTGATGGAGATCACAAATCGGTACTATCATCAGTGTCAGCACTGCCACTGGCGTCATCATTATTAGCTGATACACGGCAGAGTTGTAATTCAAAGTGACATCCTGTCCAGCACTTAGCCAATTATTCTATATGGTAGATCCAGGCAATGTTTATACAAAGCAATTGTCACTTTGGGAGAAAAAAAATGTTTAGTCGTTTATTCTGAGCTTACTCTCTTTGGATAGTGCCATTGGATTGAAAACTCTTTGCACACTTGAGTTTTATTATTCCAAGTCCTGTAAGAAGAGAAAATTTCCTACTTATTGGCAAAAGGAGGATAAAGAAAAGCCCACATTCCCCTGAGTGAATGAGTCCCTAGATTTATACATGCTCACAAGCTAAGGGATGGGGAGTGACATTTTTCTTTTATTTGTTATTGCTATATATTTGGGTCAGTTAAACTTTAAATGCCACAACTTCATGTGTGTTTGTGTGTGTGTGTGTGTTGAGCAAAGATTCAGACCTATCTGAAGCTTTTTTAAATAGTAATTAGAAAATAGCTATTTTATTGCTGCTAAAGTTCATCCAAGCATATAGTCTGGAGTATCCCTTTGTGAAGCTGAATGATAAATTCACTCCGGAGAAAAAAGCCCGTGTGAATTTTAAGATGTGTCTAAAGAGAATGCCCCGCAGGAATGCTTAAATGAGGGCTTTTCTGAATACATTTCAGACTTTGACCAGGCATTCGGTTTGGTTGGCTCCTTCGTTCCTATTATATTTATCCTGCTCTATTTGTCTGCCCTGCTAGCCTACGCCCCCCCGCCCCCCATTCCCATCCTTTGCCCTGCTCTGCTGCTCCCTTCTCTCCTGCCCTGCTTCTTCTCCATTCTCCCCTTCTTGCCCTGGCTCCCTCCCTTTTTTCTGTCTCCCTCCAAACTTTATATTTGACTCTTGTCTCCGGGCAGTCTGCCCAGTTGATTTATTTGTTTCTTATAATTGTATACAGATCCTCAGTTTCATGCTTCAGATGGATGTTGCAAATGACATTTGCCTTCTTTATAACACAACTTTTTTTTTTCCTGGAGTTTTTAGGTCTTACACTGTAAATGCAAACTTGACCTCTTCAGAGAGGAGTTTTACAAAACAAAAATTGATTGGCACGCATGCCAAATACCCCCTACATAAAGTTTTCCTGCCCCAGCTTTCTGTGTGATAGAATCAAGATTGTGTCATGTTGCTCGCCTGATTGTTGTTAACTGCTTTGCAGTGATTTCTCCCAGGAAAATATTCTGCGGAGTGTAGTGTTAGGGAAAATAATAGTGTTACTGGTAGTGTGGAAGAATCTCAGGTCCTTCATGTTGAACTAAAAGCTGGAATTTTTTTTAAAGGATGAATGTTAAAATTCTAAATGAATCATGCTTTAGTCTATTTTTATTTTGAGGAAATTATGATTTGTGGCCTTCTATGTTTATGTCAGATTTGGGACTAATTTCTAACATTTTGGGCCTTTCTTTTTGTGTGGCGGGGGAAGGTCACACCAGCAGTGCTCACGGCTTACTCCTAACTCTGTGCTCAGGGATCATACCTGGTGGAACTTGGGGAACGCATGGAATGCTGGGAATTGATTGTGGTTGGCCATGTGCAAGGCCAGTGACCTAATAACTGCACTATCTCTTCCGCCCCAACATGGGTCTTTCTATGGTCATGGTGAGTCTTCCTCATAATTTAGCTGTTATAGATAGAGCACTGTGCACTCGAGTCTCAGCTAGCTCCATACTTATTTAACCACAGTTAAATAAAAGGAAAACATCCACTTCACCAGGAACACAGTTCCCATGGCAAGAGGCAGTCTTCAGTGCTGGCTGTCCTACTATGTGCTGCAGATACAGAGCACTTCCCACTGAGTAGGTCCCGAGCTGTTACAGAGGATCTAAGTTAGGATCAGGGAGACATTTACCAGATCACTGAGTTTATTAAGATAAAATAAAGTCACTTGAAAAAAAAAGAAGCTATAAAGCTACAGTAAATAAAATTGCATTCAGTGATGATTTGAATTCCAGGAATTTTAATCCACGAGTTATATGGATGGAACAAAATTTATGTCAGATCCAGGAGGTGAGTGTCCAAATTGCTCTTTTCCATCAGTCTTGCCAGGTTGCGATCCCTTCTTTTTGGCACCGCGTTACTGTGGCGATCTTGAGTCTGTGTCTTCCAATTGACAGAGCTAACAAAAGGAGCCTGGCTGGGGCCAGGCGTCTTTCTTATAAGTTAAAAACCACCAGGGTTTAGTAGAAATCACATTTGTTCCCACCCAGTTGCTGTGAGCAGAGCCATGTGTGCAGCCCTACCTACAAGCAAGACGAGAAAATGTGGAGATATGTTTGGAAGTATGTGAATACCATCACCATTTGCTGTGGCATCCTGTAAGAATAGGTTTGAGGGAACTACTGATCATTTTTATGAACGTTCAATGTAATAATATGTGTCAGGTGATAAATAAATAATAATTTATTTACAAAACAATTTATAAAATTTATGAGTCACTGTTACTGTCATCCTGTTGCTCATCCACTTGTTTGAGCAGGTACCAGTAATATCTCCATTGTGTGACTTGTTGTTCCTGTTTTTGGCGTATCGAATACGCCATGGGTAGCTTGCCAGGCTCTGCTGTGCGGGCCATATACTCTTGGTAGCTTGCCGGGCTCTCAAGACGGATGGAGGAATTGAACCTGAGTTAGCCGTGTGCAAGACAAACGCCCTGCCCGCTGTGCTATCGCTCTAGCCCTTATAAAATTTATAAATTTATAAAATAATTTATAAAAAGAAATTTCAGGTGATAATGTATTTGCTCTTGTTAATTTGGGCATTAAGGCAGGTGATCTGTGGATTTAACTTTGAGTTTGATACTCAGATTTTATTGTGATATTATCTAAGGACAGGAAATTCTGCTAAACTCATGCAGAGCGTTTTCTACACTTGGACTTTCATTTGCTAACCCAAGTGCGAGTCGCTTATATTTATACTTAGGTGTATTTATACTCAGGTGTACTGTTAAGCTCTGTTCTCACAAACGCCCTCGATGCAGGTGGATTTGAACGTGAGGTCATTGACCCTCTTGCTTCTCCCAGCAAAAGTTTTGACTCAGGCTCAGGCAGTGAAATACTTTAAAGGAATGGATTTTATGGTCCATTAGTGGGAGTAAATGATGTTTTCTTCTTGGAAAGCTGAAGGGCTGGCTTCCATAATGAACCAATAAACCTCTTCTAGAGAAACCTAAGACATTCTTTTCAAATTCAGGGAATTAGAGTCCACTTTCCTTTTTTTGCTCTTTTTGAATTAAAGTGGCAACTGTCTGTGTGCATGTGGGTTCTTACCTACTTACGACTGCTGATCCCTTGTGTTCTAAACTCGAGTCTGGGAAGAAAACTTGGTGTTATTGTCCTCTGATTATAGCTTGCGACAGAAATCTGTGCGAGCAAAATCTTTTTCTCATTCCTAAGTACTGAATTTTTATCTCTTCTATGGTGCATTAGACTCTGTTTCATCCATTTGTCGTAGATTACACTATAATACAGAGATCTCAAAATTGTCAGCTTTAATTTTTCTGTAGCAGTTGTATGCTGTGACTTATGACGTAATTTATGTTCGATCCCATAGAGGAGACCTGTGGAAAGAGAGGGCATCTGGATGGCTCTGATTGGTGGATCTGGGGGGAAGCTCCCCTTGCTCCCAGAGTTGGTGCTGTCCATCATTATATCTGTCCCACTAGTTTTGAGGCCCTGAGAGTACCAGTGTACCTAATATTCTTGAGATCGGCAGAGACTTCTTTAACATCATAAATGTCTGTCATTGCGTATTTTGAATTCTGACCCTGTCACTTATGAGTCTTGTGATCTTGAACCAAGGAAAAGATCCCCTGGTGCCTCCGTTTACCCATATTTATTTATTTTTAAAGATTTTTTTTTTTTTGCTTTTTTTGGGTCACACCCGGCAATGCACAGGGGTTACTCCTGGCTCTGCACTCAGGAATCACCTCTGGTGATGCTCAGGGGACCATATGGGACGCTGGGATTCGAACCTGGGTCAGCCGCGTGCAAGGCAAACGCCCTACCCGCTGTGCTATTCCTCCAGCCCCTAAAAATATTTTTTTAATGAATCACTGTGTCACTATGAGATATGGTTAGTTTCCCCATCGTTAAAGCAAGAAAGTCCTGATAAATTGTGAGGGTAATTAGGAAACTTTTAGATGAAATTAGAAATTCTAGAAGCTGAATTGAAAGTTCTAGGCACATTGTTAATACTCTGTAGGTGGTAGCTGTTTTCTGTATTTATTCATTGTTGTTCTTCCTGTTCCTGGAGCGAGCAGATATCATTGGGCTGCACTAGCTCGAGACAGGGACAAATGGAGACGTTACTGGCGCCCGCTCGAGCAAATCGAAGATCAACGGGAGTACAAGTGATACAAGTGATTCATTGTTGTTACATCTTTATGTAGAAAATAGAGAACCTGTCTCTCTTTTCTTTCTCTTTTTCCAAAGACACTCAAGAAGATGGCTATCTTTAAACATTTTTTTTTTGCTTTGTTTGGGTCACACCCGGCGATGCACAGGGGTTACTCCTGGCTCATGCACTCAGGAATTACTTCTGTTGGTACTCGGGGGACCATATGGGATGCTGGCAATCGAACCTGGGTCGGCCGCATGTAAGGCAAACGCCCCACCCGCTGTGCTATTGCTCCAGCCCCTTTAAACATTTTTTAATCATTTTTCATGACGTTATTAATAAATGACTTTGACACCATCTACTTTTAAAGACACTCAACAATGCATTCTTTTTATAATGGTGCTATAGAAGGAAACCTTTTTTCTTTTCTTTTTTTTCTTTCATTTTTAAGAAGGTCCTAGGAATATCCTTGTATTTCAATGAGGTCATTGAAGTTGGAGAAATCACTGTTGCATAGAAACGGATTTAGGTCGGTGAGTTGTACCTCAGCCCAGTTCTCTTGGCTCTCAGTGGAATATTTTTTCCGTTACACATCTGCATTTCTGTTAATGTGCGTGTATGTATGTGTACATATAACCAAGAGCTCTATCATATAAGAGAAAGGACAGGACCTCTCATTCCTAGTATTCTCAGACACAGAAAGAATCCACAGAACATGGTTTATAAAGAATTTTGAACAAGTTGAGTTTTGTCAGTTGCTCTCACCTTTGATAACCCTAAGTGTATCAATATCTCTTCCCTATAGAGTAGTGCATAAGGTTATTTGAAATGTCCAAAAGAGCCTTTGAACATAGGCCTTGTAACGTTTTAGAGCCTGGAAGCTGGATTTTGATTTCGTGGGCAGAGGACACTCACACACACACACACACGCACGCACGCACGCACGCACGCACGCACGCACGCACGCACGCATGCACATACACACAAATGCAAACACAGTGATTAGTAATGAGTATGAGATCACCCACTCCAAAGTAAAATACTGTTCTGTGTTTGCCGCAAATGACATGAAGGTGGTGAAAGAAATTGGGGACTGAATGAGGTCATCTGCAGTTGGGCAGTGTGCTGCAGGGACCCAGTGTTGGGAGTTGAGTTTCTAGGCAATGTCTAGAGTCAATGGGACTTGGGCTTGGCAGAGAGATTGAGCAGTGGAGTGGGCGGGTGATGGGATGGGCGGTTGGCAGGAAGTTCCACAGAGGGAATGGCTGCAGGCAGTATTGGTGGGCCTGGGGTCTGGGCAGGGAGTTTATGAGGATAATTGACACATTACCCCATTTGCTTATCAGTGCACTCTCCTGAGAATTTTGTGTTATAGTAGCTCATTCACTTACATCTTGTCTGGGGAGAGAAGCAGAGGGCCTGTTTGTGGGAACCAGAAGGATTCCAAAGGCATCTTTTGGTTGCCCTTAAAATTTTGGTTAACATCCAGTCCTGGGAGGAATGATCAAGAAGCCATTTAATCAGTGTAAAACAATGAGTATCTCATGTTAGAATCTCAAAACAATTAAAGCCTTTATTTAAAACAGACCTGGGACCCTCAAAGGCATGGGGCAAAAGCTTGCTGTTAGCATACTAGAGGGAAGGCTGTTGAACAAAACAAAACAAGTCTACAAATAGCAAAGGAACATTCCTGCATAAAATCAAACTTCAGCTAAATGAAGGGAATATGAGCAAGTCCTTGTTCAGAACAGAAACTCTCATAATCAAATCTAGACCCAGAGGTGAGAGGGCATAAAAAATGGATACTCCAGTTACTTGCCCCGAATTCTTCGCTTTCTGGTTCCTGTGAAGATTATCCAAGCCCAAGGAGTGTGGCCTTCTTAGAAAGAACTTGAAGCTGTTGTAAACTTCCTTGAGCATTTATAATGCCCAGACTCGGAGCCCCTTGCCTGAGTTGATTCCAGAGAGTCTTCCTTGGTTCAAGGTCACGGGGAACCGACTGCTGCTCTTTCCCACTGCAGTAGTTCACTTCATTCATTGACCTAAAGTCCAGCAAGACGGGTGTGGACTTCAGGTCCCCTCTCCCAATGCAGTCACCTGGGTCTGTTCTTTGTTTCTTGGCAGTGCTGGACTTTGCGTGTGGGGAGTGTTGAGACCTGGGCTAGCTGACTCAACCTGGAATGTTCCAGCAAGCTGGGCTTTCTGTTGGAGCGTCTTTCCACATTGCATTTGGTGTTCATGTGACTGATCGTGGCTACTTAGATTCTGTTTCCCTATAATAGGAACTGGCATTTTCCTATAAATCCCCTCGTTAGAATAAACAAACTGGTCACACTGTCCATCATGATTCAAGGCCATAGACATACCAAACTACTTTTCTCAGGCAGGATGTTCTGGGGACTCCGAGAGGATTTCCTGGAAGTCAATCATTGACTGGTACAGATATGTAATAGATATATAAAAATGGTCAATTCAGAATAAAATAAGAAGTGAATGATTGCAAGAAAACATGTTTATCCATCATCATTGAGTTGTGAGAATCATGATTTATTATTAGTGTTTTTGGGTTACACTTGGCACTGCCCAGGACTTGTTTTTTTTTTTTTCCAAATTTTTTGAATCACAGTGAGATACACAGTTACAAAGTTGTTTATGATTAGATTTCAGTTATATAATGTTCCAACACCCATCTTTTCACCAGTGTATGTTTTCCACCACCATATCCCCAATTTCCTCTCATCTCTTCCTCCTCCTCCTCCTCTTCCTCCTCCTCCTCCTCCCCCCCTCTCCCTCCCTCCCTCCCTCCCTTCCTTATGGGTACTATGTTTTGCAATGCAGATACTGGAAGGTTATCATGTATATCACTTTACCTTCTTTCAACACTCAATTTTTGTCTAGCGTGCTCATTTCTTACTATTATTGTCATACTGGTGCCTTCTCTGTCCTAACTGCCCTTTGCCCTCAACACAATTGTGGCAAGTTTCCAACCATTGACCAGTCCTCCTGGCCCTTGTTTTTCTTGGCTTTGGTTATTAGTTTCATACTATTTTAACTTTTTTATATCCCACAAATGAGCACAATAATTCTATATCTACCTGTCCCTCTCCTTCTGACTTATTTTACTCGGAATGTTACTCTCCATGTCCATCCATTTATAAGCAAATCTCATGACTTTATTTTTCCTAAAATCTTCATAGTATTCCACTGTGTAGATGTACCATAGTTTCTTTATTCAGTTATTTGTTCTTGGGCACTTGGGTTATTTCCAGATTCTGGCTAATACGAGTAGTGATGCAATGAACATAGAAGTGCAGGTGATGTTTCTGCTGTTTGGCCTCAGGGTGTATTCCCAGAAGAGGTATTGCTGAGTCAAATGGGGGCTCAATTTCTAGATTTTTGAGGAATGTCCATGTTGTTTTCCAAAAAAGTTGGAACAGTTGGCATTTCCATCAACAGTGGAAGAGAGGCTCTTTCTCTGAGCATTTGAACCAGCAGTAGTTGTTCTTGTTCTTTTGGATGTGTGCCAGTCTCTGTGGTGTGAGATGGTATCTCATTGCTGTTTTGATTTGCATCTCCCTGATGATTAGAAATGTAGAGCAATTTTTCACGTGCCTTCTGGTCATTTGAATTTCTTCTTTGAGAAAGTTTCTGTTTATTTCTTTTCCCTATTTTTGATGGGGTTGGAGTTTTTTTTCTTGTAAAGTTCTACAAGTGCCTTGTAGATCTTTGATACTAACCCCTTACCAAACGGGTGAATAACCTTTCTCATTCTGTGGTCTGTCTTTGTATTTTGCCCACTGTTTCTTGTGAGGTGCAGTAGCTTCTTAGTTTTATATAGTCCCATTTGTTGACCTTTGCTTCCGCTTGCTCGGTCAGTGGTGTTTCATCTTTGAAGATATCTTTAGCTTTAATATCATGGAGTGTTCAGCCTACATTTTCCTTCATGTACCTTATGGATGCAGGTCTTATTTGAGGTCTTTGATCCATTATCTCTGACCTGTGCATGGCATTAGATAGAGATATGAATCCCAGATTTTCCAGAACCACTTGTTGAAGAGGCTTTCCTTGCTCCACTTCATATTTCTTGATCCTTTATCAGAGATTAAATGATCACATATGTGAGGGTCTTGCCAGGATATTCAACTCTATTCCACTGATCTGAGAGTCTGTCTTTGTTCAATACCACACTATTCTAATTACTACTACTCTGTCGTTGGGTAAAGTGATGCCTCCCATCTCCTTTTTTCCAAGGATTGCTTTAGCTATTTGTGGGCGATTATCGTTCCATTTATTGTTTTATGCCCCTCTCGGAGAGCCCAGAAAGCTACTGAGAGTATCTCGCCCTCACGGCAGAGCCTGGCAAACTGCCCATAGTGTATTCGATATACCAAAAACAGTAACAACAAGTCTCACAATGGAGACGTTACTGGTGCCTGCTCGAGCAAATCGGTGAACAACGGGACTACAGTGCTACAGTGCTATTGTTCCATATGAATTTCAAGAATGTTTGGTCTATTTCTTTGAAAAATGTCATGGGTATGCATATGGGGACTGCATTGAATCTGTATAGAGCTTTGGGTAGTATTGCTATTTTGATAATGTTAATTCTCCCAACCCATGAGCAGGGGGTGTGTCTCCATTTCCTCATGTTTCTGTTATTTTATTTTACTTTATTTTGCTTTTTTGGGTCATACCCAGTGATGCTCACAAGTTGCTCCTAGCTCTGCACTCAGGAATTACTCCTGGTGGTGTTTGGAGACCCATATGGGATGCTGGGGATTGAACCTGGGTTGGCTGCTTACAAGGCAAACGCCCTACCCACTGTACTATTGCTCTGTCCCCTCTTTTATTTCTTGAAGTTGTGTTTTGTAGTTTTCTTTGTATAGGTCCTTGACCTCCTTAGTTAAACCGATTCTGAGGTACTGGATTTTCCAAGGCACAATTGTGAATGGGATTTTTTTTTTCAATGTCTCCTTCTTCTCTTTAATTTGTTAATAGGAAAGCCATGGACTTTTGGGTATTGATTTTGTGACCTGCAACTTCATTATAAAAATCTGTTGTTTCTAGGAGCTTTTCTGTAGAATCGTTAGTATTTTCTAAGTATCATATCATGTCTTCTGCAAACAGTGGAATCTTTACTTCTTCCTTCCCTATCTGGATGTCAGACCTTAGTCTTGGCTCCATGATCTCTCTTGGCAATGCTCCGGAGGACCATGTGGGATACCGGTGATGGAATCTGGCTTGGCTGCATGCAAGACAAGTGCCCTGTTTGCTGTACCATCTCTCCAGCCCCAATTTTATTCTCTTTTAAAAGCGCTTTCTAAAAGTTCTAATTAGGAACTATTATAATTAAAAGAATCGTTGAACATGAGTTACAGTGGTGGGAGACCTTGAAATGCAGCTTTAAAAATAAAATCTCAAAGCTGGCTAAGAGAACCCACATGGGACAGCAGATGACATGTTTTCAGGAATATATTGGTGTCTGTGGTGGTTGGATGGAGCTGGCTCTGCAGTGGAAATAGGTTGATTCCGCTAGGCAAAGAACTTGTGGAAGACACAGTAGTTCCTTATCAGTACAGCTAGTGAATGTTTAGTTGCAATGTGATATAATTTTAGTTTTAAAATGATTTTCAAGACTCTGCCTTACCTAAGGCAATCTTTTCTTAACACTTTCAACTCAATCATTCAGTTGAATGAGGTCTACCATGTACTAGAATTTCTGTATGCTCCCCTACCGCCTTGGATTCTGGGGCACCACCTGGAGGTGCTCAGGGGTTGCTTCTAGTGGTGCTTGAGAATTTGACCATGTATTGCCGTGCCACCCCCGGTGGGGAAAAGTATCTGTCCCTTCCGCCTTTTCTCTCTGGCAGTGAGGTGGCTGCCACCTTTTCAGAGCCTTTTGGACAGCCAGGTATGAGACTGCAGTGACATGACACGAGGGACCTCACGGGATGGAGGGTGGAACCAGCCCCTCTCCTCGCCCCAACGAGGCCCTAGTTGCTGCTCACCAACAGCTCCTGGCTCCTGAATGGCCATGATCCCAGAGGCACACAAAACAATCTTGTAATCCAGCGGCTATTGGCAGAAATCTCTCCAGACTTATTGCTAAAATATCAGAAATCCAAAATGCTCTTCATATTAGCAATAGAAAACAGATTATCTAATGATGGCTTTTCGGCAGGTCTGAATGTTGGGGAAAATTCCAAATAATAATGGTGGATCTTTTGTCGAAATATTGAATGTGATCAAAGTGGAGAGAGTGTAAGATGGAAATCATCTGCCACATACGTGGGGGGAGGGGAGGGATGGGAGGTATACTGGGGTTCTTGGTGGTGGAGGGTGTGCACTGGTGAGGGGATGGGTGTTTGATCATTGTATGACCAAGACTTAGAATGGAAAGCTTTGTAATTGTTCTCTTGGTGATTCAATTTAAAAAAAAAAGAGAGAATCTGACCATGTAGGCCAAGGACTTAACCAGGCCTCCAGCATACAAAGTAAGTTTCCGCATGTGCTCTGCCCATTGAGCTATCTCTGTGGCCCACCAGCACTAACTTACTTTTTTACAGTCATTTTTCTCTCCCTGTCCTCTCCCTCTTTTTGTAAGATGTGAACTGTATCAAATTCAATTTATACCATTCTACCTGGTAAAATATAGTGTTATGCCCAAAGAACTCTTTATTGGTTTTATTGATTTGAGTTCCAGAGTGTGAGGTCTTTGATCAGTTGCTAAACTCTCTAAACCTGGGCATCTTCCATGATAATGTGAAAAGATGTTCTTAAGACTATCGGAGTCTTCTGTGATCACTACACTTATATGTACAGTGTTAGCATTTTTGGTGCTACATGAAGGTTATGGCTTGGTATTCTTAAAGCCATGCCATGTACCCATGCAGCAAGTGAAAAAATATATTCAAAACTATGTGACAAGGTCCATCTTGTTGCACTATTTTTAACCACCTCTAGAAGAGTGAAGGACTTTTTATTTCCTGAAAAAATACTTAGAGTCTTGTTAGTTTTGTTTCAATATTAAGCCATATTCCCCTTTGTCATTTAGAGTCGAATGAGGAATGAGACTGGCCCCTTCTCGAATAATCTGGCCCGGATCATGGGCTGCTTTGTTATATGGAAGAAAGCATGTCAGAAAGTTTCTTCAGCAGCTTCTAGTTTTCTGGATTGAACACTTGGCTAAAGACCACACCTATCAGATCATTCTTTGAGAATGTGTTCTGATGGACAAGTCTGATATTTCCTTGGCCAAGTCAAAAGTTAATAGTATTTAATTAAAGGGGGGGGATAAAAATCATCTTCTTAAGAACTTTATTGACCGTCTGGGATCAAACTGCCTTGTTTCCAGAAATAAAATTGTACCAATAAGTGTGTCCTCTCCTGGGCTCCGTTTTAGCATTATCCTCTAGCATCTGCTCATCCTTTGGCTGCACCTTCTAGATCTCTAGCCAGAGAACGGAGGTTTGGCTCCCTTGCTTTCAGTAAGAGGAAAACATTTCACAGCAACATTATGAGGCAGACGTAACCCGAGCTGTGATTTTAGAGGTGAGTGGAGTAAAGGACCACTTTGGGACTGAACATTAACATAACTTCCCTGATCAGTGGAGAGCAGAGTAAAGAAGAGTGAATTCTCCACATGTTGGAAGGGAATGAATGATTGCAGGAGGAGAAGGGTGGGTTTGTTCACTAGAAAAGAAAGGCAGCAAGAGGAGCATTATTTGGGGGCGGCGGTGGGCCACATAATGTGTTTCATACCTGTTGGAGTGGAGTGACCAGAGGGATACCAGTTAGGTTCTATAGCTTGGGGAAAATCTGGCTCAGAGAGATTTGGGGAAATGTCTTATGTTTGAATTCAGTAGAGGGTATGACATTGGCCCAGGAGAACGTTTCTTAGAGAACCGCACTGTAAGTCCTGGTATAAGCCACACTCTCATTTTAGTGCACTGCGCACTGCTCCATAAACATTTGGTGGAGAGGATGGAAAATGGACTGGATCATGGGGTTGTTTTCTCAGTTTAGCTCCAGAGAAACGAGGAGACATTTTTGTGGTGGGATAAAGAGGGCGTGGCCTATGGCTATGAGTGATATTAAGCATTATTTACATGTAGGGATCTGAGGGAGTTTCTGAATGAGTTTCTGAAAGTCCACAGAAATGGAAAACTACATATAAATGGAGCCGTATTTTCTATCACATTTTCAGAAGAAGAATTACGATACTGAAATCAAAGGTGGAGTATATGCCTATTGTCGTGGAGGCAAATAACGGGAATAGAAATCCTGTCAGAGTAACTTGGAAAACCAGGAACATCACCTTGACGTTGAGAAGTCCAGTTCCTTGAGACTCTGCTCTGCTTTAGATTCCAGCACGGTCAGGACAGAAGGAAAACGGGGTCAGGAATTTTGTAGTGTGGCTTGGCAGAATCAAAGGCCAAAAGATGATTAATCTTAGAGGTGGATCATCTTGGAAGGACCAGGAATGTGCGGAGGATTAAGGTTTATTTTAGCAATCTGACATTTTTTTTTAGCCAAAATATTTGCTCTCTTGTTTATGATCTTGAGACAAGGAAGGTACATTGAGGGTATGTAACCGAATGTTTCTAGTTATCTAATGTATGCATAGCATTTTTCATTTTTATTTGTTTTTCTGTTATAGATTTTTACATTTAGTTTGCACAAAGATATTAGGTCTAGCTATGTCCCTTAAACCTCTACTCTCACTCTTTCATAGCCTTCCCAATAATTCAGTCTCTACCAGCTTGTACATTTGTTGCAGGTGATAAACTTACAGGGACACATCATTGTCAGCCAACATCCACAGGGCACATTGCACCTCATTCTTAGCACTGGACGGTCACTCTTGGTATTATAGATTTGTTAACTTATGTAATGACAGGTATGCACAATTCTGGTATTATACAGAATAGATTCACTGTCTTGAACTTTCTTTTGGCTCCAATTACTTGTCCTTTCCTCGCCACTATCCCCTGTCCACTGATGATCACTTTATTCTCCTCATAGTCTGTCTTTCTCTGATTGTAAGATGGCTGGAATCGTACAGAATGTACCATTTTTATCGTATCTTCTTTCACTTTGGAATATTTAAGTTAGTTCATATCTTTTTTTTTTTTTTGGACTGCGAGTGCATTGCATTTTTTCTGTTGAATAACCTGACCTTATCTGGATGTGCTTCAATCTGTTCTTTGGCCAATTTGAAAGACTTGGTGTCTCCCAAGTTTTGGCAGTTCTTAATAAAGCCTCTAGAAACATCCAGATGTAGGTTTTTGTGCGGACACAGATTTTTAAATTATTTGGGTAAAGTGAAAAAAGAATATGAATGTCAACTTATGGTAAAAATGTGTTTAGTTTTGTAAGAAACTGTCTCACGATTTCCAAGAGAGGTTGCATCGTGTTACAGTTCCAGCAGCAATGAATGAGAATTCTCTCTTTATTTTTTCAGTCCATAGCATGAGATATTTTCACTATTCTTGACTTTAGCTAATTGAGAACGTAAGTAGTGATTTCTCATTGTTGGTTTAGTTTTTATTTCCCGAATGAAATATGATGTAGAGCATATTTTGAGAAGCTAATTTTCTAACTCTTCATCTACTTTGGAACACAGCTCTTCAGCAAGATGAGGTGCCCAAGCTTGACCTACGTCACGGGAGAGCACTGTAGACGTGATCGGCGCAGACTCAAGGCCAGGCTTCTAAATGAGATTTAACAAGCCAATCTTAGAATCTTTAAGTCATTCAGTGCATAGGTGCTGCAAAAATGTTGGATAATGAAAATCAAAGGAAGTTGTATCTTGAAAAAAAGATGTTGCCGTTTTGTGAGCCTCCGTCCCTCTCTCCTATACCTGCCCTTCCCTTCAAAGTCATTTAAAATGCTTCATCCAACTTGAGTATTTTCCAGAGAGGGAGGACTGAAGAAACATGGTATTTTTCTCCTACCCTGCATGAATGCCTTCTCTATGACTATAGACTTCGGTGTGTGGAGAGAGGAAAGGAAAGTTTATTGGGGCAAAGGTGTTTTGAGTATTTACCAGGAGTATGAGCCCCAATGAGTGGGAACTAAGGTGTAGGTGGTCTTAAACGCTATCAAGTAGGTCTCCATGGAACTGACTTAATCTCAGCAAAGGGAAACTGGGGTGATCACGGTTCCTTGGGTTGTAGGACTCAGTGGACACCTGGAGAACAGTGTCTGTCCTTATCACAGAAACTGCGATTGACTGTGGGGTGGGGTTGTTACATGGAATCCAGAAAAATTCATTCCCCGTCCATCAGGTCCAGCTTCCTTCATGTCCATGGAACGTGTGCTCAAGCTCATCTGTTTCTCTTCCCAGAGGATTTTATGCCCTGAGAGCCTTTCTTCTCAATGTTGGTAATGTTGGCTTACAATAGTGTGAATGGGTATTTTAGAGGTACAGTGTAACCCTGCCATACTCACCACCAAAATAACAATGACCCTCAGCCATTGTCCAGTGAATGGCCTCTTCCCTTCCCTACCCCCCCCTTTTGTAGATCTGTTGTCCTGTTATCAGAGCCCGTGTCCACTGTCTGGACACTGGGTTGTTTCAGAATTTAGCTATTGTAAATAGCACTGCAATGAACCTAGGTGTACATATATTTTTCAAATTGGTATTTTTGATTCTCTGCATTTTACTGAGGAGCATTCAATACTCTAAAGAAGCAGAGGAGGACCCAAATAAATTTCACTGTATTCTTTCAAGAGCCAGTCATATATTGAAGGGGTACACGATGAAAAAATATGTTCAAATGGTGTAGCTATTAGAAAATAAATTCTTGATCCAATTTAATTCCCAACCATGCCTTTCTGGGAGAAACAGCTCACTGACAGGCTGCTCTTCTTCACCTACTAATCGTGAATTGAAACAGGACAAATTGTGCTTCTTAGTGGGTTTATTATTTCTAGAAAATTCAAGAGGAGATGAATATCTTCAGGGTTATGGTCAAGTGGAGATGCTCTAACCCCGTCCCACACTATAATTGCACTGATAGGATTGGAGGAGGTAGGATAATTGGTTTTTGCTAAATCATGGGACAGAAATCAACAGATTCAAGTTGACATTGAAAGTCAGGTTTTCAAGAAATTACTGGCGTTCATGAGTTCAGAATATTAATGGCAAATGTGCTTAGGGAACCTGATACTCTCTCCTCCATGCATCCTGGCAGAGTCCGCTGTTTAAATCTATTTCAGTGCATCTGCTCTGATTATGAAAGACCAATGTACATTTGGAGGGGCTGGTGGGAGCCCTGGGTCAGTGGCATTGTGTTGGTACGATTCCAGCTAAAATGTGGGGAAAATCAGTTTGTTTGCTTATTTGTGGGTTTACCAAACTCAGAAAGCATGTTTGGACAGTTCTTCTGTGCAGATTTAGAGACAGAGTATATTAGAGGAGCCAGTTTAAAAAATGTTGATGGAGGGGAGAATAAGAATGTATTCTCATGAGTGGTAGACAGAAGAAAAATAATCCAGAGGATAAACAGGAGGAAAAAGCACATACAGTTTTTATTAGCTTACAGAACGAAAATGATTTGCAGATGTTCAGCTGAGCATTTCACATAAAACATACTTCTATGTACCTGAGCTTTTTTCCCCTTCACTTGTTTTAATCATCGAAGCATCTTTTCTTGTGGACAATTTATTCTAATGGCAATAAAAATGCAACGGCACCACCTCATTATGCCCAATAGCAAATGACTTATATCATAGCTTCCTTTGTGGAATTGACTCCGATGACTTATGGCAACCACCTCTAAGCGGACACTTGGATGCTTGTAAATGGGGAGCCAGAGGAAAAATGGCAGAGCTTTTAAAATGGGGTGTTGCTTTCAAGTTTTTCACTGACATACAGGGTTCGGAACAAGCGTGCCAGAAAGCTTGGACCTTTACACAAAGAATTCCTTCTTGAAGTGACGTTGGTTAGGCTACACACTGCTTTGTTTACTTGCTGCCTCTCTTTGCAGTACCAGGAACAAAACCCAGGTCTCTGCAGGCAGAGCATGTGTATACCCTGCAACTTAGCTACACTCCACCTTACTTCTTCCTCTTCTCTTTGTGGGGGTCAGCATTTTGAGTCACACCCAGTGGTACTCAGTGCTTATATCTGACTGGATGCTCAGGGACCAGCTGAGGTGCCAAGGATCCAAATGGAATCAACCACATGCAGGGCAAGCACCCTAACCACCGGACTATTTTCCTGATCCTTGCTTTCTCTTTTTAAGTCGGTTGTGAGAAGTCTGTGAGGTCACCATTGGACCATGGTGCTTTTTAAGATGTTTTATCTTCAGTAGAAACTTCTATTAATGAAGGAGGCAGAGGAGGACAGTTGCAACCTGGAATAGAGATTTTATTGGCTACTCTGTAAAATTATTTCATGAGAGCGTGGGCTAATATTCCTTGTAAATTTCGGGTTGTTGGGCTTTCTCAGGGTCCTCCCCACCTCCTACTTCTTGGAACCGTCCTGAAAGGTCACTTTCAGAACTATGAATACTTTCTTTATGGTCTCTATTAGTACTTTCCTTAGCAAATTAAGGAATATCATATAAATAATATCTTGATTATTTTTGAAGCAGTGATTGCATATAACTTTTTTATTTTTATTAAGTTATTTAAAAAATAATTTCTTATAAGGGAGCTTTGTTGCAGCTTAGGTGGAAATAGAGGATATGGAGCAAAGTGAAATGAAACAGGCAAGAGCAACTACCAGATTATATCTCTCATCTGTGGTATAGAAACAAAACAAGGAAATGAAAAATGCCTAATGCAGACCAACTCTTGGCCTTTGATTACAGATTCCCAAGCATGACAGAGATGATAGGAGGAATGAAGGGATGGACTAGAAGAGGTACAACATTTATTGGTGGAGGTTACTGGGCATTTGTTGGTGATGAAATATAGTAACTCATTTATTTTAAGATTGTAATTGTTAAAACCATTATAAACATGTCATCTTAGCAAAAATAAATATTAAAAAATGCTGTGTATTTAGAAAGATATAATCAAAGAAGTATCGATACCATATCTACACCCCTTGTATACACTCAATTTTATAGGAATCCATCTCCCTCCCTCCCTCCCTTCCTTCCTTCCTCCTCCCTCCCTCCCTCCCTACCCCCTCCCTCCCTCCCTCCCACCTCCCTCCCTCCCTCCCTCCCTCCCTCCCTCCTTCCTTCCTTCCTTCCTTCCTTCCTTCCTTCCTTCCTTCCTTCCTTCCTTCCTTCCTTCCTTCCTTCCTTCCTTCCTTCCTTCCTTCATTCCTTCCTTCCTTCCTTCCCCCTCTCCTTCTAATACCACATACGATATCCTGGGCCCTGACAGGTGTGATCCCTGAGCATAGAGCCAGGAGAAAATCTCGAGCTCCACCAGCTGTGGCCTTTCCCACCCCACAAGCAAGCAAACAAAAAAAGCAAACCACCAAAGCAGTGATATTCTAGGGACTGACTTTCACTTTTGTGCAATACTTAACTTGCACAAGATACCCAACAGTAGTGTAAAATTGTCTCTGTTATAAGACTTTGCCTAACTTGAAACCTAATGGCAGTGTACTCATCATGTTTGAGCCAGATGAAACTATCCCAAGATGTTTGTTAGGCGAGGTGTAGGATGTGCACTTCGAACTTGCAGTTTTTAACTTAGGTGGGTATGTTGATTGGGACAGTCTCATTGTAATTTGAAGAATAATAGTACACTTTTCAGGTGGAACTTTGTGTTTGTTTCCTTACAAACAACATTTCCTGGATATGCCACATTCTTATCTTGATAGCTAAATATCTTCTAGACATCATAATTTCTAGAAATAGTTCTGTAAATGAGGCATCACTGTTTAATGGATTATATTCTGACATATAATAGGAATTAAAACAGAGTAGATGCATGATTGTATTTTGTGCTAGTGACTGGACTTGATACATTTTAAAAGGAAAAATAACAATTATAACTACTAAAATATCTCAACCATTAAAGTGTGATGGTATGGTTCTTTATTTATTTCAAAATAATTTGCATACAGTATGTCTTTTTCTTCTTCCTAGGTTTCTATGTGTGTCACTAAATGCAAGTGTATAGATCTACATTTTCTTGATGATTCTGTTTTTTTTTTTCCTTTTTGGGTCACATCTGGAGATGGGCAGGGGTTACTCCTGGCTCTGCACTCAGGAATTACTCCAGGTGGTGCTCAGGGGACCATATGGGATGCTGGGAATCAAACCCGGGTCAGCTACGTGCAAGGCAAATGCCCTACCTGCTGTGCTATTGCTTAAGCCCAGCCTTGGTGATTCTGTTTTAACTGACTCATGAGTAGGGGTTCAGAGGCAGGAGACTTTTTGCCTCCACCCATTCTACCATTTTGTAGTGACAAATGGATTTCAGTTACAAGTAGTTGCACATTTTCATAATTTAATAATTTTCTCAATCCGATTGCTATAGCTATTGACATTGGGACACATGATCACATATTCTAAACACTTAGATCCAAAATTGTCATATCCTTTGGTATAATTTCTGTATTGTTTTTGTTTTTTGTTTTTTGGGTCACATCTGGCAATGCACAGGGTTTACTCCTGGCTCTGCACTCATGAATTACTCCTGTCAGTGCTCAGGGATGGGATGCTGGGAATTGAACCTGGATCGGCTGTGTGCAAGGCAAATGCTCTGTGTGCTGTGCTCTCTCTCCAGCCCCTTGATCACTGTCACTGTCATTGTCATCCTGTAGCTCATCGATTTGTTCGAGCAGGCACTAGTAACATCTCTCATTGAGAGACTTATTATTACTGGGAGCGATAGATAGCACAGCGGTTGGGTGTTCGCCTTTCACGTGGCCGACCCGAGTTCGATTCCTTCACCCCTCTCAGAAATCCTGGCAAGCTACCGAGAGTATCGAGCCTGAGCAGCAGAGCCTGGCAAGCTACCCGTGCATATTGGAGACGCCAAAGCCCCTTGATATAATTTCAAAATGTGTGAAGGGCCAGAAATTCCATACGTTTAATTTCTTTTATCCTCCCAATCATCTTGACCCTTCATGATGTTGGTAGACAGGGAGCAGAGAGATGAACTTCTGAATCTGTCAGATCTTTTTTGCCTCTTTTTATTGAGATGAATCTAAACTCTTCCAAGCAGTGATTCATTTTCTGCTTTTCAAATCATAGACTTCACTTAAATGTGAAGAAGGTAACTCTGTTCTCTCTTAATATCCCTGTCACTTCTCTATCCCTCTCTGCATACTGGAATGGGGATTTGCTTCCAGAGTACAAAAGCAGGTTTTCTGAGTTAGAAGTAGGATGGAGGGGGTGGTGTGGTTCAGAGCAGATGAAGATGTCCATTCCACGCCAAAAGGAAATATAAGTTTCCTGAGTTGTGAACATCTAAATATAGGTTTAGTGGGTGTCCACTTGTGAGTAATGCAGTGAAGAGCTGGTCTTGGAAGAGAGACGGTTTATTTCAATATTTCCAATAGAAACCTCAGTTTGGTCCAACAACCTTTATACAGTTTTCAATATACAACAGGCTTTGAGCTGGGCACTGGGGACATCCTGATGGATAAAGCATATCCTGTATTCCTGAAAATAGTCTCGCTAGGGCTCCATTATTCGCTCAGTTCTGTGTCTTCCGGAAGCTGGAAGCATGCAGGGAGAAAGGGCAGATTTGACAAGCTGGGGTTACATGATCAATCCTCGTACACAGAAGGGGGACAAAGGAAGGGTGAAGCTCAGTGGGCAGGCAACTGGTTAGTGATGGTGATTGAGCAAAAAACGGATATCACTTTCTTTTAAAGTCTTCCAACTGTTTGGAAATGGATCTCAAAACTAAATCGACCCCGGAAATAAATGTACTAGATCTGCCAAGCTTGCATTTACTCTGTCCTCTGTCAGCAATTAGGTTGCCTTTGCTTATCCACCCTTGTTTCTCGCCTCTTTGTAGGTCAGGGGGATCCCCAAATGAGCACTCCCTGGAAACCTGCTGAAGTTGTTACATGTGACAGTCAGGGAGTATTTTTAGGAAGCTTATTCCATACATTCATGTTCATAACTATTGTTTCTCATTGTCTGGCTTGATTTTGCAGTTGTTTCTAGTATCTATAAGTCATGAACATATGAATAATTCCAGCTTAGACATGTTCATATCTTTTACATTCTACTCTACACTCAAACCCCACGCAACACCATATATCCCCACATAACCTCTCCTACATATCACAACATACAGCTCTCTCTCTCTCTCACACACACACACACACAAACACACACACACACACACTCCATCACCACCACCACCACCATCCTACCATCCTTCTACACATACCATTTTTTTATGGTTTTGGTTTGGTTTTTTGGCTATACCTAGCAGAGCTGAGGGCTTATTCCTGGCTCTCCACTCAGGGATCACATTGTACTGTGGCCAGGGGACCACAGAGGATGCAGGGGATCAAACCTGGATTGGATGTGCACAAGGCAAGTGCCCTACCTGCTGTATTATCACTCTGACCCTCACCTCCTTCATATATCTTAGATGCTCAAAGGAGACAGCAAAGAAGGAAGGATACATTTACTTAAGTGTAGAACCTAAGCTTATTCACGTGATTGATTTTGGAATTGGATGTGATCTCAGAATTTTCCTGGGAGTAGGGAAATTAGCCATCCCAGTGGAGGCCTCTTCGTGCTTTCCAGTATTTATTGTACCCTCTGCTCCTGACAAACACGAGTCAGTTAACTGCTCTGCAGTTTGCTTTCTGAATGTGAACTTGACCATAACTTGATATCGTTTCTTGGAGCCGTCTTGATTTGGATTTGTTATTAGATTTTTTAGGAGGTCATTTCCTATTTCCCTCTGTATCTGAAGGTTGAAAATCTCCCAGAATTTTACTATGAATGGTGATTGGGTTTCTCCATCTTCAGAGAGGAAGGAAAGGAATTTCCCAGAGACACAGCTTTATGGTTCCTGTTGGTTTTGGTCTGGGAGATTCTGCTTTGAACCCGTAGGAAGACTCGGGTATATTTCTCTGACTCTTCTCTTCTTTGCTCTCTCTGGTTTCCCAGTTCCCCGCTCATGTGCCCTGTTTATTTCCACCATCATGGTCCAAGGGTTGGAGTACTCACGCTCTCGGTTTCTGGGTTCATCATCAACCTCTTCTTGAGGATGGGCTTCATCCTGGCTACTCAATGGGCTCTTTTTTTTTTTCTTGTCTAACTCCTGTCTCTGACTGTCTTGTGAGGTGCTCTCTTGCTTACTTAGCAGATATTTTATTTGTTTATGTCTCAGAAATGGAAATTGGGAGTGGTGGAGTTGTGAGACTGTGTTACAGGCCCTGAGATCTGGCACATGCAAGATGCATGTGCAAGAACTGCTCTTCTCATGTCAGTCTAGGGATGGCTTTCCCGAGCCTTCAGGAGCCCCAGACAGAGCTAGAGAGCCACCATCCTTCCTATTTATCTACGCATCTCTCATTTTTCTCTCCAGGCTATTTTTCTCATATTCCAGGTAAAGTGCAGGCACCATTTTTTTACAGTAACTAAAATATGTATTTAGAAATTATTTAAAAATTATGATAAAATACTATACAATATTTACATGTATTTGAGACTTACACAGACACAAAACACCAATTAAATAGAATAAGAACATGATGGAAAAGCGACAGTATACTTCTGTATGGGGTTTTGTTTTCTTCAACCAAGCGTCACTATATTTTGGCTTTTCTCAATTTTTAATGATTCCGCCTTCAGTTTGCCCCTGTTTGTGATTGACATTTCATTTTGCTGATTTGTCATTAGAAGATTAATGTGAAAATTTTATCAATAGAGCTTTTGACCTGGCAGTGCTCCGGCCTGCTGAGACCACCTGAACCATGTCCAGCGATGGTCGGGGGCCGTGTGGTGCCAGAATTCGACTCGGGCTGGCATGGGATGGGCATGTGGTCTATCATTTGAGTTAGCTCCCAGATGCTACTACGGATTTTTTCAAGCAGTTTTCTGGCCTCACAATGGATACTGTAGGGATAAGACACACATTGCTCTTGATATTGCTGGAGCCTGATAGTGAGGAAAGAACTTTCAATGCATACTTAGAGCCAAGACTTTTATGAGAAAAAGCATCCAACAGCTGTCACTGGTTATCAGTCCGATGACAGTTTGAAGAAGGAAAAGATAGATGAGGGTTGTAGGAACCAGAAACCTTTTGTAAAATGGTAAAAGTCAAGCTGATCCACGGTGGTTGGGTAGAGTGTACCATTTAATTTTTATGCTTCTTTTCATTATCTTATCTCCCTTCCTCCATCTCCTTCTTGGGAACCTTAGTTTTATTATCAGTGTTGTCTAGTTTTTCTTTGTTTTTTTTTTTAATCTATTTTATACCTTTATACTGCATGCATAGGTGAAATTGTCCAAAACTTGCTTTTTTTCCTTCTGACTTAATTCACTTTGCATGATTCCTTCAGGTTCCTACCATTTACTTGGGAATTGGCATCATTTCATTTTTTATAGCTAAATAGTTTCCCAGTGCCCACTGGGCCACCTAGTTTTCATCATGTTGTCTTCCAGTGGGTGTTTCAGTTGCTTTCATATTTTAGCTACTGTGAATAAGGCAGTAAACTCTGAGGTGGATGTAACTTTTGTACTCTTGGGATATATACAAAACAGTAGGACTGGATGGGATGGTATATTTACATTAAGGAAACTTTATCAAGACTTTTTCAAAATGGTTGTAACAGCTGATGTTGCTATCAAAAGTGGGCAAGGGTTCTGAGCCTTCCCAGGACACTTTGCACTCTTGGAATGAATGCTAAAGAAAGCAAAGAAAGGGGCTGGAGCGATAGCACAGCGGGTAGGGTGTTTGCCTTGCATGCAGCCAACCCAGGTTTGATTCCCAGCATCCCATATGGTCCCCTGAGCACCACCAGGAGTAATTCCTGAGTGCAGAGCCAGGAGTAACCCCTGTACATTGCCGGGTGTGACCCCCCCCCCAAAAAAAAAGGAAAGCAAAGAAAGTGTCTTGCTCTTGGGAAATGCTTCATTTGACTTTAGCTCCTCAATGCTGGCAGGGAACTTCAACTGGCATTGGGGTGTAAAAAGTTCTGTCAATCTTTTATATATATATATATATATATGTATGTATATGTATATTCTAAATTTGAGGCACCATAATCTACAACATTGTTAATGATAGGGTTTTATGTCTATAGTGTTTCAACAATACCCTCCACCTGAGTGTCCCCCTCACAGTTCCCCGCCCCTTCCCCAAGCCACATCCCCCAGCCTGGTAGGGATAGATCCGTAGATAATCTTGGGCTCGAAGACCCTTTCCAGAGTGTGCGGAGAGGCACTGCAGAGGACGTAAGTAAAGGGCTATTGTGCAGAAGCAAAGTGAGACAGGAAAGGGGCAAGAAATCAGGTCAGCTGAGCCTCTTCACTTATCTGGGTTTCCAGTGCAGGAAAAAAGGTGTGTGTGTTGGGGGGTGGGGACGGGGTGATTTGGATAGAGACCAGGGTGACAGTAACAAGCTGGGAAACTGCCTGGCTTGGCATTTTAGTTTCCTGCTTAGATGTGACGGGATGCTAAGAGCTCTTCTCTTTCAAGCTTTTTTTTTTTTTTTTGCCTTTTGGGACACACCTGGCATTGCACAGGGGTTACTCCTGGCTTTGCACTCAGGAATTACTCCTGGCGGTGCTCAGGAGACCATATGGGATGCTGGGAATCAAACCTAGGTTGGCTGCATGCAAGGCAAACACCATATCCACTGTGCTATTGCTCCAGCCCCTCTTTCAAGTTTTAAGTTAATTTTTTTCTTTTTTACTGGGGGCCATAAGCAGCTATGCTCAGGGCTTACTGCTGGCTCTGTGCTCACAGATCACTCCTGGCAGGCTCAGGGGACCATTTGAGATGCCAGGGATGGAACATGGGTCGGCCGTGTGCCAGACAAACAACCTACCCATGGTTCTGTCGATCAAACCCAGCTCTTCTCTTTTGTCAGTGATAGGCTATCTTCTGAGACAGCCTGATATTTGATCAACGGATCCATAAGTTTGTAATTGAGGAAGGGGAATTTGAGCAATAGAGTTGTGGGACCAAATACTCTTTGTGTTGAATCATGTAGGACTTTGAGGGTAACAGCAAGAACTTACTGAAAGCTGATGCTTTTTTGGGGCCCCAGAAAGCCTCTGACTAAAAGTGGTCTCCATTGAAGGACAAAGCCCATTTTGATGTCTGTATTCTGGAATACGTATTAAAAGCCGTCCTAATTGCCTTTGACATACCTCATTAGCAAGAGTTAAAGTGATAATAGCCAACATTTATCAAGCCCGCACACACAGGTACGTTGGGTATTCAAGAATGTCTGACTCATGTGCCCATGTTCATGCACAGAAGGCATCTTACTTACCCTTTCCGTCTATCAGCCTCGTCACTTATAGTACAGGGACAGGAATTGCACCTACCATGGAGTCATGTTTTGATCTTCAAATGAGTTAATGCTTGTGGGGCACAGAGAGGAATTCCCAGAGCACCCTGAGAGTGTTCCAAGTGGTGGGCACTCATTCCTGGAATGCGGACAGCAGGATCTTGGCCTTTTCATAAAGAGAAAATTATGTCCCGGAGAAGTGAGGTCAGATGTTGGCAAGTAACTCACTGAACCAGTCACTATGCACCCAAGTTCAGCTGGGCTTTCAGCCTGGTCGTTCTAAGCCCTTAATTAGTAGACACCAGGCCAAGTCCTTCCTGCCCGTGCAGCTAAGGACCGAGCTCATGAATCAATATGGCAATCATATGCATGCTCGAAAACCTGAACCTTGAACCCGAATTTAGAGAAACATTATCCCATCACTGCTCTCCAGACTTGAATCTTTCACTAGTAGATCCCAAAAACCTTTGGTACGTGATTGCCTCTTCTTGCATTTTGGATTTTATGCACAAAAATACATCACTGTATCACTGCCATCCTGTTCACCAATTTGCTTGAGCAGGCACCAGTAACGTCTTCATTTGTCCCTGTCACGTGCTAGTGTAGCCCTATGGCATCTGCTTGCTCCAGAAACACAAAGAGCATGTTGTTGTTACTGTTTTTGTCATATCAGATATGTTACGGGTAGCTTGCCAGGCTCTGCCATGTGGAGAACAAATAAAATTTAAAAAAAATAGAATAAAAATAAAAATGAAGAGGTCACGTGGCCATGAATGCTCCAGGAAAAATTGTGTCTCTCTCTTCAGCGAGCTTTGTTTTATAGTCTCTGGATATTGGTCATTGATGAGATTACATGGCTCTAGGGGCAGTTTGTGGGCAGTTTGCACAAAAATACATATTAAAAAAAAGTGTTGGGGCTGGAGCAATAGCACAGTGGGTAGGGCGTTTGCCTTGCACGTGGCCGACCCTCCAGGTTCAATTTCTAGCATCCCATATGGTTCCCTGAGCACCGCCAGGGGTAAATCCTGAGTGCAGAGCCAGGAGTATCCCCTGTGCATCTCCAGGTGTGACCCAAAAAGAAAAAAAAAATGTTTTCTCTCCCATTAGATCGGGATCCCTAAAATGACTTTCATTTATGTAGTTTTCTTTTTGTCACACTCAGTGATGCACAGGGGTTATTCCTGGCTCATGCACTCAGGAATTACTCCTGGTGGTGCTCAGGGGTCCATAAGGGATGCTGGGAATCGAATCCAGGTTGACCGGGTGCAATACAAACGTCCTACCCTCTGTGCTATCGCTCCAGCCCCAGTGACTTTGACTTTTAACAGGAGGCCTAACAAGCCTTAACAGACTTCTCTCGGGCCCTTTCATGAAAAACTTTGGTCGGTGATACCCTAATACTTATTCACGCTTCGTTTACTGTTGGACGTGAGGGAGGCTTCCCGGGGAAGAAAGCTTTACAAACCCGAGCCCGGCTGGTGGCACGCTGAGTGCTGGGACGGTAGCTGCAGGGTCTGCTGCTGGCACTGGTGCCCGTGGCTACCTGCGGAGAGCTGGGCAGGAGCCCATTGCTAGCAGCCTCTGCAGATCTGGCTTCTGAAACTCCGAGTCCGGAGAATGTCCGCCCTGCGTGTTCATGTAGGAACAGGCTCCCGGATTGCACTTGGCCGTGCACCTCTCGGGGGAGCTGTAAATAAAAGGTGCCCTCGAAGGATGTAAGCTTAGACGCTTAGCAGGATGTCTCCAAAGCTACTTGACATATTTTTATTTTCCCTTGAAGGAGGGTTGGAAAACTCATTTACATGATGGAGGTAACTGGTGCCTGGGATAAAAACTGTGTAACAAGCGGCTTCTGGGGACAGATTTCAGGGCCTCTGGTTGGCTGAGAGAGTGCAACCAGTGATAAGGGGCGTCTGGCGAGCTTGACTCTGCCAAATAAAATTAGGCCAGAGACGGAATTCTGGAGGGTGCCGTGGAGGTCGTAGAAGTTTGAGCTGCACGAGCTCTGTCAGCTCACAGAGACAAGGGCACGGGCAGCCGGGGTTCAGAACTGCCCCTTGTCCCCACTGCCTTGACACCCTTTGGGCTCTGAAATTTCTTTGAGCTTTCACACCAGCTCAGCTCTCTTTCGGTGCTCACCCGAAATCCTCTTGAGATTCTGCAGAAACTGCCCCTCCCCTCTCCACCCTGGGGGCTGTGCTCAGGGATGGAGCCAGCTGTCACCTACCAGCTCACCTGTCTCCCGATGCCACCGTTGACCCACACATCAGCTGAGACAGTCCCGAACTCGACTTCCACAGTAGCATATGCGCGAACATTAGAATTGCAAGCTGGGCTTCGGGCCATGCAAAACAGGGTGGGAGTTATTATTTTCTGCCAATTTCAAGCGAAATGAACATCAGCTCTGTTTTTGGATGGGGAGGAGGAGGCCGCCTCTTCCCGAGAAGACCCTGCCTTCTGTCCCATGTGGCGGCAGTGCAGAATTGTCCTGGAACAGCAAGACCAGGGCCTGGTTCCTGAAAAACTCCACCCAACGCGGGACTTGGTCCATCCCTTTCTGTTCGTTTGCATATCCTTTGCTTTCTCAGGACATGAACTTGACCCGAGAGCATATGCGCTGCTCTGTAACTTCTTTCTCTGGGTCGTTGGAAACCAACAGTTAAGTCGTTTTGCTTTCCTGGCCGCAGGCCTTGGTGCTCTGCAAGTTTCTCCTGCAGACAAGAACTGTGAATTATTTCTGCAGAATTATCCAACGGATCCTAACATTTGGGGTCTGTCCCGAATGTTTTCTATGGGATATTATCCAGAGCGAGAATTGTACCCTCCCTGGCTCGGAAGGGACTGGAGCGGGTGAGAGCATAAACCCGAGTAGCTCAGTGATTGCTTGAACTCACGCTGTGCACAATTGGCAGAGTGGATTTTCATTCTTCAGCTGCACTTCTGTTATCTTTATCTAATTATTAAACTGGTTTCAACTGAGTTTCTGATATGAGATAAGCCTCTAGTAATTTCAAAATCATACTAATGAGACTTTTTTTTTTCCTAGAGAAAGTCAATGTATGCCTCTGATGGTTTTCCCTAGATTTGAAGTCTGTCATTTTGTGTACATCACTGTATCACTATCATCCGGTTGTTCATTGATTTGCTCAAGCGGGCTCCAGTAATGTCTTCACTTGTCCCTGTCATGTGCTAGTGTAGCCCAATGGCATCTGCATGCTCCCTTCAGGAACACAAAGAACACATTGTTGTTAATTTTTTTGGCATACCAAATAGGTCACAGGTAACTTGCCAGACTCTGTTGTGCAGGATAAAAGTAAAAAATAAAGAGGAAAATCCAGGAAAAATTGCGTCCCTCTTTTCTGGAAGCTTTGTTTTATAGTCTCTGGATCCTGGCCATTGATGAGATTTTATGGTGCCAGGGGAAGTTTGTAGGTGTGGCTGCCAAGCTACTGGAAAATGGGGGATTTGGGTGGAGGAGGCCCAGTCCCCATCCGAGCAGGGTTAGAGAGCTCAGCCATGGGTCCCACATACCTGGGTTCCTCTGTCGGTTCCTTCATGGCTGAGGCTTGTTCAAGCATGGGGACAGTGGCCTTGAGCATGGCTGTGGCTGGGTTCTGGAGGTTTTCGGCTGCTGGGGCTCTACTTGGGGCGGGGAGGGAAACTCAACCCACCCCCTCTGAGGGGGCCCTCGGTGAAGACAGCCTGGCATGGGGGCAGGAGTACATATATATCACGAATGCAGTGCTTTCGACTGTTTCCATCATAGTCTGGCCCTGGGAGATGCTTGGAATTTAATTTCGCCACTGGCTTACTATTTCAGATCCTTGTTCTCTTCTTCTTCTGGAGACAACCCTTCCTGTTCCTTTAGCATTTATCTCCTCCTTAGATCATCTTCATAATGCAAGGGATTTAGTCTTGGGAGAATTCTCATACACCAATTTATCTGATTTTCAGGAGGGATAAAGGGTTTGCTGTATCCATGTGTTTGGAGAGCTTCTGATGTGTGCATTGGCAAGACCAGAGGGTCTCATATTATTGTGGCTTAGCACCCCTTTTTCAGAAAAAATTTACTCATTGTCCCACTCTGGAATTCTCCTTCTTTAAACAGACATATGGAAAATGCTTCAGAATTGCACCTGAGAATACAAATGCCCCTCGTGATCTTTTCAGCAGCTTGGGAGACTCAGGTCTAATACGATGTTCACATGAATCATTCATGAACAGGCCATTGCTTTTCAGGACATGCTTAAGATGCCCCGCATGGCTTGCTGTTTGGTCTCTTATTCAGTCTGGTCTGTTACTCTATTTAATTCTGATAGCCATCTGCTCATTTAGTGACTGGTCATTATTGGGCTCTTCCTCCTGCCCTGACGGAGACACTTTCACCTCGACATGTGACACATCTATCTCCTGGTCTCCTCTGTGCCTCTCCTGTCACCCGTGACTTCTATTAAGACTACAAATGGATCTCATCGATCCACAGATTTACATCTCTGATCTTGATCTTTCTATTCAGTTCTGTAGTCAGTAGCCTCTGAGCTGAGATGTCGGGTTTCTCTTCACAGTTCCAAGATGTACCTCAGCCCAGTAAGTCATAAGACAAACCCGTGAGATTTTTGTCTGTCTATATTCTTTGCTTTTCCACCCTGTCTACCAGCATCCTTTCTTGCCTCCTCCTAGATATTTTTTTGTGTTGCAACGTTTTTCATTCAATAGTATGAATATTTTAAAGGCATGTAGATCCTCACCTTTTATTTGTTTAAAACTAATTATCAATCTTGGATAAGTATCTTAGAAAAAGGATGAAAGCCTTTATGTGACTCACCCAGCCTTTGACCTTTCGACCTTCCATCTTTTTGTTCATCTTCATCTGCTCTCATTTTCCCTTCCTCGCTACCATCTTTGTTTGTTTCGGGGCCACACCTAGCAGTATTCGGGACTTCCTCTTGGCTCTGTGCTCAGCGATCATGCTTGCTGTTCATCTGGTGCTCATGTTGCCAGAGATCAAACCTGGGTTGACTGTGAGCAAAGAAAATACCAACCCCCACTGTCCTCTTTCTCTGGTCTCCACAGTCTTCTCACAAGCTGCTCTTTCAGAGCTGGGATAGTTGGGGTGAGGTCTTTTTTTTTGCTTTTTGGGTCACACCCGGTGATGTACAGGGGTCACTCCTGGCTCTGCACTCAGGAATTACCCCTGGAGGTGCTCAGGGGACCGTATGGGATGCTGGGAATCGAACCCGGCTCAGCCGCGTGCAAGGTAAATGCCCTAACCGCTGTGCTATCGCTCCAGCCCCTGGGGTGAGGTCTTCAGGTCATCAGCATTGGCCTTCTCACCCGAGGGCTTGAGACACACTGGGGCCAAGTGCAGAAGGAACAGGTCAGGATCAGCAAGTGCCCTCGGTAGTCAACCAATCCATTCCACATAGTCACGTGGAGGAGCACCAACTTTGAACTACTTTAGAATATGATGCTAATTTGGCTCAGACTTTCACCAGGGAAGGTAAATGACCTCCCATACTCCTCTTTCGTTCCTCTGTGGCATGGTGGTAAATAGAATCAGGAATCACAAGCATGTAGAATTGTCAGTTGCAAAGGAAGCCATATTAAAAGGTTAGTTGAGTCATTGAGTCATCATATTTTCAGAGAGAAAACTAGAGTCACATGGTACATTTGGTTGAAACAGTTATCATTTATTCTACTCTCCAAGACTGGAGTCCAACACAAAGTGATTGTTCAGTTTTGGAATTTCCCAAATAGATTGCCACTACTCTGGAATCCTGGCCACGGAATGATTTCCTTTCCACAATTAACCAGTAATCACAAATTGATCTCTAGTTTTTAAAGTAAAAGAGAAAAACACGCACCTTTATGTATGCATGAAAAAAGGCATAGGTGCACTCACACACTCATAGAGAAAATACACAGTTGTTCTTTTCTGATGTTTCTTAGACATTCCATTGTAGAAGCTTCTGTTTTACACCTGTTCATATGGCAAAAGGCAAAAGGCCAGACAGATGTGTGATGGCCTGAGTCATGAGGGAAGTGAAGTCAGAAACAACTGATTTGCAGCAGAATATATTTACAAATATCTCAGAATATCTTCAGGATATCTTAGCTGCTGTGGAAGTTGATCTGTGGAGCCTTGAACGCTCTGGAGCTGATGTGGGAGTTTCCCAGTGACTCCAGCCAGGCCTGCACTAAGGTTGGGTTAGCGGCCCAGGACAACCTGGTAGCGGGTGGGGGTTGGCCATGATTTTCTTGGCTTTCTCCCAGAAACACGGCTGTGATTACACAATTGCATTCAGTAGGCAGAGCCAGGAAAGGAAATGTCTCCTTATGCCCTTTTTTAACAGGAAGAAATTATTGTTTCCAGAACCCTGCCTCTTTTCCTCCCTTCCCTTCTCATTATGTTGGCGGGGCAGAGCTGGCCCAAGATAAGGGATCTCTCCCAAGTTCTCGCACATGGGGTGGGGCTAGGTTAGCAGAGGCCGATGGAGTGCCCTCAGAACGAGGCATGCTTTATGATTTGGTAGAAAGATGAGGCACAATTTCCCGATGCTTTAGAATTCTTCATAGAAACAGAACCAAGATTAATACACAACATATCACATATTTTATGTTATACGTTTTTTGTTTGTTTGTTTGTTTTTTGGGGGACACACCTGGCTGTGGTTAGGGCTTGCTTCTGGCTCTGTACTCAAGGATCATTCATCTTGGTCCTTGGTGGGGGGCACACACAGTGTCAAGGAATAAGGGGATTGGCAGCATGTAAGGCAAGTGCCTCACTTAATCCCTGTTTTATCCTTTTGGCCCTTGTTATACTTTGTATTCTGTTGCACTCATCCTGTTGTTCATTGAGTTGCTCGAGCGGGCACCAGTAACGTCTCCATTGTGAGACTTGTTGTTACTGTTTTTGGCATATCAAATAAGCCACGGGTAGCTTGCCAGGCTCTCCAAGAAGTATGGAGGAATTGAACCTGGGCAGAACATCACATATACAAATATTCCCTGGGGATCTCTGTCTCAGGAGACACATAGATTCTACCTCACTTTCACAGTCAGAGGAACATGAAATGAAATGAATTATGAGGAGTTGGCTCTCATGCTTGGTAAGCGTGAAGTGGGAATGTGAGTTCCTGTCTGAGGGAAGAAGACTGGAAGCTCCATTTTTGGCTCTAGTCGGGCCCTCATCTGGACGGGAGGAGGCCTGACCATCCTGGGGAGGGCATGTACTTTAGCCAGTCTGCCAGTCCAAGTGTTAATCTCTTCCAGAAACAGTCATGCAGAGCACTCAGGAATGACATTTAGCCAAATATCTGGGTATCTTGTGACCCAGTCAACTTTACACACAAAATTAACCATCATGAGGAATGGAATGCATCCAGAATCATGTAATATAATGGATAATATACACAATGATGATTTTTGTTACACATGACGTTCACAGAATGCTCAGAGCAAAATGTTTCATACTCTATTCTCTCGAATTTGTAGACTCCTCTCATGCTCTACATTCATGATAGTACCTGAGTTAGGGAGAGTCCCTGGGAAATTATGCAGTGAGGACTATTGAGTATTGAGTCCTTCTTTTTTCTTAATTTTATTTTTTTATTATTTTATTATCATTTTATTTAAAAAAATTTATTAGTAAATCACCGTGAGGTGCAGTTACAAACTTATGAACTTTCATATTTGTATTTGGTTTACATCCCTCGACCAGTGCCCATTCTCCTCCACCAATGTTCCCAGTATCCCTCCCACCACCCCCACCCCAACCCCGCCACCCCACCCTGCCTCTGTGGCAGGGCATTCCCTTTTGTTCTCTCTCCTGTTGGATGTTGTAGTTTGCAATAGAGGTATTGAGTGGCCATCATGTTCGGTCTATAGTCCACTTTTAGTACTCGGCTTTCAAGCTGAGTGGGTCCTCCCAACATCCTCTACTAGGTGAGTATTGAGTCCTTCTTTACTGTGGCAGATCAAAAGGGAAGGTAGTAATAGTATTGCAAACCCAGTGCCTAAAAGGAAAGTGAGTGACAGAGAGAGAGAGAGAGAGAGAGAGAGAGAGAGAGAGAAAGAGAGAGAGAGAGAGAGAGAGATGTCTGCTTTAGATGCAGGCAGGCTGTGTGGGAAGGTTGGTGGGAGGGAAACTCGGGACTTTTGTTTAGTTTTGTTTCTGGGTCACACTCAGTGATGCACAATGGTTACTGCTGGGTCATGGACTCAGGAATTACTCCTGGCAGTGCTTGGGGGACCATACTGGATGCTGGGAATTGAACCCTGCTCGGCCGAGTGCAAGGCAAACGCCCTACCTGCTGTGCTATCACTCCAGCCCCCCAAACTGGGGACATTTGTGACAGAAAATGTGCACTTATGAAAGGATAAGTGTTGGAACATTGTATGACTGAGGCTTGATCATAAACAATTTTGTAACTTTTTATCTCATGGTGATTCAAAAAAAAATTAAAAGGAATAAGTTATAGATGTTAACTGAGTTCTTGAATTTTCCTGAGCTGGATTAAATCAATGGTCACCCATATTTCTTTTATTTGGAGATAGAGTTGAAGAGGTATTTTAAGACAGGGACCTATACTTAAAATGAGAAGTCACTAAAGCCAAGTTCTCTCTCTCCCTCTCAATGTCTGAAATAAAAAGATTTTTTGGAAAGCAGAAGAGAAAGGAAAATAAAGTTCCCAGTTGGAAAGAAATTTAGCATAGGCATAAATTTTGAAGCCAGATTCTTAGCTTAACCCTAAATAAAAACTGGTCATTCATACACAAAGATCTTTTATGGATTAGGATTAGGATTTAATGCGGAGTCCCTAAAACTATGTTATATACAAAACTGACATGGTAGCATGATAATGAATATGTTTAATTAGGATAATCTGGAGAGTGTCATATTCTGTCCTGCAGTTCAACTCAAGGTTATATATCACTTTATTGAATATTAGTTTTGGGACATTCTAATTTTAATGAATATCTTAAAATCATTGTATTGTATTTAAACAAAAAATTTTTTTTGGTTTATGTTTTGCATGTCAGTGTTCAAGGCTTACTCCTGGCTCTCTGTTAGGGGTCACTCCTGGTGGGGTTTGGGGCCCAGGAATGAATCCCTGTGCAAGGCAAGCACCTTACTGCTCCATGCAGCTCCAGACCCTTGTATTTTTAACTTTTTCAGCCACACCTGGTGGTTCTTAGGGGTTTACTCCTGGCTCCGCACCCAGGAATTGCTCCTGGCAGCACTTGGGGGAATATAAGAGATGTTGGGAATTGAACCTGGGTCGGCTGCATGCAAGGCACGTGCCCTTTCTTCCATAATATCATTCCAGCCTGCACAGTGTATTTTTCAGTTGATTGTGGTAATAATGGCTCAAAAGAATGAGAATGTCTTTGTCACCACTCCATGCCCGCAAACAAGGGAGAGAAAACCTTCTTGTTCACGTCCCAGCCCTTTAATCTCCTTTGGGAACCTCAGTTCTGAGGTTAGACTTTAAAGGTTTGTATTCACTGGATGTTATCTATTACTTTGCTTGTATTGTAGTAGGAAGGAGTGATAGCACAGCGGGTAGGGCGTTCACCTTGCACACGGCCAACTCGGGTTCGGTTCTCCCGCCCCTCTCAGAGAGCCCGGCAAGCTACAGAGAGTATCCTGCCCACATGGCCGAGCCTGGCAAGCTCCCCGTGGTGTATTCAATATGCCAAGAACAGTCACAAGTCTCACAATGGAGACGTTACTGGTGCCCACTCGAGCACATCGATGAGCAACGGGATGATAGTGCTACAGTGATACAAATGGAAAGCAGCTTGGCGGGGAGGGGCAATCTGAGGCCACAGGGAGATGCTCAGGGGATACTCCTGGCTCTGCACTCAGGAATTACTCTTGGTGGTGCTTGGGAGAAAAATGAGATGCCAGGGATTGAACCCAGATCAGCTACATGTAAGGCAAGCACCCTACCTGTACCCTACCTCTCCAGCCCCTAAATGAAATATTTTATTTGAAAAAAAAGAGGGAATTTGGGGAAAACTTCATCAGAGTTTCGGTTGCCAAGCTCAGGCATTCACTTCTGTCTTGAAGCTTACAAAGAGCTTCTAATACATTTTAAAAAGAGAAATTGGTATGATTGGCATTTAATAAAATCATTTTGTCATCATTTTAACCTATGTGACTTAATTTTTAAATGTGTAAATTATATATTTTTGAGGCATATGGTTTACAGTTGTATTAATATGTGTTTTATTTTTAAACTTTAAAAATAAAGTTTTGGGTTTTGGGGACACATCCAGAGGTTCTCAAGACTTACTCCTGGCTCTGCACTCAGGGAACCATTCCTGGCAGTTTTGGGGAACCATATGGTCTGCCAGGGATCTAACCTGGGTCAGCTGTGTCTAAGGCAAACACCCAACCCATTGTACTACCTCTCCAGTCCACTGTGTGTTTTATTTTTAAGACATGATGGATATGAAGTTTAACTTTAAGGTTTGTAAATGAAGAATTGGTAACAATTTAGTGGGCTGGAGCAATAGCACAGCGGGTAGGGCGTTCGCCTTGCACGTGGCTGCTATAAACGTGCCTGAGTTCTATTCCTCTGCCCCTCTCGGAGAGCCTGGCAAGCTACTGAGAGTATCTCGCCCACACAGCAGAGCCTGGCAAGCTACCCATGGCATATTTGATATGCCAAAAACAGTAACAACAAGTCTTACAATGGAGACGCTCTCAAGCCCACTCGAGCAAATCAATGAGCAACAGGATGACAGTCCTAAATCATTCCCTAAAAGTGATGCAGAACTCTCTTATCGAGGACATTATTCCTTATACCATGGGATGGCTTTTATACTTACAATGAACAAGCAACAAAACAATTATTTTGCTAAGCTCCTACTTGTCCTAAATGTCCCTAGTTTTTGATGAAACTGAATATCCTCCAAAAAGAACAAAAAGTGGAAAAATTGTGGAGTATGGAACTGGGGCAAAGATTAGAATCATTTTCAGCATATATGTTAATATTTAGCAGGAGGTATGGAGAAATACAAGTGGTCTAGATAATTGTTATTTACATTTTTGATAAGAATTAGAATTAATAGTGAATAGTATGAGGAAAGTTCCATTCTGCAATACTCATGAAATATTTTTCTCCTTGCATGAGTATAAATTGCTCATCCCATTTGAGGTTTCAGGCAGCGGTTGATCATGCAGCATCAATTCCATTCTTTGAGGTCGTCCCTGGCCCTTGAAAATAGGGTCTCACTGTCATGTTTATGTCTTAGCTGTAGGATAAAAGAACATTGGGAGCATCTTTCTGATAACTCATTTTTTTCCTGGCAAATATATTGCAGTTCTGGGGAATGAATTCAGAGCCTCACATATGCAGAGCAAATGCTCTAACACTGAGACACATCTCTGGTACAAAATTATTTAAAATTATTCTTTTGATCTTTGACAAGAGCCAATGAACTTATGAATACATAAAGATAAAGCACCCCCTGGAATCCAGTTCTTTCAGCAGCTATAAAGAGCATCAGAACCACAGTTTTCAGCCAGTGAGTCTTGAAAACAGTTGCAAGGCACAGAGGTGGGCAAATATTTATACGACCAAGAACTTCACTACAAAAATAAAAGCAATAGGAGTTGACTTCCAAAACCTACTTTGTTATATTCATTTTAGTTTGCAGTTAAAAGGGTTGGATTTTGCATGGAATGCATAGAAAGGCTTCCCTTCATTCTCCTTTTTCGGAATGCAGTCCCACATTTGCTAAGTTGAACTTGGCTGTGACAAGTGCAGATGCTAAAGCCTTTTTAGCACTAAAGGAACACTGCAAGCAGATTCTAGCTGTTTATTACAAATATTTCTCACTCTCCTGCTTGAAATAGCCCTCAAAGAAGCCAAGTTCTCTTTAATGGGACATCAGCCGCCCATCCCGACATACCTCTGGCTTCGGAAGTTTGCCTGAGGAGAGTGCTGTACAGCTTCCTGTGTAAAATCTGAAGTCTCTACTGGAACTTGCACTTAGAACATTCCTGTCCAGCTGATGTTTTGGCAAGCAGAATTTCGCTCTTTAAAGCTGATCCTTCTTTGCTTGTAGAAACTGAGCCTGAGTTCTTGGGGAATTATTTGGGCTTTGGAAGGCTGGATACCTCATAAAATGGAGATCTGGCCTGAAATATTCCTGAAATATGTTGTGTCCCACGACTGTGCTATTACTTTATAAATGTTTTTTTTTTAATTGAATTACCATGAGATACAGTTGCAAAGCTTTTATGTTTGAGTTTCAGTCATACAATGATCAAACACCCATCCCTCCACCAGTGCACATTTTCCACCATCAGTGTCCCCAGTATCCCCCACCCCTGCATCCAACCCTCCCCCTGCCTCTCTGGCAGACAATTTCCCCCAAACTCTTGACCCGGGTTTGATTCCTCCATCACTCCCGGAGAGCCTGGCAAGTTACTGAGAGTATCCTGCCTGCACAGCAGAGCCTGACAAGCTCCCTGTGGCATATTCGATATGCCAAAAACAGTAACAAGTCTCACAATGTAGACATTACTGGTGCCTGCTCAAGCAAATCGATGAACAATGGGAGGACAGTTGTACAGTCCTACTCTCTCTCTACTTTTGGGCATTGTAGTTTGCGATACAGATACTGAGAGGTTATCATGTTTGGTTGTTTATCTACTTTCAGCACACATCTCCCATCCCGAACGATCCCTCCAACCATCATTAACTTATTGATCCCTTCTCTATTCCAGCTGCCTTCTCCCCCAGCTCATGAGACAGGCTTCCGACTATGGGGCAATATCCATGGCCCTTGTGTCTATTGTCTGTGGATATCAGTCTCATCTCATGTTATTTTATATTCCATAAATGAGTGCAGTCGTTCTATGTCTGTCCCTCTCTTTCTGACTCACATCACTTAGCATGATACTCTCCATGACCATCCACTTATAACAAAGTTTCATGACTTCACCTTTCCTAACAGCTGCATAGTATTCCATTGTGTAGATGTACCAAAGTTTCTTTAACAAGTTGTCAGTTATTTCTAAATGTTTAAAATAAAATAGGAGGCTATATCCGGACACTCTGGGCACAAATGTCCCATCATCTTTTACAATGTCCAGTTTCTGCATTTAAAAGAAAGAAATTAGTTTCTTATGAAGGACTTTTAAATGCTTGGTGGTGAGATTGGTGCTGAAACATTGTAAGCCTGGAAGTCATCTCTGAGTGACTTTGCAAGCGACAGTGCCTTAATGAAATGCTAAAGAAAGAAAATATAGTATACTGAAAAGAAAGAAAAGAGGAGAAGAAGCCATTGAAAATTATCCATCCTAATGACTGAGTGCTTTTTGAAATTTTCAGTCTTCCTGCCTCTTATAGTATGTATTACATATACATATGTATCACTTGTATACATACAGAGAGTCTCTTGCCCATATGCCTGGCTGTCTTCCCTGGGGCCCCTCGGAGGAGATGGGCTCCAGCTTCCCTTCCCACCCCGAGCAAAGCTCCCGGTGGCCAAAGACCACCGGAACCTAGCTACAGACATGCTCGAGGCTCCTCTCCACACATTCGGACAGGCCTCATGCATGAAGGTACCGGCAGAGGAACCCAGGTATGTGTAATCCCATCAACGGCCAACATCCAGAGAGAGACTTAAAAGCAAGTTCTCAGAAGCGATATCTTTAGCCTTCTTCTCCCTCTGGGAGAAACTAGCAAGCTTCTGAGAGTTTCCTGCCCACATGGGACAGCCTTGCAAGCTTCCCATGGTGTATTCATATGCAAAATCCAGTAACAAGCTGGATCTCATTCCCCTGACCCTGAGGAGCCCCCAGTGCAACATCCTTAGGAGGGCCGAGTTGAGATAGACTTCTAAGATCTCAGGGAAAGGACGAAATGAGATGTTACTGAGCCCGCCCGAGAAATAGAAATCGGTGATTAATGGGATTTCGTGATTCGTGATATCACTTGTATCACTTGTATCACTTGTCTTCCCGTTGATCTTCGATTAGCTCGAGTGGACACCAGTAACGTCTTCATTCATCCCTGTTGCGTGCTAGTGTAGCCCAATGATATCTGCTCGCTCCAGCAACAGGAAGAGCTTCAAACCATTCATTCAGGGTTTTAAGGAAGAAGTCTGACCATCTCGTTGGTGGGTGGCCACTCGGTCTTTTCTTTTTTAAATTAATTTGTTTTTTTTTAATTACTGAGTCACCGTGAGGGTAGTTACAAATTTACCCATTTTCGTGCTTGTGTTTCACTCATACAATGTTCGAGAACCCATCCCTCCACCAGTGTCCGTTCTCCGCCACCAATGAACCTAGTATCCCTCCCACCCTCCAATCCTGTCCCCCACCCACCCGCATGAGGTCTTTTGATGTCTTGTGGAATCCAGCTGGTGACAGCTCTAGTCCAGCAGTCGTATCTAAATCACATTACATGTTAGACCCGTCTGATTTTTGATGTCTTGGCAAATGAGACAGCGTCCCTGATTCTTGATCGTCAACGGAGATTGGAACTCCGATTTCCTTCTCTCACTTGAGTGAGACGTGATATACGTATGTACACATTATATACACGTAGTACATACATATTGATCCAGAACAGTTTTGACATTTTCCAGCATTTGTTATAAACTATTTTTTCTTCTTTTTTTGGGGGGAGAGATAAAATACCCATCTTGCTCAGGGCTTACTCCTGGTGGACTGGAAGGAACAGGGTTAGGGGGTCAGGACAGTCAGGACTATGGGTGAGGTAGAAGTAGGATATATCCATGTATCTAAACCACAAAGCTGATTTACGGAAAAGTAAGATATATCCATATATCTAAACCACAAAGCTAACACGGAAAACCTGAGATACGAACTACAACAACCAAATTAAAAAAATGACACAGGCTGGTGGAGTGGAAGGAACCCAGGGACAGTGATGGAAGTAAGTTGACACCAGTGGTAGGATTGGTGCTACAACATTGCATGCTTGAAAGTCAAGGATGGTAACTTTGTAAGTAGCAGTGCCTAAATGAAACAAATAAAATGTAGCACAAGGAGAAGGAGAGGAGGAGGAAGGGAAAAAGGAAGAGAAAGATGACCTTGGACCATGTAGCTAGGTCACAGGTGGGCCCAGTGCTTTGCAAGGCAGAGACCTGGAGACCCCCAGGCACTGAGGGTGTCTTGAGCATTGACCCAGGAGTGGCCCTTTCGCCCCAAGGTGTGTCCCCCCAACAAACAACAAAACCCCACAATACTCTTGCTGGCCATGGAGCCATTCAGAAACTTATCCTGGCCTTTTCTCTCCATTCTTCCTCTCCTGGTTAAGTCCCAGGAAACAAAATAGCTTTCAGAAATGGATCCTGCTACAAACTCTGACCAGGCTTCTGGTGAGATTGATTGGGTGGATGAGAATGCAATTTGGTGACTCGAGTTTCCTGCACTGGACTCCGCTGCTGGGAGGGTGTCTGCTGGCTCCAGCAGTAATGATGCACATGGACTGGGAAGGCCTGGGAACAGTTACATGGTCGTTCTGTGAAAAAAGAAAACATGGAGCCTTTTAACACATAAGAAAAACGTTATGATGTATTTGTGTGTGGCTCCTTTTGAAATAAAGATACTGGTTTTGAAAAGTAATCAAACTAAACATTTATGGATGTTTCCAATATGCTGCTATTAAAATAACATAATAAAAGTAGTATATTTTCCTCTTTTTGAGAGAAAAAAAAGGCACATGATCTTTCCCATTAAAGTGAATGGCAGTTGGCTGCATTTTTCTGACTTTCTGATATGATTTTTCCATGCCATAAAAAATATGATTAGGTTGGCTTAAGCAAAGTTTGTCAAGTTTCCATGAAGAAAACATCCATTGAAACCTAAATGGTTTTTAACGTGACACCATATTTTTATAATAAAAACATGAAATTGAGGAGAGGTAATATTCAAATGGAAGGAAAACTTCATATAGCAAAACAAGCTTATGGTTTGTTATAAGTATTTGTAAAAGGAGAAAAAGAAAAAAATGTGGTCTTTGTCAGAGACTGTCCTTGTGATATTGCATTAGTTTCCCAGAACCATATATATATTTATATATACACATATGTATGTAATTACATGTAATATATTTATTAATTTGTATGATTGTGTGAGCTGAGTCCTAAAAAATATAATCTGTAGGATGTTTTTTTCTTAACAGGTACACATGTTTATTATTTATGTGGTTGGTGAGACATGTATGATACACAGTGCATATGATGATGCATACTACATGTTATATGACACATGATATAACACATAACTATAGCCTGCATATCTTATGTTACTCACGCACAGATAAACAGTAGGAATTGACTCCTATAACTACGGTGGCTCACAAGTCCCAAAGTCTGCAACTGGGAAGTTGGAGACTGAGCCCAGACGGGGGTGTGGGTCAGTGAATGCTGGTAGTCTTGGGTCCCAGACAGAGTCGATACTTCAATTCAAGTTCAAAGGCAGGAAAGAACTCCAGTGCCAGTTCAGGACAATCAAGCAGAAGGCATTTTTCTCTCTTACAGGGGAATGTCAGACTTTTTATTCTCCTCTGGTCTCAGCAGATGAGATAAGGCCCACCCACGTTAGAGGCCAATCTCTTTTATTTGGTCCATAGTTCATACGTTTGTCCTATACAGATTCTCTCACAGACACATCCCGAAGAATACCTGGATGCCCTGGGACTTAGCCAAATCAATACGAAATGAAGCATCTTCCATGTCAGAGCAGATGTTCTTCTTAAAGGCTCAGAAGAGCAAAACATGTAAAAAAAAATAAAAGGAGACTAGAGACGTTTCAGAAATCTACCCTGGAAAATTCACATCATTTCCATGTCATGGATTGAAAATAGATTGAAGACAGAGCAAAATGCTTCAGGATGTAGACTTTTTTTTTTACGCCGTAGCAAGACAAAAGCGTGAGGTCCAAGTTCACAGTTATATTAAAGGGAATTGTGGAGGGGAATATTACTGAAATGGAGCAGGTTTCCCAGAATTGGTGCGCCAGTACCGTTTTTTCATTTGAGTTTAAGTAGTAAAAAGTGAACAACCAGCGTTTAAATTATAAGTGCAGTTGGCAAGGGAGCACGGGCTTCTCTTGCTTTATTTAGGCAGCCAACTTAAGAATACCAAACAATAGCTGAGTGATTTTCCCCAGGGATGTCTGTAAAGCATTTAATTCAATTTGGCAAACTTGACTAACAGCCACCATCCATACTGCTCGAGTGGGCTGTGGCTCTGTGGGCGGAGACCCAGCCCAGAGGCAGGAAAGCCCTCGGCCTTCTCAGTGTGGCCATGGAGTTTGGGATCTGGGCACCTTTTCCAATGCCATAAAGTCTGTGTTTTGCTCTGAGTCACCAGTTTTGGAGAAATGTGCTTTTACTGCCTATTATAAGTGTATGAAGAAGAAACATGGCTGTTTTTCCTACAGTCTTCAAAAAAAATTCAAGCTTCTTGCCATTGGCATGTGAAATGTAGTATGTGCTGCCTTGGTCTTCCAGCAACCTGCACATTGCTTTGGAGATAAGTGTTGTGTTCATCCAGGTCCGGAGGTTGTGGGAGGCTTAATATAAAACCATCTCCCATGCGCTGCAGTTTAGACTGTGGGTGCTGGGTTGCGCCCAGTGAGGGTATTGTGTGAACAGGACTTCTCCCATATCTGACATGGACTTCCAGCTCATCTGCTTCATTGAGGTGTTGCTACAAATGATGGAAAAGCCTTGACCCTAGGCTACAGATTAAGGGGGGGGGGAGAGAGAGACAGAGAGACAGAGAGACAGAGAGAGAGAGAGAGAGGGAGAGAGAGAGGGGAAAAGAGAGAGAGAGGAGAATTGTATATGTGTATGTGTGAGTGTACATGTGTAGGTCGTGATGAGGCTGACTGACCTTTGGTCATGGGTCTTGGCCACTGTGAAATTAAACTTTAAAAACTGAATTTGGGGGGCTGGAGTGATAGTACAGTGAGTAGGGCGTGCGTTGCACGCAGCCAACCTGGGTTCAATCCCCAGCATCCCATATGGCCCCCTAAGCACCACCAGGAGTAATTCCTGAGTGCAGAGCCAGGTGTAACTGCTGTGCATTGCAGGATGTGATCTAAAATGAAAAAAAAATTCCCAAAAAACAAAACTCCCGAGTTTTGCTGGGGCCAGGAGATAGTGCAGAGGTACCAGTGTTCAAGGCCCAGCACCACGGGTTGCTTCCTTGGAGGTCTGTGAGCACTGTGGGGGTGGCCAGGGAACCCCCACACTGCAGGGCCCAGCAGTATTGCATCCTCAGGACCTTGAGCTGAACTTTGACCTGGTTTGTGGAGGACCACCAGTCAGCACAGGTGGGAGCCCCCTCAACCCAGGTGAGTTTGCTCAGGAGACATCAGTGGGGAGGATTGCTGACTCTTGTGGTGGGTTTAGAATTGGAACATTGTATGTACTCACATGTGTCTGCATGTGTGTATGTGTGTGTGTAGCTATGTTGAAGATTAAAAAAAAACATACACCGTTCTATGTTTGTAGTCATGTTGCGCCAGTATAATTGGGGGGGGGGAGCAGACTTAATTCTGATCACTTCTCAGAGTTTACTTCTTTAGTACTTATTCGGGGGCAGCTCCAAAAATGTGCTCTGGTTCCCAGGGGCCCAGGTGGTGTGCAGTGGCCTCCAGGTCACCTGGTGTTTCTCTGGGGACCATATGGGAATCAAATTTGGGTCCCTGACTAGCTCCCGGCCCATCATCAAATCTCAATAAATTAAAATTTAATAAATAAAGCTATCAACCCCCCCAATTTTCACAGCTTTTCCCTAACCTCTCTAAAAAATAATTTTTTCATGCTGTTTGAGGTCTACAGCAGAGGGAGCCCAGAGGCCCACAGAGATGACCAGTGGTCCTTGGGTGTCCCCAGTCACCAGCCCCGTCTGGAGTGCCCAGTTTTCAGAGCGGATGAGCATGCCTGACAGATCCCTCAGCCCCCCCTGGGGTGATGTCGTTCATGCATGTGGTGGCTGTGTGCTGGCATGCTGGCGTGGGCCTCAGCTGGACACTCCCGAAACCCCCTCCATGCCCCGCCCCGTTACCCCTCCCCGTGCCCTCTCTGGGCACCGTTTCCTTCCCTGTGGCTCGTTCATGCCTCCTCAGTTTTCATATTTCTTTGTAATTTATGTATCTTTCCCACTGCTCACCCAAGGTTCATTTTCTTAGTTCAAACCATAGAACTCTAAAGATTCTGAAATTCCTGTGGTTCCTAGGAAGTGAAAGAGCCCGCAGCACCCCAGTCCCTCCTGCTTTGGGGACTGCAACTTCGATGAAGATGGTAGAAATCTGCTGAATCCTCTAGCGAGCTGGTTAGAGCAGTCAGCAGGGCCTGAACCACATCCTTCCTTCTCCCCCCAGAAAACAGGGACAGGGAAAATCTTAGGGGGGTGCTCAAGTGCACTCAATACACATTAGGAACAGAAGCTCCCAGGGTTTATTTTTCTTCCCTCTGAAAGTTTGCCTTGCACGCGGCCAACCCGGGTTCGATTCCTCCATCCCTCTCGGAGAGCCCAGCAAGCTACCGAGAGTATCCCACCCTCACAGCAGAACCTGGCAAGCTCCTCGTGCCGTATTTGATATGCCAAAAACAGTAACGACAAGTCTCACAATGGAGACGTTACTGCTGCCCACTAGAGCAAATCGGTGAACAACGGGAGGACAGATAGGACAGTGCCCTCTGAATGTGTTGTGGCTGGTTTGAAAGGCTACGGACATCAGCATCCTGACTCCGATCCTTGGGGGTTGTGGGGCCCCTTACCCTTCCTTTTCTTCAGCCTGCCGCCCTTGGCAGTAGGAATGGGTTCTTCTGTTGAATTCAAGGTGCAAATCCAAGGCAGAGGGAGTGACCAGGGTCTGTGGCAGTCCATCCCTGCTCCATGGACAGTCGGCCACTTGCTCCAGGCAGCCCTCCTGCCTGCCAGGTGGCTGCCTTGCCCCAGTGTCTAGTTGTAGAGATTTATCAGGACTCCAACTTACAAGGGCTTGGCCATATGTCTTTGAATGTTCACTTATCACGTATCTAGTTCCTAAAGATTTCTTCCTTTCTTTCCCCTACTTTCTTTCACTCTTTCACTCTCTCTCCCCCCCCCCCCCCCCTCTCTCTCTCTCTCTCTCTCTCTCTCTCTCTCTCTCTCATTTTCTCTGTCTCTGTCTCTGCCTCTGTATCTCTATCTCTCCCCACACCTATTGGTTCCAGAGGCTATTCCTGACTGTGCTCAAGAGTGATTCCTTGGTGGTGGTCGTGGGGGTCTGGGGTCTGGGGGGCTGCCAGGAGGGCATGTGGTGCTGGGGATTTGCACAGCATCACTGTGCCTGCTGCACGTCCAGGAAGCGTCTTACGCCCTGTAATAACACTCTGACTCTTAAGTATTTATTACTTTAAAAAATAAAAAGAATGTTAAAACTACCAAGTGAGTGAATGCCAAAAGGGATCAGTGACTCCTCAGTTTGTGCCCTTGGGTCTCAGGGATCCTGAATCCCTGTGCACGTGTTTTCTGGTTTGGGGTTTTTCTTGGGGGGGAGGGAGTTGCTCCCAGGCAGTGCTCAGAAGGACCAGGCAGCCCTCCCTGTGATCTCAGCCGGCCAAGCGGCCTGTGGGTGCTGCTCGGCCCAGCCCCCATCAGTTCCGAGCTCCAAGGCCACATACCGCGGTGCTTGACGCTGCATCTGATGATGCCGGGGGTACCAGGTGACGCCAGGATTGAACCAGGTCGGCCCCATGCAAGACACGTGCCTTAGCCCCGAGCTGTCTCTCCAGCCCATCCGCGTGTCTTTGACCTTCCCCGATGGGTGGGTTTGCACCGTGGTGACCCTTTCCCGTTCTCAGCGGGAATGCTGGTGTCTGCTTTTGGAGCGGTGGAGGGCGGAAGCAGCGGGAGAAAGGAAACGCGCCTTCACGGCCCTCCAGCGAGGGCGGCCGGTGCTGACGGTGGGACTGACTCAGAACTGCACATCGCGCGCCCGCTGGTGCCTCCTCCTCCGCCCCACCCCCTAGTTAAAAGGTGAACCTCAGACCGCAAAGAGGGCTAGAGGCCAGCGATGCTGATACTGCAGGTGTCCCCTGTCACTTTGGAAGCATCCTAGTCCTGGGGACCTGACTAAAGGGCAGGTTTACCTCAGGGACCTGGGTACTGGGTCACTATCACTCACTGTCACTGTCATCCCGGTTGCTCATTGATTTGCTCGAGCGGGCACCAGTAACGTCTCCACTGTGAGACTTGCTGTTGCTGTTTTTGGCATATCGACTACGCCACAGGGAGCTTGCCAGGCTCTGCCATGCGGGCGGGATACTCTCAGTAGCTTGCTGAGCTCTCCGAGAGGGACAGAGGAATCGAACCCGGGTTGGCCGCGTGCAAGGCAAATGCCCTACCCGCTGTGCTATCGCTCTAGTCCTGGGTACTGGGTATTGGCTGTAATTCTGCAGTAGAGGGGGCGAAAGGGTTGGATGGATTCACTGAACATAAACTCAGAATGCAAACGGCTTAAAGCAAATGGATACCGGATGCCTGAACTCTTTTATCTACTTACATATTTTTTAATTGAATCACATTGAGATACACAGTTACGAAGCTGTTCATGGTTGGGTTTCAGTCATACAATGTTCTCTCACCGCGTCTCTTCACCAGTGCACATTTTCCACCACCAATGTCCCCAGCCCAGTTTTCATCCCACCCCTCCTCCCCCCATCCTGCCTCTATGGGAGGCAATTAAATTTTTTTTTAATTTTTAATTTTTTTATTTTAATAAATCATCATGAGATACATTTATAGACTTACAGACTTTCATAATTGTGTTTCAGTCAAACAATGCTGAAGTACCCATCCCTCCACCAGTGCCCATTCCCCACTCCAATGTTCTCTGTATCCCTCCCCCCACCCCACCCCCCTCCCCACCTCCTGCGCTGTGGCAGGCACAATCCCTCCTACTCTCTCTGTTATTTTGGGTGTTATGGTTTGCAATACAGGTAACAAGCAGCCATCATGTTGGGTCCATAGTCTGCTTTCAACATGCATCTGCTATTCTGAGCGATCCTTCCAGCCATCATTTATTTAGTGCTCCTCTCTCCATCCCAGCTACATTTTTATGAGAGGCACTTTTCTCTCTCCCTCCCACTCCCTCTCCCTCCCTCCCTCCCTCCCTCCCTCCCTCCCTCCCTCCCTCCCTCCCTCTTTCCCTCCCTCCCTCCCCCCTCCCTCTCCTTTTGGGCACTATGATTTGCAATACAGGTGCTGAAATGCCAGTCTGAACTCTTCCCTTCTCTCTTATCCCCAACTCAAAGGAGGGTCTTTGAAACCTGTGCATCCCTCCAGACCCATATTCATCAAACCCTTTGCTACTATGTCCCCATCATTTTTTTAAATTGAATCACCGTGAACTACAGTTACAAAACTTTCACGTTTGAGTTTCATTCATACAATGATTGTTGGGTGGAGTGGGGTTGGGGGGAAGGTAGGGATACTGGGGACATTGGTGGTGGGAAAATGTACACTGGTGGCGGGACGGGTGTTCCATCATTGCCCCCATCTTTTTAAAGAAATACTTTTTATTTAAAGAACAGTGATGTACAAAGTTAGTTAGTTGCATTTCAGGCGTATATCCTTCAACGCCAATCCTACCCCCAGTGTTAACCCCTCCACTAGTGTTCCCAGGTTCCCTCCCCACCCCAGCCATCAGTGTACTTCCTCGCCTGTCACCTTGACAGGCACTTTTACCGAGTTCGGGCGGTTGGAGTTTATTTCTTTATTTATTTAATTAAAAAAAAATTTTTAAATTGAATCACCATGTGGAAAGTTACAAAGCTTTCAGGCTCAAGTCTCAGTTACACAATGCTCCAACACCCATCCCTTCACCAGTGTACATATTCCACCACCAAGAACCACAGTAAACCTCCCCCCTACCCCCCAGCTCCCCAGCCCCCCACCCTGCCTGTGTAGCTGATAAATTTCACTTTACTTTCTCTTTACTTTGATTACATTCAATATTTCAACAAAAAACTCTATTGTTGTTTGGAGTCCCCCCACCCCCTGCCGCCCAGAGTCAGACCTGCTGGAAAGGAAGCATTTGATAATTTGTTTTCCATTGCTGAGAATGAAGAGATATGAGGTCGTGTGGCCACAATAGCGGCTGCGAAGTTTAAGATTTCTGTATTTTAGTATTTTAGTAACTGAGTCCAGAGAAATTTCTGCCAGAAGTTGCATCATTGCTAGCTCGTACCTCTCTGCTACATGGTGGTTGGAATTTAGAGCTCGTATTTTCAGTGTTTTCGTGTCTGTGTTTTGGGTATAAAGCTATACTACTCTCGTGCATCACCAGTGTAATGGAAGCTCGGCCCCTGTTTGCCCGTTACTTCCATTTCTCTTCTTCCTCCCCCTTAGATTTTTCTCTCCTTCTTTGTCCTTCTCCCCCCTATACTCTGGGGTCAAGGGTGATCTAGGCAGCTCCCCTTTACTAAATACATTCCCACACCCAGTTATTCTTTATGCCACAGGCAAGTAGGATCATCCTGTGTGTGTCTTTCTTTCTCTGGCTTATTTCCCTCAAAACATGAGATCTTCCATTTCCAACCAGGTTGCAGCAAATTGCATGATCTCCTTGTTCCTTGCAGCTGCATAGTACCCTGTTGTGTATGTATATCCCATCTTCATAATCCATTCATCTGTCATTGAACTCTGTCCCCATCTTTCAGGAAATCTCCTGATTTCTGTTACTTAACATGGGTCCGAGTAAACAACAGACTTTTTTTTTTTTTGTTAGGGGAGCACCAGGAAGGGATAGGGAGACTCAGCCACATTCGCATCTCTGAAAAAAGTTGCTCTAGATCCAGATTCATCAGGCAAAATGGGTCTTTCTCCTCATCTTACACCACACTGGCAGACTTCTGGCCTGCCGCTGAAGGCCAAATCTCTGTCAATTTATATCTTGCCTGTAGCTGCTGTTTCCTTCATAACAGAATGCAAATGTTTTCCAAGAACACTCAGTGTTATCTATTTTTTTTTTAATCTGAAGATCCAGTGAAGCCTGTTGCTGCCGAGTAACTCTTGGCTGTGTTGTATTGAGGGTTGTTGAGTCTCACCGTGGCTTCGTATTTCTGGAGAATGTCTCGTGTCTGTGATGGAGGCTGCGGGGCTATTTACTCTCAAGAGAGAAGAGGAACAGAGGCAATCAGGAGCCATAGGGCAGCAGTTTCCAGGAAGTTTCTCACCCCTGCTAATAAGCGGGTCAAACTAGCTCAGAGAAGGAAAACGCATTTTTCTCCCTTTATAAATAAAAGAAACATGGTAAACTGGTAGTTTTAGTTTGCTTGGTAGCAAGAGGCAAAATGACAGCTGTAATGCATTTTCTTGGTTAGTGTTTTGTTTTCCCCACAAAAAGTGGCTTTGGCCAAAGTGGGGAATCTTATCCTGGGATCCCTTCATGTTTCACAGAAGTGAAATGGGTTTATTCTATATCCTGAGTCACACTTCTGTGAATGTAAATAAGCATTAACAAAAAGCGTATTCCTTTCCCTCAAGTCTCTGGGCATTCCTTCCTGAATGCCCAGAGACTTGAAAGAAAAGTAGGAGAGAGGGAAACTTTTGTGGACATACCATAAAATTGATAGAATTGTGTGTTATCCTTACATTTGATATCTTGCTGACAGAATGAAGTCTATGATTGCTTTCCTTCTAGGAAGCTTCTGAAACCTTGCTTCCATCTGCCTGCATTTCCTCAGAGCTCCTTTGATAGCCGTTCTTTGTTTATACCTGTCCTGATTATTTCAAAACTGTCGCAAATATCTGACAACTCTTGGAGGTAGAATAACTCCATAGTAATATATATATCTTTTAAAATTCAGAAATATTTTATGAATGCAAAAACTGTGCCATCTCAGGAATGGTTTATTGGAAAACATATTTGACTGAAAAGATAAACTTTTATGCCTGCACTATAAAAGTGAAAAGGGACAAAAATTGGTTTAACAACAGAAGCTTTTACTGAGTAGATGCCAACAAATAATTTAGTCTTGCCCTAATACCTTTGGCAAAGAATAATAATATATATATGTATTTTTTTAGGGTGAAATAAATCTCAATGATAGTAGCCTTTGGATATCTACTTCATTATTTTATGAAGAAGTATAGTGTGGTCTGGTTGACACTCTGTGTTAGTATTTCTGGACTGCTCAAATTAGATTAAAACTAAAAATAAACTATGAAGGATCGAAGTAAGCCAGTAACTTGATTACTCATGCATGCACTGGGTATTTCTATATGAAGAAAGATTTGTTTGCCTGAGGAAAGGTTTCACTTTATAATGTTGTTCAATATTTAATGCTGGAGAAAATGAGAGAGTGGGTCTGTTTGCAGGAGTGCTGGAAAGCCGGTCCTAACTATTGCACTTAGATTTGCGTCTGGTAGCAGACAGCCTTAGCTTATTTGCCTGGGATAAAGTGCCTGGGCTTTTTGGTGTAGGAATTAGACTAGTGCAAAATCAAAAGTGGAAAAAAAGATAACATGTCATAGCTCAAATAGAATCAGAAGTAATAGTGACCTTGTTGTTCATATTTTGTAGTACCCAGACTCAAAAATTTTCATGGTTATTTTTGATTCTTTCCTTTCAAATATAACTCCTACAGATCTATTCCTTCATTTTTTCTTTTTCTTTTTCTCTACGTTTTTTTTCTTCATCTAACCCTGTGTTATCATGACTTAATGTTAAGACTGGTGGGGAACACATAAAAATAAAATGCTTTCATCAGTACCAAGTCTACCAAAGGTAGAGTTGCATCCAGTTGAAGTGCTTTACAAGGAAATGGGTATATTCTGTGAGAGACTGTGGTATGGCTGGGCACTCACGAAGGACTGCTCAGAGGCTGTGATGTTGTTCTAGAATTTGAAAAGTGAGTGAGATTTCTAATAGTCCCAAACAAAACATGGACCAGACTTTTGGCTGTGGAACCCTGATGTAGAGTGGCAGTGTTTATGAGCAGGTGTGTTCAACATGTAGCACCCAGTGAAGTCATCTGAGGCTGGTGCGAGTGATAGGATTTCCTGAGAAATTTTGTGGATATGAAATGCCCAATGGGAAGCTGTTGAAGGAGCTTGAAATAAAGTGGTAATATGGTTAGTTTGGGAATTTGAAGAAGTGGCTTGGTGCTTGGGAGACAAGAATGAACTTGGATCAGTTATTCAGCATTCTCCTGCAAGCAGGCAAGCAAAGGAAGGTGCCAGGCTGGGCTCAGGAGATTCTGCGGAGGGGGCAGAGAATGGGAGAACTCCGAGAGGATCCACTGTGCCTGTTGGTATATGGGATAAGGGGAAGGAAGAGGCAGCCCCGGGAGGGACAGCAAAATACCAGGCTGTGTGGTTGAATGGAGAAGGGAACCAGGTCCAGAACAAAGAGACGCAAAGAGAACCTGGCTCTGAGAGAAATAGGATGTCAGTTTTGGGCTGGGAAGGGTGCAGATATTTCAACACATATATGGGAAGACATTGGACAGACTCTTTGCGCTGTCCATCCAAAGTGAGGTGAGGTCTGGGAGGGAATTTTTTTATTTTTACTCTTCCGTTGGTCTTTATTGAGTTTTGCGATTTTCCTTTACTGATAGTGATGCATCTTTTCAACACTATACTGAGTAAAAAAATGTTTAAACCTGAGCAGGTAGAGAATGAGCCCACAAGCATGAGATCACACGGGGAAAGAAAATTCGAATAAGAGACTGTAGGGCATCTCACATACATGTCATGAAGTTAAAGAGGAGCAGGCCAGAGGACTTTCCCCTTAAAGAGAAACTAAGTTCACCAAGGGAAACTAATGCTCAACTTTCTGCCTTCTCTTTGGACCCTCCAGCATTTGAGGTTAGGGGAAGGTTAATTTTTGTGGGTTTTTTAGACCACACCTGCCTGTGCTCAGGGTTTATTTTGACTGTGCTCAGGGGTCACTCCTGCAGTGTCAGGAGACTGTATGTGGTGTGAAGGGATTAAACATGGCTCAGGTGCATGCAAAGCAAGCGCGTTTATTTTTTGGGGGGGAGGTGAATATTAATTGCTTTTGAAGTATAGCTTAACTCTTCGACATCTTCCATTTCTTCATCATGCAGAGATAAGAATTTATTCCCCTTCAGAGTTTGATCTTCACCTGTCTCATTTTCTTTGCTCTTTTCATCCTTTGTGGATGGAGAGAATGGAACCACATTGTCCTCATTAGACGCCCTTGATTTCTCACCAAAGCCGTCTTTCACTTGCAGTTTCTTCAACTAGAAATGCCATTCCCACCTACACCATATATAAGCCCAAGTGTCTGCTCTGCTTTACTGTCTAGTTCAGAGGCATTTAAAAACTAGGCCGGAAATTTGCTGCCACCTGGTTGGAACTGGAAGACATCACGTTGAGTGAAGTAAGCCAGAGGAAGAAGGACAAACACAGGATAATCTCATCAATCTGTGTTAGGTAGAATAACTAGATGAGGAAATGTAATGTAGTAAAGGGGGGGTGCATAGATGTCTTGATCATAGAGTCTAGCTAGGAAGAAGAAAAGGGAAGGAAAGAAATCGAAGGAGGGAAGAAGAAGATGAGAAAGGGACGAGATGGAGGAACTGGGGTTAGGGTCCTTGGATATACCAGTGTTGTGGGAGAGTAGCAGAGCTACAGACTTAACAACACTGAAAACATAAGGCCTAAACTACAAACACTAGATTTTAATTTTTTTTTGCTTTTTGGGTCACACCTGGTGGTGCACAGGAGTTACTCCTGGCTCATGCACTCAGGAATTACTTCTTGAGGTGTTCAGGGGACCATATAGGATGCTGAGAATCGAACCCAGTTGGCCGCGTGCAAGGCAAACGCCCTACCTGCTGTGTTATTGCTCCAGCCCCTACAAACACCAGATTTCAAAGTGTACCTTTTAATGTGGCAGGTGACAGGTGTGTGTGTGTGTGTGTGTGTGTGTGTGTGTGTGTGTGTGTGGTGGGGGAGTGGGAGGAAGCATGGGGACACTAGTGGGGGAAGTTGACACTAGTGTTGGGGCTGACATTGGGATATTGTATGCTGAACACTTGTCTATCAATAACTTTGTAAATCAGAGCTCTTTGATTAAATAATTCATTTTAAAAGAAGGAAAAACTATGCTGGAGTTCAGAAATTTATGTAATTGACCCACGTGCAAGTCTGGCCAGTGGTGATTTGATAGCACCCTCAGGTGATCTGAAGAGATTTCACAATATCCAGACCATATGTTTTAGATTTCAGCAGATCTGTAAACTCTTCTTATAACAAGACCTATTTTGTTTTTATATTTGTATCCCTTGCCTTGGAGCATGGTAGTATTCTAATGCAAATTAGAAGATGGAATCAGTTGAATGTTTATCCTTTACACTATCCCTTCGCTTGCGAAGTTTTCATCTAGTATCTCTTGGTTCTGTTACTTTCTCAGTCCTTTTTGGTGGCTCCTCGTATTTTCCCTCCTCTGTCCTTTTTTCGTTGATTTTTAAAGATTGCATATTTTCTTTCTGTCCACTGTACCTCTACAGATACTTTGTTACATCTCAGTGTTCAAACAGGAAAGGGTCACGTGCAGAAGAGGAAATGGTTCAGAAGCTTGTTGGAAAAGTGTGAGGTTTAAAAACTCCCTGCTCCTCATTGGCCCTGACCCTGGCCCCTCAAACAGAGACCTTCTGGGTTCATTTGAGCACCTTGGACAGAGATAGGCTAGTTTGCATCTGTGGCCACTGCAATAGGTGAAAATTGTCTGGCTTTTATGGGATCTACCTTTTCAACACAGGATTAGAATAGCAGATCTCAGGGGAGGCAATTTTGCTCCTGGTTGATATTCCAGTTTCTGTTCGTTGACATGATTTGGAGGGATGCTCTTGCATCTAATTTTAAAAGTCAGGTAGACTGTTCACCACCCAGCAGTGCACGGCATAACCTCTCACATTGAAGGATTATCTAGTTCCAATCAAAATGGTTTACTCCTAGGATTGAGAGAGCCTAGATTAGCAAAAGCCAACGCCAAAGTTTACCATCTTTTTAAATTTCTCTCGACCTGAAATATGGAGTGTTCCATGCTTGCTCCTAGCTTATTCTGAGGGGAAGTGTTTTCATATAAGCCTACCCTCCTTTATGTAGTTATTTATGTGGTTTATCTACTATGTGTGTTTGCTTCTTTTTTTTTCTCAAGATCTGAAATAAATCCTGAGTTTGATCCTTGGGGATCCTCTAAGGGAATGAAAAAAATCACATGGAAGAAGGTTATCTTGTCTGAGTTTTCTTGATTTCTTTCAGCTACAATAACTGTCTGGGTTTTCTTACCAAGAAGGACATCTTTTGTGTTGGAGGAACAGATAGCCTTATTCGATTAGATTTGGTGTATTCTCTCCCAGGAGTTTCATATTTTAAATCTGTGATAACAAATGAATATTACTTTACTCCTAATATATATTTTTTGTTTCTTCATCGTTGATATTTGGACCGGTTCATGGGGAATTTCATTTCCGGTGAGGAATAGCTGGTAACTGGAGTTATCTTTTTCTTGCATGCTGTCCTTCATTATTTTCAAGCTGGTAAGTAATAAAATAAGTTGAATATAGTACATGCAGTGTCTGTTCATGCCTCTGGGGAACCAGAGGGTAATCTCTAGCTACTTTTTCTTCTTTCTTTGTTTTATATGCCTGTCTTATTTCACGCTAGTAAAGGGGAGCACTGAGCTGCAGTTGTCTACAAATAACTGCAAGAGACCTGTCAACCTGTAGTTAATTTATTGGCAACTCGAATTCCTGGTCCTTCATACATTCATACATTCTCAGTTCCCTTGTCTTCACTACATTGTCTTCTGTTTTTTGGTATTTTTCCAAAAGTATCTCTTTTTTTTTGTTTTTGGGTCACACCTGGCGATGCACAGGGGTTACTCCTGGCACTGCACTCAGGAATTACTCCTGGTGGTGCTCAGGGGACCATATGGGTGCTGGGAATCGAACCCGGGTCGGCCGCGTGCAAGGCAAACGCCCTACCCACTGTGCTATTGCTCCAGCCCAAAGTATCTCTCTCTCTTTATTTACTTATTTATTTTAATAGAATCACTGTGAGATGCACAGTTACAAAGTTTTTCATGATTGAGTTTCTGTCCTGCCATGTTCCAGCACCCGTCCCTCACCAGTGTACATATCCCATCACCAGTGTTCCCAGTTTCCTTTCTGCCACCATCTATGGCAGGTACTTCTCTCTCTTTCTCTCTCTCTCTCTGTCACACACACACATACACACAAACACACATACAATACAGGTGCCCAAAGGTTATCATGTTTTTGTTTTCTGTTCAATATTTTAAAACAAGAGCTGGGCATAATGTTTCATTAGATAATATCAAAATGATATTTATGATTCATAATCTCAAAATAATGCTTATTTAAGATTATTCATCTTGTATCTTCTTGTTGGCGTTAAACTGGTGTAGAGCTCACTACTTCTAGGATGTGCAGGACGATGACTTCTGAATCTTCCCAGTGAAAGTTTCAGGGTAGGGTGATAACGCTTAAATAGCTACACTTTAAAAATGAGCAAGAAGCACTACCTTTGGAATTAAGAATAATGTTTATGCTGTTAGTGCTCAGCGTGTGGTAGAATTCACCAAGCAAAAGAACAGTTGATACAGAGCATGTGTTTAACTTAACAGCTGGTGTGGATCACTGACATTTAAGATCCCTTTAAAAATATTTTTTTTTGTCCTTAATAACTCCTTCTGAAGTTTAGATGAGGTATTTGACGGTCTGAGGTTTGGGTCATCAATTTGAAAAGTCATTTCTAAGTGTTGATCCATCATATTGTAGCCATCATAACAATTTTTTGGTACTCTGATTTTAGGTGTATCTGCCCGTCTTTTCTACTAGTCACAACTCTGTAACTGTCCTAGGGGCAAAAGACTCCTCTGATCTCTTGTATTCTGCATTTCATAACATACGCGGATGAATACAGCCAACACTGAAATTCATTTTTCAAAAAGGAAATATTGCATTGAACTGAAGGAATGCCTGTGTGTGATTTTTTTTGGAGGGCGGCATAAAGGCTCATGAGACACAGATTGAGAAGTTGCAGGATTCATGTAAAATGTTTTGAGAAGCAGTCTTGTCGACAGTGCCTCCCGAGAGACTTGCATCCTTTTAATCTGCCCGCCATGAAACTTTTTCTGACAAGCGTGGCTTATGGACTTAGTCTTCCTATAATCTGCAGACTGGTTTCTTGTCTCCAGATCTTTGGGTTTAAAGTGGTTCTGAAGATGTCATCTCATGTGGCATTCACAGCATCATCACAGGAGCTGGGATCTTTGAGAGATTGACTTCTGTTACACTTCATGGCATAGAGGCTCTTGCTCCTCATGTATGTTTGAATTTCCTGTGGGCATCATTTAGCTTCAAAGGAAAATCACACAACACAGAAACTCTCTATGGGGTACCAACAGAGTAACTGGTTTTCCGGTAGCTAGCTACAGTCTTCTTCGTTCAGGAAGACATCTGAAAGAGATATGCTGGGAAACATCATCATTTTCAAATAAATTAAAAATAATTTCTAGTTGCTTTTTGTTCTGATTCTTCTAATGACACATCATTATGAAATATGAAACATAGTGTGTATATAACGTTACGAATCAAGATGGGACCGTTCAGAGGCCCTGAGGTCTAAACAGATTCTTTGATCAACTTTGGGTTTTAAAGTTGTTGAGAAGAGAAGCTTGAGGCTTTGGCTAAATATTTCACAATTACAATATGTTGTATTTGTCAGCTACCATATGTCTCCAAGGAACTTCATCTTTCTGCTTTAATCTGTGGTCATGTTTGGTCCAAACTCCATATATTACAAAAATAATTACAGGTTGTTGGGGTTAATGTCCATATTTCCTTGTGAAAATTATACCCTTGGAATCTTGTTTGTTCAGAGGAGCTTGTTGCCTGCTTCAGATTTACATGGGGCTGTTCTGCTGTAGCCTCTGTGGTTTTTGTCCTGTGCATTCTGATTCCTTGTTTAGGAGACGTGTGGTCATGGATGTAATTCGGGAACACGGCTCTATGCAGGTGTTTCCCTTGGCTGATAGGAATGTTGTAGTTTGTCCGGAGAAATACAAATGTTAACTGGCCATCACCCATAATGTAAAATGCTTCTTTATTATACTGGGAAAGTGCCTAGAGCTACTCTTGTGAGAATAGAGAAATTTCTGGAACTTTCTGCCAAAAAAATCCTTGTATAAAACAGGGGAGGGAAGAGCATACGGGTCATGTTTTGAAATAACTAATGATATAATTTTTTTTTTGAGACGAGATGCAGTGCATTGGAATAAAGCCTTCTTTGGATAATAATTAGGATTGAATTCCCAGTGGGTGCAGAGTTGATCTCAGAAACAAAACAAAGGAGCTGGAGTGATAGCACAGTGTTTGCTTTGCATGCCGCTGACCCGGGTTCGATTCCCAGCATCACATATGGTTGTCCCCCAAGCACCACCTGGAGTAATTCCTGAGTGCAGTGCCAGGAATAACCTCTGTGCATCTCCGGGAGTGACCCAAAATGCAAAAAAAGAAAAAATAAAGAAAAAAAAGGGAAAAAAGAAAACAAAAAGTGCTGGTGTTCTCAACCTGATCCCAACTATCAGATGCTTCAGAAAGTCAGATGGGTTATATTTTTGGGGTGCTTTTGTGTACACTCAATGGATTTAGAAGTTCAGTATTTTCTTAGGTAAAGTTTAAATGAATTAAATCCAGAGCTATGACCTGGGCTTGGAAACTCTAGTGCAGGTTCGATGAATGCATCACCTCACAATTTTAGCCTCAGAAGCTTCATGAGCTTTTCACACTCCCCTAAAATACTACCCTCAGGCCCCATAATGGGATAATGGATCCCAGGTCCTTTATAACCTAAGCATGAAGTTCAACAGTCACCTTACCTTTAAAAGGGAAATTGATATCGTTCCACTCCCAATGAAAGAAATGTATGTGCACCGATTTTCTAAGAGTTTCTGTTCAACTTCTGTTGTCCCATCCGTTCCCCTCCAATTATTAAAAAAAAAAAAAACCTTGTTGTTTAAATGAACTTGACGTGGAAGTGTGTATATGCCATACGTGACCTAGAACGTCTTGATGAATTGTGAATTACTCAGCTGTCTCAGTCCCTCACTGGTTTTAAGTGAGTCTCCGATGTTTGCGGTCAAGTATATCCATGGAGATCGAGAGAGTCACCACAAACTGCATGTCTCATCTGGTGGATGTCACTGCATTCTTCGGGGGAGTGTTAATGGCATAGTGCTTTGGGGCAGTTTTGTTTCTTCAGCTTTCTGGACATGACTGTCTTTAGGTTTGCAGGCCCTTGCCTGCGTCTGGGAGGTTGACATTGTTATTCTCCAGTTCTTATGAAAACATACAGGAAGAGGTTTGATTCCTCGTTTCTTATGTGTAACCACATTTATGTTAAGACTTGCTTCCCCACGCAGTCTTTGGGCACAGCAGCCTGGTAAGTAGATCTCTTCAGGGGAATTTGAATATATTACTGTCGAGCGCTGTGAATAATTGGCGTCCTAGAGGGCTCTAGGACCCCAGGATGCTGATTCTCCCACAGGCCATAATTTGTCCATTAGTATGTGACTTTAGAATCTCGTCTATAATTCCTTCTCCAGAAAAACAACATGTCTGAAGGGAAATTATGGAAGTTATAAAACACAGATGCTTCCCAAAGCTAAACAAAATTGCTTTACAAACGTGTAAGAAGTCATATATCAAGATAAAGCAATTCCAGTCCCCTTATTATTAGGTTATAGTATGTTTTAGTTCCTGTTGCTGCGTAACAAATTGCCTTAAAACCTAGTGGCTTAAAACAAAAGTCACTGTTTTATGATCTTTTTGTTGTTGTTGTTTATAGGTCAAGAATTGAGAAAGAGGTAGGCTGAGTCCAGGCGGCAAAAAGTGATAGGGACTGAAGCCACAAGGGGAAGGCAAAATCTACTTGGTTCTTCATATACAACCAAGGTACCACTGGTCAGCCATGAAAACTCTTAGAACTCATGAATCCAATTTAATCTGTTGAGCAAGTTTGAGCATCCCATTGGGTTTCTTTATTTTTAGGCTTTGGGGGCCACACGTGGAGATGTTCAGGGCTCACTCTGAGCTTTGCACTCAGAAATTACTCCTGGCAGTGCTTGGAGAACCATATGGGATGCCAGTTATTGAACCTGGGTTGGCCACGTACAAGACAAGTGCCCTACCCTCTGTACTATTGCTCTGGTCCATGTTAGGCTTCTTCAATGGCATTTTTGGTGGTCACTACCAACAATTTCTAGTGACATACTCACTAGTTCCACTTCATCATGTAGTTCTTCAAACTTATTTCAACTAGTTTATTTTGAACTAGAGGATGCATTAGTCACCCAATCAAAGAGCATTAGCTGATGCCCAGATGCCACCCTCTGTTTCTTCATTCTTTATCACTGGGTGGATGCCAGACAGTGTTGCTGATATTAACATTGATGGACCCACTTTTTTCTTACTATATTCATGATGCTGCATTGGGGAAACCAACGTCCAGGATTTGGCCAGGCTGGATAAGAGAAGAGGTGGATAAAGTGAAGCGTTTCTGTGAGCTTGATGACCTCCTTTCTTGCTCATGTGTTGAAATTGTTTCAAGAACTAAAGCAGTTGAACTTCACAACAGGATACACCTTTGCAAATGGAAGACTTCAGACATGGGTCTAGTAATTCTTAGAAACTCTTCCAGTTTTGGGGGCTGGAGAGATAGCACAGTGGGTAGGGCATTTGCCCTGCACGCGGCCAACCCGGGTTTGATTCCCAGCATCCCATATGGTCCCCCCAGCACCGCCAGGAATAATTCTTGAGTGCATGAGCCAGGAGTAACTCCTGTGCATCGCAGGGTGTGACCTGAAAAGCAAAAAAAAAAAAAAAAAAAGAAAAGAAACTCTTCCAGTTTTCTTCCCTCCCATCATCTGTTTGTTTGGATGCTTTTGGAGCATCTGTAGCAACTAGAGACGATCCCCTGTTAACATAGGCTTCCTTTAATTTCACTTCTTATGGTTCAGTATGTTCCCAATAGACAAAAGATTGAAATGCATAAACTGAAAAATTGAGGTAATGTGAGAAAAATGTAAGCATGGACTTTTTTCTTCTCTGGCAGAGAAAAATATGTTAAATACTATTAGGAGGTACAGAAATTTATTTAGGAAATAAATTGGATCTGTTATATTCTATGTAGAAAAAAAGGAAAGAAAACTCTTCTCTATATTCAGGCAAAGGTAATTTATTGGGTCTTACTACTGACATGCGAAATTATACCATACATTACCTCATTTCATTCACTACTTCTGTTTATATTTTTGTCAGTTAATGAATCATGTTCTTAGTTTATATGATATTCATTCGCAGATAAGTTGCATTTTTTCCCCAAAAATTTCATATTGTTTTCTCTTTTAACATGTAAATGAACAGTCTTACATATAAACATTTTGAACTAATGCAGTTTCTAGGCTAAATTATCTTCTTGGGACAAAAGATTGCACTTGTTTTAAATATTTTCAAATTGTTCTCACAAATGTGAACCAGTTTCTACTCTTCTTGAATGCTACAGAGCATAAATTTTCCCCATTATTCTAAAAGTGAAATATCCCTTAAACTTTTTGAAAGGAATAAACAATAAGTTTCTGCCAATTTATATGTGTGTATATATCCCGTAGCTCATCGATTTGCTCGAGCGGGCACCAGTAATGTCTCCATTGTGAGACTTGTTGTTACTGTTTTTGGCATGTCGAATATGCCAGGGGTAGCTTGCCAGGCTCTACCGTGTGGGCGGGATACTCTCGGTAGCTTGTTGGGCTCTCTGAGAGGGGCGGAGGAATCAACACTGGGTCAGCAGCGTGCAAGGCAAATGCCCTACCCACTGTGCTATCACTCCAGCCCAATATGAATATATATAACATTTATATAATAATTTAATAGGAAGCTATTTGTCTAATTTTCTTTGAAAGACCATTCATTAATCTTGATTATATTCAAGAGACATTCCCTGGGTTGTTATAAACTCCACTTTGCTAGGTGGTAGGGGAAAATAAATAACATTCAGGCTCTGAAAATAAATAGATATGTATTAGTACTTTTATTTGTTTTTTAATTTTTTATTAGTGAATCACCTTGGGGTGCAGTTACAGACTTACAAACTTTCATGCTTGTATTTCAGTCATACAATGACCGAGTACCCATCCCTCTACCAGTACCCATTCTCCAACACCAATGATCCCAGCATCCCTCCCACCATTCCCCTTCCCCCACCACTATATGTATATTTTTATTTAGAATGCCCAGAACATTCTCAGACACATCTTGGCCCTGTCCCTTACTGAATTTTATCATAATACACAGAATACTCCAGGGCTGCATTGAAAGTGAGGGGCTAAGGTGTTTGCTTTCATGTGATGGCAACCTTAGTTTGATCCCCACCACTGCACTGATTTCCTTGAGAGCTGTCAGGGATCACTCCTGAGCCTAGACCCAGTTATAGTTACTGAGAACTACTTAGTGTAACCCCCCGCCAAAAAAAAAAAAAACAACCACCCAAACCCCTCTCCCTTTAAGATCCCTACAACAGCAGCACACACACACACACACACACACACACACACATAAAATCCCACTAAGATGCAGTAGTAGTAGGAATGAAATGATACATGCATGAATGAATGATACATGTAGAATGAAGGGCCTGGAAGGAGCTAGGCAGGGCCCTTGTTGTTGCTGCTGCTGCAAAATCAACCCCAACTGCTGCTTTTGCTCTTCACCTTTTTGTACTGAAGATTCTTTGTGGTTGTTGTTGTTGTTGTTAGTCAATCAAGGTTGTAGGAAAGGGTTTCTTAAAAGTGAAGTGATGAATCATGAACTTTTCAGACGTCAGGGTTACTGGACCTAGACTTCACATACCACTTGCTACGGGTAAAGTGGATCTATTCAAATCTTTCATCATCTCACTTACACACATGCCATCTTTTTCTTTTTGTTCTTTTTAACTTGAAGATAAAACACACTTTTTTCTTTGATGAATGGCTTAATCCTTTCATTTGCTCAGTTTTGTATGGTGACTTTTATTTGCTTCTGAGTTGTTGGGCACTGGACACAATCAAAGCAATTTCTTTGGAAATAGTCAGTGATTTGCCATTACTGTTAGGTCATAGTTTCATCTTTGTTCCCTTAATCTAAATACCAGGGGTTGGTGTTAGGGTTGAAGAGAGAGGCTTTCTTTGGTGTGAAATATGATGACCTCCAACACATATCAAAAAGAAGGGATGCATTTGGAATGCATATTAGAAGCAAGAAAAGACAGAAAAATACGCCTAGACCAAACTATGAGCCTATTTGTATACCACATGGGTACTTGTGATCTTTGCCTATACAAAGAGATGGGAGTGATTGAATTTGTTATAGAAGTGATAAGAGTTAGATATGATGAAAAAATAAGGTTGGTCCATGCTATTTGCATTTCGTCTGAGTTTCTCAGGAATACATGAACTGGCTTACATGAAAATCATCGGCTCTTTTAACATGTAGAATATTTTTCAGTTTAAAGAGACAAAATGTTTAAAATTAAAAAGTTAAAAGTTTTACTTGTCATTGTCAGCAAGCTTCTCAGTACCCCAGATGTAATTATTGAAGTTAGAGTTTTAATCTGAGTTTTCTCTGGGGAGCTATCAATTAAAAAGAGGAGGAATTGTATGCCTAAGATTTGTTGATAGGAAGAAGGGAGCTTTATGCTCATTTTTCTCCCCTCAAAGACTCAGATACCATTAACTATACCTCCATCAAGTCATGTAAGCTCTGCCTAATAAATCCTGATGAGTTGTTAAAACTTGCTCAGTTTTATTCTAGAGTTCTATCATATTAAATATTTCTTGTAAGGCTCATTGGTATGCATTACACATAAGCCTGTGTCTTATTAAATCTAAGTCAAGTTCTTGTTCAAGGCACATTGCACAAATGTGATCTTATTTTTAATTGTAAAATGCCAATGAATGGCTATTCCTGGAGAAAGCTTCCCCTTGGCTTATTTTAAAGCAGATGATGTAAAGATGATTAACTTTGGAATCAAGAAAATATGTGAAACTGCGAGGCCCGAAGCCAGTCTCCTTAGCTAGATCCCAACAAGCCTTTAGAAATATGTGCTGTCAAGGCAAAGTTCTTTTTTTTTTTTCAAGCTACTCTCTAATATTTGGCTAAGAACTTCCTTTTTTTTTCTCTGCATACTCTACACAGAATCTGGGAGTGTATTAAGATGGATGAAGGAGTCTGAGCTCAAGGTTTGGAAGCCAGAATTAGCACTTCAGGGTGCTGACAGATCAGGCCTTAGCTCCCTCCCTTGTTTATTTATTCCTTCTCTCTTATTTTCTTCTATCTGTTCTTTTCTCCTCTCTTTTCACCTCTTTCTCTTTTCCTCCTCTCCACTTTCTTTCCTTCCCTGCCCCAATCACCTTCCCCTCCTTCCTCTCTCCAATTTTCCTCTTTTCTTGTTTAAGAACCAACTCCAAGCTAAGAATGGAAGCACATTCTTCATGTAGTTTTCCTAACATCAACCCCTGGGTGGGAAGGTGACACCGAGGTATCACCCTTGGACACTTCTTTGGACCATGGGGAATCTTCTTTCTAGGAGAGATCCTTAAAACTGATATTAAAGGACAGGAGGTTGCCCTGAAAACCCAGCCTGTTCCCAGTTAAGGACTCGGGCTGTTCAAAGACCTTGACCCTTAAATTAGCTCCATGAGTTGCAGGGATGGGGAGATGCAGGGATGGAATGATGCAGAAAAGGGACCAAGAATCTGTGAATTAGTAACTATGTCTGGAAGAAGAAATTGCCGTAAGGCAAATTCCTGGATAGGGACTCCAGGCCATGTTCCAGAAAACAATTTGAAATACAACCTCAGTTGAAAACAATGAGGAGCTGTCTACTAGTCAGGCATAGCATGATTATACACACACCATGACTTTTTATATTCTAAGTAACTAAGTAACGGGGCTTAGAGTTCTCAGTCCAAGCTGCCCCAGGGATAGGGCCTGAATTGTCTTGTCACTTTGTGACTGTAAACCACCCTGATAAACACACTTTGTAACTTTGCTGGCCACTGGTTCTCGTAAAGAGAGGAATCTGAAGAACCTCAGAGAAGTAGAGACAGTTCGGTGTTCTTCTTATGCTATCTGTTAGTCTCTGCATGAAAGAAAAGTACCCAAACACGTGTGTTATGACTGTAGGTCTTCTAAGTTCTGTTTCTTTCCATATTTATCACGGCCATTGCCAAACTATCACCACCTCCTGCTAGAACGAGTTCAGTAGGCACTCTGGTGCCTTGGTTCTGAATTTCAGGACATCTCCTACCCAGATACTAGAATCTTCTTTCAGAAGAAAAAAAAAACATCCACCGTTCTCCCACTGGAATACCATGAAGTGACTCTTTCATGCAGGCGGATCTATGAATTGAAGTCAGGCTCTTCATTTTGCCTCTGGGTACTGCATGGTTAGGCTAGTTTAAGGACTGAGTCCTTCGTCTGGGGTATGCTGTGTCTTCTTTTTGCACCTCAGTGTCCTTATCCTTTAGATTTCAGCTCTAGAATTGTTGACTCAGGTGGATTTGGTTTGCTCTATGCAGTGCTGTAAATCTCAGCTTCAGTGAGAGGTCCCACGAGGAAGTCAAAGTTTATGCTGAAGGTGTTCTATAATTTGGTACAAGCATTGCTCCCATCTTGCAGATGAAGAAACTGATGCACAATGGCATTAGATAATTTTTAAGATTTTATTTTATTTTTATAAAGTTGTTCGCAATAATTTATTTCATTTAATATTTGAATACTGACCCCATCACTATTACACCTTCCCACCACCAACCTATTTCATGTTCCACCCAGACCCCCAAACCCTGCCCCTAAAGCAGGACCTAAGCAATTTATTTTGCATTCCTTGCTGTGAATAATCCACTAAATATGTAGATTTTTTTCTTTTTTCAGGGTCTTAAAGCTAGGAAGAAGTAAAAGTATTTAAACATTACTTGTGAGTGGATATTTCTTTTGTGATTCTAATTTAGAGATATTAGTTTCTCCAGATTAAAAAAAAACTTCACAATGGGTAACTATAGGGACAGGCATGCAGTAGATGGTTTTCTGAAATAAGACACTACCTTTGCCATCCTCTCATCCTCCCCATCCCCAGCTGGTTAGCATATGCTTTTGTTTTTCAGGGTTTTTTTTTTCTTTTTATTTTTTCCTTCTTTTTTTATTGTTCTTAAAAACTCTCTCAATTCTGGGATCCTTGACAAAGCCTTAGCATCGTGCCAGCTTGAAACTCAGCCACCCGTACTTGCTCATTTGGCATCAGATTTACTGTCCAGCAGAGGCACTGCTGAGGTCACCGAGATGAAACCAGACTCCTACTTTACAGCATTTTGTCTGGTGTGGAGTTGAAGTCAAAGATTTATGGCTGAATGTGGGTAGGTGGTGGGGAGTCGTGTGGCTGATTTCTTTTGCCTTTGAACAAATTTCTTTTGTCTTAATTGGTTCAGTTTTGTTGGCTTTTTGGTCACACCTGGTGGTGCTCAGGGGTGACTTCTGGCTCTACACTCAGGAATTACTCCTTGCAGCATCCGAGGGACCATATGGGATTGAACCCAGGTTGGCGGCATGCAAGGCAAACACCCTACCCACCGTGCTGTTGCTCCAGCCCTATTTTGCCATTTCCAAAATGAATGTTGTTAGTGTTCCGTGAAATTTTGCTTCTAAGTATTTCAGGCTGTTGTTGCTACACACTTTGTCGTATTGATGTGTAAATTCTTGAGTTGACTCATCCCATTAGGCAGCAGACTGGGGCTTTGCAAACAAAAGTGAGGTCACAGTTCGCACTTGTGAAGAATTTTTCTCCTCGTTATGAAAAGTTTCTCTGCCTCATTTTCTGTTTCCAATGCAAATGATGGAATCATTGAGAAAATGTGATTTCTAATGACTTTGTTGTTGGTTTATCATTGATTTACAATATGACACAGTTTCAGGGGTTAGCTTCACACCCTCCTGTATGTATAGTTTTAACTATTCCCACCTCCAAAGTCCTGATTCCATTCATTCCCGAAAAGTAGTACCTAGTTCTTTCATGCCCCCTTTTCTCTCAGGAAGCCACCGACATTTTCAGTGAGTCTAGGAGTTGTTCTTTGGGAGAGCCGGGAGGAAGGGTGTATATGGTGGGGGGTGTAGTCTGTTCTTGGGCTGTTCTGGGTGTGAGCCTGGTTGCTAGAACCTTCCATCTTCCACATTCTGGGCACAGACTGGGCTGTGTTGAGTCTTGTAAACATCTGAGCCTGTCATCTGTGGTACCATCTAGGGATTGTTTGCCTGCCTCATCCCAACCCCCCAGTTACAATCTCTGCTGTTTCCACTTGACTCACATCTCTGCAATCTCTTCATTTCTCGTTTCTCCCTGGTGCACCTTCTAGTAACAGCCCTCTCCACCCTTGGTTTTCACTTCCTGTCTTCACAGCAACTCGGTCAAGCTTTCCATAGTCCAGGCAGCCAGCACACACCACCAAAGATACCAAGCTACTCTCCATATCTAGTCCAAGTGCCCTGTAGGGTCCACAGGACTGGGTTAGGAAGGCCATCTTCTTCTTCCTTGCTCTCCTCCTCCTATCTCCAGCCCCGCTACATTTCTGGGAGTTCTGGAAAGCTCAGGGTTCTCTTCTGTTCTGGATCCTTCCCTCTCTTAGGGTCCTTGTCTTCATTGTCTGCCTTCCCTGACTACTTTCCCCTCCTCCCAGCCATGTCTGAGCCAAGAAAACCTAGCCTGGCCTCTGAGCACCTCCTCATTCCTCCTCATGCCGCAGAGCTGATTTTACTTGCAGGATTGGTCTCACCCTGAACTGTAGCTACACCGACAGTGAAGGCACCACTGCTGTGAGGCTCCTGGCTCTTAGAGCCTCTCCATGGAAGGGGGAACAGAATTGGCTGTCAGTGAGCCAGTAGCGCTGTTTGGGGGAGATGCTTCTAGTTACCAGTGTCATGTTTTAGCACCCAAAAGGAGAGAGAGAGAGTAAAAGGGAATGTGTATGCCACAGAGGCAGGGGTGGAGTGAGTGGGTGGGGAGAGAATGGGGAGGGTGGCGGGAGGGATAATGGGACCCTTGGTGGTGGAGAATGGGCACTGGTGGAGGGATGAGTACTCGATCATTGTATCATTGTATGAATGAAACGTAAGCATGAAAGTTTATAAGTCTGTAACTGTATACTTCATAGTGATTCAATAAAAATTAAAAAAAAAAAGAGTCGTTTCCTCTCCTACCTCTTTGCCCTCCCATTTCCCTAAGGAATATAGACATTCGATTGTGTGAGAGTCATTTTTATTTTTCACCCCAAAGAGCATGGAGCATTTGGTTTTCTTTGCTTGCTGTTTCAGAGTGAGATTCTGTCTCCCGGGCCCCAGCCTCTCCCCCAACCTGAGTGATTTTGCTCACTGGTGGCAGCCTCTGGTCCTGGTAGTTGTCAATGTACCCTGGAGAGTCCCGGAGGCCCAGGGCCATTAAAGTGCCAGTAGCCTTATAAAACTGAAGGAGTTTCCTGTCAGGGCTGTGACAGAGTGAAAAGCTGAGAGGAAGCAGACTAGAGCTCAGACTGGAAGTGTTGGTGTTTTTGCTGCTCTCCCTTGCCAGTGTCTGCCTTCGTGGCATGAGTCTCTTCTGCCCCAGATCTCATGCTTTGAGTCTCACAAGCTGTGAGAAATAAGATTCGGCCCGTCTTTAACCGCTTTTTAATGTGGTAGACCTTCCACCCCAAATGACCCCAGTGGCCTACGAAATTTGGGAGGCCCACAAATGTTCTCTGTAAATCTACCCCCCGAACTCAGGAAATTGAGACCCAAGAGACTGAAAATCCACTGGCTAGACCATCTAGAGCCTAAACTAGAAGTTGGATCCACTGGTCCAGTTTCATCTCTCCAATCCCAATTGGATACTTCCCCATTTCCTTTCTGGTGGCACATCACAGCAGGGAGGAGCTTTGGAGTTGCTGAACCTATCCTGCTGCCCAGGGGGGTCTTGAACTGTTACCTGGGGTGAGTGAAGTTTCTTTGCTCCTGTTCTTACCCAGAAAATAAAGAGAGTGTGGTTTGATTTATATGGTGGCGGAGGAAATTATATTATGTCTATAAAAAGCCAAGCAAATTGCCAGACATCCATCCCAAGTACCTTGACATCCACACCACTACACCAAATACAGACCCCTCAGCTCTTTCGACAGCTCTGAGGGCGAGTCTGGTACTCCTTCCCTGCGTGTGCTTCAGGGTTCCTCATTTGGGGACTCCGGTTCTCTAAGGGAGGAGGTGTTTATCTACCCATCTCATCTAAACCATTAGTGTTGGCTCCCTTTGGTGTCTACGTAGCTCCCAACAGGGAAATTCGACTTCTGACATCTAGTTCACTCGGTCATTGGGAAGTAAAGTAAATGTTACTGGTGCGAGATTTCTTTCATTGCTGGGAGGACTTTACCATGCATATTACGCTTCCCTCCCATTTTAGCTGACAGCTGAAACATGGTGTGCCTCTGAAAATGAGGACTCCACTCTTCCCAGTCAGAGAGCCTCCAGGTAGCCAGAGAGAGAGAGCAGGGGCATGGCCTCCGCAGGGTGCTGATGCCTGGTTAGATGCTGGCTGATGACCGGGGAGAATTTAAAGACAGTAACTTCATAGTTCCGTTGAACAGCAGGGAGTGAACCACTCATTTTAAAGCCCCCTCACAGGAGAAGGGACAAATGGAAGGTCAGCTAGCTGTGCTGAAATGCAGCCGGGGAACATTTTCTTCACATTGGCTTCCCTTCTGACACCCTCTCACTCCTTCCAAATTCTTCTGTGACTTGCCTTTTTGGAAACGAGTAGACCTGAGTCTCTTCTCTTTTTGGTATGGGCTGCTCGTTCAGTTTTCTCCTGTAAGGATTTAGGCTAGTAATTAAGAAGTCAGTTGTCCCAGGAGCTTTGTGAGTTCAGTAGCATGAGAGACAGACCTGAGGTTTAAGTTTTTGTTACTTGTTTAATTAGCATAACAAATCATTTCCATCCTTTTTATTGGAGCTTATCTATGCAGATTATGTTATTTCTGCACATCTATTCCTTGGTAACATGCAAGGACACCATACACTATAGAAAAGAATTCAGTGTATGTTACTTACCTTGGACACTGGCCAGTGAGATTATTACTTCATACTCATCACCAAACTTACAGTGTGATCTCAAAGACTTATTGATCTTTTGGTCGGTCCATATTCAATGGTTGATCTTAGCCCTTCTTACATCCAAAAAAAAAAGGGTATTTTTTAGAAACTGCATAGCATTAAGCATTTGGTCCTCTCATTTCTTTCCTAAATTTCCTAAAATGCATTGTCCAGTGCCCACAAATATACTCTATGTCCATTAGACACTTAACATTTAAGGATTGATGAAATTAAATGTAGGCACAATGGCCTGTCCTTGCTCATAGTTATACTTGTTAGAGAGTTTTAAAGGCATTTTGCTTTCACCTCTTCACATGCAATGGAAGTAAAATAGAAAAAGGCTGAGATGGCCAAACAGGAGGGAATGCCTGGGTTGTTCAAACTTTTCATTATATATGGAGGGAGGACATATGGCAGGTCAAGGAGGTCAGGAATTTGGTAAGGCATCTGAAAAGTAAACAGTTAAAAAGGTTAAAAGTGTATCTGTTTTGATCTTGGGCGGTCTAGGCCGGAAAGCATAAGCACTCTTTGAAATGCTTTTCCTACTCCTTCCTTGGTCGTGAGGGGAGTATTCCATGAAGGATGCGAGTGCTTACTAGGCTTTCACCAGACAGCCTCAATTCTGGATCAGAACGGGAGCCGGACTGGCCATTCCCAGCTCACATTAGGCACCAAGATGAATGGAGCTGTGTCCGTAGGCTTTGTCCTGGAAAATGACATTAGAGATGGGGCATAGGAGAGCTCAAGAGACCAATGTTGCAGAAGGGGCAGACCCAAAGAAGACTGAAGATGGCCTTTTTTGTTTGTTTGTTTGTCTTTGGGTCACACCTGGGAATACACAGGGGTTACTCCTGGATCTGCACTCAGGAATTACTCCTAGCGGTGCTTGGGGGACCACATGGGATGCTGGGAATCAAACCCGGATCGACTGTGTGCAAGGCAAATGCCCTCCCCACTGTGCTATCACTCGAGCCCCTTCACAGATGGCTTCAGACATGCTCTAGAACCCAGGTTTTGATTTCAACCTGATTTTACTCAGAGCAATCTGAACTAGTGACATACCTTAGTCCAGCTACTGCTGACAAAAGGGCCAGAACCAAATCTCTGCTTTGCCTCTTACAAAAGTTCTAGAATGCATATTTTTTACACTACTGTGTAAAAAATATTTTTTACATTATTACATTTTTTATTACATTATTACATAGTAGTGTAAAAAATATGTAAAAAATTATACATGTGGAAGGGATGCACTTGCAGGCTCTCCGGGCGGCTCTCTCACCACCTGCCTTCAGTGCTCTTGAGCCACTGTGTATGGAAAGGATCGGAACAGCTGTTGGTGATGGGCAGGCGAAGGAAGGACGAGGACCAACCTGGTTGCTGATTAGTTGCCGTTTGTTCAATCTCTCGTCTCTCCCATGTCTTCTCTCACACTCTTTCTTCCTAGCTCCTCATTCCTAGATCTCAGATCCTAGCTCCTAGGTCTCACTCCGATCGTACAGTCGTAGTTTGTATAGCAGTCAAGTACGGTGGCGATACAAAGGTGGGTTGAACATTAATAAATCAACAAAGAGAGGTAAGGCCACTCCTCCAGGAGATTAACTCAAGGACCAAATCTCATCTAAAGAGATTAGTCCAGTTATTAGTCCAGTTTATGGACCTCCATTCCATTCCTCATGTCTGTTTTAGTTACAGTGCTACCCTGACTTAATTATGAACCATTATATTGTCAATGGGCAGGGTGGTCATCCAGAATCTTCTAGCACTGTCGTCCTGTTGTTCATAGATTTGTTTGAGTGGGCACCAGTAACGTCTCCATTGTGAGACTTGTTGTTACTGTTTTTGGCATATTGAATACGCCACGGGGAGCTTGCCAGGCTCTGCCATGAAGGCGGGATACTCTCGGTAGCTTGCCGGGATCTCAGAGAGGGGCAGAGGAATCGAACCCGGGTCAGCCGCATGTAAGGCAAATGCCTTAGCCACTGTGCTATCGCTCCAGTCCCTAATACCACTATTCTCTCTTATTTCACTCCACTTCACGTCTAGCCCTCTCTAACCCAGATTTCCAGAATCTTCTAACTTCAGTTAAATTTATTTTCTAGTTTAGTTTTCTGTATGTTTCCTCTTAAGCTTTATCAGTTTTGGATTTGGTAAATACATTGCTTTAAGTTTTCTGTTACTATGTATGAATATTACAAGTGGCCTTTTCTTTGGGTATTCAATATTCATATTCTTTACTAACTCATTGTTGGTCTCAGAGTGATCAAATTTTTTTTTCCAGTCTCTGTGGTGTAAGATGATATCTCGTTGTTGTTTTGATTTGCATCTCTCGATGACTAGCAATGTGGAGCACATCACATGAGGCTGACAGCCAAGGACAGTAGGGTACAAGGGCCAGGAGGATTTCCATAGCTGGAAGATTGCTTCACGAGGGAAGAGGAGAAGGCAGATGGAATAGAGAAGGGATCACTAAGAAAATGATGGACTGGAGGAACCAGTTGGGATGCTGAAAGTAGATAATGGACCAAACATGATGACTTTTCAGTGTCTGTATTGCAAGCCATAATGCCCAAAAGTAGAGAGAGAGTATGGGACTATTGTCTGCCATGGAGGCAGGGGAGGGTGGGAAATGGGGGTTATACCCGGGATATTGGTGGTGAGGAATGTGCACTGGTGGAGGGATGGGTGTTTGATCATTGTGAGATTGTAACCCAAACATGAAAGCTTGAAACTATCTCACAGTGATTGAATAAAATTTTAAAAAATGAATAAATAAAAAATTTTTTCCTGCTGTATTTGAAGAGTCTTTGTATTTAATTCATTAATGACAATGCTGCAATTTGTGTTAATTAGAAGATATTCAGGTGTGAGCCACAAGTGGTACATGCCAATATCAATACCTTAGATAACTTACTCGTGTTTTAATTTGCATAAATTAAAAAAGGCAGTGCTCATATTTACATATTAAGTATTACCTAGTTTATTCCACAAGTAATTGTTGTATGGTCCAAGCACCTGGCACTGAGGAATTCTCAGGGACTTGAGTGCATTCTGGGAGGTTGTTTACCACACTGTCTCATGACAGCAATGGAGAATTTGGGATTAAGCCAGAACCCCTAGAAAACTGTTGTGTGTGGGGGGGTGGTGTTTCCAACTGGCTGGTTACATGGTCTGGTGGGTGTCAGTGTTGGTGACATAATGAAAAGATGCCATTAGAAACCTAGCAAAGGCAGAAGGGAAAACAGACAACATTTCATTCCATCTCTTTTTTGAATCAGACGTACCCAAAGAATGTATTTCCCATCATGGAAGTTCTGAGGCCAGCCAGCTGGTACTTCATGTTCCAAACTACATCTGATGTCTCCTCCTAGAAAGCATCACAGGAGACAGAATTTCAGACAAGATGCTTAAAATTCTTCCCTCTAACTTAGTGAGCTAAAACCCTATAAATTGCATTCGAGCAAAGTCTTAATGCACATGCATACGCCGTAAACATCCCCTCAATTGTCTATGTTCCACAGGGAGCTTTCCTCAGTGCAACTTGCATTGTAGCTTGTGAATAATTCTCTTTTACTGGGAAATGAGTGAAGAGGCTCAGAGCAAAAGGGGGAGGTGAACACTTAGCTCAAAGCTGTAACTCCTGGTACCTGTTCTGCCATTGGATGAAATGGGATAGTCCGATTGTCCCTGCCACCTCCAGGAATAACATTTTTTTTGAAGAGTTTGGGGACAGAGTTCTAGGGAATTTTACTGTTCTTAATGAAGCACCAGTATGTCAAGAAAGAAACTGAGAAAAGGAGTAACAATTATTGATGGCATATTTGATCTATTTCAGCCAGAAGGCAAAGCTATTATATTTTTAAAAGAGGAAAGATTGGCGTCCAAGTTGCAATGTTCAAGAACAATTCCAGTTTCAGGCAAGATTTATTTTGCCTAATGTATCTCCTTTTATAGAAGCAGTCTTTTTTCCACTGGCCCCTACAAACTTTAAGTTGGGTCATGACTGCAATTTATATGATAAAAGGACTGTAAATGCAAAATTTAAGGAGAGTGAATTTTTTTAGTGCATAAAGCTTTGAAAGCTGCAACATAGATTATAGGTGGAAACTGAATTAAAGTTTTAAAAGAAGAAAGACCTACCAAGTCGTCTGTTCATTGCCCAGAGCAAATGAAACTATTCCCAGGTCTGAAAGCCTTATCAGATTTATCATCTGGTTACATATGCTGCTTCTTATTTTTACCTGGTTGTGTTTGCTTGAAATATTGCCGTTCATCACTGTGAAAATTATGACTCGATACTTAGCTTTTTATAGATTCTGTCTCCATCATAAAAAAAAATGTTGCTTTCCTTGGAAAGAGTTTTACCTTTATGATGCATTTGCTTTCTTGACTTCTAAGTTTTATCTTTGTTCAGCATAAAATTACTGCAGTTCCAAGATTCCTCACAGGTACAGCAGACAGAACCCTCTTGTTGTCCCTGTTTGGTTTACACAACTGAATCCGACAAGTTGGACAGTTTTGGGACTGATTTAACATTGCAGATGTCTTAGTGATGGTCAACCTGGTTTCTTTCTGATTTGTATCAGGCAGGTGTTAAGGTAAAATTGGCATGCTAAGGCGAGTTCTGCTTGAAACAATAAGAACTGCTGCTAAGTTCTACTAAAAACTCCAAGGGTTCTTTTGAGAATGAGAACAGGAGAGAGAGAGAGAGAGAGAGAGAGAGAGAGAGAGAGAGAGAGAGAGAGAGAGAGAGTGAAATGAACAGACAGAGACAGACACAGACACACAGAGACAGACACAGACACCCAGAGAGACAGAAACTGAGAGATAGACAGAAAGAGTGGCAAAAAGGCAGAGACAGAGAGATAGAACACACACACACACACACAGAGAAGCATTTTCTTCAGTATTGGTGAATAACATTGCATTGCCCATTTTTCTGCCCCTCAGTGCCTTTCCCTGTCTGCTGAAACACTGACCGATGGGGTGGGCTGGTAGACTCAAGGAGAGGGACCATCCTGCTGGAGCTAGGGGAGGTCTGTACCTGCCAGCCCTCAGAGACACAGAGTAAGGGGAGGCAGGGAATCTGGGTGGAGACAATGTCTGTCCTCAGGGCTGTGGTTTACCCCTTGCTCCTTCTGCTCACGATTTGCAAGGACTCTGCCACTAGCTGAAATGCTGTGTCTATACCACTCCCACTTGCTCAGGTGCTCTGTGTTCAGAACTGCCTGAGAGCAGGGACGATCCTTCTGTGCGATAGAGTCGTGACTTCCAACTGCGCATCCAAGAAAAGCTGCTCCCAGACCCAAAAATTAGCTGAAACATTAGATAAAATAATATTACTCTAGGTCTCATGGCCTGGAATCAAATTGGTATTGTCATTTGGGGATCAAGATCACACATTTAGGCAGTGAAGCTCAAAAGTCTCAGAATCTGAGTCAGGACCCGGCAGTGAAATAGGGCAATAGTTGCTGGTCCAAGCAGAGCCCCCAGCAGCCACTCACTTCCACAATCCAAAAGTGCTGCCCTGGCCCTGGCTGGTCTACATCATCTCGGGACCAACCTCCTTGAGATATAATCTACTGAAAATTCGGGTATGTGGGTTTTGTGACTGAAACCTCCAGGCTTTCTCAGGGTCAGGATGGGTTACCTCTCCCCACCACCTTGTACTTCTGGAAGCCTCAGCAGTCATGTCCACACCCCCAAAGCTGCCACCCAGTTAAAAAGCTACTCTAGCCTTATCTTCCCAGGAACATTACCGAGTGTCCTGAACAAACACAATGACCTCTTAGCACCTGTATTGCAAGCCATACTGCACAAAAGAAGAGTGAGAGAAAGAAGATACGTGCCTCCTATAGAGGCAGGCTGAGTGGGATTGGGGTGGTATTGGGGGTGGTGGGAGGGAAATGGGGGACATTGGTGGTGAGAGATGTATACTGGTGGCGGGGTGGGTGGTGGATCATCGTATGACTGAAACCCAATCATAAACAGCTTTGTAATGGTCTAGCTCATGGATAGTCAGTACACAATTAAAAAATTAGTGATATAGTGAAGCGTTTTTCCTCAATGCCAGGAAACTATATACGAGATACTCTCCCATTTTAAAAGTTTGTTTTTATGAAAGATCCAGAAATAAAGTACCTGTGTTCTCTAACAAGAAATAAGTCCATGATATTTGCTCTGAAGTCAGTTACAAGTGCAAACAACTGCCAGCTTTAGTTTTGCAGCCGCTGTTGGCATGCTGTGCTCACCCAGGGCACCCAGCAGTCATGTGACTCCTTCCCAGTAGGCTGTTTCCTACTGGCTCTCAAACCATCCTTGCTCTACTATGTTCTGTTGTCTGGGGTTTTCTGTTATTTGGCATGACTGTATCAGTTATCTTTGTGTCTGGGAATGCTCACAAATGTTTCCACATCACCTAGGGACTATTCTTTATTTCCCACTATTTCTGTTTGCTTTGTTTCTGGTTTTGGACCACGCTTGGCAGTGCTCAGGACTTACTCCTGGCTCTGCACTCAGGAATCTGGTGTTGCTTGAGGAAACGTATGAGATGCTGGGATTTCACCCAGGTCACCTGCGTGCAAGGCGCATGCTCTGCCTGCTGTACTATCACTCTGATCCCTGTTTCCCAGCATTTAAGCCTACGAAAGGTTCCATAGGAACGCCCTACTGTAGGATAACTCAGACTTGTATTTATTTGTAATTTCAGCTCTGAACAGAAGAGGTTGCTAAGAATTCTGGTTTTCATTTGGCTTTTAAGTTTTAGGCTTTTTATTTTTATTTTTTATTTTTTTGGATTTTGGTTTGTGGTTGTAAAGTGGTTTATAGTTTTGCTAGTGGCTTGATAATGTTTTGAGTCTGGGAAGTAAGGAATGTCAAACTGGAGAGTGGATGTCTTAAAGATGACCTTTCACGGAGTCCCTTTGTCTCTGTCTAGAGTACAGGGATGAGGCTGAGAAGCCAGGAGACATGTGTTAGGGCCTCACTTCATCAGGCGGTCAGGCCCAGCTGAGTTTGTTTCTCTTCTCTAAAAGGAGAGTTAGTGCTTTCTTAACTCTGGGACTTCCTGCTTCTTCTCTGTAGTAGGACAACCAGGTTTTTTTTTGTTTGTTTGTTTGTTTGTTTGTTTTTAATGAGCCTATTAGTCAAGTGGAATAGTTCAATTCGTTTTTATTCCTTTATAGGGGATTCTTTTTTTGGGGGGGGGTGGGCACACCTGGTGGTACTAAGTAAGAGTACTGTATGGTGTTGGAAATCATATACTGGACTCCTGCATATAGAATAAGAACTCAAGCTCTTTGAACCAACTTTTCAGCCCCTCTCATACAAAATTTTGACGATGGATTTTTGCCCTCGTCCTATTAATGAATGAGATATGTTGGATGGGGAGCTTAATAAGGTACTCAGATTGCTTTATAGTAAGATTAGTATTTGAGTTACATATTTTTTCTTTCCTTTTACTCTGGGCAAGGTTACTCTTTCCACAAGAAAGGAGAGGAATCATTGCCCTGTCAGAATCTGTTACCTAGAATTTCTACCAATTTAGCTCAATGACCGGTGATCATAAATGTGAATCTATGCAAACGTGCTTTGTATAAAACCCTGAAATCAATGCGTGGCTGTTGAGTGCAAAGTTCTGCTCCCATCTGCCTTTAGATTGGGATCAAGCCACATAAAGCCATGTGATTCAAAAACAGTCACGACCTTCACTCTTCACTGAAGAGTGTGTTGGCATTTTCTCTTTGCTTTCCCTACCAACATCCGGCTGCAGAATGTCCTGTACTGTCAAGCTGGCTGATCATAGAGTTGGTCCGCCATGGAGAGCTGGAACATTGGAGGCTGGACAATTGAATGACCAGTAACCAAGTCAGAAGAGGCAGATATGTTATAAAGAGCTTCTTTACAAAGCTTTGACGTCAGGAAATGCAGCCAGGGCTTCAAAGATGCTCCAGAGAGAGAGACTGCTGAAACAGTGTTGAACTTCAAACCCTCTTCTCCTTCCTTCTCCCAATCAAAATCAATGAGCCATTCACGTCTCTTGATCTTTGGCCACTGCAGCTCTTCACAACTTTGGAAGAACCCTGCTCCCCTCGCCCCCCTCTGAGAAATCGTGTGATGTTGTTGTTCGAATAAAAATGTCTTTCGAGTGACTTAGAAGAAAATGGAAATTCTTGTGCTGATATATGTACCCTTTTGCCTGGCCATGGTCTGACCCTCTCATTACTCAATCCAGAAACCCAGCTGTGAAGTCCCATCTGTCAGGGGCAGCCACATCTGTCTTTGTGTCAGCTGACATCTGTGTTAACTCCTGCAGAATGGCCCGAAGCTGGGAGGGGTGGAGGTGAGGCTAGGGGACAGCTTGTGCCTGGGTGCCTTCCCTGAAATACCGCCTGGCCTTTTCCTCTGCAAACCACACGGGCCGCTGTGCCAAGGGCATGCTCTGTTGCAAGCCGGGAAGCTCTTTGAGGCCGTCTTGGATTCCATGATGCATTAACCCTTACTTGCTCATCTTGCTTTCTCACCCGCAAGAACAATGAAACTTGAATCAGTGTTCCGAGGATAAAGGCTGAGTAGGACTTTTTGTTTTTTGGTTTCGTTTTTGTTTTCTTTTTGTTTAATTTTGCCTAAAAATGTTGTAGGGTAGGAGGTAAAGTCGAGTCCCCCTCCACTCTCTCCTCCCTACCCCCACCCTTCCTGTCCTTGTTCTTCCTGGAAAGTTGGAGTGTGGCCTAATTTGAAATGAGGGTCATTGAGAGATGTAATTGTGGGGGGGGGTGAGGTCATGCTGGGGTAGGGTGAGTTCTGAATCCAGAATGAGTGGTGTTCTTTTAGGAAGGGGCACAGAAACATACAGAGGAAAGGCAGCTCTGAGATGATGGAGGCAAAAACTAGAAGCCTAAGAATAGGAACTCGAAGAATTCCTGGCATCCATTGGAAGCCAGCTCCTAAAACTTGCCGACAGTTTGGCTCTGTTCAATTCAGCCATCCAGAGGGGGGTTATTTGTTATAGCGGCTCTAAGAAGCTCAGACAAAGTTCTGTGCGGGATGTCATCACCAGCAGGCATGGGCATGACCTTTGTCAGCTCTGTTTTGAGAGCTTGACCCGTAGCCAGTGTGTCAGGACTCTGTGCTGAGACCGTGTGATTCGAATGGTGCTGTCGGGAAGGTTTGTGCTTAATTGTGAACCACTCAGGCTCCAACACATGCCTGCCATTCGCTCCACCACTTGTGCCCTGTCTCTGGCTGCTCTCGGTGATCACAGCCTCTCCATACAAATGCATGGAAGATTTATTTTCACAGTTTGCTTTTATTTGGGGGCCGTACTTGGGAGGCACCCACGGGCTTCTCCTGGCTCGGTGCTCAAGGGTCACTCTCGGCAATGCTCAGCATCGAACCCCTGCTTCTGCATGTGTTCTAGTCCACTGAGATTTTTTTCAGCCCGTCTTGAAATTATTTGCCTAAGTTTTACTCCTTTCTCTCCCCAACTACAAGAGAGTGACATGAAAACTGTGGAATAGTTGCTGAGGATCTTCAAGAGTGTCCAGTTTATTCTTTCACTCTTCACCCCTTGGCTCCTAACAGCTTCACACAGCACTTGGATGATCTGTGTCCTCGGGGTTGTGTGTGGTTAAGCCCTGGCCGTGTATTTCTCGTTTTGGTCCTGCCTGTGTGGCTTGGACGAGACGCACAGTCTACGCTGTCTCCCTTGAGGCAGCTGCTCTTGCCTTTCCTAGAAAGAAAGCGAAGCATCCTTTTCCAGGAGAGAAAAAGGAAGTCGCAGGCATCTCCAGATGTGCCCAGGTGTGCCCAGGCATCCTCAGGCCAGCTGCTGGCTTCTCTGCTCCATGTGCTTTGAGAGCAGGTGTGTCTGCTGATTCAGTCTCTGTGACATGTGCCGGTTTGCAGTTCCAGAGGCATTGAGCCCGGAGTCCTCTGCCGTACAGCCCTGCTCTGAAGGTCACAGTATAACCGTGCACCTTCAAATCCTGCAGGGAATTTTGCTTCTAGAGCTGCCAGCTCCCTGTGTTCCAGGGGAGAGAGCTGGATGGAGCGGGCTGTTCGGTCGATGCCTCGGTGGGGATTGGGTCGGCTACGCTCCTGGAGGAACTCGGCTTTGGTTTCTCCTCTGCTGCCGCTTCAGCTCTCAGCTCCTGATTTCAGCTGGGAAATCAGATGGGGAAGAGAAAAGCCAGCCGCCATCCAGAGCCAGCACCCCGTCACGCCAAGAGAGCTCAGGGGTGGAAACGTTCCAAGTCCCCTTCGGCAGATGAAGGAATAAACAGAACGTGGTCTCTGCCGCAAGGAGTATTATTCAGCCCTACAAAGGCAGGAAGTGAGACAGGCCAGTCTGCACGAGTCTCAACACCCTGAGACTGTGAAATTAGCCAGATGCAAAGGAACAGCACTGGTAGGACCCCACTTAGATGTGAATTTGTCGCACAGGCTAATTCAGAGAGATTGAGAGCTGGGTAGCAGTTCTTAGGGCTGATGGAAGGGGCGAAAGCAAGAGGACTTAACTGCTTACAGGGTCCATGATTTCTTTGCAGATAATTAAAGAACTTTAGAAATAGTGGTGACGGTTGTCCAAAGTTGTGAACACAATTACTGTCACTCAACTATACATTGAACAGTAATTGAGTCAGCACTGGTGGCAGGCTGAGTGTTGTTGTAACATTGTATGCCTGGACCTGTTATTAGCGATAGCACAGCAGCTAAGGCATTTGCCTTGCATGTGGCCGACCCGGGTTCGATTCTGTCCCTCTCAGAGATCCCGGCAAGCTACCAAGAGTATCCCGCCAGCACAGCAGAGCCTGGCAAGCTCCCCGTGGCATATTCAATATGCCAAAAACAGTAACAACAAGTCTCACAATGGAGACGTTACTGGTGCCCTCTCGAGCAAATCGATGAACAACAGGATGACAGTGCTAGAAGATTCTGGATGACCACCCTGCCCATTGACAATATAATGGTTCATAATTAAGTCAGGGTAGCATTGTAACTAAAACAGACATGAGGAATGGAATGGAGGTCCATTGGAATGAGTTCCTCCATTCCATTCCTCATGGCTGTTATTAAAACAATTGTAAGGGCAGGAAGAGAACACCCAAGTCAGTAAAGAAAGAAATAATAAATAACGGGTGCTGGGCCAATCAGGTATCTCTTTGTCAACAAGCCATTTCTCATGCAACATTGGAAATTATGGTGCCTAAATAAATATGTAAATAATCACAATGAGGTCCAGAGCGGGAGTCCAGATGATAGGGCCTTTGCCTTGCATGCGGCAGAGCCAGGTTCGGTTGGTCACATATTTAGTCTGATGAGCTCAGGAGTGATCCCTGAGCACAGAGCCAGAAGTCAACCCTGAGCATCACCCAGGTGTGATCCCCTCCCCAAGGAAGAGTTATGAAAATAGGTTATCAAGTCAGGAATGTGACTCAGAGGCGGAGCACAAGTTTCAGATAAGTAAAGCTTGGGGTTTGAGTCTCAGCACCCCAAAACACACACACGTATATAATAAAATACTTAAATGGTTATATGCACATTACATATATCTCTCTCTCTATATAATTACTTAAATGGTTATATAGCATAATTTTTAAATTTTTTAAAAAAAATTAATTCAGATAAACAGCTACTGATACAATTTTAGAGTTGAAATTTATTGGCTAACAAGGCTCCAGTATTAAAATCATTAAGTATAAAAAATCAAATTTTTAATGTGAAAATTATCATATTTGATCAGTGAGGTGTATGAAGTCCTTCTCTAAGAATTGACTAAGCAGGACTGGAATGATAGAACAGCGGGTAGGGTGTTTGCCTTGCACGTGGCTGACCCGGGTTCGATTCCTCCGTCCCTCTCAGAGATCCCGGCAAGCTACTGACAGTATCCTGCCCGCACAGCAGAGGCTGACAAGCTACCTGTGGCATATTCTATATGTCCAAAACAGTAACAACAAGTCTCACAATGGAGTCATAACTGGTGCCCGCCCGAGCAAATCGATGAACGATGGGATGACAGTGCTACAGTGCTACAGTTTGTTGCTGGTTTAACCTTCTGTGTTATTTTCTTTGTTGAGTTTTGTTGGCATTTATGGTACTCTCCCATCTAAATCTGGCGAATTCCTGCTGGGCTTTAGTATTTAGGAATTAGGAGTTGTTGCAAAGTTTTAAACATTAATGCCCGCTGACCAAGGTCTTACTTTGGAGAGGTGTTTTGGTCTCTTAGCAATGAGGTAAACATTCTGGGTGCCCTTGGCTTTCCTCAGGCTGGATGTGAGCCCATTCGAGTGCCAATTTCTTAGGGACAGAGCCTTCAGGAAGCCTCGCTTCCCAGGGGGCCCCTTCCCCCGCCACTTACAGATCTTTGCAACTTGAGGTCACCTCCTTGCTCTGGCAAATGAGGAGAATCCTCCTAGGTTGGCATGGCTTGAGAGGAAAGCCTCCGACCAGCGTTTTCCCTCCTGTTTCATTTCTTTCCTCCTCCTCATTCTCTTCTCCTGAGTCTGTATTTCCAAGTTTTCCGGGGAGAAAAGGAGAAATGATAGAAAGGGCCCTAGCTTCACTGTTTCCTTCTGTAAGGGAAACTGAGGTTTCTAATTTTCTTCATTCTGTTCCACCTCAAAGCTCACAGCTCTGGAGAAACCCTCCCCATTCTTCTGAAAGACAGGCACTGCATTTGCAATATGTGTTCCTTTCCCTTCCCCAAAGTAATTTCTATCAGGGCCAGAGATTAAGCCAGATCATTTGCTGATTTCACTGTTATCGTTCTGTATGTATGGTTTTGTGAACTATAGATCGGAGAAGGTCAGAGACTTAAGAGATTGGTTTGGGAAATAACAATGAATTCAGCACATGAACCTGACCTCCATATCTCTTGATCTAATTCTGAGATACTGAAAATAAAATAATCTTCTCTTTAATCTGTGGACATTTAATATAATACCAGGACCCTCTGGGTGCCCTGGCAGCAACTTGTAAACAAGCTGCCTGAAAAATAGGAGAAATACGGTACCAAGACCCTTCTTAGGTCCATTAGCCTGATGGTGGATTTCATACTAAAAGCCAGTAGCTGAGAACCACAGGAACAGAATTCAACACCTTTAGTGTGGAGCCCATGCAGGGAATCCATCTTGCAAATTATTTCTTGGACTCTAAAGAATGTCAGAAATACAGGCCCCTTCATTCGTTTTTGTCACGTGTTGATTGATCTTTTCTGTTCCACCCTGAACTGCTTTTTAAGGTCATCAATAAATCATAATGGAATGGTCTGGTTTTAAAGATCTCCATTTGCAAAATCAACCTGGGGACTAGGATGGAGGGAAAAAAAAAGAAACTTCATATTGCCATTTCACATCTGGGAATTTTCCAAGGAAGAGATGGACAGGCCTTCTCTAACTGGGTCTGCTTCTTAGGGGAGTCCCTTTGCTCTTCGACCCCTGGGGAAATGTGGGTGGCTCACTCTCCGGAAAGCCTGGAGTCCAGCAGGGGCTTCTGCTGACCTTCCTGGGCTTTGGTCACTGGGAACACAGTGAACGATCCTCCATCTCAGTTCTCCACACCTTGACTCCGAATTCCTTGTGTGTGTCAGCCTAGTACAAATACCAGTGAACTAATGCTTTTGTTCTCATTTGCTTTGATGCTTTTTCAATTTAATATCACCAGGTTGGTTTCCTATCTGGTTATGAGGCATGACTGGTTCCAGAAACCGCTCTGGGGCTTCTGGTGGGAGCTGCCATGACTTAGCACCTGCTTTGCGCCGTGCATTTGAAGAAAAGCAGGAAGCTGCTCAGAAATGAAAAGCAGTGTACGGGAATATCATCCCGCTATGTCTCAGTTTGGGGAGACACAAAAGGAAAAGTTCAGTCTCTTCCCCAGTGCTGGTGCAGCTCAAGTGGGGTCTCGGTGGTTACTCCCTTCAGCTCCTGTGCCGTTTCCTCCGCCCGAGGGGAGCTTTTGGGGAAAGATGGGCTCATAGCACAGTCCCAACAGTTGGACAATTTGGCTTAGGGGGCAGACAGTGGGAGAGCTGAAGAAGCAGCAAAAGGCCGAAGGATAAAAACTTAACTCCCCGTCTTTCTGGTGAGAATGGAGAGCACAAACCTTGAGAGAGGCATTTGACCTTGCTCTGTTAGCTCACCTAGTTTGTAGATTGAAGATCTTAGGTTTGTGCTTTACTACTTGAATTATCTCCCAGACCCTAGGAGGAAATCTTTGTTGGACTTAAACACTGCACGATTCCTTAAAATGCAGCTCTTCCCTCCACGCTGTATCGTTGCTTTGAATAAAATTAACAACATTTGTAGATTTTTTTTCTTTTCTTTCTTTTTGGGTGGACTGGAGTGATAGCACAGCGGGTAGGGCATTTGCCTTGCACATGGCTGACACACACAAGTAATTCAGAGTCAAGGTGTGGAGAACCAGGTTCGATTCCTTCATCCCTCTTGGAGAACCTGGCAAGTTCCCCATGGTGTATTTGATATGCCAAAAACAGTAACAACAAGTCTCACAATGGAGACGTTACTGGTGCTTACTCCAGCAAATTGATGAACAACGGGATGACAGTGCAACATCAAGTTGTGTAAGTATCCTCATTTGTATCTCTAACCCACATGGGAGGAAATGCTATAGGTCACAAAATTTCTTTTATGGACTACAACAGGCAGAGTTCTGATTGTGAATAACCTCCAAGGGGGCTTTTAGCCATTGGGCAGATAAACATTGTTTTTCGTGCAGGTATTGCAGTCAAATAGAAAATTGTCAACTCTGCTTATCCTTGAGGGATGTTTTCAGGATTGATAGGAGGCATGTGCAATTTAATTAATATGCACTTATTTCTCCTTACCGGTTAATATGCATATGCTAATAGGATGATTAGCATTTTAAATTCCTCTTCTTGTGTGCTGTGCCAATTGTATTGTGATAAATGGGTCAGTGTTAAGAGACCTGGGATGGGACTCCACCAGCCTGGCCATGACTGAATGCTTCATGCTCTTCGTGCATCTGTTTCTCATTGCAGCCACCCCAAGCCCTGAGAGTTAGTGCCATCTCCCCATTTTTCTGTCGAGGAAAATGGTAGTTGTTTCTGTGTTTGCTTTTGTCCCATCTGTGTGGGGGAAGAGCGGGAAGTTTAGGAAGCTGAGCAGTCTTCTCCTGGGCGGCTCGTTTCTTGGAAGCAGTGGGCAGTCAATGTATTTATTTTTGCATCGTGTACTTTTTTGCATATTTATGTATGTGTATATGTTTTATGGCCACACCTGGTAGTGCCCAGGGCTTATTCCTGGTTCCACTCTCAAGAATCACTCCTGGCAGTGCTCAGGGGACTGTATTGAGGCATGTGTGTAGTATCAGGGGATGAAGCAGTGTTGGCCCACGAAAGGCACACACTTTGTCCCCTGTCCTATCTCTCTGGCCCCTAGACTTGGAGTTTCACCTCGAGTGGTTCTGACACTGGCCAGGGAGGCCCGTGAAACCACCTAGATAGACTCTAGTTTCCTGCTTTTTTAACCGAACACAGTGTGGCCATGAATACATTTTGTCCTGGTGGTTACCATATGTCATCCGTTGTCTTTAATAAGGACAATCGGGTCTTAAAAGCAGAAAAACAGGGACCAAGGGCAGAAGAAACTCTGCTGTAAGGCTGCAGAATCAACTGCTACCCACGTGTCAGGGTCTGGACGTCGAAGGCTGCAGCTTCTGGGACTGAAGTCTCATTTATGCTATCAACCTACTTGTCCTCGCTTATGCTTTACATATCTTACGTATAGTTAGCACATTGACACCTTTACACCTTTATCTCCATCAGTGCACTCATTTGTCTTTTGTAATTAGACAGATCTGAAGCTCTGCCTTTGCTTTCTCTTGTAACGCCTGATCAGTTCACCGAAGGAAGCCAGTTTGCAGGTGAGACGGTCCTGTTCAGGGAGCGGGGCATGCGCACAGAGATCGGGTTTGAAAGACGTGCATATGCCCCTGTGCACATGTGCTATAATGTTCGGGTTGGAGTTGGAGCTAGCCCTGCAGGCCCATACGCCATGGGCAGCGCCTCTGGGTGGACAAGAAGCAACAAAACCCCTCGGAGTGTGTGTGTTTATATGTGTGCGAGTGTGCACACGTGTGTATGTGCATGTGTGTGCACGTCTATACATGTGTGCTTGTGTGTCCGTGTGTGCATGCGTGTGTGTGCATGTGTGCATGTGTGAGAGCATGTATGCATGTGCACATGTGTGTGTGCGCATGTGCACATATGTTTGTGTGTGTGTGTGTGTGTGTGTGTGTGCACTCCAGTTATCTGGATTCTCAGCACAGCCCTATCCACTGTTCCCTCAGAGGGGTATGGGGGAGTTAAGCCTTCCTCTGGCAGGAGATGATCACTGGTGGATTCCTTGGGAAATGTGGCCTTGCTGATTTCTGGGTTTGAGAGGCAACATCCCACCTGCAGTGCCCCCACTCACAGTCCCTCAGGCTTTCCTGCCCACGGGGTCCTTTCTGAGCCACAGGGAATGTGGGAGCTCTAGGCTTCCCGAAGTTTCTAGTGACCCTGTGTCTCATTTGTCAGGGGTCTCATGAGGGCTAATTAGAGGGAGTGGGGTGACCCCTCTCTGTCCCCAATGTTGTTCTTTGTGCAGCATTACTTCACCTCTTGGGAGGCACCCAGAGGGAGGGAAACAGGGATCATCTGGTACCCCCCTTCTCATGCCCTTCCTTTCTCCTTTCTTGGCCTGCGTTTCCCAGGCCTTCTCCCCCCACCTCTGCCTTGTCCAACTTTCCTTCTGTAAACTGCCAGGGGCTAGCAGGCAGATCTGGTTCTCCCTCTGCTCAGGGAATATGACTCTGGACAATCCCTCTTAAGACAATGAGTGGCTCGGTTGATAAGGATGTCACCCCCTGGATTTCTGGTTTTGCCATTCGGAAGCTGGATATATCATTTTTTCTCTTTCAGTCCCTCCTGTACCATTTCTTCTCTGAGTCTCTCTCCCACCACCTGTTCCCCATCCACATATCTCACTGCAGGATGATGGCGCCTCTAGAGTCAAAGCAGAAAAGAAATGAGAAGCTTCCCAGATACGAGCCCTATCACACCAACACAAATTATTTCCTCCATGGTTCTAAGTGCTCTGTCTGGATTATCTTTATTCCATCTCCAAAGCAACTCTGTGAGGCAGGAATGTGTTCCCAGCATTTTGCTGATAGCTAAAGAAACCAGAGCGATTCAGTATTCTGGCCAACACTGGCAAATGGCAAATCCAAACAGAAGTCCTGTAACCGCATCTGCCGTTGCCCCTGTCTAGTCCACTGGACAAGCTGGGGACCTGTTCTGAGTGCAAGGCAGTGGGTGGTGGATCCACACTGCGTGTTCTGCTCTTCCTCCTTGACAAAATGTATCTGTGACCCCCAGCTAGTCTTGGGGTGCAGTCATGGTCTCTCCTAAACATAATCAGTAGGATTAAGAATGCGTGCCCCGTGATGTGGCCACTCCCAGCTGAGGCTCAGAGGCGATGCCTCTTGGACAGTCAGTAAATGCCTTTGGCCATCTACTTAATGTAGTTTCTCTGCTTTAATACTTAATTTTTGGGGGGTCACACCCGGCGATGCACAGGGGTTACTTCTGGTTCATGCACTCAGGAATTACTCCTGGCGGTGCTCGGGGGACCATATGGGATGCTGGGAATCAAATCCGGGTCAGCTGCATGCAAGGCAAATGCCCTACCTGCTCCAGCCCCTGTACATAATTTTTTGGTGTGTGACTTTTTTGTCACACCCAGCCCACCTTTGGGGTTACTCCTGGATCTGGCACAGGAATGACCCCTGATATTTTGGGGACCACATGGTACTGGGGATTGAACCAGGGTCGGCTGCACACAAGACAAGTGACTTAACTCCTGTACTCTTTCTCTGATCCTCATTTTATGCTTTTGATTGGTGCTTTTCTTTTTTCTTTTTCTTTTTTTTTTTGCCTTTTGGGTCACACCCGACAATGCACAGGGGCTACTCCTGACTCATGCACTCAAGAATTACTCCTGGCAGTGCTGGGGGGGGGGCATATGGGATGCTGGGAATTGAACCCAGGTCGTGTGCATGCAAGGCAAACGCCCTACCCGCTGTGCTATCGCTCCAGCCCCAAATGATTGGTGCTTTTCAGTCACTACTTCAAGTGCTAAAGAGCTGCCAGAGACCTAATGTGCAGGAGAACTGTGACATCCTTGGCTGTGTGACTATAGCATCTTTTGATGTGTGATTGTAGCACCCTTTGACGTGTCGGTCAGCCTTGTTGAAATAGGAATTACAGTGGCATGAGCCTGGGACTTAGTCTCGGTGCATGGCTATTTATGTGAATTCTTTGCACAGAACTGCCCATAGGAGAGGCAGATATGATGTAAAGACATCATGGCAAAAGGCTTTCAGAAAGCGACCTCCTATAGCAGTGATTTAGTCTTGCTGGGTCAGGATTTGGGGGACTTTGTAGAAATAGATACCATGCCATGATATATGAGAGTGGACTCTATCTTTATGATCTGGATTTTCATAGTTAAATTTATTGACTGGAATGCTTTCATGCTATTTTAACATCCACTGAATACTCATTTAAAAGTGTCCTTATCAAAGAGCGTTTATTCTTGGGGCAGGGTTGTTCTGCAGGTGTGAAAAGAGGGTCTTTCATAAGGGGGTAAGAAAATCCTTTATCGGGGCTGGAGCAATAGCACAGTGGTTAGGGTGTTTGCCTTGCATGCTGCCGACCTGGGTTCGATTCACAGCATCCCATATGGTCCCCTGAGCACTGCCAGAAATAATTCCCGAGTGCAAAGCCAGGAGTGACCCCTGTGCATTACTAAGTGTGACCCCAAAAGGAAAAAAATCCTTTTTTATTGCTTTGGGGTCACTCAGTTGTGCTCAGAGTTTACTCCTAACTCTGTGCTCAGTGATCAGTTCTGGAGGGGCTTAGGGGACCATATGGAGTGCTGGGGGTTGAACCCCAGGTCACTGTGTGCAATATCTTAGCTTCTGCCCAGGAGGTGAAAATTCTTATATTTTTTTCTGAATGTAAAAGGTGGTGATATATATACAGTCCAGGACAAATATTTCATATATCTGTGTTGGTTGAGTTTCATTTGGGGCCACTTGATTAATAAAAATACAATAGATTCCTGGTTGGGCAGACGGCAGTAAGGGAGAAAAGAGAATCTGGCTACTGCAGTTGGCATGAACCATGGTGAACAATGCAACGAAGTGTTTACTGGAGCTCAGCGCAGTTTACACACGTGGTGTAGCCGCGATTGTCAGTGTTGTTAATTATATTCTTTGTTTCGTGGGCTTCTTCCTTTCCTTCAGAGAACAGCATTTTTTTTTTCAGGGTGTGTTTTTTTTTTCCCCCAGAGGAGACCGCAGACATATTTTCAGGCTCTTCTGTGAATCCCCTCGAAATTTGTGGCTTTATTTTGTACTTTCATTCTGACAATAATCTTAAAATAATAATTATATACTGGTTCCCTCTTATAACAGAGGCTGCTTTAAAACACAATTGTCCGAGTTGCCTGTTGTCTTTTAAAGGCACTCTCCTCCAAAAGGTTACAGGCTCTAAGGAGTAAAAAATTGAGCTGGGGGAGGCGGGGTTGGTCAGATAGTACCATGCTTAAAACTTTTGCAGTGCATGTGGCTGACCCCCATCTACGACACCGTGAGGTTCTGACGTGGCCAGAAGCGACTTCTGAACACAGAGCTGGGCATAGCCCCTGAGCATCGCCAGGTGTGGCCCTAACCCTACGCAACCAAAACACAGACTTATAAAACCTGAAGACAAGAGATTTGAACCCTTGTTGGTGGGGGAAAGATATCCTAGGTTGGGGTGAGGGACACGGATGGACGGTTTGAGTCTGTGGGACTTGAGCTTTTCAAATCAAGAGGATATTGGTTTCAGAGCTTGTCCTGTATTTATGTTTTGAAAGTAAATTTAATCTCTGCAAAATAACCTCATCTGTTATGTGAAATTAATGCCGTTAATTTGAATTTTATGGGCTTTGTTGTTATTGTGTTCCGTGTGTTGTTCCGTGTTGCTCTCATTGTTGATTCAGAGCTAAGGCATATGGATTTGTTTCCAGCTTTCAACTGTGCGTTGCCAAGTAACAGTAGAGTAAAAAAATTAAGTTTGTGTAGAAGGAGAATGCACTTTTATTTTTTTCCATATGAAAGAACACCATTTGCACGATTCAACGTTGCAGAATACTGTCCTGGATTCAAAGAGTCATAAACTGAGCTGCTAGGAGTCACTGAGTCCAACTGTCTCTCCGACGAGATGGACACAGAGTGGGCTACGTGCGTCCAAGCTTCCATAGGGAGCAGCAGGCTGGGTCCTTGGCCCAGGTCACACTTCTTAAACTGGTCCCGGGCCCAATGCTTCCCCCATCCAGATGTGAGCCAAGCCAGATGAATGGTGCAGAGGTGGACGCCACAGGACTCCTCGGAGAGTCCCTAAGCTGTCCTGACTCAGTCAGGGGAGGAGCTTGTAGGACAGGTCCAGTTCTGGGGAGAGTGGACTAGTTTTGCAGCGACCTTCACCTACGATGACCAGTAAGCAGTCTCGAGAGTTTCCTCACCCCCACCCCTCCAGCTGCCACCTTGAACCTCACTTACCTGACCCTAAAGATGCGTGAATTCAAGAGCCTGCTGTGCTTTTCTACTGGGTCTGTATTCAGGCTCCAGCTTCCCACCCCTGACAGGGATATCTCCCAGGTCTCAGGAGCAACTGTGAGGAAACAGTGCTCAGTTTGGATTATAAATTCCGGGCGAAAGCTTCCACCGGGTGTTGTTCTGTGGAATTCCTGTTGCCACAGAGCTGATTCCTACAAACTTAGTGGCAGCTGAACCCGGCAGAGATTTATTATCTGTTTCCTGGGGTCATCATTCTGGACATGGGGGAGTTAGATGCCCCCCCCTCCCCACCACCGACTCTGCGAAGGTCACAGAGCGACCCCGTGTGCTGACCAAGCCATCACCTCATACTCTCACCTCGTCTCAGTCCTTTTCCGCATTCGTGGGTGTGGGTAAAATTCATTTCCTCGCAGCTGCAGAGCTCCCTGTCAGACCTGCTTGCAGTGACTGGCCTCCCAAGGCCAGGAGGAAGAGTGGCCCGTCCGGTGGACAGGAAAGCTTTTAGACAGCTCACCTATTTATGTCAGGCCCACCCAGGATAACTGCCAGTGTGATTAATTTAAGGTCTGCTACAGCGACTCTAATTCCTGCTGCAAAATCCCCTTGTTCTTGCCAGTTTTAAGTCAGCTGAGTGAGCTCTTTGCTTCGTACATGTTTGCTGCCTGACGGGCCGTAAGTCAGCATTTCTGTAAAAATGATAAAGTCACAAAAACCAGAGAGATGTTCATTTAATAGGACACAGTGAAACAGGAAGACTTCATCACAAATTAAAAATATCTTGTTTTTCTTTCTTGGCCAGTGATTCCCCTTCATGCTGAGAGGCGTTAGTTTCCAAGCGTGAGCCTGGATGTTTACAACTGAGCTTTACACTGTGTCCAGAGAGCCTTTGGCACTCTTTGTTCTTCGTGAATTGTCCTTTGACATATATTCCAAAATTCCCTGGAAATGGGGTTCAACTCTGTGCCTTCTAGGCACTACAACAATTCCTTCTCCATCATTGTGTGTTGCAACATAAGAAGACAACTCTTATTTTTTGGCTTTTTGGGTCATACCCGGTAATGCTCAGGGGTTACTCTTGGCTCGCCACTCAGGAATGACTCCTGGCAGTGCTCAGGGGACCATGTAAGATGCCGGGGATTGATCCCAGGTTGGCTGTGTGCAAGGTAAGCGCCTTCTCCACTGTGCTATCGCTCCAGCCCCAAGAAGACAATTCTTGAGGCAAATATAACCTGTGAGCTCAGTGAAGCTGGTGTTCCTAACAGGAAGAAACACCAACTCCTGGCAGGAGAGATGATTTGTTAAGGTAAAGCATTTGCCTTGCATGTGGCCGACCCAGGTTCCATGTCTGGCACTACACACGGTGCCCTGAGCTCTGCCTGAGTGATCCCTGACTGCAGAACGAGGAGTAAACCCCGAGCACACCAGGTGTGGCAGCTCTCCTTCTCCCCGAGAGGAATGCTAACTGTTCGATGCCTATTATTTTCACATTAAATTCAGCATCTGTTGGAGAAATTTGGCAGGGATGGCATGTGAGAGCAAGCTGTGATCGTTTCATCTAAATTAGCTAAAGAGTTGATAATTAATGTTCTTGAAGGCTGTTGTGAACTGCCAGATGTCTCTTATACTTGCCATGGGTCCATACATATTTGGTTTTGATGGGTGGGGAGAATGACTCTGCTCAGCCATGGGTTTGTAAGCTGCCATGCTAGTGTTTCCTACAATGGCATGAATCCGGGATACCCATGCTGGTACTTCACACTTGCCCTCAGTACACCTGGTACTGATGAGAGTGACAGGGGCCTCCTGTACATAGTGCAGAAGGCCTTTCCATAATCCTAGCATGCTCCAGTTACCACTATAAGCAACTAGCTAGTGGGAGTGGGACACAAGACATTTATATAGCAGGTACCATGAGTGTTTCTTAAAGACACTGGTACTGAGCTTATTTTTCCGTGTTACTGTATTTGTAGATTTTCAAGTGACTCTTTTTTTTTTTTGATGTGTGTGTGTGTGACGGGGCAGGGGGTGGGGCACACCTGGCAGTGCTTAGCTCCTGGCTCTATGATCAGGGATCATTCCTAGTGGGGCTTGGGAAACCATACGGGGTTCCGGGGATTGAGCCCAGGTCAGACATGTGAAAGCAAACAACTTACATGCTGTACTGTCGCTCCGAGCCAGCGCCTGACATTTTTAAGCAATATTAATGTGTATGCTGCTATTCAAAGTAGAAACTCGGTGCTCAGGAGAGAGGGATTGCAGACAGCAGGTTTTTTTTTTAAAGTTATTATTCTTAGCACTATTGATGTTTTGAGCCTGATAACTCTTTTTAGTGGGAGATTTTTCTTCTGAGCATTGTTAAGGTGTCACACATCGATCCCACCCCCAACCTGCTGTGACATCTCCGCGTGAGATGTTTCCAGAAGCACCCATGAGCATGTAAGCCTTGCTCAGCAAAAATTGATTGTTTCAGAAAAAGCAGTGTGTTTGCTTTTTTCTTTCTTTCTTTTTTAAACGTAGTACAAAAATTTCTCTTCATGGTTGTTGCAATGACAAGGGACCACACACATCCATGGCTGTGCTCATAGATTGGTTGTCACCCTTTCCTGGGCTTGTTTTCCTGACTGAAGTGCTCATACACTCATTCTTAGAGCTTTGTAGCAGCTGTACACTCCTAGATCAGATGCTTGCCGAGTGTTTCTCCTTAAATCGTGGGACTCACATGTACTCTGCTTGTCGTGCTTCCAGAGGTCACACTACTGTCCTTGATGTTTGCATACCTTTTAGTTGCTGTGTTTCACTGAAGATCACATCCTTTGCTGAAGTGCCTGGAATCCCAGACAGTAGTTACTAGGACCCATGCTTGGTGCCTGTGGGTGGTGCTGGGGATCAGACTTGCAACTGTAGCACTGTAATTCCATTGTTCATTGATTTGCTCGAGTGGGCACCAGTAATGTCTCCATTGTGAGACTTGTTGTTACTGTCTTTGGAGTATTGAATACGCCATGGGTAGCTTGCCAGGCTCTGCCATGTGGGATACTCTCAATAGCTTGCTGGGCTCTCCGAGAGGGATGGTAGGAATCGAACCTGGGTCAGCCACGTGCAAGGCAAACACCCTACCCTCTGTGCAATTGCTCCAGTCCAGACTTGCAACAGGCACTTTTTTTTAAGTAGAAAATATTTTCAATTTATTTTATAAAGCCAGCATTAATTTTACATTGCACCAGATAAACATATTACAAATGCCCTTAATATTTTTTTTAATTTTTAATTTTTTTATTAAGGCACCGTGATTTACAAAGTTATTCCTAGTTGGGTTTTAGACATACAATATTCCAGCATGGATCCATCAGTGTGAGTCAGCTTCCCTCCACCAGTGTCCCCAGGTTCCCTCCCACCCCGCCTGCTCCTTCGCAGCCTGGCAGGCACTTTTTGTCCTCAAACCATTCCCTCCACCCCATCCTATGCCCGTTGTTCATTTTGTAAAGTAACCCAGCAAACATGGATTTGGTATTTTAAACGCTGATACAGTTCCTTGCAGCCAGCAGATCCTTGCTCCCTGGATAATACCCAACTTTTAGATCCGCTTTACTCCTTTTCTGGGAAATGTGTAGTTTATGGTGCAAATAAAACAGTAATACTGGCGATGTGTTTCCCACATGTACAGTCTTATTCACGTGTATGCCTAAATGCGATTACGTTCCCCTCTTTGACTCTGTTTTATAATCTTGCTGAGTTTATAGTCAAACCATCTTATAATCGGGCCTTGGTTCTACTTTGGCGTGGGTTAGATAGGGCATACGGCAGGAAATCTAAGAAACTCCATTCTTGATACGATGGCTTATTTTTTGTTCTGAAGCATGTGGTGTACTTGGTATGGACCGGAGTCGAGGCAGGGTCCAGTTCCAAAATTATAAAACTCAAACTCCGTTTTCTCTAGGCAAAGGCAGCTCAAGCATCTCATCCGACGTGAGTTCAAGTACAGATCATACACCGACTCAAGCCCAGAAGAATGTGGCAACCAGTGAAGGTAGGCATCTGGGCTTCATTATCTCTTGCCCTTGCTTCACAGCGCTGGCTATATTTGGAAGACAAATAGAATGTGTGTGTGTGTGTGTGTGTGTGTGTGTGTGTGTTAGTTCTATTCTGAGTGGGGGCCTGAGAGAGTCTTAAAACGGAGAAAGCAGAATCGTCCAGATCCCTCCCTCCCTCCCTCCCTCCCTCCCTCCCTCCCTCCCTCCCTTCTTCCCTTGCTCCCTCCCTCCCTCGATCCCTCTCTCCTTCCTTTCCACCCTCCCTTCATTTCTCCCTTCCTTCCATCCTGTTGTTGGTTCCTTGGGGTTTATTTAGTGTCTCCATTATGGCTGTTGTTTTGTGAAAATACAATCAGCCAACTTTTAGGAAGTCTTTATGGATTTATTATATATTTTGTTCCTCAGTATAGAATTATTATTGCGAAATCTTCAAACTGTCATTGGCACTTCTGCAAAAATGAGTCATACCTGGCATTCAGAATTTCTGGCAATGAGAAACTCACAGTTATGTGGTTTGTAGAAATTGAATGAAGTCTGGTGTTTGGAAGTTTGGAAGTAGGAAAAGAGGCGGACTTGATTAATTAACGAATAAGTGAAAAGTCCTGCCCATCAGTATAAAGATTGGCTGCGCGGACATTCTTGGTGAAGAATTGTACTGTATCTATTAATGTGTGTCAGAATTCAACTGCGAGTTGTTCCTTTGATTTTTGAGTGTGGGAGTTATTGTTTCTCTGGTGGTTGTAGTAGATGCCTGATCGAATGATGGAATAAGCTCTTTTTTTACTGTAATGTTCAACATGATTTACATCCTTTTCTTTTGGAAGACTAGTTCTTTTGAATTGTTCATGATGGTTTGGTGTAAGGTAACAAAGCCATTTGCAATGGAAGACTTTTCCTGATCTACCTGTTAGTGGACTTTCATACCAGTGTATAAAGCCCACTTTTCTTAAATGTTATGGAAGCTCATTTCAGTCATGGATTTGGAGGAACGCAGTACTGGGGAACATCCAAAAGCCTGGTGTTAGCATCTCAGCTGCTTGGCGATTCTTTATCTGCATTGTGGTTTATGCCCCGATGATGACTTTGCAGTACATCTGCCCTTTGGGCACTGTTTTTCGATGTGGTGGGCTTTCAGGTCGCATAGGATTATATACTCCGGGTTAATTATTCTGAGATGGATGTGTAAATAGCTTTGACAACTGTATTATGTTCCCTTGTGTTTAATGCTTTAACATTGTTTTAGCAACATAGTAAGGCAGACAAACAGAGGTATTCTCATCTGGTGCAGTAAAGCACCAGGTAGCAATTCAATTTTAATTTTCTGCCTGTTAATTCAAATATGGACGTTAGATCGCTCTTGAAATTCAGTTAAGGTAATGTGAAAATGGGCTAAATTGATTCTAGACATTTGCTTTTGAGATTTCCTCCATCCTTATGAGCCCAAGTGGAAATTACTTCAATTTAATTTACTTATGATCCTCTCTGATCACAAATCCAGGCTTTGCAAGATGATCTCTTCTTTACACCATTATTTTACAGTTACCCTTGTCATAGTCTAATATGAGTGGCAGTGAAACCAGAAAGTTAAAAATATGTTAAATAACCGCACGGTGTTAGCTTAGCTGGGTTTCTCTTATTTTTTTCCCTGCCTCTTCAAAAAACAGAAAATATAAAACGACATGAGCCTTGTTACATGGGTTGGGGGACTGTATTATGGGACTATGTGATTTAAAAATGTCTGCTTTTTCATTTTCATTTCATTTTTCCCCTTTCACAGGAAAGATTATTTAGTTACATACCCAGCCAATGTTTTATACATTTTTGTTATAATGCATTTTCTATCATTCTGAGGGTATACTCGGGAAAGCAAAATGGGGAAATGTGTGGTTTATATGAAACAGAATTTTTAACAACTGGGCTAAATTAACATGGAATCCCCCTCCCCCGCCAACTCCTAAGTGGAAGAAATCCATTGCTATGAAAGCTATTACCCTTTGTTTTTAAGTTTCTGAGAATTAAAAAAAAATTTTTTGCTTTGCTTTTTGTCCAGATCCATTTTGCTACTGCTATCTTTGTCTATGGAAAGGACATATATAAAGTTAGGTAGAGGTGTTCACTCCGTGACAGTGTGTTGCAGGGAAGTTTGCTGCATCCTTGGTGTCACATCCTCAGCCTGAGTTTTCAAGCTGGAAGCTCAGAGCAGGCGCTAATTTTCTCCATGTGTAAGCACGACTGTGGGGCCCGCGGCTCGCACGGGCACTGTGTTCTCTCACCAACCCAGGGAGGATGTTCCAGAAAGCTTGCCCAGTCCCCTGTCCAGAAAACACCAGACCCCCCTGTCTGCAGCATGTGGTGCCAGAAACAGCAGGGGCAACACTTTGTGCATAAGCTGCACAGCAGCATGTTTTGGGGGTTTATTTATTCATTTATTTGATTTGGGGGCCATATTCAGGGGTGCTCAGGGCTCACTCCCAGCTCTGTGCTCAGGACTCACTCCTGGACTTGGGTTCTCAGGGTTCACTCCTGACTCTGTTCTCAGGGCTGACTCCTGGACCTGTGCTCAGGGCTGACTCCGGGCTCTGTGCTCAGGGCTCATCCTGGTCCTATGGTCAGGGCTCACTGATGGCTCTGTGCTCAAGGCTTACTCCTCGTGGGTCTCAGGGGACTGTATGAGGTACTGGTGGTTGATCACATGCGAGGCAAGCGCCCTACTCACTGTTCTGTCTCTTTCACTCAGAACAACACGTTGTTCTCAAATGGCCTCTCTAATCCTCCTCACTGTGCTTTCTAAAATCATGCCTTACCTTTGATGTTCAGAAATGACTACGTTTGTGGTACAACTGACTTCCTAGCAGCTGTTTTGTTATGGTTAGTTTCCTCACTCCCTGGATACTCTCAACAGTTTTTCACTGCAGAATTCACCAATGTCGTGTGTCTTGAAGGAGCACAATCAAATCCTTAGTGGAAAGGTCTGAGTGAGCATGATTTCTGAAAATGGGATGAACGGTGAAGGAGAACACTCATTTTTTTCTGTTGTGTTTGGAAGCTATTACCATACCTGTAACAATGGAGTAAATAGGGTTTGCATTAGTGGGACTTTGTCCTACTGACCTCCTTGAGGAGGATGGTTGTTGTTATTGTTGTTGTTGTTGTTGTTGGTGGTGGTGGTGGTGGTGGTGGTGGTGGTGGTGGTGGTGGTGTGTGTGTGTGTGTGTGTGTTCAGTCTCTACAAGGCAACTAATGGCACAGTATTGCTTCTTACTGAGAACTTGCTGGTGACCACTTAGGGCCATGCATCCTGTCATATCAGTTGTGGAGTGTCGAGCAGAGGGAGGACAGGTGCGCCTATCCATTCATGTAACCTGGGTTGGGTGCTGGGACTGGGGATGAGCTGAAACAGACGAGGGGCATCTTACCCAGGAAGTAAAGGTGAGTGTTCTGAAATGGGATGGTAGCTGCGCTAAGCATCACTGAATTGCCTATGTCCAAAAGAGTGTTGGGAGAGCTCCTACTTAGGTAGGGCTTGCAGACATGTATCTACATGATCTTGGCTGTTTTAGTTTCGGAAAATGCTGACTCAACTCTGGGAGAAACTCATCAACTATGGGAAAAACAGATAAGAAAATGCATATTAGCTAGTCTAATGCACAGGACTGGTGGCTGGAAAATCCCTTCGAAACACTCTGAAGGCCAGAAATGGTCCAGGAGCCACCATCTGGTGTCTCTGGAGCAAATATGTGTTTATAGTCCAGCGTGTGGAACCTGATCAGCACTGATTCACCATCACGTTTTCCCATGAAGCTCTGGGTGGAGATCCACAGATTCTTCAGACATTATCCTCTGGGAAATATTTTCCTGGATACATTTTTTTAAGTTGTTTTAAGAAACTTTCTCTAGCCATAGCTGAGATTTGAATAGTCTAGCTAGTTTTTCAATTGCAATGCTTTGCATTGCAATGGAGTAAATGGAATAAACAGTGCAGTGAATGGCTTTTGCATTAGTGTTAGACTTTATTCTACTGACCTCCTTGAGGGGGGTAGTGGTGGTGGTGGTGGTTGCTTAGGCATTATATTTATTTATGATAAATAATCTGTTTCTTTTCTCTTGACTTGTATTCTTGCTGTCTATCTAATGTTCCAGCAAGTCCACTTTGGGCCTCAGAGCTGTTCGGAAGTACTGGCATACAGTTTGGTCCCATTCAAGAAGGAATGGTCTCATTGCCCTGATTGTAGTGCTCTGCCACAAAATCCTTGCAAAACCTTTGCCCATCATAATTTTATAACTGTGTCGCCACACCCCATTTAAGAAACTGGCAGCCAGCCACACTTTCTCCTTGATAAGCAGTATAGGCTTTCTTTAAAGCCCATTATATTTATTGTGACAGTTTAAGTTCCTGATTTCCGGACACTGTAGGGGGTTTGGGTTCAAGTGGAGATAGTTGGAAACTTTCCATTTTGCCTAACAAATTCTGCATTCCGACATCATAAACCACAGCCTAATTCCTTCCAGTTGTGTTACTAGTCTTTCTTTTTTCTCTTCTTTTTTTCTCTCTCTCCCAGTGTTTCTCAGACATGTTGTAGTTTTTCTTGTACTGGAAAGAATGACTTTTGACTCCTGGTTGTTGAAGTCACATCCAGCCCGTGGTTGGAATAGAGAATGCATCAGTCATCCTTGAGCTAAATCAGTTGGATTTGTTTAGACCATGACACAGATTCTTTCACCCAGTTGAGTGTATAAGGAGGTCATTTTAAGGGGGTGGCAGGTGTGGGGGGGGCGTAGTAAGTTAGAATTTCCTCAAATTGCTTGGAAAGAGTTAGTTGAAAGGCAGGATTTAATTGGGTGATGAGGAATCAAGCTTCAATGGATTTCATTTTAAGCGAATTCAGGTTTAGCCAGTGAACTCACCAATGGCACAATTTATAGATGTGACGGCCGACTTCTAAAGATCAGTTATTGAACCAGACAACCATGGAATCATAGGAATTTGAGAGCTACAGAAGGCCTTGTCAATTTTCTGATTGAGTATGCTCATTTTGTAAAGAAAACTTGAAGCACAGATAAATGGAGATATTTGCTCAAGATTATGCACTTAATAAATTATCGAGCAGCAGCAGTTCGAGTTCAGCATGGCACTGTTTGGGAACAGGAAGGCAAAATCAGCGGGGGACAGGCACAGGGAAGCATAACAACCTTAAAAAATCTATTGCCTTTGGAACACATGAAGGTATTTCTTTTCTTTTCTTTCTTGCTTTTTTTTTTTTTTTGCCTGCTTGATTTCTAGCTGTCTGTTGAGCAGAAGTAGAGGCAGACTGTTTAGAAGAGTTTTATAGTTGTTAGATTAATGAGCCTAACTAGAATAGTATTTCCAATGGGAGGTGAGGAATGATTTCAAATGATAAAAAAGTTTCTTAGCCTGTTTGAATAGATTCGCTCAATATATGCGGATATAACTCATTAGAGTTAAAGGTAGGTTTTATTAGAATTAGAATTAGATATTAGATATTAGAACAGGCTTTCTGTAGATTTGCTTTGTGAAATTGCCCTTATAATTAGCTCCCTGAAAGAAGTTCATTTTAAAATGTTTCATTTCTGCCATGTGAAATGAGTTGATATTTGAAGAATTTCTGATGATACACTTTCCATGGAACCTAAAATCACCAGTTTATTTATACAGTCATGGGTTCTCATGTTTTCATTGCCCAAATTAGACCAATTCTAAAGAGTTATTTTGAAAATACCCAAACATCTGGCTTTGTTTTTATTCTCTTTGTCTTCCTTGTATTATCTTCTTTCTACTTCTTGGGTATACTTTTCAAATAAAATTCACATGAGTCACTCGGGAAGAGAACAATATGCTTTTAAATAAAGGTGGGTTCTATTTCCCAAAAGCCTTTCAGACTATCCAACAGATTCGATGACCACTTACTTTATTTCAGTATTACTAGTGCTTTCCAGAGGGATATTGCATTGAAATTTTTTTAACAGTCAGACTTTTCTTGATCAGTTGGTGTAAGTATTTTTATTTGGAAGGTATAAAACAGGGAGACTTGAAAGATTGTGGCCCAAATGCTTGTAAATTTAGTAAGTGGTTAATAGACTTTGTAGATTTTGATCTATGATCAATGACAAAAGATTAATTTTTTAAAAAAAATTATTAGTGAATCACCGTGAGGTACAGTTACAGACTTACAGCTTTTCGTGCTGTGTTTCAATCATACAATGCTCCAGTACCCACCCCTCCACCGGTGCCCATTCTCCACCACCAATGATCCCAGTATCCCTCCCACCCCCCACCCCATCTCCCCTACCCCACCCCACCTCTGTGGCAGGGCATTCCCTTTTGTTCTCTCTCTCTCCTTTTGGGTATTGTGGTTTGCAATAGAAGTATTGAGTGGCCATCATGTTTGATCTATAGTCTACTTTCAGCTCGCATCTCCCATCCCCAGCGGGTCCTCGAACCACCCTTTACCTGGTGTTCCCTTCTCTGTCTGAGCTGCCCCTTCCTCCAGCGTGTGAGGCCAGCTTCTAAGCCTTGCAGCCAACCTCCTGGTAATTATTTCTACTATTCTTGGGTGCTAGTCTCCCATTCTGTTACTTTATATTCCACAGATGAGTGTAATCTTTCTATGTCTGTCTCTCTCTTTCTGACACATTTCACTTAGCATGATACCTTCCATGTTGATGCACTTACATGCAAAGGTCACGACTTCATCTTTTCTAACAGCCGCATAGTATTCCACTGTGTAGATGTACCAAGTTTCTTTAACCAGTCATCTGTTCTAGGGCACTTGGGCTTTTTTCCAGATTCTGGCTATTGTAAACAGTACTGAAATGAACATTTGAGTGCAGATGTCATTTCGACTATACTTTTTTGCCTCTCCAGGATATATTCCTAGGATGGTATTGCTGGGTCAAATGGGAGCTCAATTTCTAATTTTTTGAGAAGCGAACATAATGTTTTCCAAAAGGGCTGAACAAGTTGGCATTCCCACCAGCAGTGTAGGAGGGTCCCTTTCTCCCCACACCCACATCAACATCGGTTGCTTTTGTTCTTTTGGATGTGGGCCAGTCTCTGCAGTGTAAGGTAGTATCTCATGGTGTTTTGATCTGCATCTCTCTGATGATTAGTGATGAAGAGCATTTTTTCATGTGCCTTTTTTCCATTCATATTTCTTCCTTCATTGCCCCATTTTTTGATGGGGTTAGATGTTTTCTTCTTGTAGATTCCAACCGGTGCTTTGCATATCCTTGATATCAATCCCTTATCTGATGGGTATTGGGTGAGTATTCTTTCCCTTTCTGTAGATTGTCTTTGCATTTTAGTCACTGTACAAAAGATTAATTTTTAATGTTTGTTTTATGTCATGCCAGTGCACATTTCACACTGATTTATTTTTTGTAAGATGTTATCAAGACATTTTGAAGCTACCATCACACGTTGCATAATCATAGAAACACAGCCTAGGAAATGCATCATGAGAAGATTCAGTTGAGCAAAGTAAGTCAAGAGAAGAAAGACAAGTACTGGATGACTGATGGTATATTGAATACCAGCATGAGAGAAGGCAGGATATCAAAGGGGGGAACCTAGATTATCCTGATCTCTGGATTATAGAACTGGGGATAGGGAAGAAAAGAGACTAAGGGGTCAGGGGAATAAAGAAAAGTGGACGGTATGTAGCAGAGGCAGGGGACAGGGTCCTCTGACACACTGATGGTGTAGAGGTATTATCTAAGGACATATCTAAATCACAGAACCAGCGAACCTGAAGGCATGAGATCCAAACTACAATAACCAAATTTAAACTTCTGCTTGTCCTGGATGCAGGCTAGGAGGGAACTGGGGATATTGATGGAAGGAAGTTAACAATGGTGTAATAGAGTGGATGTTGGGAAATTGTATACCTGCAACTCAATTATGAATAATTCTGTGACTCATGGCACCACAATTTACAAAAAGACAGAAAAGTTAGTTGTTGTATGAAAGCCTTAGAGAAGAATGGCATGTGTAGGATTACATAGCCTCAGGTAGTTTAGGTTTATTGGGTTACTCCCATCACAGTGCTCCCATTCCTCTGTGTTTATTTGTAATTTCTTTCTAGTTGTCTGTTGACTTGTGAATATTGTTTTTCTCTTCTCCTTGAGTACTTTGCATAGTTTATTCAGAGCAATGTCCTTTTTGTATGGACACAGGAAGACTTAGCAAATGCTATGCTTTTGTAACCTGGGAGTCATTTGACTCTACATGATATTTTCCTCCTGGGCATCTGTTCTCTCAACCTAAGCCTCAGCTGCCCTTACTTCCTAGCACCCCCAAAAGCAGGGTCCCGACGAGGGACAAGACGGACCCAGGGCAAGCGGTGAGTTGTATGCTACCCTGGCATCGAGATGGGTCTGGCCAAGGTGCCTAATGCTTAAGTATAAGTTAAGAGCTTGATCATGGACAAATGTTGTCATGATCCAAACAGTGATAACTAGATTTGGACTCTGCTAGGGTGAGGAATGATTAATCTGGCCTGACTGTTGTGGTCTGAGTCTGTGGCAAGATGTTGCCAGGAGAGCTGCCTTGCAAGCCTCAATGTATCTCTTGCTATATCCATACAAAAATAACTAGTATTAAGATGTTCATGAGTGTTTGGAACAAGGAGAGGAAAAAAAAATTCTTAAGAGCTATCTTGCCTACTGGCAGTCAGGAAGGACTTTGGAATGCCCCTAGGTTGTGTTCCCTTTGAACCTGACAGCCCTCAGGAAGGGCTTTCTTATGCTACCTGGCAGTGTGTAACTCGGGGGCAAGGGCGAGAGGAAAAAGGAGGAGAGAGACTAGAGAAGGGAGAGATGCTGCAGTAGATCCAGAGAGAGGACGGAGCTGGGAGTGCGGGAGATGAGAAAGATGGAAGATTGAATGAACGGTAACTAATCAGCAACCAGCTTGGTCTTCGTTCTTCCTTCGCCTGTTCTTGGCCAACGGCCTTCCCGATCCAGCCCATGCACAGCGATTCCAGAACACCAAACGCGGGTGGTGAGACAGAGCCGCCCGGAGAGCCCGAGAGTGCACACACCCCTAGGTGTGCCTTAGTGGCATGGATTTAGATAATGCAGCCTACTGCATGCCCAGACTACATGGCATAACCTGTAAGGAAGGATGTTATGTATGTAGTCCATGGTTGAGTGAAACAGTTAAGCTTTTGCATGACTATAGATGTCTTACATTTTCAAGTGCAATTCAGAATCATGTCTAGGTTGCCAATGATATAGATGGAAACTTTTTTGTGGTCCATATGTAGAATAGAAATGGACATTAAATCCTTAGTCTTTAAAAAGCAAAAGCCTGTATTCCAAGCTGCTTTTATATTAAACTGTGGAAAGATTAGTTTTCAGGTTACCATAACTGTACTTTCAACATATCGTACCTCATAAACTTAGGGTATGAACCTAATGGTTGAGTTCATCATGAAGGAAGAGTGATAGTGTATGCAATAGAAATAGAACATATGTTTATATTGCTTGTTTTCATTTTAAAGCTGAGCTCAGGGACTGGAGAGATAGGACCTGGGTAGGGAGCTTTTATTTTATGCCACTAATCTGGGTTTGATCCCTGACGCCCCTTATGGGCGTTTGATCCCACGCCCACCAAGGGAGATCCATGAGTGCAAAACCAAGAGCAAGCCTGAGTGTGCTCCCACCACCCCCAAAAGAAAGCCGCCGCGGAATGATTCTTTAATTAGGAGTATGTACAAGTAGAGAGCTTAATCTCACATCTACCATAGAAGACTGGAAATGTATCATGAAGTAGTCCTTTGAATTAAATAAAACCAAATCTAAGACATCAGAGAAAACAGTGAAAATGTAGAGCAGGGGAAAACAAGTAAAGAACCGTGGAAATGTAATGACAGTTAAAATAATCTCTTAAGAGTTGCAAAATGGCATCTATATAAATTGGCAAATTTGGATCTTGGACTCCATTGAGGGTGGGGGTGGGGGTGATTCTAAAACTCCAAAATGCCTTCTTAGCTTTTATCCTTTGTATAAGGAAGGTAATGAAGATTTGTTTGGCCTTTAAAGATTAAACTTTAAATTTTACTATCTCTAAAAATTTCAGGACTACTTAGGAAAGCTTTTTAAGGCTGAAGCTGACGATGCTTAATGGGCTTTGGTAATTAAATTAGCAACTCGCTGCTTCGTGACCAAGTTTCTTTTATTGTTTAAGCTATTTCCTAATTATAAGTTAGGTGACTTTTGAAAAACTGCACCAATTACATCTGGTGATTTGAGCATGTTATAGATTCAGTGTGCCTAATTTAATAAAGCAGTCAAATTTGCATCTGATGATTAGTTTAAGCAGTGGAAAGCTCATCAGCTTGGTATCCACAAAATGGTGATGTTAAGCCTAGAAATATACGATGAAATCCTAAATACCATCTCAGACTAGAGAACTACATTTAATTTCTTGAGGGAATTAGTTTCCAAAATGGATCATCCAGAATGGCAAAAAAAAATGTCATTTAATAGCCTCAGAAGGAAATTAGGTTTCTGTGCATGTGTGTGCACATGTGCTCATATATATGTATAAGTAACACTTAATTTAGACATCTAAAGTCCCTAGCATATTTATGTAGAGTTGAGAGAAAGTATTAGCTTTTCAGTATTCTGATCCCATGTTTAAAATTATTCTATATTTCTTTCACCTCCAATTTGGTCATTTGAAAAAAAGGACTCAAAAATTAAGTTAGTTTAACTATATTTCGGATCATCTAACTATCAATGTATTTGCAATGAAGGCTGTGATCATTCTCAAGATACATTATCAGTAACATCAGTCACTTAGTATAATGGCAGTTTATTAAAGCATATAAAACAGGTTCCAATACTTTAGGCGTTTGTGGAGATACAAAAAGTATGTCAGCTACAAATTTGCTGCACAGAGAAGGATTTCCTGCCATCATATATGTTTTGCTTTCCCTGAAGAGTGCTCAAAACTAATTTTGGGTTTACTTTAATAGATGTCTATGGCACATCCACTCTGCAGAGCCCGAGTCTCTAGCAGCCTCTCTTGCGATAAATAAGCATCCTTTGCAATATTGCTGGTAGCTATGTGATTCTCAAGGGATTCTCATTTTGTGAAAAGACCCGTTGCTGCAAGAATGTTAGCAGTTTCTGGGGGAACTATGAGACAGTTAAGTAGTGATTTGGGCCGATTATAGATGTGTCTCAGCAAGGGAATCTTAAAGCAGTGTTACAGTTGGAGAGAAGGAGAGAGAAGTGCGGGCTGGAGAAATTGGGACGGTAAGCCTGGTAACCTTAGCTCTGGAACTTGAGTCTCTTGTACAGGGAGAGGCAGAAGGGCGCGTGGGAAGAGTTAGGGGAAGTCCTGAGTTCACCTGGGGAAAGGTGGAGACTGTGGACTTGAGCACATCAAGCAACCCTTAAACTGGCTCAGCCATTGCTTAGATAGCCATTCCTTTCCTAAGTTGATCGAGTAGCTGTGCGTTCTTATCCAGGGCTTTGAAATGATTGCCTGTAATCGGAGATGTCAGGGGCAAATAGGGCTGTGTTTACAGCAGTATGTATCCACATACTCACCCCCCTTCTTTCCTAGGACATTTGAGAAGTTTTACAATAAAAGTTTCACTTCCTTTCAGTGCAGAGCTCAGATAAGGGGTGGGGGCAGGGGTAGGGGCAGGGGAGAATATGGAGGAGGTTGGAGACCAACATCATTTTAGGACAAATATCCTGATATTGGGAAATATTTGCCCTTTATAGTCATGGACACTGGGTGACCTTAAGTATCAGGTTATCATATCTGTTTACGTCCTCTCTGACTAGGAAATAACTTCCTGAGGATAAACTGACTTCCTCAGGAAACCCCTGCTTCCCAGGCTGTTAGGTTGATTAACACCTAATGAGAGAAAAGTGCTTTAGGTGGCTAGGGCATTCCTTCACATCCTGTCTACTTGACTATGTAGAAAATCCAATTTATGGAGTGAATTATCTATAAGTAATTTAGAAATTGTGAGCATGCTGAGATGATTGAGGAATTGTTATAAGGAGCTGTCTGTGGGAAGCAGATAGCAACACAGTAATTATAAACGTAACCAGGAAGCTTCAGCCATTTAATCTCTTGCCGCATTCCAAGATGGGGTGAGTCACCTGGTACATCAAAGGACATCCATTCTTCCAAATCGCTGCATGACACTGGGTATGTGACTGTTCAGATGTGTACTTTAGAAAATCTGATTTATCAGTAGAGCAAAGAGATTCTGAGATGTAAAGAAAGGGTTCGGGTATTATCCAAGAGAGTCATGAAGTCATGGGTGGTGGGAAGAGGAAGCTGTGATGGAATGGAGAATTCTAACATCTTGACTTGTAGTGGCTCCCAAGGTCACCGCTTCATGTATTTTTTTTTCTCCTTTTTTAAAAAAAAACTGAATCACTATGAGATACAGTTACAAAGCATTCATGTTTGAGTTTCAGACATACAATGATTGAACACCCATTCCTCCATCAGTGCACATTTCCCACCACCAATGTCCCCAGTATTACCTCCTCCCGAATCCGGACCCTCCCCCCGAATCTATGGCAGAAAATTTCCCTCATACTCTCTCTTTCTCCTTTTTGGCATTATGGTTTGCAATACAGATACTGAGAGGTTATCACGTTTGGCTCTATTTTTTTTCTTTTTTTTTTTTGCTTTTTGGGTCACACCTGGCAATGCACAGGGGTTACCTCCTGGCTGTGCTCTCAGGAATTACTCCTGGCGGTGCTCAGGGGATCAAATGGGATGCTGGGAATAGAACCCAGGATGGCCCGTGCAAGGCAAATGCCGTACTCGCTGTGCTATTGCTCCAGCCCCACGTTTGGTCCTTTATCTACTTTCGGCACACATCTCCCATCCCCAACGATCCCTCCAACCATCATTGACTTAGTGATCCCTTCTCTATTCCAGCTGCCTTCTCCTCCAGAGCCTCACGCATTCTTAAAAACCTTTTCTCAGTATTTACTATAGTCACGGATTCTTGAAGAGAGTGGATTTCTTATGGCAGTCAGTGGAAGGCTAAATTTTGAGCTTGTTCACTTACCTGCCAGACTTATACAGATACAAATAAAACCAAATTTTGAAGAACCCATGAATTAAACCCCCTTATTATTACAGCTTATTACAGTTATAAGTAATACAACATGCTTAAGTCTTATTGGACATAGTTGTTTTTGTAACTTGTGTTGACTTGGGGAATTTCTGTTAACTTTCCCCCATTGAATTTAATTTTGAATTTACATTGTTGGTAATCAGTAATTATTGTCTTTTTTTTTGTTGTTTTTTTTTTGGGGGGGGTCACACCCAGCAATGCACAGGGTTCACTCCTGGCTCATGCACTCAGGAATTACTCCTAGCGGTGCTCGGGGGACCATATGGGATGCTGGGAATCCAACCCAGGTCAGCCTCGTGCAAGGCAAACGCCCTACCCGCTGTGCTATCGCTCCAGCCCCATCTTTTTAATACCGTATTTTCACAACCTGAGAGAACTTCAGCTCTCTCCTGTGTTCTTTCCAAACTCTCCTCCGTGCTCTAAACTACCTGCTTTCTAGCCACAAAAGAAAGTGCTAGATCCGTCTACGTTCTCTTCCTGGCTAAGAGACAGAATCAGTCTTGCCCACGAGGGGCAGGTACTTTGGCAAGACAGTTGGGTTCAAGACATAAATCTGGGAGTTGAGAAGAGTAGCAAGTTGTGGAATTTTTGTCAAAGTTAAGTCTGGAGAAAATGTGTTTCTTTTCTTTTTTTGTTTTTGGGGCCACATCTAGTGGTACTCAAGGTTTACTTCTGGCACTGTGCTCAGGGTTCCTGGAAGTGCTCAGTTGCTGTGTGGGCTGCCAGAAATTAAGTCAGGATCAGCTTCACGTTAGGCAAGTACCCTCTCCACTGTGCTATCTCTACAACTCCAAGAAAATGTATTTTAATAAGCAATATTGATTTATTACACTTACATGTTGACTATTAATCTGTTTATTTTTATTGATTGAGATACAGTTATTTATGATATTATGAATGATGGTTTTTCCCTTGCATAATTCCAATTGTACCCATCAGTGGTGTACTAACCTTCCTCCCTCAAGGTTCCCACTGTCCCTTCCTTTCCTCACACAGCCCCTCCGAACTCAGTTATGTGGGTTAGTTCTCTCATAGTATTGTCTTTGGCCCTTTATTGCTACCTTGCTATATGCCTTGTGGCTGTGCAGTATTTGACATTTGACAAATATGTCATGATTTTTTTTTGAGTGGATGAAAGTTTCTTATCCAAATTTTCATGACTCTACACTTTTGCAGTCATGACAAGTAGCAGTAGCGTGTGCTCATTCTGTGTCTGCCCCATTCCTTTTGTCTGACTTCATTCAACATGATAGCCGTGGATTCCATCCATATCCTGGCAAATTGCATAATTCTGTTCTTTTTTTTTGAGCTGTATTGTACTCTGTTGTTTGTATATGTGTATCATAACTTCTTGATCATTTCATCCTTGGGGATTTGGGTTGTTCCCATATCAATATCAATATCAATATCAATATCAGTATATATATACCAGTAGTTGGCTACTGACTGCACTGAACATGGGTATAAATATATCTATTTAAACTGGTGTTTCATCTTTTACCAATGAAGGGGTATCACTGGATAGTACTGGGTAGTATGGAATTTCTACGTATTACTTTCCACAGTTGCTGGATCAGATGCCATTCCCACCAACAGTAGGTAGGGTTCCTTTCTCACCCACGCCTCACCAATGCAGGCTGTTTCCAGACGCGTTTCATATGTGCATTCTCACTGGTGTGAGATGGTATCTCAGTGTTGTATTGATTAGAATTTCTCTAATCATGGTTGATGATGAGCACTTGTTCATATGCCCCTTGGCCATCTGTATGTCTTCTTTGGGAAAGTGTTTGTTCTTTCCCATCTTTGGATGTTTTTGTTAATTTTTTTGAGTGCTTTATAGCTCTTGTATACTAGCAGTATTGATTATCTTATATATTGTGCATAATACTTATCTTGTAGTATGAGGATTCATTTGCTATCTAGATTTTCTGCTACTCTTGCAAGCATAGATGATTTTTGTCATATCTTTCTCATCAGCTCTCTAAATATGCTCACGCCTGTGTGTTCTGTAGTGACAAGGGGCAGAGTAGGCACTGCATCTGTTTGTGTGTGCTTTCACCTGGATGGGGTCATTTCGGCAGTTGCTGGCACTTTCTCAAGGACAGAACTGTGTTCAGTCAGTTTTATATGTCCAGTGGTTCTTCAATTATGTGACGTTTAATAAACATGTCATGAATGTTTATGTGAATGAATGTTTTCTTATTTTTTATTCAAGATTTTCACAAGAAACAGACCTCTTCATTAACTTTTCTAGCTGCAGTCATTAAGACACTGCTATTTAAGTATTTTTTTAACTTTGTTAAAACACTGCGATTAACAAAGTTGTTCATAATAATGGTTGCTACAGGCATTCAATGTTCCAACACCAGCCCCACCACCAGAGTGTGACCTTCCTTCTACCTTTGTCCCCATTTTCCCAACCAATTCCCAAGCTTGGGGCACCCTTGGCAGGCACAAAATAATTTACTTTATATTGCTTGTTACCACTAAATGGCTAATGGAATTATAAAATAATACTTCAGCAAAAGAAAATCTGAAAAATTTCACCATGGGGTCAGTAAGTCCTTGTCTCAGGGTTTCCTAAGCCGTTTGTTGCTAGTTGAACCTTCCGTGTTCTTATTCTTGCTTATTGAGCTTAGTTGCTTTCTGCTACTTTCTCATTGGATCTGGCATGCAGGGATGTAAGCATTGTGAAATTCGGAGGTGTCACGTTGAACTCCAGCAGCTATACCCACACCCCACGGCTGCTGCCAGGCCACCGGCCCGACTCCACTGCTTCATCTCTGCAGAGACACCAAACTGACAGAAATTCCAGAGGCACCAGTTTTCAGGCTGAGAACTCTGGGGTGTTCAGGGCAGCATCTGAGGATGTGTACTCCACATCTCACCATGACTGCCGTGGAAGCTCATTCATCAGCCCAGCTCTGCCGATTCATGAGTACGTCTTGGAAGAGAAAATTCATTGGCTACGCTGGTCTCCCAGCTGGGAACTCTGGGGTGCCTTCAGGGGTGGGGCAGGCTGAGTCCTGGCAGCCACACCTGCACTTCCCAGCTGCAGCCAAGCCAGTGGCCCAATGCCTCTGCTTCAGACCATCTCTGCAGGCATCAAATTGAAGAAAATTCCAGGAACAGTGGCTTTCAGGCTGAAAACTCTGGAGTCTTCTTAGGGAAGGCCAGCCTCCCTTTACTTCCAGAAGTGCCAGCAGCCACACACAGATCCCAACAGTTGTTGTCATGTAAACTCATCAATTTTAAAGATATTTCAAGTTTTACAAAACCAAGCCATCGAAAGACAAAGATCATCACTTCTTAGGGAGAAAGAATGGCTTTAGGGCTGGAGAGATAACCTGCTGAGTGCAGAGAGTGCATGCCGGAGGCCCGGGTTCAATCCCTGACCTCGTATGGTCTCCTGGGAACCAAGCTGCTGTGTGACCTCCCAGCATCACTTCTGTGGCCTCAAGACCAAGAGCAAAGACACTTGCATTGCTCAGGGAGACTTGAGGTAGATAGTAGGAATATTTCTGCTTAGTGTGTTTCAGGCATATTTTGATAGAGAGTCCAGTTTTTAAAAGGCAGACTAGAGAAGTCAAAAGAATGATCAGACAAGATATTTGTTTCTGTCTTCGTATTTTAAAATAAAATGTCTTGTTAGATTCTCTAGGAATGCGAGTTCTATGTATAACCATCCCCCGCCCTACCCCCACCCTGCCGTACAAACACACATTTTTTTTTAAACATGTATAGATCACCAGTTAATTGAAATCTAGAATTCCTGAACTCTTCAGTCTCTCTACCTTAATTTTGAGGGCAGAGGAAAAACACTTTCCTTCTTACCAATGTAATTTTATAAAATTCCCTTTTAATCAGAATACATCATTTTGTTTAATTTTTTTTCATTTACTGATATCTTAAAATACCACATGAGAGCCTGTGGTTATTTAATTGATGGAATTGGAGAAATAAGTTTCATTTTATTGGCACAAAAGATGGCTGAGTTGGCCAGTCAGCAAACATGCTCAGGTTTTTTTTGGTTCACTGACTTGTTAAGAAGAAAATGCTAGAAAAAGCATTCCTAAAAGAGAAAATAATATTGTTCTTTCTTAATTGTCCTAGAATCAATCTTGGTTATCTTTTGCAAGTTATAATCCATTTCTTTGAAGATGAGAAAATGTGAAGTTCACATTTACTTTTAATTTTGGATCAGAACTGGTGAGGACAGAGACAGAAGAATGCATTTATCCAACAGAAGAGATTTATAAGAACTAAGTTCTGGTTAATGGCTGCATTAGGAGAGTGAAGTAGGAGGTCATAATTCTTATTTAACTTGAGTGAAGAAAGTCACTGTCATCCCGTTGCTCATGTTCGAGCGGGCACCAGTAACATCTCTCATTGTGAGACTTATTGTTACTGTTTTTGGCATATCCAATATACCACGGGTAGCTTGCCAGGCTCTGCCGTGCGGGCAAGATACTCTCGCTAGCTTGCCGGGCTCTCCGAGAGGGGCGGAGGAATCGAACATGGGTCGGCCGAGTGAAAGGAGAACGCCCTACCGCTGTGCTATTGCCCCAGCCCAGGTGAAGAAAGTAAGAATGTAAAACAAAAATATGTTTGTGAGCTTTTACTTATTCTTTATAAGTGACACCTGTTAGTCTTCATTTCTAATTTGTGAACCAGGATCATAAATATCATATATTGAGTGTAAGATTCAAACTCAGCATTATATACAGAATTTCCCTTTGTGTATGCTAGATGGTTTTCTTTTGTCATCTAATTTCTTTCTTTCTCAATTCCTTTTTATGTGAATGTGATTTTCTTCCTTATTCTACAATAGGAAGACTGCTTATAGAACGGTCTTTCCTAAAAGGATCCAATATAATTCTTTCCCCCCCTCGTTTTTTCCATGACCCCCAGCAGTGTTCAGAACTTTCTCTTGTCTCTGTGCTCAGGGATCACTCCTGGTGGTTTTCTGGGACCCATATTCAATGCCTGGAATTGAATCATGGTTGGCCACATACAAGGCAAACATCTTAACCCCTCTACTATCTCTCTGGCTCCCAACTTAATTCTTTTGTCAATCCCAATAAGGTTTTGAGCCTTGACCAAAATCTACTTTCTTTCCTTGGAACAATAGATTCAAATCTATGATTGCTTACCATCTGTGGATATTGGATTCAATTCAATCCCATATGTATAACATTATGTATGTTGAGTTACATATGTATGTGGAATTCATTTGTTGAATGGATATATGTACATATGAGGTTATCCGGGAAAATTTTGCCAGCAAGTAATGAGAATAACATTTCCTTAGTATCATGAAAATATGTTCAACGTTTACAAATATTTAGGAAGCTCTGTGTGGTAGAACGAGGTGTGATGGAACAGAGAATTCAGAGTCTTAGTTATGTGTGGGAACTTAAAGAGTGCTAAGAGAGATGATCCTTGTTACTATACCCTGATGGGAAATTTAGTATCTTATTTTAAAGAAATAGAACATGGAGCATATAGTGGGTTCTTAGTTCCAAAATAAATTCTTGATGGATGAAAAATAATGATATTTTATGGTAGTTTAGGTATATGGTTACAGTGATGTCAGTATTTATGGTTTTGATCTATAAAGTTACTGGATTCAAAATTTAGATGTTTACATTTAAAATAGATGAAACTAGTGGGGCTAGAACAGCAGGTAGGGCATTTGCTTCACACATAGGTGATCCAGGTTGATTCTTCAGTACTTTGTATGATCCTCTGAGCTTGCCAGGAGTGATCCCTGAGTCCAGAGTCAGAAGTTAGCCCTGGTATGACCAGGTGTACCCCTTTACCCCATAGCCAAGCTATTTTATGAGTTAGAAGATACATATGGAAGTTGTCATAAAGATCATGAAGACCACCGATACATAGATTCATCACCGTCTGGGTGGAGAAAGAGTTTTCTGTTGTCAAATATGTTTGTCTTTCCATTCTGCAAGTGAAACACGTTTCTTTTCTCTTTGTTGGTGCAGGGGGAATTGAGGCCCACCCTGCTATGCTCAGAGCTTACTCCTCGCTTTGTGCTCAGAGATCTCTCCTGATAATACTCAGTGGACCATGCACTGTTCCAGGGATTGAACTTGGTCAGCTCTGTGCAGGGTGCCTTAACCCCTCTCTCTCCGTCTCACACCCATGTTGCATGTTTGTGCCAAAATACTCAGACTTTTCAGTGTGCTGCTTTGTGTTGTTAATCTTCAAACAGGAATAGAGTATATTTTATTTCTTTAAAAGTTAATTCCTTATAATCAGGAAATGCTGATGAATGTGAAACAAGAACATTACATTTTTACCTTGGAATTTTACACAATGAAGTCATCTTTAAAGAACCTGAATTATGTGGGATATTAAAAAAAAATCACGGAAGAGCCTGGCAAGTTCCCCGTGGCATATTTGATATGCTAAATACAATAACAATAGTAGGTCTCATTCCCCTGACCCTGAAAAGAGCCTCCAGTCATTGGGAAAAACGAGTAAGGAGAGGCTGCTAAAATCTCAGTGCTGGAATGAATGGAGATGTCACTGGCGCTCACTCGAGTAAAATCGATGAAGAATGGGATGACAGTGATACAGTGATTAAAAAAGTAGTATAAGACTAATATCCAAGACCTGGAAAAACAGGGGACTAGACTGGTCAATAGTTGGCAGGTTGTCAGAAGTGTGTGTGTGTGTCAAAAGGCAGTTAGGATAGAGAAGGGACCAGTATGACAATAAGAGTTAGAAATGATCCCTGTGGACAAGAACTGAGTATTGAAAGTAGGTAAGGGATATAAATGGTTAACTTTATTTTCATTATCTATATTGCAAATTGTAAATGTCCAAAAGGAGAGGGGAAGGAGGAGGGTGTGTGTGTGTGTGTGTGTGTGTGTGAGAGAGAGAGAGAGAGAGAGAGAGAGAGAGAGAGAGAGAGAGAGAGAGAGAGAGAGAACCTGTCTGTGCCTGCGACAGAAGCAGGGGTGGGGACGGTAGGGAAATATGCATGGGTGTTTTAATTTATACAAATAAACCCAATCATGAACAAAGTTGTAACTATGAATCTCCCTGTGATTCAATAAAAAAATTAAAAAACCACCTGAGTTATATTTGTGCATACATGATCATTTATTTTATAACGTGGGTATTGCTACATGTGATATTGAAGTGTCATAAATCAAAGTTCGGTTTAGCTATTAAAATCATGTTAAAGCAATAATATGGGAGAATTTTTATAAAAATATAGATTATAAGCAGCATTATCTATGTCTTACTAAGTGTGCATAATATTATATTTGAATAGAAAATAAATTGTTAGAGAGGCAATTAAACTAAATTTAAGTTGATTCTTACAGATTAAAATTTTCACCTTGACTACTTATTTTGAATTACATTGTATGTGCCATTTTTAAATACCAAATTAATTGATTTTTTTTCAAGTCATTAAAATTTTTATTTATTTATTTTTTGTTTTTTGGGTCACACCTGGGAATGCACAGGGTTACTTCTGGCTCTGTACTCAGGAATTAAATCCTGGTGGTGCTCAGGGGACCATATGGGATGCTAGGAATCGAACCCGGGTTGGCTGCGTGCAAGGCAAACACCCTACCCGCTGTGCTATCGCTCCAGCCCCAAGTCATTAAAAATTTTAGATAAGACCCAGTGTTAGTATTTCCACTCCCTGTAATCAACTAAGCATTCAGCACCAATTCATATCAAAGACACTTCTGAAGGAACTGATGACTTTTATATATAAATTGAGTTTTCAGTATATTGCATATATTGATTCATCATGTGCTTATTTACTCATTCATATTGTTGCTCATCCAATAGTAACTGATTTGAGGATATTGTTTTTGAATAATGAGGATTCCTGGTGTGCCAAGTGCATTCAGGTATGGCTTTCTAATGTTCCTGTTTTACAGGGACAGAGTTCTCATATAATTACAAAAATTAATTATAGGTTAGGAATGCATTCTCTCAAACAGGATTAGAAGGAATAATTTAAGCTGAAATCTGAATGAAGGACAAGAATTAGGTAAAGATCTGTGGATATGCCTGTGTGGGTAGTTATCTTGGCAGGGAGAATTGTGTTTTCGGTTATCTATTATTGTACAAAAAATTACTCTAAAATTTAATGCATTTGTTTCTTAGGTGGGGAAAGGTCTATAACAAATCACTTCTAATTAAATGGTTCCATAGAACACAAATTTATCATCTTTCAGATCTGGAGGTGTCTGGGACTCTAAATAAGTCTCAGAGTCCTGGAAACAAGGTGTAGGTGAGACTGTGTGTTCTGGGCACCCAGGAGAACGCATTGCCCTTTCTAGCACACTTCACGTCTTCTTTCCATCCCTTCAAAGCCGGCAGCACAGAATCCGTTTCTGACCCTTCAGCTTCTCTCCTCTTCGCTGAACCTTGGTGATGATTTTGATTCCACCAGGGTGGTCCAGGCTCATTTCACCATCTCAAGATTCGTCACGTCATCGCTTCTGCTAGCTACTCTGAAGAGTTAGATGTTCATGGTCTGGGCACTCAGACACGGACAGCTTTGGGGAAGCTGCTATTCTGCTTTCCACATTTACTGACCGAGGAGCAAAAATTGTAATTTTTCTTGCAGCTTATTGCCATCAGAAATTGGGTGCAGTTCTACTGCGTTTCTTTTGCTCTGGGTGGGATGGGCTGACATCACAGGAGTTAGTTATAGAGCTGACGATCATTTAGCTGGTCCCTATGGTCAGCGTGGGGTTGCCTGAACTTGCCTGGGATGTCAGGACTGTTGGAAATGTCAGTCAACCTAAAGGCAGCTAGACAGGTTCGGGTAAGTAGTCTCTAAAGAGTTGTTCAGGATTCCAGAGATGAGTTCAAGCTCTAGGAAGTGGACACTGTCTGTTTCTTTGGGCTGGGTTTAGAAATGAGTACAACACTGCTTCTGTATGCTGTCCACCACAGTATTTATGGGGCCCTGTAGATCTCAAGGTCAGGGACACTGACCACTCTCTCCACTGTTCCATGGGACACATATGGATGTGTCTGCATCTCTCCTGAGTCTGTAGGGGCAGTGGCTGGTGGAGGAAGTACTTTTGATAAAAGTACTTGTCTTCAAAGGAGCGGAGGACTTTTCTGATCCGTGATTTCTGTTAGCAATGGAGAGAAGAGTTTGTACGTGGAGATGCAACCTCTTCTCGTGGGACCATCTACTCTGTGTTTAGGTTATGGAATCTTTTAGAATCAAGGAGGAGTGCTGAAGATGTGCAGTAGGTTTGGACTTACCCCAAGGGCTATATGATTGTGGGATAGGCAATACAGACATGGATAGGTGAGAAACAGTGTTGCTGGGGTCATATGGGGTTCTGCTTGATTTTCAGACACATTTGGGGACAGAATAGTTTATGCTACTGGAGTGATCGTCAGAGTGTGTCATGACAGTGTGTGATCTGTTTTGCTACATTCAAGTCAGTACAGAAATGGAGGGAAGAGCCTTAGATACTGTAGGTATCTATCATTCATATAAAGATGAGCATTGAGATGATATTTTGAGAGATTTGTTTTTTTGAACTTTGGATTTTTGATTTTCTCTTCAGTTTGGTTGCATTTTACAAAGCATTAGGATAAATTGGAAGCTTGGTGGTGGGAATGGTGACAGTTGGTCCAGAGAGGGGAGAAGCCAAGCCCCTCAAATTCCATAATACCGTAGACCAGTGATAACCTTGGTTATCAGTTTAAGTCAGTTAAAGAAATTAAAATACTCCCAGAACACAGCACTTTCCTTCACACATCTGAGGTGTTTTCCATCCGTGTCCCTTGGATGCCCGGGTTTTCCTCATGGAAATGAAACTTCTGCAGGTTCCTGTGCCAGGATTCTTAGACTGAACTAGAGGCCAAACTTATTATTTGTTCATGTATTGACTTGACTTCTGAAGATCTAGATATAAATTGATTTTCTGTTGTCCATTTAAAGTTCAGGATAACACTATTCTTTTCCCAAATCTCATCTGTATCGATTTGTTGGTCTTCAGTATTTGCATTTAAGAATTAAGTATTCTCTGGGGATCTTACCCAGATTACATTTCTTATTCATAGTTACAGGGGCCAATTTGTGATTGGGAAATATTATAAAAATTAGATTAAAGCATGGCCTCATTTAAAAATGATGTCGGCTTGCACTTCAAGCCTGTGTTCTCCCTTGCACATATCTTGCTTACTTGTTTTTAATTTTCCTCACTTGCTTATTTCCACTCTATAAAAGCCTGTGTTCTCTCTTGAACCAGTCCTTCTTCCCCTCCCCTCATATCTTTCTAAATAAGTTTCAATAAACACTATCTTGCTTAACCAAAAATAGAAAAATAAAAATAAATAAAGATGATTGTGCAGACCATAGATGTCTTCTTAAATAAAACATATTCATTTACTTTCTAGTCTTTTGAAGTTAGGGGGAAACTTTTTCTTTGAATATGCAACCACTGATTAGGATTCTTCCTCGTTTCCTCTTACATGAATCATATTGCAGCATGTCCCTTATGACTTTCTTTTGATGTAATTAAATGTGGTAGGATGACATATACTTCCATTTTCTCAGAAGTAGCAAATCTAATACAAAGAATTGGGAGGAATAAAATATAAAAATGAAATGTTACAAATGCAACCAGAATTTAACACATACTTGAAATTAGAAAGTGTATTTGCAAAAAAAAAGTGTATTTGCATTATGATAAATACAGAGAGAAGAAATAGTGATTCAATTTTTGCAAGGTTGAAAGAATGCATGGTTCAGCCTTCTACTGAGGAAAGATAAAAGATTGAGTGGCTGGCCACTCAGCTTCTTTCTCATTCTGCTGATTATTAGCTTAAGAAACAGTCAGACATTCTTTGCTGATGGCTTAATCTCTCAGAAGTTAGAATAGCAATTATGGAAAAGGCTATAAAGTGAAAACCAAAAGCGAGAAAGAGAGAATGGGTGTGTGTATGTGTGTGTGTGAGAGAGAGAGAAAGAGGAGAGAGAAAGAGAGAGAGAGAGAGAGAGAGAGAGAGGAGAGAGAGAGAGAGAATTCAGACCATATTTTGGAAGCCGTTTCCAGCGAGTAGCAGTTGAAGCCAAAATGGATGATGAATGATTTTTATTTTATTTCACTTTGTTTTGCAATTCTGGGGATTGCACAGAGAACCTTACACATGTAATCCAGGTGTTCTACCACTGAACTCCATCCTGGGCCAAGTACAATTTTAGAGTTCATTTTGAAGCGGTGATGGAAGTTATGCAATCTGGTGTCAAGTCTTTAGGAGCTATCGGAAGGGGGAACATCACATATCATTTAAGATAGACATGAATAAAGAGTCAGTGAGTTATCAAAGGTAGGGCCAGAGAGATAGTACAGTGGGTAGGGCATTTGCTTTGTGCAGGGTCCTGCGGCACTGTATATGGCCCCCTAAACCCCATATCCCCCAAGCATTTCTGGAGTGAATCCTGAGTGCCGAGGTAGAAAGAGTATCTGAGAACTGCTGGGTGTACTGCCCGCCTCCCATGGGAAAGAGAGTTGTTCCACAGTATGTGCGATGGGAACAGAGGAAGCAGCTGAAGAACAGCAGCAAGGCTGAGCGATTGCACCATCTGAGCACAACAGAGGGGAAAGATGGGCCACAAGCATTTGTCTTCCTCTGCTAAAAATGCATCTAAAACCAGAGCTAACCGTTCTACAGCTCAGACTTTGGGCCAGGCAGAGTATTAAGTGTGTTGATTCCATTCCCTGAGGGCACTCCAGGACAAGCAGGGCAGTGTGCCACTATTGAGGCCGTTTGGACAGTGAGAGGATGGTGCAGAGGACATCCGCATTAGCCTGCCACTCAGGCTGGTACTGCTCCTCTCGCAACTCCTTTCTTCATGGTAGAGCTCTACGATTCAAAATAGCAGCACGCACACACACAGATACCATACACACATGCACATATATGCACACACAATGTGTTCTGCAAAGAATAAAAATAACTCAACAACTTATGACTGTAAATCAGGCACAGTCTCAGGACTCCCTGCAGAGAGATCACGTGTCTGATTTGGAAACAGGCAGGAGCCAGGGTGGGGGAAGGTGGGTGGGCAGTGGCAGGGATGTGGGGGGAGTGTGAACTCCTGAAACCACAGTCCCTGAAGTTATCTTCATGCATGCAGCTCACCTGCTGTGTCCCCTGATCTACCAGGTACAGAGTATTCAAGAGAAGATGCAGACTGTTCACAATAGCCAGAATCTGGAAACAAACCGAGTGCCAGAGAGTAGGCGACTGGTTAAAGAAACTTGGGTACATCTACACAATGGAATACTATGCAGCTGTTAGAAGAGATGAAGTCATAAAATTTGCGTATAGGTGGATGGTCATGGAGAGTATCATTCTAAGTGAAATGAGTCAGAAGGAGAAGGACAGACATAGAAGGACTGTACTCATTTGTGGAATAGAAAATAACATAACATGAGACTGACACCCAAGGACAGTAGACACAAGGGCCAGGAATATTGCCCCATGGTTGGAAACTTGTCATATGAGCTGGAGGAGAAGGGAGCAGGGATAGAGAAGGGATCACTAAGACAATGATGGTTGGAGGGATCGGTCGGGATGGGAGTTGTGTGCTGAAAGTAGATAAAGGACCAAATGTGATAGCCTCTCAGTATCTGTATCGCAAACCATAATGCCCAAAGTGGAGAGAGAGTATGGGGGAAGTTGTCTGCCAGAGAGGCAGCGGAGGGGGGAGGTTGGAAAGGGTGAGGTATACTTAGGACATTGGTGGTGGGGAATGTGCACTGGTGGAGGGATGGGTGTTTGATCACTGTATGACTGAATCGCAAACATGAAAGCTTTGTATCTATCTCACAGTGATTCAATAAAAAAAATAAAACAAATAAAGAGAAGATGCAGAAGGTCCCTTCTTGGTCTTCCAGAAATGCAACCGAGGGCAAGGACGAGCACATGAAGGAGAATTGTGATCCGTTTCGGGGGTGCTTAGGGACTTGCTGGAACACGCGCAGGCGCAGTAGTGCCAGGGCAGGGTCCTGGCGGGGACCTCGCAGTGAAGCTGCTGCTTGGCCCAGGCTTTCCCTGAGAGCGGGGATCACCTGGTGGGGAGGGGAAGAAGAGAAAGCACACAGTGAGGAAATGCCAGGCGGCCTGTGCACGAAGGCTGTCACGCTCCAGTGACCCAAAGTGGGTTCTAGCAGCTTCAATCTCACACCCCCAAGGAAGTTGTTAGCAGTGTGGGATTACAGCGGCCTCTGTAGGAGGGCCACACCTGCAGGCTAACAAGTTCTTAGTAGCCCACACGTTGGAGGGAATGCTTAAGGGCACGGAGTAAAAGGCAACTCACCCTGTCTGTCTGTCTGTCTCTCTCTTGCACATGCACACTTTCGCGCTCTTGTTTTTGTTTTTTTTGTTTTGCTTTTTTTTGGATCACACCGTCCATGCACAGGGGTTACTCCTGGCTCTGCACTCAGGAATTACCCCTGGCGGTGCTCAGGGGACCATATGGGATGCTGGGAATCGAACCCAGGTCGGCTGCGTGCAAGGCAAATGCCCTACCCGCTGTGCTATTGCTCCAGCCCCGCGTTCTTATTTTTTTTAGCTGACAATTTTCTTTTTTTAAAAAAACTATATATTATTTATTTTTTTTAATATTTTATTAATGAATCATTGTGAGGCATAGTTACAAACTTAGGAACTTTCATGTTTGCGTATCATTCATACAGTGATTGTTTACATCCCTCCACCAGTGTAGCTGGCAATTTTCTTTTCTCATTTTATTTCATTGAATCACTGTGAGATAGAGCATTACTAAACCATTCATGGTTGGGTTTCAGTCATACAATGTTCCAACACCCATCCCTCCATTAGTGTAATCTCCCAACACTAGTGTCTCCAGTTTCCTTCCCACCCCTTCAAGCCACCTTCTACCCCTGCCTACTCCTATGGCAGACACCTCTCTCTCTCTCTCTCTCTCTCTCTCTCTCATTTTAGATGTTATGGTTTGCAATACAGATGCTGAGAGGTCATCATGTATATTCCTTTACCTATTTTCAACACTCAGTTCTTGTCCATAATGATCATTTCCAACGAGTATTGTCATAATGGACCCTCCACTGTCTCAACTACCCTTCATCCCTACAGCATTTTTTTGGTCATTTTGGTCATTTTGGTCAATTCCCAACCATTAACCAGTCCTCCTGACCCATATTTGTCCTGGCCTTGGAGATTAGTTTAATAATTTTTCATAGCCCACAAATAAATGTAATACTATATTTGTGAGAGGGACAGATATAGAATACTATATCTGTCCCTCTCCTTCTGACTCATTTCACTCAGCATGATTCTCTCCAAGTCGTCCATTTTTAGGCAACTTTTATGACCACATTTTTCCTAACAGCTGTATAGTATTCCATTGTATAGATGACCATAGTTTCTTTATCCATTCATCTGTTCTTGGGCAATCAGGTCTATGCCGGATTCTGGCTAATGTAAATAGTGCTGCAATGAACATAGGTGTTTCTGCTGTGTGTTTTGGACTCCCAAGGTGTAATTCCAGACCTGATATTGCTGGGTCAAATGGGAGCCCAATTCCTAGTTTTTTGAGGAATGTCCATATTGTTTTACAAAAAGGCTGGATTAGGCAGCATTCCACCAGCAGTGAATGAGGGTCCCCTTTTCCCTGCATCTGCGCCAGCACTGGTTGTTCTTGTTCATTTGGGTGTGTGCCAGTTGCTCCTCCCAAGTCTTCATTCTGCTCATCAACCTTTGTAGTGTTTGTAGTGTTTGCTGGAAACAGCATTCCAAACCTGGTGTGAGCCTGAAAATAGCATTGGAGCGCTATACCCCGAGTTCAACATTGCTCTCTCTTCTTGCTTTCCCCCCGCCTCTGCTGAATCCGAAATAATCCATTAGTGAGACGCTCTCAGCAAGAGTGTTGCTTGGCACTTAGATCCCCGCAGATTTCTCACATCTTGAGAAATATTCTGATGAATAACCCGCGTAGAAGCTTGCATTATTTTTGGGGTTGTTAATCTGCTGGGCTGGGATTTATTTTTGATTTTCAAATTCATCTGCTTCTTCCTGCTGGTAGTCGCTCTAGGATGGAGCTGAAGCTCCTGACTTCGAATGGGGCTTCAGGATTTATGGGGCCTAGACAGGGCTCAGCCTCTCGGTCCAAAAGCTGGAGATAAAAATGGTCATTGCTCAAGTTATTACAAGCACCCAAATATGATCTAGGTAAAGATCCCTAAATCACTCTATGGCACATGGAAATGCTTAATGAACAGTTGTCCTTGTTCTTAATAATTTACAGATTTCTGTCTGTTAAAATTGATGAGGGCAGCTGTGGGACTCCCAGGAGCCTGGGATGAAGGGAACAGCATGAAGGCTGGGCTGGTGGCTTCTCTTATCCTTGCTGCACCCATGTGGTTTGGACCTACCTGTTGCACCAGTTAGTGTGTGTGTTGGGGTATGTGTGTGTGTGGGGGGGGGGGTGTCATAAATAATCTCACCCTGGGAAATTGCCCCAGTTGAGGCAAGGACACATATCCTAGGATATTTACAAAAATCCTGGATTGCGTTTTATGGCCCCATAGTGAACCTGGGCATCTGTCTTGTGCTGGTCCAGGCTGGTAAGAGTGAAGGATCAGTGAGTCTCGTTTTGCTTGCAGGGGCCTCCCTAATAGAATCACCCACACTGGGTGGCTTTAAACAACAGAAAAGCAACACCTTGCAGTCGCAGGATGTAGAAAGCCAATGGTAAAGATCAGCAGGGCCACCCTCTCTGCAGAACCCCTTCTCGGGGTTCCTTGGTCTGCGGCTTCAGTGCCCCGGTCTCTCATCATGTTGCCTGTATCCCTAAGCCTCTTCTTTAAGGACACCTGTCCCATTGCCCAAGAGGCCCGTCTACTCCAGTATGAACCCATCTTACCTAATTACATTTGCCATGAACCAGTCTGCAAATAATTTCTGAGCCAGTGGGGTCTAGGACTTCAATGTATCTCTGTGTGTGTGTGGGGGGGGATGTAATTTAACCTCTCTCAGCCGAAGGGTTCTGGTCTGCTCTCTTTATCTGTCCTCAGTTTTACCTGAAGCACCAGGCCCAGTGGAACGTGTGTGGGTTAAGTTATATGCTAGATATGATTGCACAAGTGCTACAGCTGGTGTCTGCCTTGGCCTCGTGACAGGCTTAGCAGCACACCCAGAGTTTAACCCACTATGGCAAGTCCCCCAACAGAATCTTTGCTGAATGCCCCAAAACAGTATTATTTTATACCCAGATGTCTGTAACGTGTTTAATTGACAGGTTCCTAGGAGAGATACCACGTATTCCTGTGTCAGGGACTCCTTGGATTGAGCAAATTCTCCAAATCTTTCCATGGGGTGAAAACCAGTCCACAGTCAGGTGTGTCCAGGCAGGGTGGAGTCACACAGCACTGGCCACCTCTTGCAGAGTTTCCCAGTCCATGTGTTCCTGCCTCCTCTTGGGTGGAACTGTGGGATGCAGCAGAGGAACCAGGTATTTGGTGTTTCAAAGAGAGAGAGAGAGAGAGAGAGAGAGAGAGAGAGAGAGAGAGAGAGAGAGAGAGAGAAAGAGAGGGAGAGAGGGAGAGAGGGATGGAGAGAGAGAGACGGAGAGAGAGAGGGACGGGGGGAGAGAGAGACACAGAGAGAGGGAGATGGAGATGGAGAGGGAGAGGGAGAGGGGAAGAGAGGCACAGAGAGGGAGAGGGAGAGGGAGAGAGAGAGGGAGGGAGAGAGAGGGAGAGAGGGAGAGCGAGAGAGGAAGAGAGAGAGAGAATGTACAGAATGAATCTCTCTCCTTCCCAGTAGCATTCACCGCCATTTTCATTGTACACCGTCTTCCCAGGGTGTCTGTGGCAACGTTTCTAGACGTGATGGACACTTGCACCGGGGCCCGGTATAGAGCTCACCCTGGATGAGCCTGCTCTCTCCCCGCGTAGCCTCCTGCACACACGGAAAGGCTGGATAAGAAGCAGTGCTCGCTGCCTCTCTGCTCGTCTTTGAACCTGGATGTCAGTGCTCCCCTGCCTTGTGACTGTGACTTGAATTAGAATTAGAACTTGCACCTGCCCCTCCTGTGCTTGAGCCTTGAGACTCAGGCTGGACCTGCACTGGCTTCTGTCTGGGATTTGCAGCCTCCTGAAATCTGCTCTTGTAGCCCTCATGCTCCGTCAGTCTCCGTAGCTGTGCAGTTCCTGACCGTTTGATCAGTGAATGTAGCTCAGCTCCTGTGGCTCTCTTGCTCTTTAGACCTCTAGGAAATCTAGTAGGAAACATGCCCTCTGGCCTGTTGGGGATCCAGTGAGACTTTAAACGATGATGGTCCCTGATGTAACTTCGACAGACGGGGCAGCTGAAGTAGCTGGTGTTTCCTGGCTTAGAAGAGATGTAAGGAAGGTTCTACTGGGTGAGCCCTCACCCAGTGATTTCTTTTTTTTAAAGCACTGTAGCACTGTTGTCCCATTGTTCATCGATTTTCTCAAGCAGGCACCAGTAACATCTCCATTGTGAGACTTGTTGTTACTGTTTTTAGCATATCGAATCCACCACAGGTAGCTTGCCAGGCTCTGCCATGCAGGCAGGATACTCTTGGTACCTTTTTGGGCTCTTTGAGAAGGATGGAAGAATCGAACCCCAGTTGGCTGAATGCAAGGCAAAAAAAAATTAAATTGAGTCACTGTGATATACAGTGACAAAGCTTTCCTGTTTGAGTTTCAATTATACAATGATCGAATACCCCTCCCTCAACCAGTTTCCCCAATGTCCTCAATCGCTCACCATCCCAACCATTCCCCTGCCTCTATGGCAGACAGTTTCCCCCGTATTCTCTCTCTGCTTCTGTAGCCCAGGGATTCCTTTGCTTTCCTCCAGAGGTTGACATCTTACATATAAGTCTTCAGTGCTTTTCTGTTTGTTGGTAAAGAGCAAAAGGAAATCCCCAGCACCCCTTTTGAAAGTGGCCGGAACCTGTAGCCCAGGGGCTGTATGCTCTTGGCAGCTTGCTGTGCCAATAAGCCTCCAGCAGGCCCTCACCTGAAGGCTGTAGCAGCTCTGTGGCTCAGAAGTTGGCGAACAATGACCTTTCTTGAATCCGGTGTGGAGAAGCTGCAGTTGGCAGAACCAAGTTTTTCACTTAGGAAGTTAAAGTTCTGGTGTTTTCTGGCTTAGAAGAGATGTAAGGAAGATTCTACTCTAGCCCTCACCCAGTGATTTCTTTTTTTTTTAAAAAAAAACAAAAACACTGTAGCACTGTAGCACTGTCGTCCCATTGTTCATTGATTTGCTCAAACAGGCACCATTGAGAGACTTGTTACTGGTTTTGGCATATCGAATATGCCATGGGGAGCTTGCCAGGCTCTGCCATGCGGGCGGGATATCTCTCGGTAGCTTGCCGGGCTCTCCGAGAGGGACAGAGGAATTGAATCCGAGTTGGCCACATGTGAGGCAAGCTCTTGCTTACCTAAACCAAGAGGTGTGCATGGTAATTGTGCCTCTTTGGAGATTGTAAAGGAAAGTGGGAGAAGAGGAAAAAAATTAGGGCACATGGGAAAGGGACGTGGGCCCATCATTTATGGGTGTGGTGTTGGAGCTATGTGTAATAAAAACCATTATTAACAATATTATAAACCAGAGAATCTCAATGAAAATTCTTTTTTTTTTCTTTTTGAGTCACACCCAGTGATGCTCAGGGATTACTCCTGGCTCTGTACTCAGGAGTTACTCCTAACCCTAACAGTGTTTGGGGGACCATATGGGATGCCAGGTATCAAACCCGGGTCAGCCACATGCAAGGCAAACACCCTACTTGCTGTACTATCGCTACAGCCCTCGATACAAAATTCTTAGAAAAAGAAAAGCAATTTGGGTCCTGACCAAGTCATGCCTTGGCCACACTAGGAGCAACCCAGGTTCAAGTGTGTATAATAAGATTCAGGTGTGTACCCCTATAAGAAGATTCAGGTGTATATCCCTATAAGAAGATTAAAGTGTGTACCCCTATAAGACCTGTAAGGACCCGTAACGATGATTAGAGGCTGTCCCGAAAGCCTCTATCCCTCTGGGAGAGCCTGGCAAGCTACTGTGGATATCCTGCCCGCACAGCAGAGCCTGGCAAGCTACCTGTGATGTATTTGATATGCCAAAAACAGTAGCAGCAACAAAAACATGCTCTTCATGTTCCTGGAGTGAGCAGACGCCATTGGGCTACTCTAGCATGCGGCAGGGATGAATGAAGACGTTACTGGTGCCCGCTCGAGCAGTCTATGAACAATGAGATGACAGTGACAGTGACCCCTATAAGAAAATTCTGGTGTGTACCCTATAAGAAGATTCAAATGTGTCCCCTCTAGGAAGACTCAAGTGTGTACCCCTATAAGAAGATTAATATAGACAGACCAACTCCCGGAGAAGGGTGGAAGCCCAGAGCTGGAATCCAAACCACTGTTTGACTAGTATTCATCTTACATGTACCATTTGTCCCAGATTCTTCTGTCCCACAACCGCACTTGCCTAACTATCTCATGGACTCTGTGATTTTATTGAAGGAAAGGAACTATTAGACCCTAAAGAGTAGAGGGGCTAAAATGCTTACCTTGAATGCCACAGACTTTGATTTGAATCCCCAGTACTAAATATGATTTCCTGAAGACAGCCAGGGGTCACTCCTGAGCACAGAGCCAGGTATAGTCACTGAACATTACCAGGTGTGACCCGACCAAAAAAAAAAAAACTCAACAGATAAACAACTTTTACATTTATCTTTTATACATCAAGTGCAAAACTCAGAGAACTTTCTGCCTTACTTTAGGGGACCATTCTACTCAGCTCAATTATAACTTAACAGGTTTCATTTGCTTTTCACTGGTTAGTCCATGGAACCTTTTAAGTGTTTAGCAGTTGTTTGCGATAGATGGTCTGTGATGAAAAACATAGTGGGCAGCCACATTTTTCATGCAGTAATTCTTTATGAACCATACAAAGATGGCTCAAGTTTTGTAAATGGAAAAGAACTCTATGCAGCAAAGATCACACTCCTCAGGGTTCTTTATGGTTCTTTCTCTGATTCTGTGCATCTAGATTGTTCACTGGCCAACTCTACTGATCTCCTCCCCTTGTTGTACGGTATTTTGGGAGAAAGGAACCTGCTAAGTGTAACCAGAAATATGCATGCCTTGTGACTTATTTTATTTTGGTTTTGGGCCACACCTGGCAGTGCTCAGGGGTTACTCCTGGCTCTGCACTCAGGAATTATCCCTGGCGGTGCTCGGGGGACCATATGGGATGCTGGGAATTGAACCCGGGTCAACTGCGTGAAAGGTAAACGCCCTACCCGCTGTGCTATCACTCCAGCCCCTTCATACCGTCTTATAGTCAGAACCTCTATGCAGTGCTCTGGAAAATGGATTGTGAAAGGGAGCTGTGTAGACAGATCTCAGATGGAGCCCTTGCAACTGGGTGGAACAAACAAATGAAGTGCTTGTCTCCTTTCAACTTTGTCTTTTGCTTTGTAGTCAGGGTTGGATAGATGGAAGTTTTTTATATTTGGTTTTATTGACACAATATTCATTTCCAGCACTTTAGGGCATTCAAGTATCTAGCTTCTCACCATGGCTACTGAATGTATCAAAGAACATAGAACGCCTTGAGAATTTGCACGTCCTCCTTGTCCAGACAGCATGTCTATTCTTTCTGTGCCATTCCTGTGTGAGTATATCTGCTGCCAGAGTGAGCTCAAAAATGCTAGATTTGGGACTTTAAATCGTGCTTGACTTCCAAGATTGAGAAAGGCTTGAAAACTGAGGTCAGAGAGTTTGAAGGCAGCACCTGCTTCTTTCCAAGATAAGGTTGATGGATGCTCTTGGCCAAGGAAGGGATGCGGGACTCACAAAGAAGATCCCTATAAGGAGCTTCAAGTGTGTTGTCTGGAAACAGTGAACACAGTGAGTGGAGAGTCTGTTGGGTACACAGGTGAAAGCCACGTAGGTAGAGGGACTGCTTGGATTTGTGTCTGACTCCATGTTTTCCTTCATCATGTACATGGTGCTTGTGGCTATTTCATTCACTGAAGGCAGGTGACTTTGTCAGATCAGGCCACCTACTTTGGCTTTTCCTTTTCCAGTCTGTCCATATGCTGATGATTTGGAGTGAGATGTAGCAAAAAAAGCTTTATTAACTTCTTATTGTCTTTCTATAAGAAATGATACAGCAGTGCCGTTGAAATGATAATAGTCACTTCTTTTCTGGGGTGGAGAGAGAGGAAGAGAGAGAATTAGAGGACTTATTCATTATTTTTGCCTGCTGCAGTTAGGTTTTATGTTGAAGCAAACACTCAGTCTTGAGATGTCTTCAGTTTGACACTTACTTCAGGAGACTGGACTTGAGTGTGGCTGTGAACAGTGATGCTGTCATAACAGAATTAGTCCTGTGCTTGGAGCACTCCTTACTCTAAGCATTTCCTGGAGATAGAAGCCAGCTGACCAAAGATAAAGTTAATCTCTCTCCTACTTCATGAAAGGGAGAGTGGATTGGTATCCAGGTAAATCCTGGATGTGTGAGAAAACATTTGAGAATAATGCAGTCCTTTTTGAGATGGATCCAGGGCATCGTTAAAGCAAAAGGTAGTAGGAGCTAACAAGTAGTAGCACTGCACTGTAGCACTGTCATCCCACTGTTTATCGATTTGCTCGAGCAGGCACCAGTAATGTCTCCAATTGTGAGACTTGTTACTGTTTTTGGCATATCGAATGCACCACGCAGAGCTTGCCAGGCTCTGCTATGCGAGCAGGATACTCTCAGTAGCTTGCCAGGCTCTCTGAGAGGAACGGAGGAATCGAACCGGGTTGGCTGCTTGCAAGGCAAACACCCCACCCACTGTGCTACCACTCCAGTCCCCAACAAGCAGTATGCAACATTTTATTGGCCATGTTCTTTTCCCAACCGGTATGTGAATACAACCCACTCTGATCATAAGTACTGTTCATGAGCAAGAAGCTTTTCAGAACTTGTATGTGCTGGGCATTTCCCCCCATTTTCCTGACACATTTCCTTCTGTGGTCCATTGATTTTGAAAAGTGATTTGTTTGTTTGTTTTTTTAATGAAGCTAACATATAATTTGCTGTGACCCCTTGCCATCCATTGTTAGCATCCTTTAGTGGGAACCTCCGTGGTGTGAAATCTATCTCCTGTTCTCCTAGGTTGGGTTGGAAAATAACATCTTTGTCCTCTTTGCAGTGTACTTATTTTTATTCTGCAGAAAATTTGCAGATTTGAAATTTCTGTCCAATAACAAAATAACTTGGCTGTGCTGTTCACTTGAAAAATGACAGCCTCAGAGCCTGGCCTCCCTTTCAAACAGGGAATTTTGGCTTATTTCAGCTTGTTCTCTGTTCTAATAATCACCCCTAGTGATTACTTCATTGATTTGTGTTTTTGAGAAACTGTAAGATTCTTGGGGGCATTGAGACTCTTGGGAGTGTGCAGAGCTGAGATAAGAGGGAGGTTAGAAAATATGAGTCCTGCAACACTTCCTTGGGTGATGTTGGTAATTTGACCTTTATGACATTCTCATCACTTATAAAATAAGTTAACGGTGCTTGTCTCAGAGATGTGGCATCAGTTCAGGACACTACTGGTGACACATCTGGTTTGGGGTATTATGTATCATTAATAATAAAAATGATAAAATTAAAATCCTAGTGAGTAACTTGTTTTGCCAGATTACTTCCAATTTAATCCTTATAAGACCCAAAGAAGGTAACTTTATCATTACCCCCATTTTACAGATAAATAAATGGAGGCAAAAAGGTTAAGGAGCTTGCTTTGGGTTCTGCTGCTATCACAAGTGGTCAGTTTATGAATGGAAGTTAACCTGTCTTCAGAATAAAGAACTTGAGACAGTGACAGGACGCCACTTTCACCAAGTTTAGCTGGAATCAGACTCGAAAATCATCTCAAACACCGCCTCGCTGGCTAGGGCAGGCGCGGAGCAGATACTGCTACGTTAATGGAAATTAGACATTCTCCTAGGCTGATCCTCGGCCTCAAATTGTTTTCAGCTGTTTTGGAGCCTTAGTATTGCTGGATATGTTTAAACACCACATTGTTGACTTAACTTATTTTGTTGTTTGGCAATCCCCTGAACTTCTCTCTCTCTCTCTCTCAATGTTACTGATGTTACCCTGTGACACTCCTGGTTAGCTGTTTGCCCCACATGTTGAGATGCTATGAGTCTCTGAGTTTTCCACTCCGATTATGATGAGCACAGATGAAGGAGTCATAGCCAAGTGATATTCCCTCAAAGTATAAGGTTTTGGAGAGGCTTGGTGGGTGCTAATATCCGGTAAAAATTCAGACCACTTTTTTTGAGGAACTGGGCTAACCGGAGACAGTGAATGTCTTCAGTAGGCTCATTTGTTCCAATCATAAAACAACCCCACATGTAATTTGTTCTTCATGTATCAAGTGGCACAAATTAAAGTTGTCTGAGGCCATCTCTGGTGACTCGTGAACCAGTGGAAATTCTACATTGAATTCCCTTGAACTAATGTCTGGATGGAAGCAGGATGGCAAAGCGAGAGGCATCTCTTCTGTTGATGTGATCTTAGAATGACAAGAGTTGTGTCCATCCTTGCAAGATAATTCTCACTTATAAAGAAATTACACAAATAATTAACCTTCCTCCTCATTAATTATAATAACTTAGGTAGGATATACAACATTATCTGTTTTTTCAGTATGGGGAATAAGATGGAGAAAAATCAAAAGTGTGAATGTGCTGCAGTGGAATAAAGACCATTATTACCCACTGTCACTGACCACAATGTGGCATCTCTGACCGTCCAGTCTCTATGCTATCTCTTATCACATTCTGTCCCAAATCCAAACAAGAGATAGTGACAAAATCCAAAATCCAGGAAGCAAAGAGGCGAAATGGATAGTAATATGTTGTTCTGAAAAAGGGATGCTTTGCAAGAATCCAGGAGTGTCATTTTTTTCCCTCTCATACTTATCACTTATCAATATTATATAACATATAAGGGACTCCACCCAAAAGAGAAAAATTTCTTTGTTTTATTTGGGGGTCACACCTGTGAACTCAGGGCTTACTTCTCTGCCCTCAGGAGTTTCTCCTGGGGGCAAGTGGGATGCCTGGGACTAACGCCGGATTGACTACGTGCAAAGCAAGCACCCTGCTGCCATACCATCTCTCCAGCTGCCCCCACCCCAGCTACATTTTTTTAAAATTCATTTGCTTTATGATAATGAAAGAGTAAATAGAGGAACATTAATTAACATTAATTAACATTTATGGTAGTACTTTGAATCTCACCTAATGCTATACAAAGCATGTGTCTCTTCATCTTTACTAAAGCTCGTGTAAGAAGTAGTCTATTTTGCAGGGGAATAAGCATATAATAAGTTTGATTAATAAAGAAATACTGTGCTAGCACTTTAGCTGCTGAGAGTGTCTGAACTGAAATTTGAAACCAGTATATCTGTTGTCTCAACTTCTGTAGCACTGTAGCACTGTCATCCCGTTGTTCATCGATTTGCTCCAGCCAGCACCAGCAATGTCTTCATTGTGAGACTTGTTGTTACTGTTTTTGGTATATCGAATATGCCACGGGGAGCTTGCCAGGCTCTGCTACGCCGGTGGGATACTCTCGGTAGCTTGCGGCTTTCCGAGAGGAATGGAAGAATTGAACCTGGTTCGGCTGCGTGCAAGGCAAATGCCCTACCCGCTGTGCTATTGATCCAGTCCTGCTATCACTCAACTTCTGTATGTGCCCTGAATCTTGGAGGTATGAGCACATAATAATATATTATAAATGCTTGCTCTCAGCACAATATATATAATGAAACACCCATGGAAGGAGGCTGGAATGAATGACTGCATTTTGAATGCCCATTTCTTCATTTTCCTACTACTCCCGTGACTGAAGTGAGTTTGTACTGAACACATTGATGGTGGATGTGATGACAGTATGAATAGAAGCCTCTTCCTAACCTTTCATCTATTCAAGAACTGAAGTTGGTTTTGTGGGAGCCTATGGTGCCATCTCAAACACGGTATCTTTTTATTTAACATACCAGAGCGGGGAATGAGCGGGGGTAACTGTGTATCTTGGAAGGCCACATTTTCTTAAGAACAGTTGAAAGGGTGGCTGCCTCAAACCTGGGATGTAGAAAGTGAAGTGTGTCTTGAGTCAGACACAAAGGAGAGGCAATCTCCGGCTGTAGAATTTCTGTGAAGGGTTTCTCCTCTCGTAACTTGGCCACGTCTACTTTCAAACAATCTGGAATGTTCCTCCGGTGATTGTTTTTATCCTGTCTGGATAGAAACACGGTTTAATGGCTCGGAATTTAGAGAGCCAAGTGGATCAGGCTAGTGTTCAGTCGATTGAAGGGTACATTCCTGCGAACAAATGTCTCTATTACCAACTTCCACATACATTTTCTGCGAAGCTTATTTTTCCACGCAAGCCCTCTTAGCCACAGTAATTTTCCACGTCTTCCCTTTGCTAGCCTTTATGACCTATTGTTGAAGACTTCTGTTGAACGATGAATTCCAGCTGAAATGATCTTCCCCAGAAACTATGGAGAAATTACCACTTGAACTGAGACTCTGTAACTATTTTATTGTCTCAGACTGTGCTCATCAAGAGTCCTCGCCAAGTCAATTTCAACTATTTTTTAGGGAACTGGATTTGTTCTTATGCTTTTAGGAAAGTGGCCATATTTTCATTTCCTTTCTTGATATACTGATTTTCTTTTTTAATGTAGTGTATGTATACACTGACTTTGGAAGTCAAACCAGCCTTTCTTACCAGTTGCTCAATTAGAGTATTACTGGTGCATGTTATTGGTACGGACACGTTTTGTGGTTATAAAAATGACGTCTGTACTACCTAGGGAGCAATAGACTAGCTAAGGAAGATCCATGCTATGAGATCCTGGGTATTAAACGAGGAAGGAAAAAGGCTGTTGTGTTTGGGTTGATGACTTAGCTAGTTAAACTTGTCTCGGTTCACTCTCCCACGTGTGTGCTTAGCCAGAGTATTTGTTTCTGGCACATATGTAGATATTCATAGGCAGCTTTATGGTTCTACAGCTTTTTTTCCATTCTTGGTATTATGAAGGTATAATCTCAGAACTGCTCTGTTCATCTAGACATCTAAATAAAAAGTGCTAACTTGGTTATTTCAGAATCACTTCTATCTCGTTGTGTGAAAGCCCAGCATCCAATATTTCTAGGCTCTTAATCTTCTGCAATCTTTTCTCTCTCTTCCACTTTGTATTTGGGGTTGCTTCCATTCTCCCTTCAGCATAAGCTTTATGTGATCTCCTGGGCTAATTCTGGGGTTGGTTGGAGAGTCTTGAGGAATTTCCACAGGGTTTTCTGGGCTTTTTTTTTTTTTTACCAAATTAAGTCTATTTTTATCTGCTTCTCACCTCTTCCAGCTCTCAATCAGAGTACTACATGATTCCAACGTAAATGAAACAAGGCAGTGTGGCTCTAATACAAGGGAAGAGGAATAGATATATAGAACAGAATGGAGCTGAATAATAGTTGAGTTTTCACAAATGTGCCATGTCAGTTCAGCGCTGTAAAAATTAGAGTCAGGATGCAAAAAAACCTAATTGATCTTTAGGTCACACTGTATACACAAAATAACTGAAAATAGATTATTAAGTAAAATGGAAGAGTTAGACCAACAACAATAATAAGGAATAAATAAAAAATATTCTTTAACAGGATAATGTAGAAAATGATAGTGATTTTATATTTACCAAGAAATGCTAAGAAAACATGATAAGTACATATGATAAAAGAGTAACAATCAACTGGAATTTGTTAAAGTTAAAACCTTTTTATTTTATTTTATTTTATTTTATTCTTTTATTGAATCACCAACCTTTGTTTCCTAAAAGACACTGTTATGAGAACACAGTGAAGGGCAAGCAACTGAAGATTTAAATAAAATACTTGCCAAATACATGTAATAAGGACTTAAGTCTAGTGTGAAAAAGCAACATAGCTCAAAAACAAAGAGACCCAATAAACATGGGTAAGATATTTGAACAGATACTTGACTACAGAAGATATGTGAATGTCTCAAAGGTACAGGAGAAAAAGCTCAAAATCTTTGTTACTGTGAAAATCCCAACTAATGCCTCAGTGAGACATCACTACAGACCTATTTTCATGGCTAAGATTTTTTTTTAATGTTCTGTCATCCTGTTGTTCATCGATTTCCTCGAGCAGGCATCAATAATGTCTCCATGGTGAGACTTGGCAAGCTTTCCATGGCATATTCAATATGCCAAATACAGTAACAAGAAGTCTCACCATGGCTAAGATTATACAGAAGAAAAAGATTTAACATAAAAAGTAGAGGTTAGCATGTGAGCAACTAGAATTCCCGTTGTTGAGTGGATGTACAGTGCACTATCCAACTTGTATAAAACCTTGGCAGTTTCTGAAAAAGTCAAGCGTGTACCTTTGATACATCCTGTCTTGCTGCTTCTAAGGATTTACCCCTAAGTACATGAAGTGTTTGTCTATGTGAAGACTTTACGTCAATGTTCATATGAGCTCTGTTTGTAGATACACAGAACTTGAAACATAACCCAGGTATTCTTCAGAAATTCGTGGACATATTGCATAGTATGTGTGCAGGGAAAGTAAAGTGAATACAAAGGAGTGAAAAAGAAATTGCACCTATACATGCGCCAACCAGGGTGACTCTCACAAGAATCTGTTCTTATAGAAAGAACCGAAAGAAACTCAAACTAGGATTCAGTGACCTTTTATAGAATGCACATTAATTTTAGCGACCTCAAATGCTCCCATAGTTGCCTAGGGACTTTGAGGCATGAGAGAGGGAACAGAGATTATTACAGGGCCCTTGAACGCTTCTGGCAGGTGACTGTAATGTGTCAGATGATGGCTAATATTAATTTATTTGATTGTGCTGATTGACTGGATTAATAGCACAGTTGTTAGGGTGTTTGCCTTGCACTCGACCGATCCGAGTTCGATTCCTTCGTCCCTTTCAGAGAGCCCAACAAGCTACTGAGAGTATCCCGCCTGCACAGCAGAGCCTGGCAAGCTATCAGTGGTGTATTTGATATGCCAAAAACAGTAACGAGTCTCACAATGGAGACATTACTGGTAGCCGCTGGAGCAAATCGATGAACAACGGGATGACAGTGTTACAGTGCTACAGTGAAGACCACACTTTGTCTACGTTGGTGACAAGATAGTATTGCAGCCCATTCTACCCCATCCCAACCCTGTTCCTCTTTGATCAGTCTTTTTCTGATGCTGACCCCTGAAACCTAATGTATTTTTGACTATAACACAGCATTAGTCAAAATTATAAAACATGTTGCAATAATGTACCACTTGATAATTTGTGTTGAAATGTTACAGAATTGTTACAAATTTTTTAATGGGTCTAGTTTTAAATTTAATATGAAGTCTTCTTTGATATTTGATTATCAAGGCTAACAGTTCATTTGACATCATTCCATAATTTATGGACAGTGATATTTTATTTACTTTGTGTCCATTATCGTTCCCCTACATTTTCCCTCTTCTATCTGCTATAGATAGAAGGGTTTTGAAATCAGTCGGATTTAAATATAAATATCAACATGGCTTCACAACCGACTTACCCTGCAAATCGTTTTTTCTCTTGGTCTCTGTCTCTGCCTGCTCTGCTCCCCTTGTTGTAGCTGCCATTCTGTTCCAGTGTGTAAGTTCCTTGACTTCTGACTCATCTTCCTACCTCTCACTTTTCTCTAATGACTTCGATGAGGATGGGAGCAACTCCTCCTGCTTACATGGGTGGCTGAAAAAAAGGACAGCTCATGCACTTCAGGAGGGCATTTTTTTCCTTTTGTGATGTAAACAAAGGTCTGGTTCTAGTGTCAGAAATTGTTTTATTTTGGGATTTTGAGTTTCTGGTTAACTGTCCTTTAGTCATTGCACTAAAGAGATTACCTGTACTGAGAAAACACTTCAGTAGTTTTTGCATTCCATTTGGGCCATCTTTTTCTGTCACATACATTATATCTACTATACTTGCCATCTTTCATTCCTGAGTGCAAGGAACATGTAGTTACTGACATCATCCACCATCTCCCCAGCCTGCTACTTCATGCATGATTTTATTATAAGCCTGTTTCGTTCTTTGTGTGGAAGTTTGTGCTCTTTGTCACATGAAAGAAACGCCTTAAGATTTTGGTTAGCAGCTTATCTGGAATTGTTGCTAACATTTATTCAGATCCCATCGTCAAAAGACTTGTGGCCTTCAGCTTGATTTCCTTGATAGGAATTATCTGGAAGATGGAAAGGTTATCAAAATTTACCATGTAACTCTATCATACTTGGTACAATGTCCTGTAAGAACGGCTTCATCTCTTGAGAAGCAGAGATAAAAATCAATGAAGAAATGCTGTAAAGACCGCTGGCCAATGAAAAGAACATGATGGAATGTGAAGCCAAGTTTAACTCTTTAAAAATGTTACCTCTGATGAAAAAAAAATATATATGTATGTCTCATTTTGTCCATTTGTCTGCTCTGGATTTATTTTTGTGGATATTGTTATTTCAAGTTGTGAACTTCTACACAGAAACTATTATAAATGAGATGAATCTTTGGTTTCCTTGACTTTGCATGATCAAACTGATTTCATTTTACTTCAGTGTGTTTATTTAGGGAAACTTGCCCATTTACTGAAAACATGGACAACTGTGACTCAAACTGGGAGGACCAGTAAACACTGTTTAGCAGCAATGAACCTGTCAACACACGAAAATAAGGATTATACTCATGTAAATGTCCATTTCACTTGAGTCAAATACATCCAACAGTGAATTAATTAGACAAGTAAACTGGTGTTCATTCCCACAGACAGTTAGAACCAATTATTTCTTAGAGAAGGGTTTGCTTATTTTCACTTTAGGGCAGGGGTCTGTAAATCCTTGAAATAACCCAAATGGTGCTCCAAATTAAGCTGGATGAAATTGGCAATTCACAGATAGTTACCTTGGAGTGCAAATGCAAGGGTCTTTAATTAGACTCATTTACATCATTGAGAAAGGAGCCTGGGAATCCATTAGTGCTAGGAGATTTGAGAAGTTTACTCTGTCTCTTGATTCTGTGTAGGAGGGAAAATTTTAAAACAGCAACAGCAGAAAATTCCACTATTTCTTTTTAACATATAGCTTACTGCCAGCCATAGACATCAAATGTCTGATCTATATTCAGTAGCACCTCTCTATTTTAATATTTTGATGTCTATTACTTATGGCTAATTTTTGTCTTGAATACAATACCTGAAGGACTCTAGGTTATTTTAAGGATTCAAAACCTCTAACTATTCCCCCAAACTTTCATCTCTGAAATAGAGAAACTTTCTGATTAGAAAAACAGATGCCTGTTTTGGCTGCTTGAAACGCTGAACTATGATACATTGTCCAAGATTTTTGGTGGTTTTTCTTATGTGTGTATTGGATGAATTTTGGAAGAGTAAAACTTAAACTTCTACTTTTTTTTAGAATATATTTTTGCAAAATCATGTCATAAAATTCTACTCTAAGATTTTATTTAGGTATATAAATATGGCTTCAGTAATTATGCCATAGAATATAAATGAAACATTGAAAGAATTTAGATTAATTTTTGTTTGCACACTATATGCCTGCTTAGATGTTCCTCAGAATGTGGCTCGAAATAGATCTTACTGTAAGCTGGGATGTAGTTAGTTTGACTGAAATACCTGGCTTCAGAAATATCCTTTTTTGTGGATTTCCACATTAAGCCAATACAGATGTCCACACACATTTCTGTCTTGAGATACAAGTGACTATCCAGTTGGGGAACGAGAATTGTCGTGGTCACTTTGGCAGCACAGATACTAAAACTTGAATTGCATAAGAATTGTTCTGGAAAAATGACAGTTGACTAAGTTATCCAGTGTAAACTGGTTTTTACCAAAGAGCGATGCTTGGTTGATTTGTCTGAAACTTTCATTTGCAGAGTGCTTCAGATAATTCTGTGTTCAGGATCACACATACCAGTGACTTCCTAATGTCTTGAAGGAGCAACTGAGTCTACTTTTGAGGCTTAGAGACTTAGGACATCAGAAAGTGATAGAGAACAAGAACCCATAAAACTAATCCACTCTCTTTATGGATGCAGAAACTATAGACCAAGAAGGTAAATGATCTAGAAAATCTTGACTCATAAAGTTTTGTTCAAAACTCTCGTCATCTGATTCACATTTAGCAATTAGTAGTACTGTGCTGTATTTGGAGCCTTTTAGTCATTACAAAGTACTTTTCCTTATCAAAGCCCAACTGTTGTTGATTTCAACATTTATCTTGAATCATTTCTACAGGTGATCAACATTATGTGTCTGTGTTTGTGGTCCTTATTTTGTGTTTGTGATCCTCATTTTACTCAAAATACAATAAACATTTTTTATAAAAAAAAACGTTGTTCATATCTTCAAACCCTGGATTCATGGTCATTAATAAATTGTAACTATTAGTTTCAGTCAAAACTAGAATAGATTCTATCTAGAGGATTAAATAATTTCACAGTATCTGCTAAGGAGTCACATTTTTAGGTGTAGCTAGAAAAAACTTTGAGAAATTGTGAGTGCATAGGATCCTGTGAATTACAGTGATTTATGGAGCTGTCAGGTTTCACTATAACATTATTTTGTAAGTAGCCAGGGTGCAAGTATACAAACATATATATTTGTTATGGTAAAATTATTTGAACTAAACGATATTTAACATGTGTGATTTCAAGAGATAATAAATCCAGTAAATGAGACAATTATTTTAGGAAACATTCATGTACCTCCCAAATTCATTTTATATAAAGATTAAACTATCATTTTAGAGTAGTTTGGGAATTACTTGCATAAAGGGTAGACTGTATATTTTATATAATGTGCAATCAGGTGAAGTTAGAAAAATAGTCTAAATTGACATTATAAAAGTGGAAATGAGAAAGACCCATTTGTAATAATGTGGGAAGAAAGCCATGAAATACCTAGCAATGGATATAAAGACTCTATGAAGGAACTATAAAATTATATGGAGAGATATTAAAAATCCCAAATAAATGGAGAAATAGTCCTTATTCTGGATAGAATATTTAATACCATAAAATTAACATATAAATTCAGTACAGTTCTAATTAGAATACTTTTCCCTAGTCCTTTGGTGTGCATAATTGATTCTTGAATGATTCTTGAATATACATGGAAGAATAAACACGAAAATTGCCAAGAAAACTTAAAGATTGAGCAATAGCAAAGAAGCATTCCCTGCTAAATATGAAAATGTATTATAAAGCAACTTTAAACAAACAGGATAATACTGGCCTACTGTAAGCAATAAATTTTATATAATAATATAAAAATCATAGCATTAGAATTAGTGAATACGTGGTGTATTATATGATTCATGAAATGGAAGAACTGGCTATACTTTTGGACTATATTAACATTTTAATTTATCATTTATCATATGATAAATTCCAGATAAATTAAAATCCTCAAAACTAAAGTATTAGACTACAATGATCCTGAAAGATACCACAAAAGAATATTTATGAACTCATCTTTAGTGATCAAATTTTTAAACCAAGAACAAAATTAAAAGAGCAAAAATTGCATGCTTGATTTTATGGGATTCAGATGCATATGTGGAGCCAAAATGTCATGTAACAGACACCTTAAATGTTTGATGATTCTCCAGAAACTTCTGAATGTCCTTTAGATAGTCAGGATAATTTTCTATTTTATAAATTATTCTTTCCTAAGGTGGAATCTAGACATTCACTCTTCCAGACACCCCCGAAACTAGTGTTAAGACTTTGGTCTCATGATTAAGATATTCCCACATAAACTCTGATTTTAGAAAATCTGATGTAAAGGAGATAACTCCCTGTGGAGTTATAGATGGAGTGACAACGTCATCTTTCTGTTGGAATTAGCCAAGGAAGTAGCATTTGGCATGGTGGGGATTGAAAGAGAGCAAGGTATGCAATACACCAGCTCAATTTCCACATTTCTCCTTACTTTGTGACTTTACAAGTAAACTATGTGTTTCTGTACAAAACTTCTTAAGTCTATCTGATACTCTTTAATAAATCCATTTTCTATTTAAACTAGTAAAGATGAATTACATTTGCAGTTGATAATTGTGAGTGTCACTCCAAGAAATAAAATCAAGTCATATATTGAGGGAAGATAATTGCAAATCCACATAAGAAATGTTAAAATAGGAGCTGGAGCTATGGTACAGTGGGTAGAGCATTTGCCTTGCACTCGGCTGACCTGGGTTCAATACCTGGCATCCCAATCCCCAAACACCACCAGGAGTAATTACTGAGTGCAGAGCCAGGAGTAACCCCTGAGCATCACTGGGTGTGATCCAAAAAGAAAAAAGAAGAAAAAGAAAAAAGTAAAGAAGTGTTAAAACAACTAAAGAAAAATTATGAAGCTGATATGAACAAGTAATTTCCTAAAGAAAAAATAGAAAAGAAACAGTGATATAACCTCTTCAGTAATAAGGTGAGCAATGAAATCAGTTTTACTTATAGAGTTTGTTAAACTGAGAAATGTGGTTTGAATTCAGGGCTTATAAGAGTGTAGAAAAATAATCAGTCTTACCCCCTGTTGATGTTTGGGCACGGGACCCAGTGACTTGGCAATACTTTATGTGGTAAATCTGTGGATATTCATTGAACTATTCATTTCATTCATGGAGATTTACCAACCAACAAATAACAGCATTTGACATTTTCGGCTACAAACACAAACACACCTAAATATAAACAAGGATGTTTATCACAACTTTCGTCAGGATAGGAAACATCTGGAAACACGCTGAAATTGGCATTAGAGTGATGATGTCAGAAGAGTTATATTAGTGGTCAGGAATTCCACAGCACTGTTGGCTTGTCTGTGGGTATCTGCCAGGAAGATTACTTTTGACATATTATTAGATGGAAACATCAAATTACAGTGTTACACCAAAGCAAAAGATTTTATATACCTAAATAGATTGCCTATATATATATGTATATATACACATATATATGAGCATATATATATGAGAATATATACTTATATATGTATATGTGTATATATATTGTCACTTCCCATTGCTCATAGATTTGCTCGAGCGGGCACCAGAAATGTCTCCATTCATCTCTGTCATGTGCTAGTCACATGACAGAGTGAAACTGTGATTTCATTGCTCACCTTATAGCCCAGTGACATCTCACTCCAGGAACACAAATAGCCTCAAACTATTCATTCAGGGTCTTGACGAAGAAGTCCAACCATCTCATAGGTGGGCGACCAGGTGTTCTTTTGATGTCTTGTGGAATCCAGTCAGTAACAGCTCTAGTCCAACGGTAGTCTCTAAATCGCATTATGTGTCCAGTTTATCTGATTTTCGACGCTATATAGAGCGATAGCACAGTGGTAGGGCATTCACCTTTCACGCGGCTGACCCGAGTTCGATTCCTCCGCCCCTCTTGGAGAGCCTGGCAAGCTACTGAGAGTATCGAGCCCGTGCGGCAGAGCCTGGCAAGCTACCCCTGTGTATTGGATATGACAAAATCAGTAACGATAAGTCTCTCAATGAGAGACGTTAGTGATGTCTGCTCAAACAAATCGATGAGCAACAGGATATAGATATATATGAGCATATGAGACCCTCCCAAATTGTCAACTGTGTTTATATCAGAGACATTGGATGTGAGAAGGGAAAATAAGCTTTTATTTAATTGATTCTAAAACAAAAGCAGGATAGTGAATTTATTAGCATCAATCCATTTATGAGAGGCCAGGTTATCCATTTTATTTTGTCTGTTGTCTGTATACTTCCCAAAGAATGAGTCAAACTAGCCCAACTCTGAGTGTTTCCCCAGTCAGTGGAGAGTTTTCAATATTTTCCCAGATTGTGAGTTATATTTTGAATGCTCCTATCTTGTCTACTCTGAAGAATGCATCCCCTGCTCCTTCATTCTTCCTTCATTCTTATTTTCTTAGAAAGAAATTGAGTGATTGATGTTTCTACCAATCATTGAAGTAGAAAAAAAAGCCTAGTGCAAAGGAATTGGTTACTGAAACTTGTAGTAGGGAAATTTATGGGGAGACAAACGGTTCCCCTTGGAATCTTCTTGTAGATTTCCTAAGGAATGTGTGGTCATCCAATTTATTTCTCTAAACTTCAGTAGAAGTATAACTCAGCAATAAACTACACTTATTGCTACTTTAATGTTTCTGACTGCCCACAAATTAGCTTGATCCTAAGTTGGTGTCTCATATGAATTAGATAGGTGGGACACATAAGTAGGGCCTTTAATCAGACAGAGAAAGATTTCAGTTGTAGAATTGAGAGTATAACCTGACAGTGTTTAAGTCATGATGTATCACTTGTATCACTTGTCATCCCATTGATCTTTGATTTGCTTGGGTGGGCACCAGTAACATCTCCATTCATCCCTGTCACGTGCTCATGTAGCCCTTATGATTCTCTTTTATTTTTGAAACATTTCTATCACACATTTAACCATTGCAGGAAGGAATAACTAACATTCGCTAAAGCCACTTGAATGTCCCCATAACTTCCCCATGTCTTTCTGTCAAGAAGCAATGTTTTATACTGAATAAATCATTAATTCTGATTTTCATGTCTTGGGGTAACAGAAGTAAAATATTAAATTACAAATATAGCAACTACATAGAAATGCAGTTGGTTTGTATAAATTGGATCATATTTTACAACTTTGCCCATGCCACTAATAAGGTATAATATTTTTTGTCAAGTGTTCAGGATTTTTTGCATGTAGATAACCATATAAATGCAAACAATAATAATTTGAGTTATTTAATTTAATATATATTTCATTTGATCTCCTTGCTTTATTACCTTCGCTGGGAATTTTGTATAATATTTAACAGACATGCTGATAGCATACATACATCCTTGCCTTTTCTCAATGTTAAGCAGAAAGCCGCTCACTCTTAAATCAGCAGGAATATTAATAGTTGTAGGAATTTGAGTAAATACTTTATCAGGTTAAATATTTGCAACACTTCATACCATTCCATGAGCACCACTAGGAGTGACATTGGAGCACAGAACCAAGAGAAAAACCTGAGCACTGATGTATATAGCCCAACCCACCTCCAAAAGTTTTCTTCTAATCCTAGTTGGTTGATGGTTTTCATTATGCATTAATGTTAGATTTTGTCCAAGAAAATGTGGCAACTCCTGGGTAACTATTGATATAACCATATACATATTTTTTATTTTTAGCTATTTTCTGAAGATGTTTGAATGTTGAAACAGCTTTATTATCCTGGGAAAACAAGTACTGTTGAAAATGTACAGTTGTGGAAAAGCTTAAAGAGGATTGGGAGTAAGTTCTCTTTAAGGATTTGGAGAATTCACTCGTGAATCCATCTGAGCCAGGACTCTTATGCTTGGGGAGACTTTTACTGTTTCAATTTCCTTGATGGTAATAGGTCTGCTCAGGTATTGCAGATCTTCTTGATTCAGCCTTGGGAGGCTATAGGAGTCTAGGAATTTATCCATTTCCTCGAGGTTTTCGTGTTTCGTGGCATAAAGATTCTCAAAGTAATCTCTGAGGATCCTTTGAATTTCTGTAGTTTCTGTTGTAATGTCCCACTTTTCATTTCTGATTCGGTTTATTAGGGTTTTCTCTCTCCCTTTTTTGTGAGTCTTGCTAAAGGTTTATCGATCTTGTTTATTTTCTCAAAGAAGCAGCTGTTGGTTTCATTGATCTTTCGGATTGTTTTTTTGGTTTCCAACTCATTAATTTCTGTTCTGAGTTTTATTATTTCTTTCCTCCTTTTCAGATTGGGCTCCTTTTGTTGGTCATTCTCCAAGCTCTTAAGCTGTGAGGTTAGGTTACTTATGTGGGCTCACTATAAACTTTCCTCTTAACACAGCTTTTGCTGTGTCCCATAAGTTTTGGTAACTCGTGTCCTCATTTTCGTTCGTTTCCAGGAATCCTTTGATTTCCTCTCTAATCCACTTGTTGTCCAATAGTGAGATGTTTAATTTCCAGGTGTTTGATTTAGTTTTCTGTTTGTGTGTGCAATTTACTTCTAATTTCAGCACATCATGGTCTGAGAAGATCATTAATACAATCTATAACTTCTTAATTTTATGGAGTATGTTTTGTGGCTCAGCATGTGATCTATCTTGGAGAATAATCCATGTACACTTGAGAAGAATGTATATTCATCTTTTTGAGGATGAAGTGTCCTGTACATATCTACGAAGTCCCTTTCTTCCATTTCTTCTCTCAGATTCTGTATGTCCTTGCTAAGCTTGAGTCTGGTTGATCTATCAACAGGTAATAAAGCGGTGTTGGGTGTTGAAGTCTCCCACTAGTATTATGTTGCTATCAATGTCTTTCTTCAAGTCTATGAGTAGTGATTTTAAGTACTTTGCTGGTCCCTCATTAGGTGCATATATATTTAGTATTGCAAATTCTTCCTGTTGTACAGATCCCTTTATCAATGAGAAATGACCTTCGCCATCTCTTGTGACCTTCTTCAGTCTGAAATCAATGTGATCTGATACTAGAATGGCTACCCTAGCTTTTTATTTGTTTGTGTGTTTTTTTTTTCTTTTTGAGTCACAGCCAGCGATGCTCAGGGCTTACTCCTGGCTCTGCACTCAGGAATTACTCCTGGCGGTTACCCCAGCTTTTTTATGAGAGTTGTTTTCATTAACAGAGGGGAGAAGGCAGATGGACTAGATAAGGGTTCACTAAGAAAATGATGGCTGGAGGAATCAGTCGGGATGTAAGATGTGTGCCAAAAGTAGATAATGGACCAAACATGATGACCTCTCAGTGTCTGTGTTGCAAGCCATAATGTTCAAAAGTAGAGAGTATGGGGAATATTGTCTGCCATGGAGGCAGGGGGAGGGTGGGAAAGGGAAGGTATACCTCGAATATTGGTGGTGGGGAATGTGCACCGGTGGAGGGATGGGTGTTTGATAATCATGTGATTGTAACCCAAATATAAAAGCTTGTAACTATCTACAGTGATTCAATAATTTTTTCTAAAAAATATAAAATTTACAGTTGTTTATTTATACATTGCTGGATTTAATTTGCTATTGCTAGGGTCTGAGAATGAAGTGTTTCTTATGTTTTGTTGTAATGCTGCTGACCATCAGAGTGAGTGCTGTGGTGTCTGGGGCTATCAGGATCTAACTGCTGTTGTTCAGGGGATGTCATACTTCTGTCAAATTGGATCAGATTCTCTAACTTTTATGTTATCTTTCTTTCCCCAAGAATCTATTCCATTTTTATCTGATATATATACATATATATATACACACACACATACATATATGTGTGTGTGTTTGTTCATTGGGGGGCCACACCTGGTGATGCTCAAGGCACACTCCTGGTTCTTCCTGGGTCTTCACTAAGGGATCACTCTTGATAGGCTCAGAGAACCCTATGGGATGCTGAGGATTAAACCTGGGTCAACCGCATGCAAGGCAAATGTCCTGCCCCCTGTACTATCACTCCAGGCCTCTGTTCTTGTCACTTTTTAAAAAATAGGTTTTGGGGATACTATCATGGACTATAGTATATTATAGTTCATGCTCTGGGAAGCTGAGAAAGTATCTGATACTGAGTATGTACTAACCCTGATCCAACGCTGACCTTCCACGCGTGTGCTGATTGAAGCAGGAAACTGCCACTTCCCCCTTTTTGTCTCCTCGTGATGACCACCTGACCACCGGAGCATTATCTGTGTTGATCAGTCAAACTCAAATCTCTTCATCCTGGACCATTTTCATTGGCAGAAATTCAACAGCTTTTCGGTATGAAGTGAGTGAAGTAGCGGGAAGGAGAATGCTGTTTAAAAGCCAGTGCACAACCCAAAGCCCTGTTGGTTAAATGTCTCTTTTTCGTTCCCGGAAGAGGACCCCGCTAGGTAACTGAGGCAGAGTTTCCTGGAAATTGAGTGCAGCCAGCCAGTGAGCGCAGATGCCATGTGGCTGCCTACCTACTCACTCTCCTCAGCATGCTGGCGGGCCAGCGTGTTTCCTGTCCACCATGTGTTTCTGGCAGTCTCCACGGTGCAGTTGCTGCCCTGATTTTGACAGCACACACATGCATTACCTTCTTCTCCAAGCCTGCTTCCGTCCTGTGCTTCTTCACTGCTTCTCTCCGGTCATCTTCATGAACCTGTTTCCAACCGAAAATCTCAACGAGTGACTCCCTCCTTCCCGCAAACCAGCGTTGTTCAGGTGTCACCTGGGCCAAGTCTCCTAAACATACTCACCACACACCCGTTTTCTTTCCCTGCACTAGAATCTTGGCTTGGTATCCTGTTTCCTCTGGCACAACGGTCACTTGAGTTTAGATCTCTGCCTTGCTATTCCTCAAACTTGAATAAATGACCTAAGCTTCTGTTTCTTCATCTTATAAATGTTGACAGGAGGACTGGAGAGAAAGTACAGGAGACAAGGCATTTGCCTTGCATGCAGCTGAACTTGGTTGGATCCCTGGCATCATATATAGTCCCCCAAGCTCGAAAGGAGGAGGAATCCCTGAGCACAGAGCCAGGAGTAAGCCCTGAGCACTGCCCAATATGACTCCCCCAAACAACAAATAAAAAATTATTAACAGCAATAATATCCAAATCCTAGGTAGCTGGAAGTGTTAAATGAAGACAGTAGTCAGTCGGTTCATCAGTTATTTGTGTAGTTATCGCTGCTGTGACAGCACTATCACCAACATTCCCATATTCCAGAAATACCAACAGCCTAGCTTTCTTCAAACTGCAGTAATCCAGCCAGTGCAGGATTCTTTCTACCTTCTTCTCTCCCCAACCCCCTCAGAAAATCTACAGTATCTGTTCTAACAGCTTTCCCAGTTCCTTTCCTCTGTTCCACATATTTTTTGAAAGGTGTGTTCCCAACAAACCACTTGAGCCAATCCTGCCAAAATACATGGCTTCTTCTGGGCAGCTCTTCTTTGATTTTTGCCATGGCAAGTTGGGCCTAGGGACACAGGAACCGTCAATATCAGATGCTTCAGTCTTCTGGCTTTCAAGCTCCAAATGGGCCTGTTCTGTTTGAGCAGATTTCATTGTTGCTCTCTCCCCTCCACTCTTGCCATGGAAAGACTGTAGTTTCTAGAATTCTCTTCTCTATACTTTGTTTGTTTTTCATCTACAGCTCTGTGGTCTTTCTGAATCGTACAGTCGTGGCTAAACTCCTTAATGAAATCTTAGTTTTAACTTTCTAACCCCTATCACTGCATCTTCAGTGGAATCCATCCCAATCAAATCAATTCTGCCCGCACTCAGCAGTCAGTATTTTCCCGAGGGGTTTTGCCCACAGTTTTCTTTTTCAGTGAATCCTCAGTTATATTAGAATCACTGCTAAAACCAGAAATTGCTGCATTTCCTTACAAAAATATTCCCATCAAAAATAAAATTATGTTATCATCTTAGGCCAGGGAATATTTCTCATTGTCAGGGCTCAGGATTAAATTGCTTTTGATTCTGACTGTGGGTTTGGGATGAAACAGATTTCTCTGTGCCTCTTGATGAGTCTTTTCAAATTCTTGGATCAGCCCAGAGATGAGTGACTGTGATCTGCCTCTGTGCCAGCTCCACATGGAACATACACTGAGAGTTCCAGAACCTGTCATTGGGGTGCAATTGAGAGGGGAAAGGAATTGAATTGGAACTTCTTCCCCCCAAATAGATGCTTTGACTCCTTCATAATATGAAAATCTGCTTTGATTTCGAGGCCCATTATGAAGACTTTTTCTAGCTATTAATGAAGTATGGAAATAGCATTTAAAAAACATTTTGAGTGCCTGAGATCATAGAAATATTTTATTATTAAAAAGCCCCCTTGCCACAAAAATTTATAATAAGTTTAACACTACCCCTGTTAATCTGAACAATCAATTTTAATACTGTCGGTTGCCAAAAAAATGCTCTTAAAATTAGAAAAAGCCCCATGGAACCATGCCACGACTAAATTATGGATTGTGTAAATGATGAGACATTTGATTTATTTTCTCTATCTTTTAGGGAAAGAGAAACTGATGGTACTCATGACCTACGTCTTTATATAAATACTGCTTGATTATATAAGAACATAATAGGGCGGATATTTTTGGCTTGTTTGGGGTCCCCACCTGACTATGCTCAGGGCTTCCTCCTGTTTCTGCACCAGGGACCATTCATGATGGCACTTGGGTGTTTATGCAGGGTGCTGGGGATTGAACCTGGGTCTGTCACGAGCCAGGCAAGCACCCTACCCACTATACTATCTCTATAGACCCAGGTGGACATTTAGAAAAAAACTCCTTCAAGAGATTTCTTAGAGGAACTTTAGCACATCTCACCCTTAAAATAAAACAGGTATTTATTTGGGGGACCAGGGGGTTCCCAAGCAGTACTAAGTCCCTGTGCTTCCTTCCAGTGGTACTTGGCCAACCCAGTTAGAGGCTCGGTGTTAGGGCCAGAGGATGTGATGCTGCTATATACTGGGGGCCACTGGGGTTGCACCTAGTGATGCTTAGGGGCCTGCGGGTCGCTACCTGGAGGTGCTTGACAGGCCACGTGGTGCTGGGGATCAAACCCGGCCCAGACATGTCATTCATGCATCCTAACCACTCTAATATCTTCCAGTCTTTTGAAAGGTACTAAATAAATTTACTCCTTAAAATATTCCCAGAGGTTGTTTTCTGCAGGGGCCAAGCTGTGGTATGGAGGGTTGGGTGTTTGCCTTGCATGTAGCTGGCCAGGTTTGATCCCTGGCATCCTGTCTGGTCCCCGAACCCCACCAGGAGGAATTCATGAAATTAGAGCAAGCCCTGAGCACAGCTGGGAGTGGTCCAAAATTGACACCCCCTCAGAAAAAAAAGAAAGTCCCTAAGCCCCTTCACAGCAGGTACTATATCTCTTATTTCCTTGTGCTGAAAGTTAGATATGTTAATAGTGTTTTTTTTTTGCAGTTTTTTTTTATTATTATTATTTTATTTTTTTTAATTTAAATTTTATTGAATCACCATGTGGAGGGTTACAAAGTTCTCAGGATCATGTCAGTTATACAGTACTCAAACACCCTTCCCTTCACCCGTGCCCATATTCCATCACCAACCACCCCATTATACCTCCCGCCCCCTCCCGCCCCCCAGTCCCCGCCCTTGTAAGTGATAAGTTTCACTTCGTTTACGCTTTATCTTGGTTACAGTCCATGTTTCAACACATAACTCACTATTGTTGCTAGGGTTTCCCCCCAAAAAAGAGAAGACAGTCCCACTGTCAAGGAAGCATTTGATGGCTCTCCATTGCTGAGAATGTAGAGATATTAAGTCCCGCTGTTTGTTACATAACTTTTCTATTTTTTTCCCCCCCTCGTCCCGCGCCATCGAGATCATGCCTGTTTAGTAATCACCACGCTGCCTGACAAAGGGAAAACAAACCAAAAGAGATGGTTATTTCTCGTCATCAGCCGGCGTGGGGCTCTGGCTTAGTTGATAGTCTGGTAGAATGTCTGCAAGCAGTTTCTGGAACCAAAAGTAATACTCTGGTATCGGCCCCGGCTCGAGATTCCACCAGCATCCCGCTGTTCCAAATACATAATAATTTATTCCCTTGTATCCCATTCCCATGCCACCAGGTCCGTGTCAGCTTAATGGACATCATACTATGGTTAACGCCACGCTGCGTTTCTTCCCGAGAAAGAAGGATATTTCTTCTCAGCTGGCGTGGGGATATGGCTTAGTTCAGTCTATAGAGATGGCTACCACTTTGGTGGCCTTCAATATTTCAGCAAAAGACTTACTATTCTTGTTAGGATTTCCCACCAAAGTCCGACCCGTTAAAAGGGAACCATTTCATATTGGTGATGATTAAATGACAATAGGTTGCGCGGCCATGGCAGCAGCCTCGTGGCTTTGAATTTCTGTATAAAGTCCAGGGAAAGTACAGCCAGAAATTACACGTTGCTACAAACTTTAACCCTATTATGGTCCCCCCAAAGTCCAACCCATTACAAAGGAACCATTTCATATTGCTGATGATTAGATGACATTAGGCTGCCGCGGCCGTGCGGTTTTGGGTTTCTATATAAAGTCCAGGGAAAATTCTGCCTAAAATTCTATCGCTACAATCTTTTACCCTTCAACAAAAAACTTAGTACTATTGTTTGGAGTTTCCCCCCACGTTAAGCCCTGCCAAAAAGGAACATTTACACGTTGCTGACAATCAAGAGATATTAGGTCCGCGCGGTTTTGGATTTCTATATGAAGTCCAAGGAAAATTCTTTTGGTAATTGCATCACTCGCTGGCAGCGCCTGGGCCAGAAGCTCCGAGCACACCGTTTGGAGGCATTTTGGGGGCGCCACTCGTGTCCAAAGTGGTTCAGTTGCCTCCGGGGTCGATCTCGCGCGGGGCCGCAATAGTGTTTTTAATAGCAATAAAAATATTGCTTCCAAAAATAGTATGCTGGATATAATTTTTATGCTAGGAATCTGAAAATCTGAAATTGTGAATACTAAAAGGATTTGGTGATTTATTCTAAGTTTAATTCTTGTCAGTGATTCCCATCTCCTTTTTCTATTTCAGAAAATATATTTAATTGCTAACTTTAGCTTCTTTTGAATCTGAGTACAGCCTCTCCAGATGATTCCTTGAATAGATAGATATGTTAAAAGAATATTGAATGGGGTTACCCTGGACCTTTACAAAACCACTGAAGTGGAAAAAACTTAAGTAGTCAGACTGCAAGTAATACTCTTACCTTCACTGATAGCTTATAATATTTCAGAAGTATAGTCAGTTGGCTACCCAAGATGAGATTTGAGATGAATCTTAGTTGTTGATTGATGATAGCAAATCTGTGACAAAGAAACAAAATTTTAAGTGTGCATCATTCTTCAGCATGAATGGCGTCCTTTGGAGTCGTTACTTGGTACAAATATGCATCTATTCCAACAGTGTTACCATTATTCACATATTTTTTGTCTCCTTGGAATTGTCTTCATAGTGCAGGAGAAACGAAAGAAAATTAATGTCGTGCTTTTAGTTATACTTCACTTTTGACCCAAAGTAGTATTCCCAAGACTGATCACCTGTTTTTTTAATTCTTTTTGCATCTTGGCTCGTCAATATTTTACTGTAGCATCCAATAAACATGTCTTTGAAGAACAGAGCTTTGTTGCCATTTCATTTTAATATTTTTAACTCTGAAATTAATTCCAAAAGGAAGCAGTCCAAAAATCTGTGGATTCATGTCAGCATTCTGGAAAAAGCACGTAATTCCCTGAGCAGATAATCTTGCAAGTGAGAACATACATTTGGACTTAAGTTTGGAGTGTTGGGTAAACCAGTTGCATTGTATTGTAATGATATAGATAGAGAAAGCAAACTATAGACTTTAATAATTCTTGAAAATTAGTTCAAGTAGAGCTCTGGTACATTCAAATTCTGTGATACCAGATGTCTTTCTGAAGGATAACTTGCTCAGTTTGGAATTGAAAATGTGAGACATGTCCTTCCAGACTGGTAAGAACTAGTGAATTCAATAAGTGGCACCATAAACAACACTAATGTTATTTGTACATACTCGTCATATTTCGTCTATGTAGTCCTTATTGGTATAGCTATGGTATTGAATATCAATTATACACTTGATATTGGCCAAAAGGCTGAGAAGCGATGGATGTTAATTCTAAAGTTATAAAAGTAAATAGATATATGACGAGGTGTTTACAAATTTTAAGAAGGACCTCACCGGCTATTAATTGCTTAAAGGTTATTGTAAGCAAATCAAGGTTATTCAGAATATTGAGAATGATTGTTAGGCTGCAGAAAAGAACTTTAGAATGAGTTCAACACTACGAATCCAACCAGAGCGCACACGTTTCTGTTTGAAGAGTAGCTTCACACTTGAACTTCTTTTCTTTTTTTGTTTTTTGCTTTTTTGGGTCACACCAAATGATGCTCAGGGGTTACTCCTGGCTCTGCACTCAGGAATTACTCCTGGCAGTGCTCGGGGGACCATATGGGATGCTGGGGATTGAACCCGGCTGCGTGCAAGGCAAACACCCTCCCCGCTGTGCTATCACTCCAGCTACCGAACTTCTTTTCTTGCTGGGGGAATACCAGTCCACAAAGTTCATTATTGTGACTTCTGACTCACAGTTTACTTTATAAACCTTGGGGTTTACCCTTTAACGATAGGGAAGGGGTGGTTATGAAACTTCAAAGCTTTCAGAACCTTCCCTCCTCTACCACAGGATTAGTTTAGTTTAATCTTTCTTGATTACAAAGACGCAAATGGGAACTGTTTCAGATAGCTCTGATATTCTGCCATTTATTATAGATTTTTATGCTGTGCTATAGTATGGAAAGTACTAATTTTTCTTAGTTAGCGATAACAGTTCTATTTTCTGCGAAGAATCTCATACCATTTCTGTAAGATCATTAAGATTCTCTCAGACGAATCTCTAGACACTCCCTTGGAATTCACAGCACTTCATCGACTTCTACTTTTACCCTTTGTTACATGTCTGAACCCTGTATCAATGGAATCTCCCCACACCAGCTCTTTGAACTATAACAGGCTGGGTCAGATAGATTGTCTGCATTTATTTTGGAACAAATGAATCAGCAATCAGATAAGTAATGAGTTGCCCGGAATGTATATTAATTACCACAGAACTAACAAAACTGAAAGCATGAAGTTCCAGCTACACAACCAAATCTAAATATATGCCCGTCAAGCAGGCTGGGGGGTGTGAGGGAAACGGGGTGCATTAGAGGAAGAAGGTTGTTACTGATGATGGGATTCATGTTGGAACATTGTTTGCTTGGAACTCAACGTTAAATGAATAACTTTGAAATCACAGAACAGCAATAAGATATTGCAAAGGTTTTGAGGCAACATGTGCTTTATATTAAAATATTAAGTTTTGTATAATTACATAATAATTGGAAATGTTTTTCTGAAGTTGAAGGACCAGATTTTTACTTGATATATAGTTATATTCTCTGCTAAAAATGCAAAGCTTTCTCTTGAATTTGGGAAATACCTGAAATTAGTATTGGAAGATATGCAATTCATTATCTGGAAACTTTAATAAATAAATCGACTTTCATGTCATCTCAATTTTCTGTACTTTTGGCTAAAAATGTTAGCCTGGAAAGATCTGAGAATTCAGTTTCATAATTTCTATTTGCTATCTTTAATTTATAAAAATTTCTCAAAAAATGCATTTACTTCAAGACTGAAATGTCAAGTCTTCTTTGTATGCATTATATAAACATTTCAAGAACATATATAAGGTAACCCTTTCTATTGCTTAGGTTTTTGTGCATACTCCTCTGCTTCATTCACGTGACTTATATTCTCAATTAGGTTTATAGAGTTGCTTCATTCAATATCTGATAATACATAGTCTTTCAAATTTCCATTCTGTAGGTGTCAAGTAGCCTGTCATTTTACGAAGGATATACTTTGAAGATGCCTGATGTCTTGATTGATTTTTATAGGATCATTAATTTTATCAATTGAAATGGGTGTTTTTTTTTTTTTTTGCTTTCGGCATCTAATAAGAGGTATGTGTGATTGTACGTATGTGTATTCCTTTGTTATTTTTCATGCCATTTGGACAAAAAGAACTTGGGCACTAGAGTCGAGTCTTGCATAGTCATGGTACCAGAAGAGGGTGATACAGCAATTTTTCTGCTTCCACTGGTTTTTCTACTCTCTCTCTGCAAATCATGTATTCTGTTATTGATTATCTCTAAATCATATTGCTCCAGTTCCTAGATTTTTTTTCTTTTCATATAGAATACTCCCTAACACCCATCAGCACTATGTTTAGTGTCCGTCTTAGGTGTATGGGATCCTTACGTGTGAACATAAAGGGCCTTTGAGTCTTGTATCTGTATCAGGCACTAATTCCAAATTTGTTCATTTTTGTTTCCATGGTACCCTATCACAAATTTAACCCCTTAATGTTTGCATTTTAATGCACTTGCAGTGTGTCCTGCACAGGGTAGAGCACCAATTATCAGCGGCAGAATGCATGGCCCTGCTATATGTCTAGTAGCTTGTGCGTTGGTCATTGAAGTTTTTACACTTCCAACTGTACAAATGTGTTTTACACAATGTTGTGTTGTGTGGTGGAAGATCAGGAGAACTAATCACTGAGCCCCCATTCACATCAGAAGAGAAAACACGCTAGAAGTGCACTCCAGCCCTCAAACTGAGAGTCTGACCCTTCCTCTGTGTTCTTGGAGTACAAGTTGATTCTCAAATGAGCTAGAGAAGATTTGAGCTATTGTTTTTTCCTTGCTTTTCTGCTTTCTTATCTGATTGGTCTAAAATGCTTTCCTGACCCCATGTTTGACCCTTAAATTGCAGCAGGTTATTGATGCCAAAATATTCACTGGGCTTGGTTATTCGAGAAGCAGAAAATATAGTTATGTGTTTAGAAAACAATGGCGATGCTTTTGTATACGTATTTTTTAAAAATCTTACTCAAGCTTTTCGAAGGAATTTTTCTGGTGCTTAGTGTGTGCCTCAGACAGTTTTAACAAAGCTATTCCTTATAGAGATGGAAAACCATCCAGTTACATGGTTCATCTTTTGTGATGTGACCTGCGAAAACTCATCTCTGTGTCAGTAAGACCTCTGGCTTCAGGTTCCAATTACCCAGGGAGGGTCAAGGGTCGCAGTGCTACAGGGCACTCGTATATAGGTGACTGGCCAAGGAAAACACTTGTTTGAACACTTGGTGCAGAGACTAAATGAATGCTTTGCATCCAGGAAAGAGCTCATACACTGGCCCTCAAGAAAATGTTCTACACCATAAATCCTGACAGAAGTGGAAATAGTTTGTTATTAAGTAGGCTACCTAGTAAATCTCTAGTCAAGCTCTCCTCCTCTGCCTTATGAAATTCTTTTATGCAAAGGCACAGATTAAATGTGATCCTCAACTTTAAAAGCACAACTTCTTTTTTTTTTTTTTTAATTTTATTGAATCACCATGTGGAGGGTTACATAGTTCTCGGGATTATGTCGGTTATACAATTCTCAAACACCCTTCCCTTCACCAGTGCCCATCTTCTATCACCAACCCCCCAGTATACCTGCCACCCCCTCCCACCTCCCCAGTCCCCACCCTTGTACATGATAAGTTTCACTTCATTTACGCCTTATCTCGATTACATTCCATGTTTCTTTTTTTTTATAATTTTTTTTATAATTAATTTATTTATTTATTTTTAATTCGTGAATCACCATGAGGGCACATTTACAGATTTATACACTTTTGTGCTTATGCTTCCCTCATACAAAGTTCGGGAACCCATCCCTTCACCAGTGTCCATTCTCCACCACCAGTAAACCCAGCATCCCTCCCACCCTCCCCGATCGCATCTCCCCCCACCCCGCCCTGCCACTGTGGCAGGGCATTCCCTTCTGTTCTCTCTCTCTAATTAGCTGTTGTGGTTTGCAATAAAGGTGTTGAGTGGCCACTGTGCTCAGTCTCTAGCCCTCATTCAGCCCGCAACTCCCTTCCCCCACATGGCCTTCGACTACATTATAGTTGGTGATCCCTTCTCTGAGTTGCCCTTTCCCCAGAATGTGAGGCCAGCCTCCAAGCCATGGAGTCAACCTCCTAGTACTTATTTCTACAATTCTTGGGTGTTAGTCTCCCAGTCTGTTATTCTATATACCCTAGATGAGTGCAATCTTTCTATGTCTGTCTCTCTCTTTCTGACTCATTTCACTCAGCATGAAACTTTTCATGCCCATCCACTTAAATACAAAATTCATGACCTCCTTTTTTCTGACAGCTGCATAGTATTCCATTGTATAGATGTACCAAAGTTTCCTCAACCAGTCATCCGTTCTAGGGCATTCGGGTTTTTTCCAGATTCTGGCTATTGTAAATAGTGCTGCGATGAACATACATGTGCAGATGTTGTTTCAATTATACTTTTTTGCCTCTCTGGGATATATTCCCAGCAGTGGTATTGCTGGGTCAAATGGGAGCTCAACCTCTAATTTCTTGAGAGTTGTCCATATTGTTTTCCAGAAGGGCTGAACCAGTCGGCATTCCCACCAGCAGTGTAGAAGGGTCCCTTTCTCGCCACATCCTCTCCAACAGCGGTTGCTTTTGTTCTTTTGGATGTGTGCTAGTATCTGTGGTGTGAGGTGGTATCTCGTGGTTGTTTTGATCTGCATCTCTCTGATGATTAGTGATGTAGAGCACTTTTTCATGTGCCTTTTGGCCATTCGTATTTCTTCCTTGGTAAAGTTTCTGTTCATTTCTTTGCCCCATTTTTTGATGGGGTTGGATGTTTTCTTCTTGTAGAGTTCAACCAATGCTTTATATACCATTGATATCAACCCCTTATCTGATGGGTATTGTGTAAATATCCTTTCCCATTCTGTGGATAGTCTTTGGATTCTGGTCACTGTATCTTTTGCAGTGCAGAAGCTAAAAGCACAACTTCTTAACATCAGTATGTTATTGGGTTTTGGTTTTTGAGTGTGTGTGTGTGCGCGCGCGCGTGCGTGTGCGTGATGGGCTGGGGGGATAGCACAACAGGTAGCGCATTTGCCTTGCATGTGACCAACCCAGGTTCAATTCCTCTGCCCCTCTCTGAGAGCTTGGCACGCTACCGAGAGTATCTCACCGAATGGCAGAGCCTGGCAAGTTACCCATAGCATATTTGATATGCCAAAAAACGGCAACAAGTCTCACAATGGAGCCGTTACTGGTGCCCGCTAGAGCAAATCAATGAGCAATGGGATGACAGTGATACAATGATACAGTGTGTGTGTGTGTGTGTGTGTGTGTGCAGAGAATAAAAATTATGCTATGTTTCTTTTTGCCTTCTAAATGATCCATACCTTCCATTTTCATCAATGGAAAGATAAAAGTTATGGTCAATCAGCACCACACAGTTGATTTTGTTCTAGAGATAGGAATATGAAATATACTTATTGTTGTCAAGAGCATTCTGAAAAGGAGAGATAACTGAATATATTGATAGAAGTTTTAGAAAACCTCTCTCCTTTTGTAGGGCAGGGGGATTTGGGTCACACCTGGCAGTGCTCAGGGCTCACTCCTAAGTCTGAGCCTAGGGGTCACTCCTGGCAAGGCTCTGAGCACCATATGGGGTGCTGGAATCAGACATGGGTCAGCTCCATGCAAGGCAACCACCTTGCCCGCTGCATCATTGCTCCAGCTTCCAGAAGATTTCATTCTTATTTTGTCCTCAACAAAAATCATTTTAGTTTGGAAAGGAAAGTTTTGTCTGTGTGCAGCAAGATCCTTTTCACGAGATCTACAGCCCCACAAATAATAAGGTGTAAAATATACCAATCTTACTCATTCTAGTTGTTATGTGGAACAATGCAGAGCTCTAGAATTTGATCTTCTAGCATAACTGAAACTTTATACATTTTGAATCACAATTCCACATTTCTCCTCAGTTCCATTAGGCCAAAGGCAGCCACTGTTCTATTAGTTTCTCTATGTTCAACTATTCTAGATATTCCATCTCATATAACTGTAATTATGCAATTTATTCTTCTCTGTCTGAATCACACCCTCGGACTCATTATTTTTTTAATAAAGCTAAATGATATTTCCTTCTATGTGTATGTTCGTACCATAGGCTCATTATCTTCTGTCTAGGATATTTACATTAAAATCATGGCCTACTGTCACTTCATACTTGTTCCTGTGGCTATAACAGCAACAACAAAAGCATGGCAAGTGTTAGAAAGGATGTGGAGAAAATGGAATCCTTGTCCACTATTGGTAGAAATGTAAAAATATACAGACTTCGTGAAAAACAATATTAATGGTCTTCAGAAAACTGGAAGTTGAAATACCATATGATCCAGAAATCTCTCATCTTGATATTTATTCAAAAGAATTGAAATTAGAATCTCCAAAAGATATTTGCACTCCCAGGCATATTGCGGCTTTATTCACCGTGGCCAAGTTATGGGAACAACCTAGTTTGGGGAGAACTTTATTAAAAGTCATCGATCAAAGTCAGAAACAAAGTATGTCAGTATAGCAGCCTGTCTCAAAATGTAGAACTCAGGGTACTATGTGTATTTTGTTGCTGACCTAACACCCTGACCAAATGTTTTTTAATACTAACTTAAAGGATGGACTCATAGGGTCATGAAAAATTCTGAATTTTTAACTCATCTTCCAACGTTATCATTCCTTATCATTCCTTTCTCTTTAGCTTCATTTCCTTAAAAAAGGGCTAGGTTGGAGGACAACGTCCACCTCCAGCGTTGAGTGTGCCAACCTTCCTGCAGTGTGTGGCTCACAAATATTTCACGCGTCTTTTACCTCCTGCATGGGAGACGAAGCCATCCGTCTACAATTGGCAGCTTCCCGAAGTTGGCTGAAGGAGGCAGAAGGGATAAACATCATATTACAGCCTCCTCCCCACCAAATTCTACTCAGTTCAGCAATCTGTGTGAAAACTTCCAAAGCAAATACGGAAGAGGAAATCAAAATTAAATTAATCCTCTCCCAGGATAAATGGAACCTGGATGCATTGCTCCTGAGCTTGTAGGATGGAATCCAGAGGGACTTTCCTAGGGTTTCAGTGATAGTGGTGTTCAGGTTCCCAGTGCTTCAGGATCTATGAAGTCCACGGCTCTCTAATGTTTCTAAGGAAATGTTTCTCTGTAGACGTTTTCAAAATGGCCTTTGTGAGTTGGCAACCGAAATTCATCCTGTGAATCTAGACTCCATGTCTTCATAGGAAAGGATTCAGGTTTGTTCTTGAGTCTATTAATATTAAAGAACAGAGAGCACTTGAATAGCCCATCAGTTCTGGTATGTGTAAACGAGTTGAATCTCTTTATTTGGGGGTCTGAGTTAGACCACCGCCAGCTCTCTTCAGACCTTACTCCTACTCCACCCTTAAGGATCACTTCTGATGTGACTCGGGGAACCGTATGTGGAGCCAAGGACTGAACCCGTGAGCCATGTGTAGTGCCCTCCCTGTGGCCTGTCTCTCTGACATAGATGCTCACTTGATCTTCTAGTCCTAGTTTTTTTTTTAATTATTTTTAAACTGAATTGCTGTGTGATGCACAAAGTGGTTCATGAGTGAGTTTCAGTCTTACAATGTTCCAACACCCATCCCTTCACCAGTGTACATTTCCCACCACAGGTGTCCCCAGAATCCCATCCTCGCCCCCTCCCACACCCTCGGCCTGCCTCTGTGGCAGACACTTTTCTTCTTTCTCCGAGGGCCCCCCTACTCCCGCCACCTTTTTCCCTTTTAGACACTGTTGTTAGCATTACTGTTACTAAAGGGGTATGATGTGTATCATTTTTACTCCTTTCAGCACTCAGTTCTTGTCCAGAGTGATTATTTTCAACTATCACTGGTTCATAATTGTCCCTTCTCTGCCGTAACTGTACTCTCCCTACCCCTTTGTGGCACGCTTGCTACCAAGGACCTGTCCCTCATTTCTTTTTTTAAAAAAATTTAATTAATAAATTAATTTTTATTGATTCACCATGAGGTACAGTAACAAAACTTTCATGTTTGAGCTTCCGTCATATAGTTATCAAATGCCTCTTCCTTCACCAGTGCCCATTTTCCACCACCAAAATCCCCAATATGTCCCCCGACGTCCGCATCTCCCCCTGCCCGTGTGGCAATTTGCACAATACTCTCTTTCTCTACTTTAGTTACCTTCGATATTTCAAGACCAGTCCCACCACTGCTCATATCTGCCGAAAAGGCCATGCTAGAAATGTGTTTTGTATTGCTTGTTATGAATACAATATAATGTTGCTCTAGGAATTCTAAAATTTTAATAATTAGGGTCTGAAGAAATTGCTGCAACAAGTTGCTCGGGTCCAAGATTCATTTGTGTGTCTCTGGATCATGGCTGTGTGGTAGTTTCAGTAGATGGTGGCCGGATGTGGTGTCATCTCGGAGTCCCATCAGGGCGGGGGGAAGGAGATGGGCCTGATTCTCCCCTGTTCCACGGGATTTTTCGTCACCACCACTCGTACCTGGAGCTTCTCTCTCACTTCTAGAAAGTGGTGGCTGCCAGAACTCCTAGAGAGCAGGCAGAGAGAGGTATCCTTCATGTCTATTGTCTTTGGGTATTAGTCTCATTGTATATACATATATATGTATACAAACATATATATATATATATACATGTTTACAGACATATATATGTACATATTTGTTTTTAATTCCCTGCAGATGATTGTGATCCAGTCCTAGTATCTATGATTGAGACAATTGGGATGCAACCTATTCCTAGCCTTCATTTTTCCCCTTCAGGTTCTCTCACTAGATAGCTATCCATTATACTATCTTGTTTTCGCTGGCCGCTGGTTTTCATTCTGTTTATTATTTGGAAAGACAAAGGTGTGAGCCACACCATGCAGTACTCAGCCGCTGCTCCCAGTTCCGTGCTCAGGGATCCCTCCTGTGGTGACTCCCTGGGGAACCATGCACTGTTTGGCATCAAACCCAGGCCTCCCATCTGGGCCCAGCCCTTGGAGCTATCTCTCTGACTCTCAGCTTCCTGACTTCAGTTTCCTAACCAACATTTGATAGGCAGGGCTGTAAAACAGATACTCAGGCAGTATCTGAGCACAGAGCCAAGAGTTAGTTTTGAGCACAGCTGGGTATAGATCAAATTCTAAAATAGCAACAACAATAACAGCAACAGTAATAATCTGCTTGAATTATTTTAGATTAGCTTAATTCAAAATCTTGTTTTATTTTTTTTCATCACTCCTTACTTATAGACAAAAATCAGTGCCTCATTTGGTTTTTCAAAATGCTGATTGAACACCCCTATTTTGTGACCCAAACTAACAAGCGCTGTTATGGATTGTTTTCACCAAGCTAAATAATGCTTCCTAACATCACTATTGTAGATATGCTAATTTTCAATTTTAGTTTTCCAGCCTACCATTTAAAATAAGTTTACACATCATTCTATTGTGTTTTATCTAAGACTATTTATTAATTTAAAATGGAAACTATTACCACCCCTTGATCCTGTATTGGTTTCAGACTTTTTTTCCAGATATGCCCTTTCCACATTTAAACACAAAGGCCAAAAGATTTTGCGTGCCTATGGTTCCAGAAATTACATTTTATCCTTAAAAAGAAAAGTAACTGCTGGAGTGTCACTATATACATTTAAGCTGTGAATGAAAAGCTGAGTGATAACTCTTACTGGCCCCAGTGTTTTAAGTGAGATTCTGAGCATTATCTCCAGTTACGTAACGAGAAGAGCTCATTGGTTGTACTAACAATGGAATTTTGATTTCAAAAACCGAGATGATGGTATCCCCAAAAATGTAATAAAAACACACATTTGTATCATTTATGGAAATGACAGATAAAGGATGGAGGCTTTTTTGTTCATTCATTTGGGCTGGGTTCAAAAAAATATTTGACTTAAGGGAAGGGGAAAGACCAGGAATGAAGGCAGGGAAGTTCCTAGATGATGGGCGGGTTCTCCTGAAGAAGCATTCCAGAGAGAGGCAGAAACCTTTCTCCTTTTATGCCTTTTTAACAAAGTGGAGGTGGGGGAACATTTATTTACTGAGTTTAAAAGAGGTGGGCTGGAAAAACGGGGCTGAGGACACCCAGGTGATCATCTTTGGGACTCTGGTAATCTAAATCACTTTATCTCCCTGCACCTTATGATACTCCATAGCAGTCATTCCTCTTCTGAGGTGCATATTCCTAATCTTGCCCTGTCTGCTGCCCACCTGTCCCTATTGTCACCCTCTCCTTAGCAGGGAACTCTAAGCAGCAAGAGAATAGGGGTGAAGAAGTCACAGCTTCCTGCTCAAAGTGGTTATGGGGAAGGTGGAGTCCCTACTCGAAGGGTCTGCCCAGGGGGCCCGCTGTCGAAGTCAGTCAGGGTGTCCACCCGGGGTTTCCACAGCAACAACACAAAGGATCTTGAATGAGAGACGGGTTTCATGAAGGTGTGTAAGGAGGCATGAGCCAAATACTTTAGTCCCCCGATCTCACACTTGTCTCCTTCACTTTTCCATCCCTCGTATAGATATGTCCATGCCTTGTCCCTCTCTCTAAGCCACAGGACAAGGGGGTGAATTCTCTCAGCTACTCAGTCTGACCCCACCAATCAAAGGACCAAATTATGGACCGCTTCAAATATGAGGGGCGGAGCGTTTAAAATGGTGGTTTTGGGTCTTTTCTTTATTGTCCACATTAAAATAAAAGGTGAGGTTTGTGTGCAGAAAACACATGACCCCAACTCCTCACTATGTAGCACTGTAGCACCGTTATCCCGTTGTTCATTGATCGGCTCGAGCGGGCACCAGGAACATCTCCATTGTGAGACTTCTTGTTACTGTTTTTGGCATATCGAATATGCCACGTTAGCTTGCCAAGCTCTGCCGGGTGGGTGGGATACTCTCAGTAGCTTGCCAGGTTCTCTGAGAAGGGCGGAGCAATCGAACCAGGGTTGGCCGCTTGCAAGGCAAACACCCTATCGCTTCAGTCCCCTCATAGAGGAACAAAGTAGTGAGTAACTCAATATAGGTTTCTAATAGTTCTTACAAAGTTGATTGAGCGTTTGTCTCTGGAGCAAGTCTGCATTCATAGTTGGATGCATCTTCGTCCAGTGCTTTGTGTATTTGCATCAAGCAACAACCAAGGCCATAAGGACAAGGCAGCTGCTACAGATGTCTCTGAGGACATCCAAAACATGTAACTTCCTGAGACATGTTTGTTATCAGAAAATTATTCTAAGTATTGCTAGAAATAGGCAATTGTTTTGAAAATCGTCTTCATAAGTGAACATTCATCTCTGGAGACCATGATGTTAGAATTAACAAAGCAGATGGCTTACGTGTAAGTTATTACCTTTAGATATGATCTGATACTGTACACAACTTGAACCACTGCACCAGACCAGCTATTTTAGGAGATAAATTACTCTAGAACTTGGAAATCTAGTTTTATTTGCTTTGGGTTTGAACGAAATAAAGAAAAAGGAACCTGGCTGAAATAGATTAATCGGTCTTTCTCTGGTTGTGTTGAGATATGGATAAACTTCCAATTAGCATATGAAAGTGGGGAGAAGGTAAAGGTGAGATAGATGTCAGCCAGACATAATTAGATAATTACAACACAGAATAAATGTGGTTGCAGACCCTTGGGTCATGAGTATGAGAAACATTTCATGACATTTCAATTCCCTCATTTACTGAAATCACAAAAACAATAGTTCTCATGAAATTAGTATAGACATTCAGTAAAATAATACATAGAAAACATTCAGCATAATGTCAAAGTATCAAATCAATAAAGTTCAGTTAAACAACATACTGACAGAGCATTCTAATACTTTTTTTCAAAATTCACATTTGGATCAAAGTCAATGCCACAGATGAAAGGTTTCTCATACTCATGACCCAAGGGTCTGCAACCACTGGTGCCTGCTCGAGCAAATCGATGAACAACGGGACAGCAGTGCTACAGTGCTCTATTCTAACTGGTCAACTATGTGATGAATTCACCAAATTAGAGACATAACAAAGATTTGCTTGTACTGTATTCACTTCAGTATTGCTTCTACTAACAATAGTAATTTTTAAAATAATCTGTTCATTGGTCCTAAAAGGAAGTTGTTATTTGTTTGGAAAATTAGCTTTTGGACCTCACCCAGCTGTGCTCAGGGCATACTCATGACTCTGTGCTCAGGGATCACTCTTGGTGACACTTGGGAACCAGATGGGGTGCTGGGGACTGAATTCAGGTCAGCTACATGCAAGGGAAATCCCTTAACCTCTGAACTACTTCTCTATCCCCAAATAAACTGTATTTATATGAAGCTTTAAAAATGGTGTAGAACAAACAGCCTATTGATAATATTCTTATCATATTGAAAACATTTAGAGATCATTACTGGAAATACATATTCACCAGTTTGTAAAGAGAAACTTTTATTTAAACTTTCAGAGAATTGCTAGCACAGGGAATTGTTTGCAATACTTTCTATTTTCTGTTTTGGTGTGATTTTTATTTTCAAAAATAAAATATATGTATTAATTTCATAAATAATATAAAATGGCTCCCAGGTGTGGATTTAATAAGCCATTTATTACATTATTTCATTTGAACCAGTTAAAGTTGGGTCAATGTGCACTTTATATTTTAGTTTAAGTTTTATATTTTCATTTTCCTTTTATAGAAATATAGGACTACTTAGAGTTAAGATGAAAGGAGATAAATGTTATGTTATTTATTTGGGATTACTCCCAAACAGTGCTCAGGGGCCCCAAGGCAACTTCAGTGACAGTGATTCTTTTCTCTTCTAAATTTTATTTTATTTTTATAAAGTAGATGACAACTTTTGATTGCATTTAATATTCAAACACCAATCTCACCACCGTTACATCCTCTCACCACCATATTTCAGATGTTTCCATTCTGAACCCAATGCCTGCCCCAAAGCAGAACTAAGATAATTTATTTTGTATTGTTTGTTAGGAATAAACTGCTGCAAATGATTCAAGAAAGTTTCCCTAGAGGAAAGTGTGTGAAGATTGTTGTATTTCACCTAGGGGCTATTAAACCATCCTAGAAGAGATTATTAGCATGCTTATCATCTTACGGTACATTATCCTAAATATTTATATCCAATTGGGAAAATCCGAATGGATTTGCCAGGGAGTAATTGATGCCCAAGAACATGGTAATGTAGCCCCTGCACATGTAAGGGCGAAACTGATGACATGACAGGAAGCAGAAATCAGCCAAATCAGCTAAGCCTCAGGTTCAGCTCCTGGAACTGAAACAGTCTCTGGTTTCCCAGCAATGAAACAATGTATAACTGGCCAACCTGAAACCCACCTGGGAAAGTTCCTGGGCCCAGCAAGTGGACTCAGTCAATCACTATGCCCTAGTCAAAATGCCCCAGTAATTGTTTGTTGTTAACCCATAGACTGTTATTGGAAACTATTGTCAAACTGTTGTCTAATTGCCTGACCACTGTTACCCTAGACACTTGTCCAAATACCTTTGCTTGGTAACTAGGTAAGGTTTTTCTGAAACAATAAGGCATGCGCTGCTTATGTAATTAAAGCCTACATAAACCGCTTGCTGCCTGAAGTCGGGATCGCTATCAAGAGACCACTCTGTGGGGGAGATAGTTGACCCCCGTACACTGGAATAAAGCTCCTACTGCTTTTGCATTATCGAGTCATGTCTCTGTCCGTCTCGATGCTTGGGAACCCACGGTGTGGGGCTTAACACAAAGAAAGCTGTTTATAACTGCTTGTCAGTAGAGCAGGTCTTCACTGATGGATACAATCTGTTACCTCTGGCTTTTGAAGTGTTTATGTCTGATTGGAAACTCCTCTGCTTGTATCAGGCACTGGAAAAATAGTTTACTGTCTGAGTTTTGTTTGTTGAAGATGGTAGTAAAAGGAAATTTGAATATAGGGGATCACCTGGTTCCATTTTCCAAATGTGGCGCTTAAGGCAATGCCTGATCATAATAAATAAACTGTAGTCCTAATTATTCTTCCTCTCCTGCTTACAAGAAACAAAGGCAGGTTGTTGATAGAATATGAAATAAAGGTGAACATATCGTGCTTGCTGGAGACACAGGATGTTTTTGTTTCAACTGTAGGATCACTTACAACTGTGGTAGTTGGAAATGATCACTCTGGACAAGAACTTGATGCTGAAAGTAGGAAAAGGAACTGACATGATAACCATCAGTATCTGTATTGCAAGCCATAATGCCCAAAAGGAGAGAGAGAGAGACAGAGACAGAGAGAGACAGAGACAGAGAGACAGACAGAGAGAGAGAAAGAGAGAGAGAGTGAGAGAGAGAGACAAAGAGAAGTGCTCTGCCATAAAGGCAGACAGGAGGTGGGGTGGGAGGGCAACTGGGTTTATTGGCAGTGGGAAATGTACACTGGTGAAGGGATGGGTGTTGGAACATTGTATGACTGAGACCTGATCATGAACAGCTTTGTAACTGTGCATCTCACAGTGACTCAATAAAAATTAAATAAATAAAAATGTAGAATTGCCGTTACCACAGGGGCCTTCCAATGGAGTCTTTTGCTTGGTTTTGTAATTCCTTGAAGCTATCAACTCTCAAAGAGCATCTTACTGTTATTTGCAATTCTTCAGCTAATCTATTCAAATGCTGTGACTGTACCCTGGCACTTTTGCCAGCTGTGGATTAGTTCCAGGAATCCTATGTGAAGGTGAACAAGACTAGGGTGACCCAGAGATGCACCACTTCCAGAAACCGGCCGAGCCTGGGAGGGTCATAGCTTGCTCACCAGGAACCTGGACTCGGTAACCATTTCCACCCGAGAATTCTTCATACGCTGCAGCTGTCCGCCAGGACCCAAGGATGAGTATTCTGGAGAGCGGCGAGAGGGTGCGGATTTCCATATACTTGAGAAGGAAAGAACTTTGTCTTGCAGCCAACTCCTTGTGGAAGCGTGGTTCTGAGCGTTGCCTTACAACGGCATGGATGAGGCAGGGGGAGAGTTGGCTTTTAAGAGTGTTAAATAGTTTTAGTCCCAGAAAAATGATCCTTCCCTTCCATGATCCAAGTCAGAGCAAAAATTTTTCAGCTCATCATTTTTCCAAAATCCTCACCTTGGATTATTTTCTTTTGTAACTCAAAGAGGGGAATTGGAAATTCATTGCCTCCTTCTCCCACATGTTTGGGCCCCTTAAAGTTAAATTTTCCAGTTTTCTTTTAAGGAAAATGTAGATCGCATAGTGCCTTGTAAGAATTATTTTGGGGTAAAATTTAGTGACAGAAGCATTTTTAAATTTTGAATTCATGAAAAGTTAGTAAAATATTTCAACACTTTTTTCCATTGAGAAATTCAACACAATTTTCAAGGAAATTAAAAATTGTAATTAAAATATAAGTAACATACAACATTGTATATTCAGTTACATACAATAATTGCATGATATATGAGCTATTAAGTTTTTATTTTATTGTGCCAGCATTAGTCCATGCATCCATTCTTTCATCCATCCTTACATTGATCCACCCATTAATTTTCCAGTTAATGCTAATATGGTTCTCATAAATCATAAGGTTCTGCTAACTTACAGTGCATGAATAAATAAGCCTATTACCTCCTAGTAAATTTACAATGTGGTGAGAGGTATGGGCAAAGAATTGAAATATGAAGCATGCTCTGAAAAATAGGAATTGTATATAGAAGTTAGTATAGATAAGAGATATTTCATGATTCATCTCGCTGGGTGGAATGTTGGTCAGAAGGGAGAGTTAGGTATTATAGGATAAATAGGAATATCACAGCAGAGAGTGCAAACAAGTGTAAGAAAAATAATCAGCAATCAGAAAACGTAGTAGGAAGAATAATAACTCCAGAGATGTTCACCACCCGTTGCCCAGAACTTTTGAATGCATTGTCTTGCCTGGAAAATTGATCTTTATTGATGTCACTAAAGATTCTGAAATAGAAAGCTTAGCCCAGATTTTCTGGAAGGCCCTCTGCAACCCTGCATATGGATTATTATAAGACAAAAAGGGTCATAGCCAGAGAAACTGTTACAAAAAACGTCTATCTTCAACAGCATCACAGTTCTTTCTCTTGATTGTCAACTAATAGTAATATGTCATAAATCTAGTGCAACCCTTTTTCAAATTCTCACTACATTCATCCTATGAATATCACCTGGGACTCAATCTTTGAACATGCCATTAAATACCTAAAATATACGAATGCATCTTGCAAATGATTTCTAGATTTGCAGATGCATTTGTGTGAACCCTGAGTTCTGGATGGCTAAAAGCATTTTTAGCCCTTTTTAGCTGAAGTTACTGCAGCTCAAGTATAGGATGTAAGATTAGAAGCAGAGAACATCACAGACTGTACCTCAGAGCAGACAATGGGAATAACTGTTTCCTGAGAGACTAAAAGAATGTATCAGCTGAAAGGATTGGCAATGGATATAGCTCATGTATCAATAAGAAATATGTTAGTGGGATAGTAAGGTGTTTCATTTATTTCTACATTATTCACCAAACTGAGGCTAGATGTATTGGAAAATTAAGTGCAGACTTTTAAGACGGAGATACTTAGGTTTCGTCCCAGTTCTATTCACTGTGCTCATGGCACAGGCCACTTTATTTGATGTCTCTGTGTCTTCGTGTGCTCCTCTATCCAGTGGGAAGAAGCATTTACGAGGGTTACCCAGATTCAATTAAATAATGTATGGATAGAACTCAGGGAATGAGGCGCATTGTTGTTAGGAGCGGTTTGAGGCTCTTCGTGTTCCTGGAGCAAGCAGATACCATTGGGCTACACTAGCATGTGACAGGGATGAATGGAGATGTTACTGGCGCCCACTTGAGAAAATCAAAGATCAGCGGGATGACAAGTGATACAAGTGACAAGGGATCTATAGAACTCAGCACCATGCCTATCACAAGGGAAATATTCAATTTAGTTATTGTTATGATATCTTCTGCTTTAGAATGTGCAATGTTGTTATGAAGATTTGAAGTAGGGAGCTAAAAACATAACAGATGTACAAGTGTACACGCACACACACACACATGCACACATACACACACACATACCATACCAGGAATAGAAAACTAAACAAAGGCCCTGCTGGTCTCTTTGCTAGAGAACAGTGACCAGATGTTTTGTTTTTCCAATAATGCCCATATGGCACATTTCAGACTCCATATACCCAACCCTTTTGGGACGTTACTTCTAAATGCATCCCATTAGCTGACTTAACTGGCTTTGTTCTCCGGTCAATACTTCGCCCTAATTACTTTAGGACTTGGGCAGTTTTACATGGACTTGCTGCCCTCCCCTTGATGTATAGAGATCAACTCTTCATGATTTCCTTCAGGATCATAAAGAAGCAATTTTGTCATTTCATTACGTTTTGCATTGCATGCTCAGAAAGCTTCACATTGGACAGAGCCGGTGCGCTTATATAAAATGAGCAATCGCTAGATACACTTGAAAGTACTTAAATTGTCTTTGAGCATCATGGTAAATAGACTTGATGGCCAACCAAAATCCGCTCTCCTACCTCTGTCAAGACTATCCATTCTGTTTGGAAGTCTTATAATCTGAGCCAGGGCCCTTGTTCTTATTTTCTTGTATACTTTTCCCCTCCCAAGTTCTCTCAGTATAGCAACGGAGAGAGTATATTGACCCCCTAGGGGTATTATTTTAATTGCTGCATTTTATCCAAGACTTAAACATCTAGAATTAGGAAAACCTCAATTTATATAATTTTCAGTGTAATTTAGAAGGTGAAATTGACTTGGGTGGGTGGGTAGGTAGGGGGAGAATGTGTATCTTTAGTTCCTGGATTTTTAATAGGCTGGAAAGTGCAGTGATGCTTGAAAATGTAAATTTGGGAAAGGAAAAAGTTACGGAAATTGTGACTTAACTTTTAATGGATTGGTCCATTGAGCCAAGAAGCATGATGACCACCCACCAAGCACTTTGCCATCATTGTCAAGGACAAGGCGAGGCTCATTAGAATTAAGTGAAGTCAAGCTCTGTCTGGGTTGGAGAAATTGTAAAAGCATCATGTGTGTAGAGGATCTGTGCTGTGTTCCAAGAGAGCCTGTCCTCATATCTGCTCATGAGGCCCAGAGGATGGTGGTTCTTACATGTTTGTGGAGTGAATTGAAATACCATTTTGTCGGTTTCCATAATAAAAGTCAGTTCTGCCCCTATTCAACACATAGTAAGTGGAAACATTAGAATGAAATCATAATCTGAGACTCCCTGGATTAGAAGTGACTAAAATCATAAATGCCTAGGAAGCCCTATATTTGTAAGATCATCAGACATAAATCCACCTGGCTTATTAGAATTTAAAAAGTCCCATGGATAATAGTTTTTCTTTCTCTTTTAGACTTCTGAGCTTAAGTTTTGGCAGCTTGATGTCAGTCTCGAGAATTCTACTATGACAGCAGGAAGGCTATCAGAGAGAGGATGGAATAATGAGAGCTGCTCTTGTTTCTTGGCTCCTCCTTACTCTCCATCTATGAGACCCACAAGTATTTGTTTGCTTTTACTGATTAGTATTAATTCTAAATGCAGTATGAGAAGTATAAGGGGTCGTTATCATTTTATGGAGCGGTAGGACTTTGGTTTTGTTATGAGAAGGAGCTGAGCTGGTGTCATGTGTATTTTAACTGGCGTGGACTCACATGCATGTTGGCACTTGGGTCAAACCTGGGAGCCCATTTGATGATTGTAGCAATGGGAAGACTACTACTGGAATTCACTGGGAAGAGAGCAGGGATGCCAATGCCCTGGTACCAAAGCAATGAAGAATCTTGTACAACAGAGACAATGAGGGAATGTTTGTGAGTTCATTGGCTTTCATGTGAGTTAAAAACATTGTTAGTAATTTTTAAATCTGAATCTCAAAATTCACTCCCACGTCTAAGTAAATAAAAAGATTTGTGATCTTTATATTTGATTTTTTCCCCAGTGTATTTTTTAGATTTCCGGCTAATAAGCCACCGTGTACGTTGTGGGCTGATAGAACCAGGTGTTAGCAAATGAAGTTTCTCACTGTTTTCCGGGAGCTGGAACCATTTCATTACAGTAGTAGTCTTTGCTTGTGCTGTAACAGGGGACAGTTTGTCACACTGAGTCTGCATCTGTAGTTGTTGCCTTTAGGGTGTAATACACAACTAGCTGTTTTGTCTTTGTGGATTGACTAGCCTGATGAATGACACATGCAAATGAGTAGTATTTTAGTACAGTCTATTTTAATTCTATTTCCCTTTCTTATGTAGTTGCCCTGTGACATTATGTCTTTTGAATTTATGTAGATGGATTAATACTTATCTCTTTTTTAGGCAACACAATTGAATACCAGTTAGGGGACTGTTGAAGTTCCACAGGGGATGAGACTTATTCTTGTTCTAGGCTTATTTTGTTTCCTCTAAACACTCAGATCATTCTCAAACCATTCTGAAGTATGTCTCTACTCAGCGACTTGGCTACTACCTAATCATCAGCTAAAAAGAGGGCCACATTGTTACTCTGCCAGTCAGTACCCAAGGACTCTTCATTAGATGAGCCAGTGCCTTTGGTCTGTGTCCTACTTCAGGAAATGTACTTGATGGGCTTTGAAAACTTTGCCTAAGACTTCTGACCATCAGCTGGGCTAGAACATGGTTAGACCTAAAGATTTCAATGTGGGCTGATCCCTTTAGTGACTATGTTAACCCACTTAGGAACCCTCTAAGAGCTTTGCTTGGTAAAGTAGTTCTGGGCTTGAAGAGGCTTAGGACGATCAGCACACAGAAGGGGGGATAGCCACAATCTAAAATGCACATTGGATAATTGGTCCAGAAAGGAAGAGCTACTGTATCTCCGTTGACTAAGGGCAGAGCTCGTGGATTGGGTTTTGTCTCCAAGTCCAGATCTGCACATTCTCTACCCTCTGTCTGCTACTGGCTGGAACTCCTGCACCGATGGGATACTCGTGTGCTTCCTATCATCCAGACTGGTTTGTGCAACAAAATGCTGGGAATGACTTGTCTTCCCCTCACTGTTCCTCTTCCTCCTCTCTCTGTTTTCCTAAATACTATTTAGGAGAGCATCAAGTTGCTTGTCAGCAAGTTGTTCATTTTCAGTATTTTACAAAAACTCTGAAGGCTGTTATTTCTAATGCCATAGAAGGAGCAGACAGGGGAAAAGTATGTAGCTTCCTGTGGAATTCTCGCCTGTTTTGAACAGTGGGTCTGCTGCAGATATTCTGTGAATGTCTTTCATCACCTCTTTTTTTTTTTAAGTGTTTCACTAAGGGTCCAAGAATGGTAGTGTAGACTTCTAATAGCACTCACGCATTTTATCTCACCAGCTCTTACCTGAGACAAGATTTCACCCTCTCTGTGCCTCAGTTTCTCTGCAAAATGGAGAATTGTGCTTTGTTGGAAGTTCTGTTGATTACTAAAATTAACAAAACATTCACAATAAACGCAGTGCAATGAAGCTCAGTAAATGTGGTTCTGATTGGGCAAGCAATTCATTATTAGCTCCTGGACTTGGAGAAAATTGTGGTGGTTATCAGAGGTTAAGTAGGCACGGAATAAATGAGCAGATAGGTCTTTCCTGTAGTTGGATGGTGCTGGAAATTGGGTGGTAAAAGTAGTGGCAGTTATATGCAGAGATGTGTAGTTATACCCCTAAGATTAAAATTCAGTGAAAAAGTGTACATAAAGACATAAGGAAATAAAGGGTAATTAATGATCCTGGCTGACAATTTTCACAGTTTTGCAGACTAGGTAACACCTTAGTTGAATGACAGGTTCACAGAGAAACATTTAGCTGGGTCTGAGAGAATCAAGGATAATTGACTCAGGGTTTGTCAAACTTGGTCCTGCTGGTGTTGGCCTACATCAAGCTTATATGGGGGTCTTCGGTGTTTTGTAAAAGATTCTGCTGTGTCTCAGACCTTTCTGCTCCCTCTAGATAGCAATGACCCACTTCTATTTATGAGAGTCTACAATATCCCCAGACCCTATCTAGTCTCCAGGGATGGGTGCTGTATATAAAATGATTTCTGGCTGGGAATTGTTGATGGAACCAATCATTATATTCATTATAAAGGAAAATAGTTTTAATCTATTTTTTAAACAGATGTCCTACGTGATGAGACATGTCTTCACTTTAGAAAAGAAATGATTGTTTTCCATTGGAGTGATTTCTTTAAATAATCAGCTTTGTGGGTAGAATCCAAACCCGATTCAATTAAAATAAATAATGACACACAGCTAGGAAACTGTTCCTCTGGTCAGTGATTAGAATAAATATACTTTGTTCTTCAGAATTCTCTCTTAGTATCAGGGGAGTTTCACAAGGACGTCCCCTTTTCACGTGAGATTCTGGGGCTCTGTAAGCTGTGACTGTCAGTGGGAGGAAGGGTGGCAGGGGATGGGGGGGATTTCTGTGTTTTCGGTGTTAGCAGGGTCAGGTTCCTGTCCCATGAGACAGGATGGCTCTCTATCTTTATTCAGAAGATTTGTTTCATTTCCCAGTGGGACCCTACCTCTGGGCAAAATGTTCTCGACCTTCTCCTTACAAAGCTTTTTGGTCAGCCATGCACTGGGACTTGGAACGGGGCCGGGGGGGGGGGTGGGAGACAGCAGCTGGCATCTGTCTGGCCTTGCTTCTTTGGAGCCCAGAGAATGCCCGTTGCCCTTCAGTGGGAGGCTTTCCTGCCGTGCTCCCTTCCTGAGAGCAGACAGCCGAGATCTCAGACGGTGTTTAAGCGCTGAACAGCCCGTCTCACCAGGATGCGACATGGAGTCAGAGTGTTTGTTCCTACAGGGCCGATCATAAACACACTTGATGTCTGATGGGATGGAACCCACAAGGGCCTGGAGTTCCTCATTCGGACCTTCACACAGATTCCACCTTCATCGGGAGTCTGCTAGCTCAAAACTTATATAAGACTTCTCAACTGGGCGGTGCTGACATGCTGTGGTTCCTCACCTGCCTTCTAGTTCCTGTCCCTGCAGCCTGTTGGGTTCAGCTGCTTCTGCCTCCTTCCTGGACGTCTATGGTTGCTTCATCCTTGAGACACTCACGTTTTGTTCCTTCCGTGTCTTTCAACTGTTGCTCTGTTTGCCCTCTGTTTGTCTTCCTATGCCCACCTTTTTCCTTGGAGTATATTGAAGGTCTGAGCACCAGAACATTCTTGATCCAGCATTGTTAGGATTTGCACTTGAACTGCATGATCTCTGCTTGATGTTAACTTGGCCTGATTCTCTGACAATGGACCAAGGACACCTAAAGAATTGCTTGTCATTCTGTTCTCCTCTAAGGAAGAGGTTGGTTGAGGAAAGGAATGCCTGAAAATTGAGTCAATGTCTCCTCTGGGAGGAAGCCAGTCCCAGAGGGATTCCTCAGCGTACCAAGTTTGGTTATGAAAGCAGAGTTCCATGAAAGGTGGGCGGTTCCAATTTTTAACAAGCATCTGTGATCTGAGACTGGAGAGATAGAGAAAGTAGAGCTTGGCATGTGCTCGATCACAGACGTTGGATCCCTGATACCATGTATGTACATGTTTCATGAGCACCCCCAGGAGCCATACCTGATTACTGAGCCAGAAGTAAGGCCTGTGCACTGCTGGATGCATCACCCTCCCTCACCTAATGATCCCCTCTGCCCAAAAACCAAGCAGCTGTGATCAAATAATGAGGGGCTTATGGAGAGTAGAGAGGACGTGGATTCTGGACATGTCCACGGAAGCTGTGGCAAGATGGTGTTGGCTCCAGTGGAATGTGAGTCAGAATCCAGGTTAGGCCATCTGGATTGGAATCCAGCTTCCCTTGCGTATAAGGAAGAGTCAACTGAACACAAGTCAGGGTGCGGGTGTTCCTGACTGTAATATGAGGAATATAGGAAACCTGAACTAGCATAAATTACTTTATATTCATTTAATGTCACGCTTTGATAGCACGGCAGAGCCTGGCAAGCTACCCATGGCGTACTCGATATGCCAAAAATAGTATCAACGACGGTCCTCACTCCCCTGATTCTGAAAGAACCCCCAATACACCATCGGGCTGACTAGCACACGACAGGGAGAAATGGAGACAATACTGGTGCCTGCTTGAGCAAATTGATGAACAATGGGATGACAGTGATACAGACCACTTTGATAACTCTTGAATCACTTTAAGTGGATTTTTAATGCTTTCCAATCATTTCAAGTCTCATCTTGCTACCCCCTGTTATTTGCCATAAATGCGAGGGTCCCAAGAGGTAGCTTCCTTGATCCTATGGACTGCTATCTCTCAATTTAAACACACGTACAAAAGGCCCAACTCATTCTTGACCTTTCTCTGCCACCTTTCAGGAACAACCCATTCCGTGTTCTTCCTTCCTTTCCACAGTTCTCACAGACACCGTGGAGCTTTTAGCCCTGTCAAACTCACCACCCCTCCCACCCAGCTTTTTAACTAGATCAGCTCCTTCACTTTCCAATGCTGTTCCTTACTGATGACACACTTGTACCTGGGCCACAGAAGTGGGAACCTACTGAGACCTGGCCCAGTGGACCCATCTCCCTGTAAACCAAGTTTAGGGAGCTAGCCCTGTAGGCGTTGGTCCACAGTCCCATTGGACAAGATGAGTCGTTCTTCTGGCTGGTCTTCTCTGCCAGTTGTGCCCTTGTTGAGTGTGCTGTGGGTCAGGAGAGCCTGGGAGCTGACAGAAGAAGAGATGAGAGAGAGAGAGAGAGAGAGAGAGAGAGAGAGAGAGAGAGAGAGATTGACCAAGTGAGTGCCTTGCCACTGCCTTGGAGGCTGTGTGAGTCCATCTCCGCCTTTGATTTGGTCTCTCCCTACAGTCAGGCCATCCCTCTTTCTGCTGAGTTGTGTCGGAGGTATTCCTTGCTCCTCTGATCATGGAGGAGAAGAGATTGCCAAACAAATATAAACAAGGAGCTCCAGCCGGATCAAGAAGTGACAGTGGCATTCATACTCATCTTTATGGCACCAGAGCTTCCTGGTACTGGGCATGGGCAGAAAAATTAATTATCTGAGTCCCTGGAAATAGTTGAATTCCAAAAGACTGAGTTTAGACTCTTCTTATAGGGTCTTATCTTGGTAAATTTCTGGAACCAGAAAATACATTCTTGGCCCTGTGAGAAAAATGGGGATTCCCTTTGAAACAGAAGACAGAGAGTATCACCCAGGTTTGGGATTTAGGGATAGCCTGGATTAATTTGGTTCTGCTTTTATTTCTACAGGTACAAATTTCCCTTAGTGTATAGAGCTACTCAACTGTTCCATTGTTGGAACTATTGAATATTCTTCTGCCCTAGTTTTTTTCTTTTTAACTCACCTTTGGAAATAGAATCCTCCTTTGCTTATGTGTAGATATTTTCATTTTTCATACACCCCCCAGCGCCTCTTCTGTCCGCACCTCACCATTGTAAGCACAGTAGATTTCTTGTATCAGTGTTGACGCAGACTGAACCGTGATGGCCAGAATCCTTCAGCTGGTTGATCCAGGGTTAAATGCCCCAGTGCCCCAGTTTCCTCTGTGGCTGAGTCTGACCACGGCAGGGAGGTATCCACTAGAATGAGTTGTGAGTGGCCTAAGAGGACCAATTGTGTCAGAGCACTTTGTCTAATTTATAATTATGTTGTACTGGGAAGTGCTTTCATGCTCTAAATACATCCTAGAGGTCAGCTTCCAGGAGTCTGACAGACCGTCTTTACCCAAATAGCTCGAGCCTATTCTGGAGGGTCGTCTATGAGAACATAAAATCATCAGCCAAGCGTCCTCTATCACTTTGACACCTTTATTCATGCATTTTGCAGCGGGAGAAGGGGAGTGATTTGAGTTTAAAAAAAAAATCTAAAGAGAACAAAAAAAAAAAATCTGGCTGGGTTTTACAACCATAAATGGTAAAAGCCCAGCCTCTCCCACTGCCAGCTACAAGCGCAGCCGAGTAAGGTTTTGATTTACAGAAACAGTGCAGCAAGGGCCTTGTCGAGAGCTTCATGCCTGCTATAAAAATGTGATTAGCTATAAAACAGGGAGATTTAACAAGAGAAGTTAAGCATAGGCAACGGACCTGGTCGAGAATAAACAAAAACAGAAATTACTCCTTGCACGACTCACCCGACTCCATAAAGACCAGGGGTAGGAGAATTCTCCTTTGGCATCGGATACAATGAAGAGCATGTTGCTTTGGGGAGTCAGAAGAAAGAGAAGGGAAAGATGACCTTGAGCTTGACAAATGACTTCAATCAACAACTCTTTCCTTTGAGGTTTGCATGCAGGGGAGGCCTCCGAGAAACAACTCCCCAACCCACCCTGGCCGCCCAGGCTGGGGCGGAAATTGGAGTCAGTGGGAGCACCCAGGAGCACGGGCGGGAGGGTGTCTCGGTCCCCAGTGCTCTCTGCGGTCCTTCCCCCTTGCCCTGTGGCAAGTGTGCAGCTCAGCCACCCACAGCCAGGAAGGTCATCGGACAGAAGCCAAATTTGGAATTATAGTCCTTTTGGAAACAAGGCGTCCTCTTCAGTATGTTAGTTGCGAGTCTGCTGATGCATCTGACTAGGAAATTACAGTACAAATCTCTGCACTGGTTCATTTCTCACTGATGAGTCACAGCAGTCTGTAAGCGTTTCTCAGGGTTTAGCATCCCAGTGCAGAGCCTCCATGTGGATTATTCCAGTCGCTCCTAATGAGCCTGCTTGTACAGGGTTATTGCTGTCTCTATTGTCCAGAGAGGTCACCCAACGTAGGGAAGTGGGTGCTGAGATTCCACCCCGACTTGTCTGAATATTGAAAGCATGCTCCTCCTCACGACTGAAAAATGTGGTGTGTTCATAAGCATACCTGGGCAGAGATGCCAGCTCCCTCAGCTGCTTCCAGCTTCAGTTTCCTCTGGGTTCCAAGGCCGGCCAGGTCTGTCTTACCCTCCTGGTTTAAACCTAACGTAGCATCAGTGAAGAGACCTTGCATGCTTGTGTTTCCTTGCGTCAGACAATGGCTACTGCCTTCTTGGGCCCAGCCTGAAGTCCCTTCGGCTTCCCTGGTGACTCCTTGTCCTCAGCACCGTATCTTTGTCCTGACTACATTTGGCTCAAATCCTTTATTGTCTGAGAAGAAAAATATTGCTTTCCTGGAATACGCATGGTGTGGTGTGGCTGATTGAAATTTCAGGTTCTTCTGTCTTTCCAAAGAATGTTGGCCCTGCGCCAAAAATTTCATAAACATAATGTAATATTTTTGAACAATTAACCAATTGTCACGCTTTACCTTGTAGTTGTATCTCTTAAGAGTTAATGTTCTCTCCAGTGTTGTACCCTGGACTTTGAATTTGAAGGGTTTCCAGACACATCCCATTTAATCGAAATAAAACCATGATGTAGTCTGGTTTTGTTATCAATTCCTGATTACCCTCTAAGTTAAAATTCTACCTAAATTCTCATTAATTATGGTTTTATCCTGCATGTGTGTCTATGTGTAAATCTCAGTTTCATTAGAAATAGCTCACTATTGTCTTTTTAAAGGGACCAACTGAGTGAATTAAATATCAGTCTGTCTTATTAACATAGCCTTTTCAGTTATTTAATATTCAAAATCAGAATTGTGCAGATTTCCATTGGAATAAGACCTGGATTAATAAAAAGGTGGACATTGAGAACTGGTGAGAGCATTCATTCTTTGTGGCATTTTGTTCTTTTCTCAGAAGAATAAATACCAGTTTCAACTTCAGATCCCTTCTCTGGGGCTCTTTCTTTACATACTACATAGCTTAAATATCCTCCCTGATTTTTTTCCATAGTCCCTATATGCCTTTCACTTGTATCACTTGTCTTCCCTTTGATCTTCGATTTGCTCGAGCGGGCACCAGTAATGTCTCCATTTGTCCCTGTTGCATGCCAGGGTAGCCCAATGATATCTGCTCACTCCAGGAACAGGGTAGTAGATATATGCCTTTAATGTAATACTTTTGTTCCCATTTTGAGCATATATATATATATATATATATATATATATATATATATATATATATACCTTTAACACATAGTAAGTCATCCATAGATTTTTGTTGGGGGAGTGAATAGACTTTTTGTTTTTTTAAGAGCAAGGCAGATAAGAGAAGTTACAATATCTCCACTAAAGTTCTGAGAAATAACAAACCATTTTATCAAGGTCTATGAATATGAGATATTATATTATATTATATCTGCCTGTTAGGGATCAGAGTGATTTCCAGAGGAATTGGGTGTTTCTGCAGGGTCTTGAAGAATAGACCTTCTCTGAGTTAGGTGAAAATTGACCAAGGAAGCATGCCAGGAATAAGAGATGATAAAATGTGAAGTCCAGAAAGTTTTAACACACAATACATTTTCAAAACTTAGAATGTGAGTGGAAGATAGGGACTTGCATAGGAAGTGAGAGAATGATACATTTCAGTGACACGTTTTGAAGGATCTTAAATGTCTGACTAAGGGATTATATTTAATTTTGAAGGCAATTGGGAAGCAAATGTAGTATTTTGAGCCAAGGCATGATAAGATTAAAAAAGCGCTATGGGATTAATTTGGCCATAGTGTGTAGTATATCTAGGAATCATAAGAAGTCCAGTGGACAGAGAAATCTCCTAACAGTCTATTTTAACATTCTGGGTTTGAGGTAAGGAAACTTGAATTGAGACGGAGACAGGCGGGAGTTGATAAAGACCTTTCTGGATGACCATCTGTATACACAAAGCTTCATTAAGCTATCGAAGGAAACTTATTTGTTTCTTTCTCTTGTATACTGTAAAAAGTTGCCTGAAAAGGAAAATTGTGAAATCCTGCCTCTTTCTTTCAACAGAATGTGTTTATGTATGAGCAACAAAATTAACTTTCCAAGTTTATAGCTCATGCTGTTTTGTATTTTACCAAAACTAACCAGCATCCTAGAGAAAAGAACTAAAGAAATGTTATTTTCCAAATTTAACAAAACCTTCCAAGTTGCATCAGGGAAAATAGCAATACCACTTTTGTACATACTCATGTTTTATTGTTAAATTTGGTTTGTTTTGTTTGGGGGCCATACCTGGCAGTGCTCTGGGCTAACTCCTGGCTCTGCACTCAGGGATCACTCCTAGGAGGGCTCAGGGGGCCTTATGGGGCCCCCTGAGAATTGAAAAGAATTTCGGTGATACAGCCAATATAATATTGTAGTGTGAAAAGAAAGTATCCAGTGGTTGCAAATATTGAGATTCTAGGAGTAAAAGATAAATAAAAACCAAAAAGTGATCATTCTTAAAAAGTCACAAAATATGGATCATTTGTAATGTTTTATAAAAGTAGTTGATGGTTTTTAATGCTTAATAGTAGACTGTAATAATTCCTGATCTATGGTAGAGTCAGTTTATATTCCAACATAGTAGCTATCACCTCAATCTAAATTTAATCTTCAGTACTAGGTTGAATATGTTTGGTGTATGTCTATGTGCTTTAAAGCACATTGGCAAAGTTATAACTAGTTTATCCAAAAAATTCTGCCTCAAAAGATTAAGAGCTACAGAGCTATGGTTTATATTCTTGAGTTACTTTCTTTTATCGTTATCAGTTAAGAGTGAAGTAAATAAATAACAGATGTTATACTGAATATCTTTGAAAATTTGATTATTGTATTAAATTTCTGATTTTATTTGAAGCAGTGATGATAGATTTTAGGTAACCATATTAGGTTATTTCCCCCAAAATGATTCTCTCCCTCCCTTCCTTCCTTTCTCTGTCCCTCTATTGCTTTCTCTCTCTCTCTCACTCTCTTTCGCTTCTCTTGCTCTCTCTCACTTTCTTTAAGAGCCACAGATTCTGTAATTGTCACATTGTTATATGATGAATCATGCAATGATCAAGCATCATACTGATTGGGATTACTCAAAAAGGTGTAGAAGATTATATTTTCATCATAAAGTTTAAGATGAAAGGCTTGCTAGAATACGTCCATTAACTCAAAATCAAATTCATCAGGACACCCTATTATTTTTTAATTTTTTTTAATGAATCACCGTGGGGTACAGTTACAGACTTACAAACTTTCGTGCTTACGTTTCAGTTATACAATGATCGAGTACCCATCCCTTCACCAGTGCCCATTCTCCACCACCAATAATCCCGGTATCCGTCCCACCACTCCCACCCCATCACCCCCTACCCCAGCCCACCTCTGTGGCAGGACATTCCCTTTTTGCTGTCTCTCTTTATGGGTGTTGTGGTTTGCAAGTCTACTTTGAGCACGCATATTCCCTCCTGAGCGGGCCCTCCACACACCCCATACTTGGTGTTCCTTTCTCTATCTGAGCTGCCTTTCCCCCCTGCATGTGAGGCTGGCTTCGAAGCCATGGAGCAATCCTCCTGGTATTCACCTCTACTATTCTTGAAGGGCACCCTATTCTTTCAGTCAGGGTTTGCCAGCTAGTAAGTTATCCTTGCTGCATAGCGCTGCCCCCTCTTAGCTGTGCTGATCCCCCCTTCTGCCTGCAGGAGCCTCTGACCCTAGCATGTAAATGGAGCTCTGGACCACATCTTTGTTTCATTTTCTTCAAATCGCTAAATCTGGTTCTGAGGTCTGCATCCTTGGATCACACCTGCTGAGAGGGGAACTAGGATTCCAGGTGAGAGCGAATACATATCAATCAGGGTTTGTGTGCAGGATGGGAAGAATCTTCCTGTGGAAAGCAGACTGCCCTAGTTTCAGACTGGCTTTTACTCTTCCTTTCCTGCGTCTTTTCGTGCTGTGCCACTGAATATTGCATTGGTTTCTTGGGGTTATTCAATGAATATCTCACCTCGGCAGACACAGAAATCTTGGGCTCGCAGCTCTAGAGACTTGAATTCCAAACTCCACCTTTCTGCAGAGTTCTTCCCTCCCCTGAGTCTGGGGATTATTTCCTTCTTTGTCTCTTCCTAGTGATCAGGGTAGTTTGTCACTTCTATGGGGCTTTCCTGGGCTTGGAGCTGTGAATCCTTGTTGTCTGCCTGTGGCATCCTTCCTGGGGCCCCCTTCCTTCTTCCTGCAAGACCACCTGTCATGCTGGATGAAGGGGCTCTTTCTGGTCCACTCTGGTTGCTGCTTTACTAAACCGATGACACCTACAACAATCCTGTTTCCATACTGGGTCACATTCAAGCTATTTCACCTATCTGTGATCTATCCGTTCAGAACATACAACTCAACCCATTAGAGGATGGGAGGAGTGCACGGAGAGGCTGGCCAAGAGGTTTCCTAATGGGAGCCAGTAACAGATTCAGTCTGCAGAGCTCTTGAGAAACACCAAATTATAAGCAGGGACTGTAACCTGACCTCAGTATTCTTACTTATTGCAAATGAGGCTGGGCCCTAGACTCTGATCTGTCTCCAGGAAACCCCCGCACCCTAGGGCACCCAGCTAGGGTCTTCTGCTTAATTGGTGTTCTACTGTGCTGGGTAGCTGAGTCACTTGCAACTATGTGACATGTACAAAGTAGCCAGGTGAAACCACACAGCATGTGCAGTTACCAACAGTGCCGCTATTTTGGCAGGATCAGAGATGGGGACTTTGCAAATTACACTGGTTTCACCAAGCCTCAAGTGCTTTTAAGGAAAATTAAAGCTCCTCCAAAGAGCGATCTTTTTAGTTACTAAGCACGCTTTTGATGTTTTGATTTTAATTATCACAGAGATGATGAAAAGTGAGTTGTTCTTCCCCAGGATGACTTTTATTTTCATTAATAGTGGCAGAGGCTTTTCTTGAAGTGGAACGAAAATGTAAATTGGAGTTTCCCCCAAGCCCCTAAGGACTTGAAGGCCATGCATTAGTTCAAAATGGCATGTTTTCAAAAAACCCCTTCTCAAGATACAATACAGATAAACTCCAGGTAGACTGGAGCCAAAAGCATTCTTTGCTGCAGAGTACTCAATAATATGTACATTGTTAATCCTTGGCTCTTTTAAAGTAATTGCAGGCTTCTTCATGGAATCAATTTTCTGATTTCAGAGACTAAGATAACTCAAATTGCATGCCCTTAAGTATAATAATAAGTGAAACCTGACAGTAGTTGTTTGTATGAACTGATTATGCCGGAAAACCAAGCGTACTGCAAACTGTAGTTTTGTACATAGCCCTTTCTTCATCAGCGGGAAGGCACGTCCATCTGAGAATTAATATGCATGACTGAATCACTGAGCTACATGATAGATGAGAAATATTTTTATTCATATTTTATTGTGTTGTTTAATATATTAAAGAACGTATTTTAAAAAGCAAATGTGTCTGATACATAAATATTTTTAATTCAGTACATAGTTATGCTTACAAATATTTTTAGTAACATTGTTGTTCTAACGGGCATATTTGTAATAGTGTTGTTTTCATTCTGCATTTAGTTTGCAGATTTCCCTCCAATATATTTTCTTTATGGTAATGGCACATATAAATGGAGCAGGAGCTGGAGAGATAGTGCTGGGATTAAGGCTATTGGCTTGCACATGACTGATTCCAGTTCAAATCTCAGCACTCCATATGGTTTCCTGAGCATCACCAGGAGTGACCCCAGAGCAGAGAGCCAGGAACAAATGCTGAGCACCGTTCAGCATGGCCCAACCAAAATAAATAAATTCATAAATAAAATAAATGGAGCAACCATTTTTTAATGTCTTCTTAAATAGTCTTGCAATAAAAGATTTGCCCTAATTATTCACAGAAATTGTTCTTTGCATGAGTGAATCCTTATTTTTTCCTTACTTTCAATACGTACTTGGATCTAAATCTGGGAAGAGTGTAAATTATATGCAGATAATGTTCATGAAACTTTCTTGAGTTCAAGTTGAGAATACAGTGAGATAAAATTATTTTTATTTATAGTAATTGGGAGGCCGATCCCCTAGTCTTATCTGAGACCAAAATTTATGGTCTTATTTACAGATTCTCAGATGAATCTCTTCATAGATCAACTATTCTCTATTACTGAGTTGAAAATGATCCCTGAGCATAGAGCCAGGAATAAGCTCTGAGAACCACTGGGTCTGGCCCCCAAATATAAATAAATAGACTAAAGAGAAGCTGCACATCCAAGAGGAAATAATAATCCAGTGAGTTCAAAGACTTTCTATGATTTTGACATAAATATTCAAAAATCGTTAGATGATATGATCATGAATCATTTACAAAGAGCCACAGTATAGTTTATTCTTAGTTTTCTTTGTTAGTGATAGTGGCATTCTTTTGACCACATGCATTTTCATTACCATAATTCAGTTCTTTTGTTTGTAGACCTACTTAAAGTTTTGTTTGTTTTGGGACCACACCAAGTGATGGTCAGGGATTACTCCTGGTTCTGCACTAAGGAATTATTCCTGGTGGTGCTCAGAGGACCATAGGGGTACCCGGATTGAATCCAGGTCTGCCATATGCATGCAAGTGCCCTGCCCGCGGTATTATCGCTCCAGCCCCTAATTATTTTTTTTTAATAATTTCCCTCTATGGATTGAATTGGAGATTAGGTTAGGAAGGGAGTAAGTTTTCATAGCCTTTTAAAGACATCTTTTTATTAACCCATAAGAGTGGTTTATAAAAGTGCAAATGTTTATCAGTTTTAGGGATACAATATTGCCACATCAAATCCATATTATGGGAATGTAAACTGATTTCAGCCTCCATGAGAAACAGTCTGGAGACTGCTCAGAAATTTTGAAAACAGAACAGCTAAGTGATTCAGCAATTCTAGTTCTAGGAATCTATCCAAACACAAAAGCACTAATTTGAGAAGATGTATGCATATCTCTGTTCACTGCAGTGCTAGCTACATACAACAGCCAAAAATCTGAATGACCCGAACACCGAACAACTGATTAGTGGCTAAAGAAAATTTTGTTCTAGGGCCAGAGTGATAGTACAGTGGAGAGGGCGTTTGCCTTGCACGCAGCTGACCCATTCAATCTCTGGCATCCCATATGGTCCCCCAGCCACCATCAGGAGTAAGTCTTGAGTGCAGAGCCAGGAGTAATCCCTAAGTATTTCTGGATGTGACCCAAAAAGTAAGAAAGGAAAAAAATAAAAGAAAATAGAAAATTGTTGTTTACATGCATAATATAATATTGCTCAACTATAAGAGATAACAAAATCTTACCCTTTACTGTAAAATGGCTAGAACTGGAGAGTGTCACTTTAAGCGAGGTAAGTCAGAAGAATATCAAACGAGCTCTTTCATGTGGTATATAAATAAAGATACAAGAGGATAGGCAATGCCCAATTAATCCTTGAATATGTTTCAAACATTTACTGCTTGCACGTACTCATTTTGAACAACTTGGAAGAAACATTCAGGGACTCTGGATTTGCTCAGTGCCAAAAAACTCCTGCCTTGAGGCCTGAGGCTGAGGGTCCCACCCTTGATTGCCACCAAATGCCCAGAACACAGTCCTGACACTTCTACTCTCTGAGACCTCTATCTAGAAAATTCCTGGCGCATAGCTGCTCGTGCATGAACACCATGATGTGGGTGAATCACCTCAGTTAGCACCATAATGATAAGAGATGAGTGAGCCCCATTTCCAGACCCCCACATGAGAGTGAAACCCCCAACAATGCCAACTGGGTATGTGCCGGCCCCATAGCTAGGAGTGTAACCCCCAGTAAGCACCATAGCAAAACTTTGGAGTACCACAACCAGGCGTGTGTACAATCCCATGTTCTCAAATCTGTAACAGCGAAGAGTAGGGAATGGGGCAAGAGAACACATTTATTAAGATTGGCATAAGGGGGAAATTACCATCATGGAACGTGAGGAAGGAGGAGCAAAGCAGACTTTAAAAAATGCATGTTGGTATACAACATCCCATAATCTCGGGCCTAACTAGGCTTGGATGTAAACATCATTTTTCTGTTACTGTTACTTTAACTGACTATACTTCCGGTTGTGTAACTGACTTTTATACTGTTTGCGGTGACTAAGTTAATTTGCATATTCTGCCCATGTGGCTGAAATCATTGGTTAAAACATCAAACTAGTTAATAAAAGGGGGCTGAACAGGCTGCTCTCGGGCAGGCCACAACATAAAAAACTCCGGAGACAGTTATGTGATCCTCCCAGAAAACGTGTATTTCTTTTGAGTCAACATTGCTGCAGCAATACAGGAAGAAGCAAAACCAAGACATTCATGGGTAGGATGACAATTCCCCATGGCACGGAGAGTCCCGTGAGAAGAAAGTGCTCATGATTAGTATGGCATGCATTTATTTACTTGCCGCCGATTTTCTAAGCCTTTCCTGGTATTGGACATTGTGCTAACAGTGGTTGGAACCTGATGGCTCCTGTAAAGACTTAAGGGTTGAGGGAAGGGAGCTCAGAGCCTAAGAGAGCACTGTGCAAAGGCTGCCTCAGAGACTCCAGACTGCGTTATGGTGCCCAGAAGGAAACACTTGAGAAGTAAATACCAGGGGCCTCACTCATTCCTGAGGCTTACATGTGGATGGAATCATTGAGATGTGAGGGATTCTTGCAGAAACACACTCCAAAGGGTACTGGTCTCCCCAGAAGTGGGCATCACTCCTCTCCCTCTTGGGGCCACAATCTGCTTCTTCCCACCTGCATGTCTTTACCACTGTACCCCTTGGTGTTCTACTGAACAGTATTATTTTTCTCAACAGATGCTTCTTATTCTTTTCTCTTTAGTCAAATTGCTGACATCACCTTTCTGATTGTTTTGTGGTTAACAAAATTAAAACTGTTGACTTTTCCTAGGGACTATTCTCTGTGGATTAAAACATTTGTAAAGTAAAGTGAAAGTAAAGTGAAATTTATCAGTTACACAGGCGGGGTGGGGGGGGGAGGTATACTGTGATTCTTGGAGGTGGAATATGTGCACTGGTGAAGGGATGGGTGTTCAATCATTGTATAACTGAGACTTAAACCTGAAAGCTTTGTAACTTTCCACATGGTGACTCAATAAAAGAATAAACTAGAAAAAATAAAATAAAACATTTGTAAGAGGAAATGCACTTTGCTGTTGAAAATATACTTACTAAATTCAGAGCTGTTCTTTCTTTCTTTCTTTCTTTCTTTCTTTCTTTCTTTCTTTCTTTCTTTCTTTCTTTCTTTCTTTCTTTCTTTCTTTCTTTCTTTCTTTCTTTCTTTCTTTCTTTCTTTCTTTCTTCTTTTTGCGTGACACCCGGTGATGCACAGGGGTTACTCCTGGCTCTGCACTCAGGAATTACTCCTAGTGATGCTCAGGGGACCATGTGGGATGTTGGGAATCGAACCCGGGTTGTCCACATGCAAGGCAAGCGCCCTACCTGCTGTACTATCGCTCCAACCCTCAAAGTGTTTATGTGTAAATGTCTAAATTTTGACATTTAAATGTGAGACTATTTCATCCTGAATATTTTCACTTTTTTATGATACTAGTTTTTTAATTTGTTTTTGGGCCTCACCAGGTGATGCTCAGAGATTTCTCCTGGCTCTGCACTCAGCAATTACTCTTGGTGGATATTCAGGGAACCATATGGGATACCAGGGATAGAACCCAGGTCTGTAATGTGCAAGGCAAATGCCCGTCCCACTGTATTATCACTCTGACCCCAAACCTATATTTTTATTTCACTTTTGTTTGTTGGGATTTTTTAAATTTTGGTTTGTTTTTGTGGGGAGCAACACCCAGTGATGCTCAAGAGTTACCCCTGACTGTGTACTTTGGAATCACTTCTGATGGTGCTTGGGGGACCATATGGAATTTCCAGGATTGAATCAGGGCCCTCTGTGTGAAAGGCATGCACCCTACCCTTGCTTTAGCTCTCCAGCCCCTTTATGTTTCACCAAGGTAAAATTGTTTACATTTGTATTATTTTTGCAGTTTAGACCAGCAGTGTTACTGCACCCTACTCATTACTAAAGTGCTAGTATCCACACACTTCTGACCCTAAGTCATGCACTATCTGTCCCTACTCTTATCCCTGGGTAAAATCAGTTCTGTTGATAGTCTCAGGGTTTGTTTTCAGTGGCTGTTGTCTTTTGCCTTTCTTTCTCTCTTTCTCTCTTCCTTCCTTCCTTCCTTCCTTCCTTCCTTCCTTCCTTCCTTCCTTCCTTCCTTCCTTCCTTCCTTCCTTCCTTCCTCCCTCCCTCCCTTCCTTCCTTCCTTCCTTCCTTCCTTCCTTCCTTCCTTCCTTCCTTCTTTCCTCCCTCCCTTCCTTCCTTCCTAGATCATCCAGTATTTGTCATTCCTCATAGCTTCATGTTTCATATTCAGTGAACAGATTTCTAAAAATTTACCTGAGTCTGTGCACTGAGTGAAGAAAACCAAATTATTATGGGATTAATTTCATCTTTCACAGAAACATCTAATGATATTGACACAAAATTTGCATCATTTAGCTTTGTTGACATCCTCCTAGTTGAGCAAATTTATTGAGTTATTGCTTCATGTTTTGTATATGCATAAAATGCCTTGGAATGGGAAACAAGCAAAGTTAATTAATTCAGCAAAACAGTGATCTAAATGAAAAGTGATAGCAAATAGACCAATATGTAAATTCACCTTTCACAGCTGCACATGTTCAATTGCCAACTTTAGGCACAGTTATCTGAACATTATTTTTGACAGCAGTTATTCTTGCATCTTCAACAGATTACACATCTGGTGGATTTCATGAGGTCAGAAAGATTTTGGTTGAGTGGTGAGGCCAGAGATTAGATGAGAGTAATCAGGTGCTAATTTTAAAAATTGGAGTCCTTTAAATCAAGAATCATTAAAAATAAGTGTTACAGTATTATTTTTACATGGTTTTTCTAAGCTGCACCCATCAGTGTTTTGAAGGGTCATGGCTACACTTGTTGATATTGATTTATTTAATTTTGTGGGGAGGTTGCCTTCCATGCTGTACATTGAACTTTGAGTCTGGCATCTGCTAGTCATGTCCCCTTCCACCTGAGCTCTCGTCCAGTCCCTGATATAACTTTTAATGATCTAATTTTCTGTCCATTTCCGTCTTCTACATGATCTTGACCTCAATAAAAACTCCAAAAGTTCAGAGTATTTGTGCACTGAAGACATAATCACTGTATCACTGTCATCCTGTTGTTCATCGATTTGCTCGGACAGGCACAATAATGTCTCCATTCGTCCTATCCCTGAGATTTTAGCAGCCTCTCTTTACTCATACTTCCCAATGGTGCTGCATTGGAAGCCTGACCTTCAGGGCCAGGGGAATGAGACCCATCATTGTTACTGTTTTGGGCATATCGGATATGCCACTGGAGCTTGTCAGACTCTGCCGTGTGGGCAGGATGCTCTCGGTAGCTTTCCAAGTTCTCCGACAGAGAGAACTAGACTACAAGAGGGAGCTTTGTTTTCTAGTCCCTGGATCCTGGCTGTTGATAGGATTACACGGCATCAGGGCAGTTTGTGGGTGTGACTGCCTAGCTACTGAAAAATGGGGGGTCTGGGTGGAGGAGTCCCAGTCCCGATCCGAACAGGCTTGGAGATCTCAGCCCCGGGTCCCACACACCTGAGTTCCTCTGCCAGGTCCTTCATAGCAAACACAATTATATCTCCCCCACCACCTCCCGAACTCAAGGGCATGGCCAGTAGGTATTGTACACAGCAGCTCAGGAAGGTCTCATTCAGTCATGTCGGGCCCAGGGTGTTAGCATTAGCCGGGAACACAGACTTCTTCCCTCTTCTTTAGTGACTGAGATTTCATTGCTCTTCTGGCTGTTCAGGGGTAAGTGGCAGCATGTGATCGGAGAGCACTGAGAAGGGCAGTTGAGAAAAGGAAGGTAAAGAGGACAGGGAAGAAGTCAGTCTGCAAGCCATCAAATATCAGTGTTTTGTGTGTAGCTTTTGAATCCCTACTAGGAAAACCCTTCAGAAATTTAGCACCTCAATCCCCTCATTGAGTTTTAAAAGATGAGGAATCATATATGTGTACAAAGACCTCTGTAACTTGGCTATTCTGGGGCTATTCGTAGATCTGGGGCTCAGTAGCCCAGTGACAGAGCTCTTTTATTTTTGCTTTGTAGTCTTCATTGCTGGGCTGGAGCGATAGCACAATGGGTAGGGCACTTGCCTTGCACGTGGCCGACCTGGGTTTGATTCATCCGTCCCTCTCAGAGAGCCCGGCAAGCTACGGAGAGAGCCCGCATGGCAGAGCCTGGCAAGCTACCCGTGACGTATTTGATATGCCAAAAACAGTGATAACAAGTCTCACAATGGAGATGTTACTGCTGCCCGAGTGAACAAATTGATGAGCAATGGGATGACAGTGACAGTGACAGTCTTCATTGCTGTATCTATGGCCTATTTTGATTTTGAATACAAAGCATTTTATAGATTATAAAGAACACCTTCCTTCTAATATTATTCAGGTTGAACCTTAGCTTTTAACACAGTAATTTTTCAAGATGATTCAGAAATGAGTAGGGGTGGATAGCTCCATGAGGTAATATTGTATCCAAGAATTAGACTCAAATCCAGTGAGTTACCCAATTTCTATCAGTCCTACACTCATCAGGACATGCAGAAGTTCTGTTTCAACTTTTAGCTGGAATTTTGCTAAAGATTAAGCAGATTGTTTTTATTTATTTAAAAAAATCCAGAATCCTTTTTATTCATTTGACAGGGAAACAAACTAGTTAAAATACTTCATGAACAAAATCACATATCTTAAATATAATGTACATTACCAAAGCACTGAAAGGTCGAAAAGGTGGAAACTCAATGCATCTTCATTTACCTAGCTTCTCATTCTTGGGCATCCCTATTTTTCCTCTCTGTTTCTTAATGAATCCCAGTAATTATCTTAGACAGAGCGCAGATTTCTGTGTATAGACACTTCATTCAGATTGGCAGTTATTTGATCAATTTTTATCTAGCTTAAATGGATTTTTAAGAAACCATCATCCTCAGAAATATAGGGCCGTCCCATACTTTGTCTTTTATGCTCTTATAGTTCTCTAGGATATGAATGAGTATTGCATTAGATTCTAATAAACACATAATAACAAATTTCTTCCCAGATTTACAGATGCTTTGACATCAACTTCGTAGATACATGTGGACTGTTTCAATGTGAGAGTATGGTTATCTTTCTCTTAAAAACTTTAGTATTATTTGTATAACATGCACATTGGAACTCAGCTACACAAAAACATGAGTTCACAAGGAAAAGGATTTACCTTTGTTCAATGTTATATTATTTTTGTCTATGAAAGGAATCAGTACCTGAGAATGCTACAGTGTAGATACCTGAGTGTAAGGTAATCTTTGGCCACAGAGGATGAGATCAAACCCATCATATACAAGTCTGTGTGAACAGCCCTTAAAACGAGGTCTGCCTCTCACTGATAACTAAATTGATGGACATAAAGATTTGGTCCTTGCCATTAGTAAATGTACAGTATAGTTTGAGATAGGTTAGCAAAATATTAAAGAGCTTTAATTATTTGGAAGCTCAGTGAAAATTATCATAGGGTGCTCATATTTTAATTATTCAGATACTGATAGAATCACACTAAGTATAAAACATAGGTAAAACATCATAAAAATTTCATGGAAATTATGAAGAAAAAAATTAAGAACATAATTGATCATCCGTAACAGTCTTTTCTTATTGTTGGATTATTTTTTTTTTTACTCATGCATTGAATAAATCTTTGTATGCCCTTATATTTCTGACAAAATACCAGGTGCTGGCAGGTGAAGAATACACTGTAGCACTGTCATCCCGTTGTTCATCGATTTGCTTGAGTGGGCACCAGTAACATCTCCTTTGTGAGACTTGTTGTTACTGTTTTTGGCATATCGAATATGCCACAGGTAGCTTACCAGGCCCTGCTGTGTGGACGGGATACTCTCAGTAGCTTGCTGGTCTCTCTGAGAGAGACAGAGGAATCAAACCCGGGTTGGCTTAATGTGATTTGTATCCAAATTGAATTAATAATCGAGTGAGGGAAACAGTTCAAATAAGTAATAAATAAAATGTGTTTTGAAGGATAAAAAAGGGACACAGCGAGTATAGAAAATAGTTACCGTATTTCACCAAATAATCTCCACTAACATATTGTCACCCTATATTTAAGTTATTGTGGTATAATTTTTTTAAAAAAAGCTTTACCTAATGGTCACACTCCCATTTTTGCAAAACTAATTGGCACAAAATATGCAGTGATTATAGGGTGAAATATGACATTCTTAGGAAGTCTGCGGGCTAATGATAAGCAATGAAGCTGGACTTGTAGGATAAGAAGGACCCAGGTCTTTGTATGTGGGGAGACCTTGAGATCTTAGGGCAATATGGAGCCCAGTCACCTAGGTTGGCACATGTACTAAACGGTGTTGGTCAAGGGGATGTAAGGGATGTGGTGTATCGTTATACTAAGGTCATGTTCAGCCGTCACTCACCTGTGCTTGAATAATTCATCAAAGGAGTGATGACGAGTGTGACTAAGGTCACAGAAGCAAAGCACAAGTAACAAAAGACTTTAAGTTACTGTGAAAGAATCTTCTGCTAAAAAAAGTCAGAGGATTAAGAGAAAAATAAAATATGAATTCTTCTAGGTTTCTGACTCAAGTGATGTGCGAGCAGCAATGGAGTGTTTTATGTAGGTGCAAGGACACGCTCCTGGCCGGGGAGCCTGGAGTGACCCATTGGGAGTTGGGGTAGAGATCTCTGTCAGTCTCAGAAATGTCAGGCAACTGGACATGTGACTGTGTGTGCTTCCAGAGTGAATTCCCCTTTAAGAGAAGAGGATTTTTCTCTGTTAAAATTGTTGCTGCATCCAGTAAACGATCTAGTGTGTTTAAATTGAGTGTATGTAGAATAAACACAATGCAGCCCGAGTGTCATGCGCAAGATACATACCACTGAAAGAGCTATTGCCATTTGGCTCTGATACTGCACAAAAGCATCCCGAAGCAGAGAAGGATGGCCAGAACTTTGCATTTGGCAGGTGGAAGCCAGTAACATCACAAGGAATGAGACTCTTGGGAATTCCCAAAATTCTTGGAATCAGAAGAGGCCTGGAGCCCGGGATGGCTGCAGTCTAACAGTGGAGTTCTAGGATGTCATCACCAAGAGAGACTAAGCAATCCCAGAGATCCACAGATGTCATGCATGTATGATCCAGCATGCTTGCAATTTGAATTGATGACCAGCTTGTGTGATGACTTTTTAGAGTCTTCACAATAAAAGTTTCTGGGGCTGTAGAAATAGCTGGTAAGGTGCTTGCTTTGCACATGGTGACCCAGGGTTGATCTCTGGCATCCCGTATGGTCACCTGAACACCATTAGGCTTTTAATTTCTGAATATAGAGCCAGGACTTACTCCTGAGAATTGTTGGGTGTGGCTCCCAAAATAAACAAAACAATAAAATAACAGTAAAAGTTCCTGGGGATTGGAGAGATATAGTAGAGCAGGTTGGGTGCTTGCCTTGCACATGGCCAAACAGGGTTTGATGCCCAGAACCCCAAGGGGAGTGATTCCTGAGTGCTAAGCCAGAAGTGACCCCTGAGGGAAACCTACCTCCCAAAAAGTTTCTGTTTGGATTTTTGGATATTATTGCTTCCTCAATATATCCTTCCCTGGGAATTAATATAGCAGGAATCAAAAATTAAGCAATTTAATTTATAGAAATGGATCTATTGCTCTTTGGTTGGATATATATGTAAAATATAGAAAGGTTACATGTAGCGAAGAAAGTAGAATGTATCTATAAGATTTATTAGTTCTCTAACAATGCCGAACGGATTCAGCTTTCTTTGATAACAATATTCTTTTGGGCCACTCACACCTTTGCATAGTAACTTCTTGTAGTATTTCTACCATCCTGTATTGCCCTCATGAAAGGTCTTTTCCTGTTAACACAGTTTCCAGAGGAGACACAAGAATCTGCCTGACTCTTTTTTTTACTTTTTGGACCACACCTGGCGTTGCACAGAGGTTATTCCTGGCTCATGCACTCAGGAATTACTCCTGGCGGTGCTCGAGGGACCATATGGGATGCTGGGAATCGAACCCGGGTTGGCCACATGCAAGGCAAACACCCTACCCATTGTACTATCACTCCAGCTTGACTCTCGAAGCACAGTATTAACAAAGCATTTACCTTTCATGATTCTTCAGTTGGCGTCTTTCGAGCCGTTACTTTGAAAGGACAAGAATGTCGAATACAACCCACAAGGCACTTTCCGCTGAGTTGGACAGAGGTCCGTCCTTATGCAGAAAACTACTTCCAGGTTTTTTGTTTTGTTTTTTATTTGTTTGGTTCCAGGGCCACAGCTGCCAGTGCGGAGGGCTTACTCTTGATTCAGCAGTTCAGCCTCGTTCCCACAGAGCTCGGGAGACCCTGATCAGGGGTGCTAGGGATTGAACCTGAATCAGCCAGTTCAAGGCCAGCACCCTCCCTGCTGTGCTTTCTCTGGCCCCAGCACGCCCAGGTTTCCTGAAGCACTTGTCTGTCTGCACTCCGGACTCCAGAGAAATCCTTTTTGGTCACAGTGCAGCGTGCGATGGAGGAGCCGAGGGGGGCTCTCTCCCTCCCTCTGTCTCCCCCGGACCTCCCTGCCCTTTCAGCGTCTTTCCCTGTTCCCTTCCTTTTTTAAAAAATCCCACTTCAGACAATATCTCCTCTCTTCCCTAAACCCCTGCATGAAATTTTCATCTTCTGTTTCTAAAAGGGCTTTTTTTAAATTTGTTTTTTTCTGTGCTAAACTTTGTATGTTGTAAGAAAACAAATGCACATCTACTGAAATTTTCACTCCCTATTCCACATCTGTTCATGCCCAAGGGCTGGTTGGTGTCTGATTGGAGACTGGCTGTCTTGTCTCTCTTCCAAAAAAGAACCTTGAGCCATCCTTCTCACCCCTCTCCCTCCCTCCCTCCCTCCCTCCTTTGCTCTCTCCCTCCCTCCCTCCCTCCCTCCCTCCCTCCCTCCCTCCCTCCCTCCCTCCCTCCCTCCCTCCTTTGCTCCCTCCCTCCCTTGCTCCCTCCCTCATGCCCTCCCTCCCTCCCTCTTTTCTCCCTCCTTCCCTTCTTCCTTCCTTCCTTCCTTCCTTCCTTCCTTCCTTCCTTCCTTCCTTCCTTCCTTCCTTCCTTCCTTCCTTCCTTCCTTCCTTCCTCCCTCCCTCCCTTCCTTCCTTCCTGCCTCCCTCCCTTCCTTTTTCTTTATTAAATCACCATGAGATATACAGTTGCAAAGTAGTTCATGATCAAGTCTCAGTCATACAATATTCCAATACCCATCCCTTCACCAGTGCACATTTTTCACCACCTATGTCCCCAGTTTACCTCCCACCTGCCTCCCCCTAACCCATTTCTGCAGCCTGAATCTAACACAGACCCTTTGCTTCTTTCCTTCTTTCTCTCCCTCTTTCTCATTTTCCTTTTAGGCACTGCAGTTTGCAACACTGTTACTGAAAGGGTATCTTGCGTATCACATTGTCCAAAGTGATCATTTCCAACTATCATTGTCATAGTGGTCCCTTCTTTGTCCTAACTGCATTCCCCCACCCCTTTGGGGTGCGCATCCTTGCCCAGCCCTGTCTGTTCTTTGTGGTGGTTGCACAGGTAGCCCCTCTCTTGATATAGAGGAGACAGATTTCTCAGGTTGTCCTTCTTAGCTAGGACAGAGGCATAAACCTGTAAAACAAGATCTGTTTCCAAATGAAAACCAGATGCATTCACTGCCAGTGTGGAGCTCAGTCAAGTTTTCTGCCCTATATTTTAGCAGATGCAGAAGGGCACCCCTACCTAATGTTGCTACTAATAAACTTCAGCATTTCTTTACCTGAAGAATTAGTGATCCACATAAGCTTTTTTACTGTAGCTAGAAATTACAACCTCTGGCACGCAGGGAGCCAAACTGGAGTTCTGACACGGAGTGGTGGATGCCAGATTTCACATTGCCTGACATCTCAATGCTGGAGAATTCCCTTCGCCAGTTCCTCTTTGCTTCAGGGAACCAGCCATCAGTTATCAGATCCCTCTGATCATCTTTTAAATCTCTGAGACATTCTGAGCAGGGAAATTGTCCATTTTTCGTCTTTTGCTCATAGGAACTTGAGCCAATAAGCCAATGTGATTTTACTCCAAGTTATGTCTTTTTCATTTGGATTTTATTAGTTTTCAAACCTGAAGAGCCCTTTAAGTTTATGGAATTAGAACATGTCCAGTGGTTAGTAACACATTATTGAAATACTTGAGTATAACTAAATTTACAGCAATGAAGTTATAGACTGTAGAGGTTTTGGCAAGGGAAAAAGATCTGGAGTCATCCCAGGCAATGCTTTGTTTTGTAGCAGGTCTTCAATTCAAGTTGCAAGTGTTCTGGGTCATATGCGCATGAGATTGGTGGGTCTCTATACATGGTTGACTTCTTCCGCTTGAATGATCAAGGATGTGTTCCAAAAAGAGTTCTGACTCTTTGTAAGCCACTAGGGCCAAGGATGGAGCGATCGCTGGGTCCCCAGACTGCCCACAAGAAACTTAGACCTATATGAGACATTGCAATTATCATGTGTTTCCAAAGATCGTCATTCCGTCAGTCATTCATCATCACTGGAACATTCATGCAGGCAATGATTTCTTCACAGCCATTACAGATACAACAAACACTGCCAGTTCTCCCTTTACGATCCTTATGGCATCCAGCTACTTGTGATCACCTCCATTGGTGCCACCTTTTTCTAACCCGCCGTGTCCCTTTCTCTCGATTATTGCTGTCATCTCTGAAGTGGCATCTAGGAATTTCCAACATTGACTCTTTCAGCTAACTTTTACATGATAAATTCAACAATAAGCCCAATCATCCCAGACTAATGAGGAAAACATATAGGGACTTGCCCGCCATTTAAATTAGAGTTGATTTCTTTGACAAGGTTCTTCATTCAGCCAAACAACATAGTCTCTGACTGTTGCTCTTAGCATTGGCCAAGCACATTCTGCTCTAGTCACACCTGCCTCCTTGTTCTTCCTGAGGTATTCAAGGATTTCCCTACTTTGGGGGCTTTGAGTTTGCTGATCCTTTGCCTGGAATCTTATTTTCCTCAGATTACTTCGTCTATATCCTAGGTGAGCTGCCCGGGCTCTGTTAACTGGCATTGGGCACTCCCTCTGCATCTGTCTCTGTCTCTCTTTCTCCTGTCTCTGTCACTCAGTTCCTTTCTTTCTCCCTTGCTTTCTTTAATTTATTCCCACATAAACATAGGCAACAGCATAGGAAACCTTTCATATTTTGTAGGTCTTTTATTTCTTCTCTGTGAAGAGATCAGCTTTCTCAGTGTTGACTTTCTGGTTTTCCTTGTATTTCAGACTGTTTTCCTTGTCTTCATTTATTTATTTTTGAGTTTGGGGGGCCCAGACTGGTAATGCTCAGGGGTTATTCTTGGCTCTGTGCTCAGGAATTACTTCTGGCCATGGTCAGGGGCCAGATGGGATGTCAGGAATCAAACCCTGACCAGCCTCGTGTCAGGAAAGAACCAGACCTACTATCCTCTCCAGGCCCATGCCCTTCCTTGACCATACAGAATGGTGCTGACACAGTGGCTAATCAGTATTACTTGGATGACTACCTTTATCATTTCCAGTTCTTTGGCTCATATTTATTTCTTAGGGCTGCCATAATAAAGTTCTACAAATGGGATGGTTTGTAACAACTGAAAAGGATTTTCTCCCAGTTTGGGGACCACAGACCTGAAATCGGGGTTGAGCCCTGTCACTCTCCCAGGGTATACTTTACAGCTCTCTTCTGTTTTCAGGAGCCTCTTGTGTTCTTGACTGATGGCTGCAAACCTTATTCTCGCTGCCACTATCCCGTGGAATCATTGCCTGGGCTGTGTCTTCATGTGGTCGTCTTCCATTGCGTCAGTGTCTGTGTCTTCAGAGTACCCGGGCCCTATTAGAACGCTCCAGTAGGATCCTGTCTAAATGGAGCTATTCACGTGTGCCCAAACCATGCAATTTACAGACATGGTGGGCATGTGACATACTGGGAGCATGGCAGTCAGAAGAGTGGGGGGTGGTTGAAATATGGCAGGGGAGGAGAGTGTGTGGGAACCCTTAGGGTAGTTGCCCCTGGAGGGTGAGAAGGGAGAGTGTGCCCATGGGTGCCATCTCAGCACTGATAAGGAAGGTGGAATCCAATTTGTCCACTGTGGTTCCAAGACCTTCTGTCTCTTCTGCATCCATTAGCTCCCCAACCTCCACAGTAGCTTGGTAACGAAGGCTACACTCTGTGTTCCTTAATAACAATAGAATCCATCAAAGAAAGACAGACTTTAGTCTAGAAACTGCCTTTAGTCAGCCTGTAGTCAGCCTGTAGTCTAGAAACAGATTGTTGAGACTCTAATGGCATGTGGGGAGGGAGGTGACAGCCTTATGTCAAAATACCCAGTTGGCCTCACATTTTAAATTCTCCTGGTTCTTTTTGTTATCAAGAATTTCTCTTGAGGCATTGATTTTTGCTTTATGACCTTATGAATAATACTGTGTTCACTGCCCGTGGGATCAGCAGGCGTTCATTTCTCTGTCCTGGTAGGCTGGCTCTTGAATTAACATAAACATTTGTTTGTGTGGAGTCTTTGCTTAAGGAGACACATCTCTTCTATCCATATCATTTCTTTAATCTTCTATTGCGTTCTGACTTCTCTTTTTTATTGCTGAGCTTTAAAGCCTGCGTTAAGTTTGACTGGATAATGTTCTAATGTATATCTCTTTAAAAATGCTTTAGTCACCACTCGACCAATTGGGGAACTGCAAAGAGCAAGATTCTCACACTACGACTACTCTCTATTATTAAAACATCTCCAAGGTGCCAGGAACTCTTCTGTGGAGAGAGGCATTGGTGTTCTCACAGTACATGGGATTCTGCATTTTGTGTGCTTCTTCTGTGGTCAAAAATTTATTCGGTAACATAAGATTTGGTGGAAGGGGGGTTCTGGTTTGATATTTTTATCTGTCACTTCATGCAAATCCATTCTTAAGTGAAATCTTCCTATTTCCCTTTGCCCTTCCCCCAACACGTGAGAAGATAGATATAGATGATAAAATAATCTCTTCTCCATGTGTGCATGTGGCTCTTTGGATGGGCTGTATATCTCTTGTACGAGAATCACACATGGGATGATTACTGTATGAAGTCAAGATACAATGACGTAGACAGAGGGAAGGAAGGAAAGGAAGAAGGGAGGGAGGAAGGAAAGAAGGAAAGGAAGAAAGGCGGTCTAGAGGGTGGCTAGGGCAGGACAAGGCAGGGCATGACTACCTTTATTTCCTGCTGTCTCTGTCAGGGTTATAGGAATGAAAGATTGTTTCTTCTAAAGAGAAAATGGCAGTAACATTTTTTACTGACAAAACTTCAGCTCATACTGGATTCAGTGTTGGATTTATTATTATTATTATTTGTTTGGGGATTGTATCTGACAGTGCTTGGGGCTCACTCCAGAAGACCATGTGAGATTCAAAGAACTGAACCTCTATCAGCTGCATGAAAACAAGAGCCCTACCTGCTTCAGTGCCGCTCCAGACCCTAGGTCTTAGATACATTGTTGTAGCTATGAATAACAAACATAAAGTTTCAGAAAAGAAAATTCCTCACTTTTGGAGACAGCTATATGCAATAGTGAAAACAGGTCAAAAAACTCTAGGGGAGGGCTGGGATTAACAAAACTTCAAAAGTAGGGTGAAAACTTGGTGGATAATCAAAAAGATTATATTACATTTGTATCACTGTCACTGTCATCCCGTTGCTCATCGATTTGCTTGAGCGGGCACCATTAACGTCTCCATTGTGAGACTTGTTGTTACTATTTTTGGCGTATCAAATATGCCACGGGTAGCTTGCCAGGCTCTGCCGTGCTGGCAGGATACTCTTGGTAGCTTGCTGGGCTCTCCGAGAATAATATTACTATCATCACAGCAATATTACATCACAGTTAATATTACATGTAATATATTACATGTATAATATTACATCACAGTTAATTATCTTTGGTTTAATTTCTCAAATTTTTATACTCTCTTTGGAAAATGAATTATTTCACATATCATGGTGAGCCAACATTTGTTAGCCCATAGTCTCATCCTAATTCCTGGAACCTCTGAATAAATTACAGAGCAAAGGAACTCTGCATATAGGATTAAGTCAAGGATTTTGGGATATACAGAGTGCTCTGAATTATCTGACAGCTTACAACATACTCAGTAATGCACTTTGAAGAAAGGTGTGAGCCAGAGTGGAGATGGGATGACAAAAGCAAAGAGGAAAGACATCATGATCACATAAGAAGAAAAGTCATTTAAATTTGCACACTGTGGAAGGTGATGGAGCCACAAGCCAAAGAACGCAAAGAAGAGAGACAAGAAAGGGCTTTCTCCCTTGAACATCCAAAAGAAACACAGAATTGGCCAGTTTTACTTCAGATTTTAGGACTTCTTACCACCTGAAAAACAAAACAGTCCATTTGTAGAGTCTTCAGTCATTTGATTTATAGTAATCTTGTTCCAGTGGCAATAAACTGTCATCTGCCCTGTCAGTCAGTGCCAGACTGCATCATTCATTGATGGTCTTATGCACAAATTCCTATTGTCTAGTGATGTTGTGTGACAAACTTCCAGGTGGCACGGGAGTTATGAGGACTCACAGGGGACCCAGCCAGCTCTCTTTCAAGATGCCAGCCCGAGTGGTCGAGCCAATTCTCAACAGAAATAGAAAAATTCCCTTTAGAGAGTAATATAAACTCTGTGTAATTTGCACAGGACACATTTAAGGAAGAAATTAAGACTCTTGACAGTTTAAAGCAGAATCAGAGTTTGACATACTTTTCTGTAAAAGGACCAGTTAGTAAATATTTTAGACTGTGAGCCATGTTGTCTCTGTCATGATTTATTACTCATCTCTCCATGAAGCAAGAGCCTCTAGTGATGATCAGTTGATGAATGGACGTGACTGTGATATAATAAAATGTATGTACAAACATAGGCAAAAGGCTGAAGTCGGCCAATGTAGATTGTTAATGCATGGCTTAGTTGAGCATCATATCATTAATTATTGTCATAATTTGTAGTCAGTCATAACCTAGACATTGATTGCTCTTAAACATGCTATGTGATCCAACTGACTGCTATAAAACATACTCAACTTAAGATTTGACACTGAGTAATGGCCTCTGTTGGTTCTCCACCCAGACGCACTAAGGTTTGTAGTACTAGAAACCCAGTTCATCAATGATACACCACAGTTATCTTTAATATTTCAGTATTTGCCAGTTAAACTTTCTAGCCCTGTAACTAAGGGGTGCTAACTTCCTCAGGCTTTGATTTGTCTCCAGGGAGAAGACCATACCATACCATTTATTCCCAAAACCACCTGTGTTTCGGACACTAATAAGAATATGCAAATCTCATGAAAGTGTATTGTATGAAACACTGGCTGTAGAGGATTAAATGAAATTGTTAAGAGCAGGCTTTTGTGTGTAGTCTTCAGGATTGCTAATGCTCTTTTGTTTATGTAATTGCTCAGTCAGATACATCTCTTGAGACCAATGTTCTCTCAGCTGAGGAGATTCAGCGCAGAGAATGTGATTTTGAGCCAAAGAAATCTCTGCACATGGGGATTCCTCCTAGGCCCTGTGTCATATTTCTCTTTGCTTTGTGAACCTGACCTCAAACATCTGTGCACATGTGCCAAGTTGAAACAGTGCACTTATACCTGACTTGCCAAGTACAATTCTGTCTCCTTTGTGTTTATATCACTGTCACCTGACATGGGCCTTCCTGCATTTGTTTCTCTATTTCTTCCTCCTTGTCTGTTCTGTCGCACTGGCCTTAACAGCTGAACCATCCTGCTCACTCTGAACTGGGGTCTACATCTTTTCTCCTCAGCAACTACTAACCCCGCTCTGGTCTGTCTGTGGATTTGTTCATTGATGTCACACAAAGTTTTACTACGTCCATGATTTTTGCTTGCATCTGTTAAATTACAGATTTAAGTATCCAGAAACTGGTTTTAATGTGCTCCCAGTTCAGAATGCAAAGTAGAGCTTTCGATAAATGTTTTCTGACTTACTGCTAGAGTTTATGATTTAAATGGAATCTCCCTTGGATCATTTTTAAAGACTTTTTTTTTCAGTGCTTTACAACAAAACTGAGAGGACGGCTAAGGGCTATCAATATACATCCTACACCTCCCACCATGCATGTCCTTCCCACTGGCAAAATCACTCACCAGAAGTGTGTGTTATTGCATCATAATGGCCCAAAATTCATAAGAGAAGACGCTTCACTTCACCTGTCAGTGAAGTGAAAGGAACGCTAATGAAAAGAATGATATAACAGCACATTCCTCTTAGAACAGCCCAAACCCAGAGTACCAACAAAAGAGAATGTTGACAGGGCTGTGGAGCACCAGGAACTTTTCTTTCTTTATTTTTAAAATACTTTTTATTAGTGAATCACTGTGAGGTACAGTTACGGACTCAAACTTTCGTGCTTGTGTTTCAGTCACACAATGATCGAGTACCTATCTCTCCACCAGTGCCTATTTTCTACCACCAATGGTCCGAGCATCCCTTCTACCACCCCAACCCCGTCCCCTCCAACCCACCCCACCTCTGTGGCAGGACATTCCCTTTTGCTCTCTCTCTCTCCTTTGGGGTGTTGTGGTTTGCAATAGATGTATTAAATGGCCATCATGTTCAATCTGTAGTCTACTTTCAGCACGCATCTCCCATCCCGAGCAGGCCCTCTTAGCACCTTTTACTTGGTGGTCCCTTATCTATATGAGCTGCCTTTTCCCCCAGCATGTGAGGCCGGCTTCTAAGCTGTGGACTAATCCTCCTAGTACTTATTTCTACTATTCTTGTGTGTTAGTCTCCCATTCTGTTAGTTTATATTCCACAGATGAGTGCAGTATTTCTATGTCTGTCCCTCTCTTTCTGACTCATTTCATTTAACATGATACTTTCTATGTTGATCCACTTATATTCAAAGTTCATGACTTCATCTTTTCTAACAGCTGCATAGTATTCCATTGTGTAAATGTGCTAAAGTTTCTTTAATCAGTCATCTGTTCTCAGGCACTTGAGTTTTTTCCAGATTCTGGCTATTGTAAACAGTGCTGCAATGAACATATAAGTGCAGATGTCATTTCTACTATACTGTTTTGCATCTCCGGGATATATTCCCAGGAGTGGTATTACTGGGTCAAATGGGAGCTCAATTTCTAACTTTTTGACAAGTGTCCATACTGTATTCCAAAAGGGCTGAACGAATCGGAATTCCCACCAGCAGTGAAGGAGAGTCCCTTTCTCCCCACATCCACGCCAACACTGGTTGGTTTTGTTCTTTTGGATATGTGCCAGTTTCTGTGGTGTGAGGTGGTATTTCATTGTTGTTTTGATCTGCATCATCCCTAATGATTAGAGATGTAGAGCATTTTTTCATGTGACTTTTGACCATTTGGATTTCTTCTTTGAGAAAGTTTCTCTTCATTTCATCACCCCATTTTCTGATGGAGCTGGATGTTTTCTTCTTGTAGAGTTCAACCAGTGCCTTTTAAATCCTCGTATCAACCCCTTATCATATGGGAGCACTGGGAACTTTTAGACAAGCTGATTGGAATGCGAAATTCTTATAGTCACTTTGGAAAAGAGTCTGTCAGTTTCTCACAAAACTAATCTCATTGTTACCATATAACCCAACAATTATGCTTCTTAGTTTTTACCTAAAGATGTTGAGAATGTGTGTATATGCACACAAAAACCTGAACAGTAATGTTAATAGCAGTCTAATTTCTATTTTCTAAATTTGGAAGAAACCCAGAATGTCCTTCAGCAGGTAAATGATTAAAAAAAAATTTTAAGAAGCGAAATTAAACTTTGGTAAATCTAGACAGTGGTATATCAGCCTTAATTAGCCTTAGTGAGCTATCTAATCATAAAGAGACATGAAACAATCTTATATTTATATTATTAAATGTAAGAAGCCATCTGCAAAGACTGCATACTATCTGATTCCAACTACTTGACACTCTGGAAAATGTTAAATTGACATGGGATAGTGAAAGATAATGATCAGTGGTTGTCAGGGAGTGAGCAGTGTGGAAGAGATGAATAAGGGCACCATACATAAATTTAGGTGATGATAATCTTCGGTACATAATAATGGTAGGTCATTGCATCGTTGACAAGATCCATCATCGTCATCATCATCATCATCATCATAATCATCATCACATTGATCGTCGAATTTCTCCAGCGGTCTCAGTAATGTCTCCATTCATCCTAACCCTGAGATTTTAGAAGCCTCTCCTTATTCGTTCTTCCCAACAATGCTGCATTGGAGGCTCTTTCAGGGTCAGCGGAATGAGACCCAGCATTGTTACTGATTTTGGCATAAGAATACGCCACGAGGAGTTTGAAAGGCTCTCCTATGTGGTCAGGAAACTCTCAGTAGCCTGCTGGTTCTCCCAGAGGGAGAAGTAGGCTATAAGATGTCTCGCAGCCTCTTTGCATGAGGCTCGTCCGAAGACCTCCAGAGCCTTAGCCACAACTATGCTCAAGGCCCCTCTCCACATCTTCAGAGGAGCCTCATGCATGAAGGAACCGACAGAGAAACCCAGGTGTGTGGGACCTGGGGCTGAGACCTCCAAGCCTTCTCAGAAAGGGACTGGGCCTCTTCCACCCAGATTTCCCATTTTCCAGTAGCTAGGTGCTACTATTTTATACCCAGGGACTGCCCCCGGCGCCCTGTAATCCCATCAAAGGCCAACATCCAGAGACTTAAAACCAAGCTCCCGGAAGAAAGAAATGCAGAGAGTCTTAGGCCACATGCCTGGCTGTCTTCCAGGGGCCCCTCGGAGGGGATGGACTCCAGCTTCCCTCCCCACCCCAAGCAGAGCTCCTGTGGCCGAAGACCTCCGGAGCTTTAGCCACAACCATGCTCAAGGCCGCTCTCCACATGTTCGGATGAACCTCACGCATGAAAGTCAAAATCCATAACAATTCAAAGTCTACAACACTGAAAGGGACCTTTGTGTCCTTTCTAAATTTCTCATTCTTTTAAAAAATTTAACAGGATTGCAGCTTTTTTCCATTGCAATTTTTTTGGTGTAATTTTTTATAGTTACATGTTTTAATAGTACACTTCAGATATATGATCCTTTTCAAATATATGAGTTCAGCACTATACATTTTCCTCTAAGCGTTGCTTTTGCTGCATCTTACAGGATTTGATGAATAATACTTTTTATAGGGACTACTGAGATGTGCTTAAGGGACCGAGGTCCCACTCTCAGTGGTACTTGGACAGCTAGGATTCAAGGGTACTGATTTGGACCAGTGATGGAGTACTGCTCAGGATGTCTGATGCCAGAGACCACCAGGACCCCACTTCACAGTGTACAGGGACCAGGCAATGCACAAAATCCATCCGAGATGTTGACCCCGTGCTATCTCCCTAGTCCTGCTAAATTGAACTTTCATTTTCGCATATAAAATTATCTTTATATGTCTCTTCAAATTAGTATTCAACCCATGTATTATCCAAAAGGAAGTGACTTTCTTTATGTTTGGAGATTTCTCATCTATCTTTCTGTTATTGATATATAATTACATCCAGGGCTTGAATGATTTTCTGTGTGTATATGAATGATTTCTGTCATTCAATTGATTCGATTTGTATTATGTCCCAGAATATTGTCTATTTAGGTGATTATACTGTGAGAACCTGAGAAAAATGTATGTTCTCTTATTGTTGCATAAAATAGTGTTAGATGTCAATTATAGATAATTGGCTGATGGTATGTTTAAATTCAACTCTGATCTTTTTTATTGGTTTTTCTATTATAGGTCAGGTAACATGTTGACAACATTATTAATATATAGAGTCTTGATGTATAGTTATTACCTCCTAAGACCAAAATGCCAAAGACCCTCTGCCAATGACCCAATATTCTTTCTAATTCACCTCAACCTTCCCCTGCTCCCCTTTCTCCCTATTTGGAATCTCATGATTTATAATCCAGGGCCATGTGTTTGTCATCATTTAGTGCTGTCCATGCCCATGTTCCAGTTCTCTTTATACCACAGATGTGTTCATCATCTTCTATTTGTCTGTCTTCCTCAGACTTATTTCACTTAAAATGATGATATTTCTGCGTGATGTATTTGCCATTTATGAGAGAGGGTTCTTAACATTTTTTTTTTCTGGCTTTGGGGTTTATACCTGGCAATGTGCTCAGGAGATACTCCTGGCTCAGCTCTCAGAAATTGCTCCTGACAGTGCTTGGAGGACCATGAAATGGTGGGGATTGAACTTGGGTTTGCTGCATGCAAGGGAAAAAATCCCTACCTACTGCCCTATCACTTCAGGTCCCCTGTAAACATTTTTAAGTAGAGATAGACATATGCCATTATAATGAAAAATATTTTAGTGTTTTACAGTGATATCTATTTTATCTTTTGAGTTTCTGGAGTTAACCTTTTCCCATAGTTATATTAGGAAAACAATCAATCCATTCTCATTTCCAGATTTTCTTAGAGTCACCCTTTAGAAATCATATTTGAGAGAAATGTCTAATTAATATCGCAGAAACAAACTATAGTTAGGATATGTTCCTGAATATTTTTAGCTTTGGCACAGCTTTACCTAAAATGTTCTAGAGGATTTGGGATTTTTGTTACATTCAAATCTTACAGAGAATGCCCATTGAGTCTTCTGATGTGCTTTCCATTTCAATAATTTGCATATAAGGCCCTCTCAATTGCTAGACCTCTATGAATATACCAGGTCAATGTTTAGGGAGATATTTCTTTTGTTTCCAGTTCCTGTAAACAATTGCTCTTTGTATCCTGATGTCTTGTAGTTAAGATGTTCAAGATATTGACCTGGTTAGGTAGTATATACTTCCAATCCCTCGGAGGAAAACACAGAATTCCACTGAGGCTTCATCTTGGGATCAGGGCTGTAGTAGTACGATGGTATAGTACACACACACACACACACACACACACACAAAGAGAGAGACTCCATTATAAACTATTCTAAGGATATTTGTTCAAAATGAATGAATGAATGAGGGCTAAACATGAAAATGTTACTTTATGGGAAAAGTTATCACTATTTATTAGTTAAATAGATCTTCTGGTGGCCAGAAGTTTTACAGATAATATTAAGAGCATTTTATAATAAAATTCTATACCTGAGGTGTTTATTACCCTCTTGCATATTGTACTATTCAAATGTGTGAGAAAAGGTGAATGAAAAGTTGACATCGATAATTATGTCAAAATTTATCTAACATTGTTCCACAATGTCAACACTAATGCAGACCTGTGAAGATTAGGAATCTGAAATGGAATATGAGAAATCAAGCTTGTACAAAGAGAGGAATAATGGGCAAAATAGTTGCCTTGGTCTTTTGAAAGACCCCATTGTCATGATGTTAAAACAGACTAGATAAATGTTTTCGAATAAAGAACCCTTGATTGGATTTGGGACTCACTGATGTGAAACAACATGAAAACAATTTGCCTGGCTTTGTGGGCACAGTTGTGGCAATGGGGAACATTTAAGTATGGAATATATATTAAATATGATATTGAATTATTGTATTGTCAAATGCTTTACATGTTATGACTGTATTGGTATAATATAGCTCAGATCCTTTACAGAGGATGTGCTGATGTTATTTTGGATATTCAGAATGACATATGTGAATCTAACTTTCAAATAATTCATAATTATTAAATATGCAAATAAATATCTATTTATTCATACAGTATGTACATGCACATATACGTATGTATGTGTATGGTTATACATACAAATAAGGAATGTAGTAAATGCTAATAGTTGGTAAATATTGGTATATAAATATTCATTTTAATATTTTTTTCAGTTTTTTTCAGTAGATGTGACATTTTTTTAAAAATTAATAGTTGACAAAATGCCAACAAATCTCCCAAAGTCTTTGCATCCAGACTTTGTTTGAATTTTTGTGGTGGTTCATATAAACCAAAGTGAAAAATCCCTAGGCCACCTAAAATAAATATCTGTCCCAATCTTTTATATTTGAGTATTTTGGTACTTAAAGACAGGGGAAACTATGACTATCTAAATAAATATATTCTCATATATTTGATCCCTATGGGATGACTTAAGTAAACAAACAAATAAAATAACACAGGCACACAGACATTGGGATAATCACAAGGTTTTGATTTGAAAATAACCCTAGTTTGGGAGTTATTGCTTTCAGCTGTAATAATAACTGGGTTTTCCACTAAGGGAAAAATACGTGTATTTAAAATAAATATCTTCAGTACAATTTTACAATGTTGAAGAAACAAAAGTGACCTTTTAAAAAAATTTTACGCTTTCAGATGACCCAAAAGTCCATGAGTGTTTACTAGGGCGGACAGGGTTTCGGTTGGCTAAAAAATGATAAAAGGGCTTGACCATGATTTTAAACTGCACCAAAGCCCTTTTTGTTTGGTGGCCTTTAGCCAAGGAAAAGCCCCAACTTTTATCCAACTATGTTGACTACACTTTTCTACTGCAATCTGCGTTTTTTCCTGTTGGATCCAATTTTGAACTGAATTATAAACTCAGGGGATGTCATTACTTACTTCCTAGGAATTGATTCAAACCAACGTTGTTCTGAGCAGTGTCTGTGGCCAGTTTTTAAAGAATCCATGTGTGTTTCAGGAAAAAGATTGACGATGTCTCTTTGGTGGGATTTCACACCCTCATATTTATTTCCCTTAGGACAAAGTAGTCACAGACCCAATCTTTGTTTCTAGATCTTCCATGGTTGAACATGACAAATCCTTTATCGACGTTAAATTTTCTTCTGTAATCTCAAATTCTATTTTTCTTATTAAAAATAATATATAATGAAATAAACACCAGGTTTATTAACCTGCTGTTGAGTAGCTGTCTTAAAGTCTATGTTAATTCATCTACTTATAGTATCTGAAGGAGCCACCCCAAAAGGTTTGTAGGATAGGTGCTATTACCTTGTGGTACAGAGCAGGACAGTTTTACAACAAAATTAGAAGATGGTAGTGAATTTTATCCTTACTTACAATAGCTGCTTCCAACAAATGGAGGGCATTTCTTCAGATTGTGAACCCTTGGAAATCTTGCACCCCATTCCAAGGCACGATTACTTTTTTCAGTTAAAAATCAGATTATGTCCTCTCTTTATTTTCTTCCCTTTTTGGGGGGGTGGGGATCATATCTGTCAATGCTCAGAGTTTGCTCCTGCCTCTGCACTCAGGAATTACTCCTGGTGGTGTTCTGGGCATCTGGGAATCGAACCCAGGTTGGCAGCATCAAGGCAAACACCCTCCCTGCTGTGCTATCACTCCGACCCAGCTTATGTATGACCTTTCATAGAGTAATCATCATTGAATGTTTTCAATCAGCGAGCATCTGATTCTGCATGCTTCCTAAAACAGGGCCATAGGTAAACAGGGGAGACCACAGCATGAGATTGGGGAGCCATCCAGAAGGCAGGAAGGCCACACTTAGGAAGCACTTTGGAAGGGCGTCATCGTTGGAAAAAGATGGAGAAGCAGCAGTGTATTCTGTCATCCACTTAGGAGTGGGGATACCCGTGTGCTTCTAAAACCGCAAGAGCCCCCTCTCACCTAGGTGCTCGTGTGGGCAGCTTAGCTAGGAGGAGACTTTCCAGTTTTCTGTGGTTGCTTGGTTGGCACACCGCCCCAGGGGCCATTCATTTGCAGTATGCAAAAAATATATATATGTGTATATAAGGATATGTATATATGTATATCTATACACATATATATGTATAGATGTACATATATATGGAGAGCCTGGCAAGCTGCTGAGAGTATCCCACCTGCACGGCAGAGCCTGACAAGCTACCTGTAGCGTATTCGATATGCCAAAAACAATAATGATAGGTCTCATGTATATATGTGTATGTATATATATATATATATATATATATGACCAGTATAACAATAATAGCAGGGAGTGATCACTCTGGACAAGATCTGTGTGTTCAAAGTAGGTAAAGAGATATTCTTTTTTTTTTTTTGCCTTTTGGGTCACACCCAGCGATGCACAGGGGTTACTCCTGGCTCATGCATTCAGGAATTCCTCCTGGAGGTGCTGGGAATCAAACCCGGGTCAGCCTCATGCAAGGCAAACGCCCTCCCCGCTGTACTATCGCTTCAGCCCTAAAGAGATATTCTTGATAACTCCTCAGTATCAATATTGCAAACCAAAAGGAGTGAGTGAGAGAGAGAGAAAGAGAGAGAGGGGTGAGAGGGAGAGACAGAGAGAGAAAGAGAGTGAGAGGGAGAGAGAGAGAGAGAGAGAGAGAGAGAGAGAGAGAGAGAGAGAGAGAGAGAGAGAGAGAGAGAGAAGAAAAGCCCCTGCTGTAGAGACGGCAGGGGGTGGGGGTAGGGGGTGATGGGAAGGAACCTGGGGACTCTGGTGCTGGGAAATGTACACTGGTGGAGGGATGGGTGTTGGAATACTGTATGACGTAAATCTAATTCTGAACAGCTTTGTAAGGTTCTGTTTCACAGTGATCCAATAAAAAGTTTTAAAAAATTGCAAAAAAGAAAAAGAATGGCAATACTATACAGAAGCACAAATAAATCGAAATAAACCCTTTTAAGGCATCTGCTTATTAGCTTCTTCCATTGGTTGGTCAGTTAGGTGTTCCAAGACATTGTTTATATTTCATAAATCTCACTAAAGATGGTCATCTGTTTGTCAATTAGAGTGTACATGGCCAGCTCAAGGAAGTATCAGACCTCTGCAAGAATAATTAATGTCAAGTTTGCTTGCCTTGATTTAGACCAGAGATCTTGGAAGAATTCAGCTGGGTTCTCAGGGATCCTCCTAGGAAAGGAGAAAAACAGCTGCAGGAGATGCTAAGGTAAAAAGGTTAATCAACTGATAGCCATTTACTGACTCAAAAGACTTTCCATATGAGAAGTCGATTGCGTGTTAAACGTCTATGACTACTGCTGCTTCTTTGTCCACCAAATGATATCGCCAGCTCCGTGCCCGATGTTAGACAGTGTGATGGAGTTCCTCCACAATAAAGAATCTTCATGGTGTCATGCAAGTCTAAATTTCTGTCTTGACTGAATGCTACTCAGAAAATCTGTCACTGTCACTCTCACTGTCATCCCGTTGCTCATCGATTTGCTCAAGTGGGCACGAGTAGCATCTCCATTGTGAGACTGTTACTATTTTTGGCATATCGAATACACCACAGGTAGCTTGCCAGGCTCTGTCGTGCAGGCGAGAAACTCTTGGTAGCTTGCTGGGCTTTCCGAGAGGGGTGGAGGAATCGAACCCAGGTCGGCTGCATGCAAGGCAAATGCCCTATCCACTGTGCTATTGCTCCAGCCCAGAAAAATCAGTCATTAGCAATAAATTTTGGTGCTGACACTAAGCCAGTCATTTATTCTCGTTTATTCTCATTCTTGACTACTAGCGTTATCTTCCACATACAGGAACAAAGAACATATATCATCTATAGCCCTGGGATTTTCCTTTCGGTCTTCTTTTGGATTTTTCCCTGAGAACATTCAAGAAACTTTCTAGTCTTGAAATTAGAAACATCCGAGCTGCAAACATCAAGCTCTGATTCTGTTTACCGTGGGTGACTTAGTAAATAACCTGACTTCCCCCCCATACTTAGAAGGGTGTTAGAAAAACCACACACTACCTGATTCCATGTTGCTCAGTATCGTGAACCCTTAGAAGTACTTATACTGTACTTCAGGGTCTAATTGTCACATTTTTTCCAATTAAAAATCAAATCATAACCTTTCATAGAGTACTCACTGTAACTTAAAAGGTTTTAAAAAAGCAGTAATGTAATTCACCAGGGCATATGGATGCACATGAGTGTTCTTAGACAACCCTGAGCTACGAGCCTGGAATTTTTCAGGGGATGTGAATTGTCAGAATGTTTCTCAAAGCCGACTTGCATCATTTGTTTAGTGCTGCTATAGTGATGGGAATGCCACACAACCCAAAGAATTGCTGTGTGTCTAAACTCTAAAAACCACTTGCATCATTTCTCCCAGTGGATGATAAGCACTGATCCCCTGTTCATTCCTGGTGGCACTATTAACAGGTCATTCTTGAAACAGTTACTGCAGGTATTCAGAGTTAGTATCTTGTACCACATAAAACTGTTGTCAAAGGCTTCACAAAGATAGGAATTTCTCCTGCCCTCCATGCATCTGAAGATGGCATGTTGAGGCTGAGCAATGAAGTGAACACATCTTATATGAATGATGCTGAGGATACCGTGTCAGATCATGAAACTAACAATGGTTGCATAGAATCCTGGGACGGAGAAGAATACATTTTGTACTCTCAAGCATACTGTTTCAACTGTCATGCACAAATCAATGATAGCATATTAGCTTTTTCAACTCACCATATAAGAAGAAAAAATGCACATTCAAATCACTTGTGAATTACATTGCTGCTTTTCCCCCCCTTTTTAGTGGCGTGATGTTAGAAAAAGAGATATTCTCCAACTTAAAAAATAAAAAGAAAACCCTTTTTCATTCTCACACTTTTATAACTATGGTAATTCTCAGTTCTCTTTTCAATAAACTTTCCCAAATATTTTCTTTCCTTATTGCCATCATTTCCACACCTCCCATGTTTTTATATATGTTTTTTTTTCAATTGTGAGTCTTGCTGTGTGATTTTGCCATGCATATTTTCAGCCCAGATAAGGATACATTTAAAGTAATAATTCGTTTATGCTGGTTTTTGACTAATTAGAGTGTTAAAAAATGCATCATAAGTTTATTAATATTGAATTTTTCTATTGTAACTATTGAAGCCAATGTCTAAGAATGTGAATTGTTATACACAACATATTTCTTTATTTTAAATAAATATTTTAAATAGTCTGTAGAACCCATAACAAACATCCAGATAAAAGTGGGCCTATCACATAGATAAATGATTACCGGTTGTTTCCTCCATCTTCAAAACCTGTCTTTGTGACAGCTGAAAGACCAGTTTTGAATTTAAAAAACTAGGGTTAATGTTCAGAACCACCTCTCCTAACCCCCACTACCTTGTCCTACATTAACTGGAAACTAATGTAGACATCATCACCAATTTCCACTAAAAGTTCCTGCAAATATTTGCCCTTGGCTATGCATCATTCTCAGGACTGCTTTCAGTTGATGGCACCATCTGCTCCTGGAGAACTCAGGGAATAGACTGGTCAGTCCCTAGAATCGGGCCAAGGGACATTTAACAGGGAGGGCATTGTAGGGGCTGGGATCTGAGAATGCACATACTGGAGTATAGGTATCAGGTGGACATACCTTGTCTATCTGGTTTCTTGTATATTTACTCCAAAAGAGCTCATTAAATGTTAAGATTAGCCTTGTTAAAAATAAAAAAATAGAATATCTCAGTTATCATAGTAACAGGTATTAGATGATGCCTTTGTTTATGATAACAAAAGTAACACAGACTTGAAGCGATGGGCTTGAATTTTCTCATTCGTAAGAGACATGGTTGACTTAGATAATAGCATCCAATATTAGAACAGTATTTCTCAAATTGCATTACACTATCATCGTACTACCCCCAATGTAATGGCTAAATACAGTGTGTCACATATTTAAGTTTCACAATCACGATCACGAAATCCCATTAATCGTCGATTTCTCGAGCAGGCTCAGTAACCTCTCCATTTGTCCTTTCCCTGAGATCTTGGAAATCTCTCTGGACTCGGCCTTCCCAACAATGTCTCACTGGAGGATCTTTCAGGGTCAGGGGAATGGGATCCAGCTTGTTACTAGCTTTAGCATATGAATACACCATGGGAAGCTTGCAAGGCTGTCCCATGTGGACAGGAAACTCTCAGAGGCTTGCCAGTTTCTCCCAGAGGGAGAAGTAGGCTACAAGATATGTCTTCTGGGAGCTCGCTTTTAAGTCTCTGGATGTTGGCCATTGATGGGATTACACACACCTGGGTATTTAAATAGATTAAACTATTTAAGTTTAATCTTTATTAATATTTTCTTTGTTATACTCTTTAGAAAATACAAAATGCAAACAAAACAAGAAAATTTAAAAAAATGAATCAATCTCTAGTTGTAACTTTGGAATTTTCCTTGGTATAAGTTCTCTCCAGAATGCCAGTGTCAGACCACTAACTTGTCGGGCTTGGGGGATAGTCAGGGGTGCCAGAAACCAAACCCAGGTCTGCTTGTTGCAAGGCAAGTGCCCTATCACCTGACTATCTCTCCAGCTCTTCTTTTTATACTTTATCATTATTTTTGAGTTTATAATTTGTGAGTTTTCAAAAAATCTTGAAAGTTTTAATGAAATTCTGTTGAAGCTTGGGTCAGTGTGGTGAGAGAACTAGGTCTTAATGCTGTTTTATTGCTTATCAGTATAACTCCATGTTAGTCTGCTTCTATGAATTAAATGTAATCTCAAAATGGTTTAAAATTTAGTAAAATTATTGCTAAATACTCTGTGATATTTGTTGTTAAAGACATGTTTTCATTTTTAATATCATTAAGATATGAGTCACAACGGATGTATGATTTACATACAATGAAATGCACCTGTATATGCATTATTTGATAAATTTTGTCAGATATATATACTCGTGGAATAATTTTCTGCTTAGGATATAGAACATTCCTGTCTTCCCAGAAGTTCTTTCTGGCCCCATTTAGTCTTTCTTTCAAGCCTCATTTAAACAAAGGATTGACCTTCTGACACTGCATCAGTTTAGCTTACTCTGGGATTTCATATGAATAGAATTATACAGCATATGTATTTTGGATACATGGCCTTTTTTTGTGCTGACATTTTATGTCAAATGTAATATTTATGAACTATATAGATTTTGTAACTGAAATTTATATGTTATGAAAACTTGCTTATAGTTAATTGTCCAAGCTTTTTAGTAATGCCAATTTTTTTTTCTAATACCATTTTGGGTTTCATTATTGTTTGTTTGGGATTTTTGGCCACCCCAGGGCCTGGCCCCGTGTTCAGTTATCACTCCTGGTTGCATGTTGTAACTGGAGATTTAACCTGGGTTGTGGGTACAGAAGTCAGGCACCTTACCCGTCTACTATCTCTGCAGCCCTGAAACATTCAGGATTTTTGAAAAACATTGTTTTGGACATATCTAACCATACCCAGAGGTTTACTCATATTTCTGTGCTCAGGGATCACTCCTAACAGGTCTCAGGGGACTACATATGGTTCTGCAGACTGAACTTGGTCGGTCACATGCAGAGCGAGCACCCTAACCACTGTACTGTCTCTCTGGCCCCTGAAATGTAAGAGCAAAATTTGTTGAAAATTTAATACGTGCCAATCACTGCACTACCTGTTTCATATATTTTAATTTTTTTACAACTATTATGCCATGTTTTATCATTATCTTTATAAATGAAGAAGCTGAAGCCTGAAAAAAATTAATGAATGTAGAGAAGTAACGGTATACCAGTATTTCAGACTTAAGGTTTGTAATTCCAGAGTTTTGTCCTTCACTTTTGGAAGACTCCTATGCAGCTTGTCCTCTAACTCCATGATCATAAGTAAATTTTAATGCATAATTTAAGTTTTCAGGAAGACACCGCCATTAGACAGTGATAAAGCCTATATCTGTAGTATCCTGCAATTTTAGTTTTAAAAATTATGATTAGAAATGTCTGAATTTTTCTACAGTGACATTACTATTTGTCCACACCATTAATATCATATGTTTGAATATAATAAAGTGAGGGTCATACCATGGGCTATCACTCTATTTATGTAATTTATAATTTCCAATAATAAATGATCTCATATCTTTTAAGTAGTGATAATTAATTTTTCCTATTTCCGTATTATGTAAATTTAAGCTAAGATAATTATATATTCTACCTTAAGATAACAAACTCATAGTGATGAAGTCCTCAGATAAACAAAGATTGTCTGGTTCTCCATGCTAAACTATTTCCAGTACAATAGGTGTCAGGCATCTTGAATCCCTGTCTGAGATAGACAAGTGACTTGATTGTTATATAATCTAAATATGTTTAATGTTGTAGAATAAAGATTAATGATGAGTGACTCATTAGTATCTAGACAAAATTTAATGTACGTTCAAATCTGATTTACTTGCATAAACAAAGTAACTACTTTTGAGTTGATGCATGATACAAATGCACTGAAATGGGAACAGAACACTTAATTAGTATATTTTTCCATTGCAGAAAACAAGCCAAGAACAAAGGAAAATAAAAATTCAACTTCTTCATAGACTATTTCTTCTTCATCAGTCAGGCCTGTAGAGCCTTGTAATTTTTCAAAAGTTTATTCTTTTGTTTCTGAATTTATTTTCCTGAATAATTAAATGTTCTTTTATTTTAATACCAACAGAGGACTTTTGCATGGATGACTGACCTCCGAGTGTCTCATGAATTTTTTTTTAATGTGCAGTGTACCAAGTAATGATATATGAAGTATCTGTGATTAGCTCTTTCTCCCCAACATTGACAAGCTTATAAGGAAGAAAGAAAATAAACTGTGATTATAAACTAACACTAATTTAATTTAGTAGACGTTGACATGCAAACTTCATCTGGGAAATGTTCTATTGTATAGCCTATTAGAAATGATGCATGCTAGTTAAGACAGAGTTAGTGTGCGTGTGGTACTGACGTATGTTATATGTAAACATAAGCATGAATGGTGAAGAGGTAATAGTTCTGTGTGCTACACAAAATTTATAATAAATTATAGTGGTAATTTTAAACATGGCTAACTTTTTTAGTGCTTACTCAGCTCATCATAATGATTTAATTTTATCCACATGGCAGACCTGTAAGGTTGCTTACTAAAGCTTACACCATTTTATCACTGAGGAAAATGGAGCGAGGAAACTGGTCTGTATCGTAGGTTGAATATGTGAGTGGTGTCACTGTCACTGTCATCCCGTTGTTCATCGATTTACTCGAGCGGGCACCAGTAACGTCTTTATTACACTCAGCCCTGTGATTTTAGCAGCCTCTCCTTACTCTTATTTCACACACACTCTTCTTTCAGGGTCGGGAATGAGACCTATCGTTACTGTCTTTGGCATATCAAATACGCCACAGGTAGCTTGCCAGGCTCTGACGTGTGAGCAGGATACTCCGGTAGCTGGCCAGGTGTATTCTGCAGTTTTTTGAGGTGGCTTTCAAGAGCTGCTGAGTGGACCCAGGGTAAAGTAAAGCTTAGTAAAACTTAGCTAGCCAGGCTAGTGCTGCAGTGTCAGGGCATGAGATTGTGCTATCCCTCTGGTCTGTGGTGGCAGGGATTACCCAGGTCACCCCAGGGGTGCTCAGGGACCTGCAGGTTTATATCTGGCCATGCTCAGGGGACCAAGTAGTGCCAGGGATGGGACTCGAGTTGCTGTACTGATCCCCCACACCCTGCATTCTTAATGCTATGCCGCACTGCTGAAATGCAGAGAGGCATTTTCTTCGATATAGCGCAATGGGTAGGGCATTCGCCTTGCACAGGGCCAACTTGGGTTCAATTCATCCGCCCCTCTCGGAGAACCCGGCAAGCTACCAAGAGTATCTCGCCCGCATGGCAGAGCCTGGAAAGCTCCCCGTGGCGTATTTGATATGCCAAAAACAGTAACAAGAATTCTCATAATGGAGGTGTTACTGGTGCCCGCTCGAGCAAATCGATGAGCAGTGGGATGCCATGATCAAAGAAGGAGAGCAGCAGCGTTTCCCTGAGACTTAAGTTTCGGTCTAATTAGATAGCTGTAAACATCTGGGCCACTAGATTTTCCTGTTGGCAACTGCAATGGCTAAAAAGACAGGATGCATATAAAAGTTTCTCAAAACACAAAATAGTCAAGTACAATAAATACTCAAGATTTTTTTTTCTGTAACACTGTCTGTACTTCAGGAGGGCAATGAAATTTGGAAGAATTTTTTCTCAAACTTTCATTGATTGTTCTCTTACATAGATACTATAGATCTTATAACTGATCATCTTTGCCTGATATCTTTTGCCACAGAGAGTTCAGAAATAAAAGGGCAACCTGCCCATAGCAACTACTTAGGATATCCTACTAGTAATTCTATCTTGGCTTTGTTTTACCCATCCTGCTCATTCTTATGAGCCCTGGTGACTTGAACCATTTAGTCTTCATCACCTTGTATTATAAAATTTCCTTCAGAGCTGCCCAAAATCTTATTGAAGAGTAGATTAAATAAACGCAAATCAAAATATGTCAGACAAAAATTTAAAATGCATCATCTTAGGTAAAGACACAGAATTGTCATAAGTATGGAGCATTAAAGTACTCTATTGAATGAAGAGAGTGAAAACTTTTTAGTTTATTTAGGTATTAGAGACAGAGCATAACTATAAATATATCATTGGCTGGTTTGGTATATCCCACTGCAAATTTAGGCTTTGTGATATTTTCAAGAAACTGGTTCAGTGACCATAGTTTGTGTGTGTCTGTGTGTGTATGTGTGTGTGTGGTGGTGGATAGAAGGAGCGGCGGAGGGGTTCTGTGCATGAAAACAAGTGTTAAGGGTAGTAGTTCCAGAGTGTGGCTTATAAAATAGTACTATTTGGGATGCTTTATGACAAACCTGATCCCCACAGTATTTACAGAGAAATCATAATTGATTCTCTGTCAATTCAGAGATGGAAATTCTATGTCTGTTATTCAGATGGAGCTAAATAGTCACTTTTGGCTGTAAGGACTAGCCACACCCAGCAGTGCTCAGAACTTCCTCCTGACTGTACTCAGGGATCACTCCTGGAAAGACTTGGGGGACCTTGTAGGGTGCCTGGGATTGAACCCAGGTCAGCTGCATGCGAGACAAGCATTCTACCCTCTGTACTATCTCTCCAACCCCCTAAGAGGTCATCTCTTAAACCAGGTTGCTGGTGACGTCTGACAATATCTCATTACTGATGTAGTCAGGAAAGTAGGATTTTCCCCTCTTGGCACAGGGAGCAGGTAGGAAGCACCAATACCTCAGATTTAACGTGAGGTGTCCCTTCTTGTTTGCAAGAGGGGAATTGACTGAAAAGGAAAAAAAGTTTGCGCCATTGTTTTCCAGGGAAAGGAGTGAAGAAGCATTATAGGAAAAATAAAGGAAATGGAAAGTATTCCTTCGGATGAAAAATGAGTGAGCACAGAACAACAGAAGGCGACCACAACAAGCCAATGCAGATCACAGACCACCCTGAGGACCCCCTTTTTGAATCCTCTCAGAGGTGTGTGATATGTTACAGAATACGGTTTATCTTTGGAAAGTGGAGTTTAGCTGCAAGTCAAGAGGATGCAGTTCCTCGATGGACTGAAGTTTGTTCCTGCGTATCCTGGGAGGATAAAGGGAGAAAAGACCGTGTGGGCTCGGAACCTCAGAGTTACTGGAAGCTGCTTCTTCCTGCATGTTCCTTGTACCTCAGGACCCTGTGTGGCGAGGCAAGTGCCAGAAACAACAGTCACATCAAGTCACACTGCAGGACTGAATGATGTGATCTCAGTTCAGGATGTTTGTAAACACAGTGAACACCCCTGACCCCCGCCGGAGAAGGTGTGGGGGGGGGCGTAAACAGATGCATGAATGTACTTGCTCCATTTCCCTCTGGTGAAGCTTCTGAGCTTATCGGTCATGGAATGTTTGTTTTCCACACTTGAAAGTATTTTTGCCCCCAGTTATAAAATTCAGTATTTAAAAGTTGACTCTGGCAAAGTTAGCCAAATAGTTGAGCTACAAATGTGTTTCTTTCTTCATACCCAGCATTCTTTCCATAAATTACTGTTCTGTGTGCTTAGGACAAGTCAGTAATTCACTATAATTTCAGTATCTAAGGGCTAATTTATTTTTTGAGCCAAGTAAAAAGAAGGCTAGAAGTTTGCTTAATACAAATTGTGTTGCATTTTGTACTAGGCACTGGGGTTTACAAAACTGTTAATGGTACAGCTTCATATATGGAACATTCCAGCAACTCACCTTCCACCATGTTGCCTGCTTCCTGCCATCACTGAACCAATGTCCCCTCCTGAACCTCCATTTTATAAGTCTTATTGATTGATGTACTAAGTATCAAAGAATCTCTTTTTAATCATTAGAATGAATAAAATGAATTTGAGTTTATTTTTATCTCATTCTTTAAAATTTATTCTACTGTGTATTTTGTTAGGTAAAAGCAAGACTCCAGAGAGTCTGTTTTAACTCCTGAGTTTGTTCATTTACAGAGGTATACATACAGTCCGTTGGGGCAACTGTCCATTGAAGGTGTCTCATGCTAAGGATTAGAATGTAGGATGTTTGTTTAGCTTTGTAGATCACAGTCTTAATAGAAACACCCATGTGTCCAAACTGCAATAGTTTCATATTTGAAAAAATAACTTGGAGTAAAAAAAAAAACTCTCCGTATAAGTAGATTCTGCCTTGAACTTCCTGAAGTCAAAAACAGAAACCAAAATGCCAGGGAGAGTAATGACCCTGCCCTTGTGCTTTAATCCAGGAAGAGCAAAGGAGCTTTGCCCTTCACTGCTTCCGTCTCTTGGGATTAAGGGATGACAGCTTGACTCTTTGATTTAGTGTGATACAATCTCTTGCTGAACCATTGTACTTAATACAGAAACTGAAATAGTCACATTCTCACAAGTATGGTTGAGTGTTAAAATAATGCACTGCCTGGGACCACAGATACCAGAATCAACACTTATCATGAGTAAAATTATGAGAAAATGAGTATATATGTGTACATATGTGTGTGTATTTTAAGATAATTATGTATATATGTACATATATTTAAGATGACTGCTGTCTAACGAAATAGTAAATGACTTATCCATAAAATAAATAGCACAGCACTGGGAATAGTTAAATGAGAGAGTGACTCAAACATTACTATCTGGATACCAACCATTACTCTATGAAAGGTACAGAGACTAGACTGTGAACTTGATAAAAACATAAATTATGAAAATATTTCTTGGGAGCATGGGTCCACTGCTGGCAACATGTATTAGTGTGGACAGTGAGCAAGAAGCAAAAACAAAAACCTTTGTGATAAATGTTATTTAGGTCAGTTTTTTGAAGTATATTAATGCTAGTTTATTTTAATTGCAATCCCTCCCTCCCCCAATTTGTGGTTGTGCATATCCTCCATGGCTGATCGTATACCTTATCCCTGCAGAATTTTTTTTTAAAAAATATTAGTGAATCATGTGAGGTACAGTTACAGACTTACAATTTTTCATGCTTGTGTTTTAGTCATACAGTGTTCGAGTACCCATCCCTCCACCAGTGCCCATGATCCCACTATCCCTCCCTCCCATCTCCCCTACCCCATCCCACCTCTGTGGCAGGGCATTCCCTTTTGTTCTCTCTCTCCTTTTCGTTGTTGTGGTTTGCAATAGATGTATTGTGTCGCCATCATCTTTGATCTATAGTCTACTTTCAGCGCACATGTCCCATCCCCAGCGGGTCCTCGAACCACACTTTACCTGGTGTTCTCTTCTCTATCTGAGCTGCCCCTTCCTCCAAAATGTGAGGCCAGCTTCCAAGCCGTGAAGCCAACCTCCCGGTACTTATTTCTACTATTCCTGGGTGCTAGTTTCCCATTCTGTTACTTTATATTCCATAGATGAGTGCAATATTTCTATGTCTGTCTCTCCCTTTCTGACTCATTTTACTTAGCATGATACTTTCCATGTTGATCCACTTATATGCAAAGGTTATGACTTCATCTTTTCTAACAGCTGCATAGTATTCCATTGTGTAGATGTACTAAAGTTTCTTTAACCAGTCATCTGTTCTAGGGTTTTGTTCCAGATTCTGGCTATTGTAAACAGTGCTGAAATGAACATTTGAGTGCAGATGTCATTTTGACTATACTTTTTTGCCTCTCCTGGATATATTCCCAGGAGTGATATTGCTGAGTCAAATGGGAGCTCAATTTCTAATTTTTTGAGAAGTGTCTATATGTATTCCAAAAGGGCTGAACCAGTCGGCATTCCTACCAGCAATGTAGGAGAGTCTCTTTCTCCCCACATCCAGGCCAACAGCAGTTGCTTTTGTTCTTTTGGATGTGTGCCAGTCTCTGTGGTGTGAGGTGGTATCTCATAGTTGTTTTGATCTACATCTCACTGATGATTAGTGATGAAGAGCATTTTTTCGTGTTCATTTTTTTTGCCATTCATTTTTCTTCCTTGAGAAAGGTTCTTTTCATTTCATCAGCCCATTTTTTGATGGGGTTTTCTTCTTGCAGTTTCCAACCAGTGCCTTGTATACCCTTGATATCAACCCCTTATCAGATGGGTATTGGGTGAATATTATTTCCCATTCTGTAGATTGTCTTTGTATTTTGGTCACTCTATCTTTTGCAGTGCAGAAGCTTCTTAGTTGAATATAGTCCCATTTGTTTATCTCTGTTTCCATTTGGTTGGTCAGTGGCATGTAATCTTTGAAGATACTATTAGCCTCAATATCATGGAGGGTTTTGCCAACCTTGTCTTCAATGTACCTTATGGATTCTAGTCTTATGTTGAAGTCTTTAATCAATTTTGATCTGATTTTTGTGCATGGTGTTAGGTCGAGGTCTAAGCCTACTATTTTTTGCATGTGGTTGTCTAGTTATGCCAGCACCATTTGTTAAAGAGGCTTTATTTGCCCCACTTCACATTTTTTGTCCCTTATCAAAGATTAGATGTTCATACATTTGGGGTTTTGTGTAGGGATATTCCACCTTGTTCCATTGGTCTGCGGCTCTGCCTTCGTTCCAGTACCATGCTGTTTTGTTACCGCTTTGTAATAGAGTTTGAGGTTGGCGGGGGGTGATGCCTCCCATCGTCTTTTTCCCAAGAATTTCTTTAGCTATTCGTGGGCATTTGTTGTTCCATATGAATTTCAAGAGTGCTTGATCCATTTCTTTGAAGAATTTCATGGGTATCCTTATAAGGATCACATTGAATCTGTATAGTGCTTTGGGGAGTAATACCCAAAAATCCATGGCCTTCCTACAAGCAAATAACAATACAGAGGAAAGTGACATGAAAAAAAAAACAATCCCATTCACAGTTGTGCCCCAGAAAGTCAAGTACCTCTGAATCAGCCTAACTAAGGGGGTAAAGGACATCTACAAAGAAAACTACAAAACGCTACCCCACGAAATAAAAGAGGACACGAGGATATGGAAACATACCCCCTGCTCATGGATAGGAAGAATTATCATTGTCAAAGTGGCAATACTTCCTGCAGCCTTTTCCTATTTCCCTTCAGAATAATGCTCTCTCTTGTCTAAGTAAGTGATGAGTGACCCATCCCTGCCAACTTGCCCATCACTTGGCTGAGGCCTTTCAGATGTCCTCCTTTTTGTGGACCAGATGCTATTGATGTCATAGACTGTTTCTTCTCCCTGGGAACTCCCTGCAGTAAGTGTTCAGGGCTGACTCTATCCTCTCTTGGCCACTCATCCCTTGGGACTGGCAATTACAAGTCTTGTAAATCCTTGCTCTAGCTGGAACCAGCTGATTAGCTTGAGGAAAAGAAATTTGATTTCTCTGGTCTGTGTCTCAAATGTTGACTGTTGTCAGTATCAAGTTGGGTACAAATGACCAAGTCTCCTCTGGGGCTTGCTCCCAACCAAGTCATCATTTGTGTTTAATCCCTTCACTCTGATTCTGTTTCTCTCCTTTCTGTCCCCTCACCCCCCGCTGCCTTACTTCTTATCATTTTTTTCATCTTTTCTTCTTTCATTTCTTTTCTTTTTTCTGAAGAAACTGCTCAGACTGCATCCTCTTCCTATCACTCTTCCAAATGATGAGAAGAATCAAAAGGCAAAAGCAACACCTAGAACTGGCTTCATGCTCAGGAGACAGTGCTACGATGCTCCTCCTGGTGGCCTCAAGTGCTCTAGGAGATCAAAGAAGATTCACTAGTAACAGACAATATAAATGATCCCTGAAAGTATAGCCTTTCATTTCTTTTCTTTTTGTTTGAGATATAAGAACCCCAAAACAATGATGCATAATCTGTCGGAAGGAGTTAAACAACTTTTCCTGTAGTGTGACTAATATAGTCCGAGTATCAGATTGCAACACATAAATGTGTCTAATGTACACTTTAAGAAAGCATGATAATTATTCAGGAAGAGTATTTGCTGAATTTTGACTAGACTTGGTACATGTGTAATGGAGAGAAAAACCACATAGACTGAAAGAGGAGACGTTGTATCTGTCCTAGAGTGCATGTAAATTGTGTGCATACCAATTTGCATACTAGGTTCTACTGACCAATTCATTTGGACAGGATGGACTCTGTAAAGCCCTTTTTCGGGTCCTAGATGTACTTCTGGGAATTGATATTGAAAATGGCACTAGTGACTAATTGAGTCAGGGGAGATTGAGAGAAGGGCAACTATTTCAGAGGGTTTAATAAAGATAATAACAAGCGAAAGAAAAGGGATGGTGAGGAACAGACTGCAGTCTATAATTGCTGGAAGCAAAATTCAGAAAGCTTTTAAACTTAATGACAGGAGAGATCATCACTGTATCACTATTATCCTTTTGTTCATCGATTTGCTTGAGCGGGCGCCAGTAACATCTCCATTCATCCTAACCCTGAGATTTTAGCAGCCTGTCTTTACTCATCTTTCCCAGTGGTGTCTCATTGGAGGCTCTTTCAGGGTCAGAGGAATGAGACCCATCACTGTTACTGTTTCTGGCATATCGAATACGTCACAGGGAGCTTGCCATGCTCTGCCATGCGGGCAGGAACTCTAGGTAGCTTGCCGGACTCTCTGAGAGGGAGAACTGGATTTGCAGCCGAGCGCTTATAGGAGCTTTGTTTTATAGTCTCTGGGTCTTGGTCATTGATGGGATTACACGATGCTGGGGGCAGTTTATGGGTGTGACTGCATAGCTACTGGAAAATGGGGGCTCTGGGTGGAGAAGGCCCAGTCCCAATCTGAGCAGACTTGGAGATCTCAGCCCCGGGTCCCACACACCTGGGTTCCTCTGTCGGTTCCTTCATGCCTGAGGCTCATCCGAACATGTGGAGAGTGGCCTTGAGCATGCCTGTGGCTGGGTTCTGGAGAGATAAAGGTACTGTAATAATGGAGAGGGAATTACTGGAAGAAGACTATTTACAAAGACAGTCTGAGACCATCTGGGTCTCAGTTCAGGAAACTACTCAGTTCAGGGAACTACAAGCCAAGTGCAAGTATAAGCCAAGTATAGTGACATAGTTGTTCCATTGCCACTTGCATGGATTTTGGTCCAGAGGTTCAATGACTGTCACATGCCCTAGGTGTCCAAGGGGGCAGGGGTAATGACTCAAAGAGCTGGAAGGCGTATTTAGCATAGAGCTCTGGGTTCAGTCCCAACACCGTGTGGCGTCCTAACACTGGGAACAGCCAAAATACAAAATAAAACTCACCAAAATGTTAACAAAAATAAAGAGCCATCTAAGGAAAATGAATGTAGAAAAGAAAGGATTGAGAAGAGATTTCATCCGACGGTTCCCGAGCTTTCTCTTGTGAATATTGAACAGAAAAATCAGAGTAGGATCCTGAACTCACACGGATGGGGTCATGTCCAAGCAGGGAAGGGGCAGACAGACACAGAATGATCTCTCTCATATGCGGCTATAAAGAAACCGAGTAGGGGAAGAACAAACAGCCGAAGGCAGTCGAAATGAAGAGCAGGAAAACTGATCTTCAGTAGGATAAGAACACTTGCCACTGGGGTGGGGGTGGGGGGATAAGGAAGGGAAGGGAACCCTGGGACTATGAAGGAGGGAGTGCCTGCCAAAAAGCAGGCAAGAGAGTGGGAGGGAAACTAGGAACATAGGAAGAGGGAAGTGGACGCTGGTGGAGGGATTGGTTGGAGCAGTGACATCAGAAGCTTAATAGTGAATAACTGTATTACTTTGTAATTCAAGGTCATTCAGTAAAACAAACTGATAGCTGTGGGGGAACTTTTCTCCCCAACATGGGCAGACATGTTGCACACCAGGTCCAGGCAGATGCGGGGCGAAGGATGATGGGGCATGGGGAAACCACTCCAGGAGACGGCGAATGGTCACTCACATTATTGCCAACCACACCCACATTTTAGAGTGGGTCTTGCCTTAAGAGGATGGTCCAGTCACATAAAGTTTAGCATTACTGACCTATCACCTTTCCAATTCTGCTTTGCCCCGGCTCAATCCCAGAGAAGTCTAGATGCTGCCGTTAGGAATGCAGTTAGGTGACAGTTCTTGGGGGATGAGACTCAACACCAGATTCCTGGTGCTTGTCAAAAGTGCCCAGACACTCCCTACTGGGTCACTCTGCGGGGACAGGTCTTACCTGTTGTGCAGGGACAGATCTTATCCACTCTGGTGCCTGTTGCCGTGCTCCACAGACAGCAGCGGAGAGGGAAGGTGCAGTTGAGTGTGTAGAATTCGATCATGCATGTACTGAATCTGAAAAGGATGGGGGAGATTATAGGCTGTGGGTTTGGAGTTTGAGAAACAGTCCTAAGGGCTTCTGCCTTACAGAGAACGTGGGGCCGGAGATATCATAGAGCAGCTTAGGTGCTTTCCTTGCATGTGGCTAGCCCCAATGCCATCCCCAGAACACCGTGTGTCCGCAAGACTCAAGAGCTACTCCTGAACACTGTGGGTATCTCCCCCCACCAGAAAAACACAGAGCTTCAGTAGAACAAAACGTGCCATAATACGTCATAGTAGTCTTAAAATTTGATGTTATGATTTTAAATCCAGGTTTGTTTTCTACTAGTTGTTTTTAATATAAGATTTGGTGTCCTTGGAGATGTTTCACTCAAAGAAAATAATTTATGCTTTTTTTAATTTTAAATTATATTCAGTGTATTAAAGTTGCAAATTAAAAAATCCCTAGGTTTGTTTTTCTTTTCTTTTTAACTCTGCAGTTTAACCCAAACTCTCATTATTCTATTTATAAACCTGGTGTAGTTTTGCAATCATCTTCAAGGGGACCTTCACAAATTAGTTAATCACACTTCATTAAATATTTAAATAGAATTATATATTTGACATATTCATTTTTCTCTCTTTTTTATGCTTTAAAATGATCTAACAAGTTGAATGGTTCCAAGAGAAATCTATCTTAATGTAATAAATTGAATTTGTATGTAGGGTGACTCTTTTTCTCATAAATATTTTTATACATTCATAACTTTTTTCCCTATAAGTTTAAAATTGAAATAATGGGCTTAAATGAATTACCCAGTCTTAAATTGCTAAATGCATAAAATAGCGATGCACATAAATCATTTCTGAAAACATACATGTCAATGCACTCTTTGGGCTTATTTTTACTTTTTCATTGTCGGAGTAAGGATACTTGAAATTCAGCTGATTTTGAGAAACTTTATACACTTGGACAATTTTTCTGCCCAGTTTCTGGTGCCTTGGTGAGTGATTCCTTTTCCTCACTTCATCTTAAAAGCTGGAATGTGAAATATTAAATTCTCACCCCACGTTTAGCCACGGGGGGTTCACTTGACACAGTTCCTTTTGATGGAATATATATATATTACATCCCATCTGTTTTATGGACAAAAAGTAGATATTCGCTCATTACCACAGATGATGGGGAATTGGGAATTAACTATCTGAAATTTAAATGACCCCCTCTGTGTTCCAAAAAGTATGGTATGTTCTTTATTGAATTAACTATCATATTGATAACAGCTCCATAAGATAGATACATTCATGCTCCATTTCATTGATAAGCAAACAGTAGATCCAAGAAATTTCTCACTTGCCAGAGTCACATAACATAGACAAGGTTCGAGTTCCAAGACCCAAGTTTTGGAGTCACCTCTCTGTTGTAATCACCTCCTGCTTATCTTTCTTCCCCTGGGTTTTTTTTTTTATGAATTCTACTACATTTATGGCCTGCTCTTATAGCTAAGAGTTTCCATGTGTTTTCCCACTAAATCAAGAGTCCCTTGGCCATATGCATCTTTTACACCCCAAATCACAGCCACAGAATTTATCTCCCCATAGAGGTTCAACAAATAAATACTTCAGTGAACACATGGTTTAAGAGTGATAAAATTACAGTTGTCACATGAACTTACTTTAAAACCTTCAGTATGTCAAGCCTACCAGTTATTCCCTGAAATTCAAAAATAAATAGAATAGGTAGAAAGAGAACTTTTGTTTTTAAAACTAAAGAGGATATCTCCTTGTGTACTGAACAAAGGAAGTTGAACTTCATTGTTTCAGGATCTGTTTCAAGCTAAATGAAATCTTTTCCCCCAAATGCGTGTGTTGCTGATCTTGCACTGTGCTGGAAGGAAACTGGAAGCTTAGATGCAGACCCCAAGAGTTGAGGTGAAAGTGGAGATGTTTCCATGACTTCCTTAGTATATTCTCATAGCCTGTTAGTGTTAGACAATGAATGGCAGGAATAAAGGGTTTGCATCCTTATTCTCCCTTCTTTTTACGTTTCATGGTTTTGTTTTCTTTTCCCACCCAGATCTTTGAAAAGAAGCCTCACAATGAAATGACTGAAAGATATTATTTCTGCTTCTTATAATTGCTAAAGCATTTTCTGTCCACTTCTTTGGGGCTTTTATGAGTTTTGGTCCATGTCAAGATTTCTATGTATTCAGATGTCAAGAAACCATGGGTAGCTCCGCTGGTTGGTTTTTATATGTTGGTGGGTGTGGTACCTTCGTGAAGGATTACAAGACTGGTAATGAGCAAGCATATGGACACTGAATGCCTTGCATGTCAAAAAATGTGGTTTCAGACTCAGGATGATCTTTCTCATATGTGGGATATAAAGAAACTTTGTAAGGGAATATCAGATGTCCAATGGCAAAAGAAAGGAAGAGTAGGAGAACTTGTGTAAAGCAGAAGCTCGGCACTGGAGCAGGGGTGGGCTAGATGGGTTATGGAGGGAAGCACTCAGACAGCGGGGGAGGGGAAAGTGCCTACCACAGTAGCCTGCAGGGGTGGGGGAAGGGAAATTGGGGATATCGGTGAAGGTTAATGGTCATTGGTAAAGGTATTGGTGTTGGAACAATTTATACCTGAAATTTGTAACTTTGTGATTCATGGTGATTCAATAAAAAAATGCAAGTTAAAATATATACATATATATATATATATGTATATGGTTTCAGTTGGAAGTTAAGAGCACTCCAGGCAGTGTAAGCAGTGCTGGATACTAATGCTGGACATTCTATAGGCATAAGGTTGTATGATAGCACCTGCTCTATGGAATGACTTGGCTTAGATTGTGTAACATTCTTGTAGCCATAGTGTTCTGGTTTTGCTTTCCTGACTTACTATAGATCCAGGGGCACATGAAAAAAATGTTTATGTTGGTGAATGAAGAAAATAAGGAAAGTGCTTTATCATTTGCTCCGGACTATCTGAAAAGTGTCATAGTTCCTTTATATATGTAAAATTACGAACTTACCAAACATGTCTGAGGCCAGCATATTTCAATGAGTGCTTTTTATTATAGGTGGTGACTTTATGTGGTAGTTCTCCATCGTATCTTAGCGTCCAAGCAGTTTACCTCCTTGCCACCTCTGAGAAGGTTCACCAAGAATGTCAGCTCCTCCCGCTGTCATTGTGTTTATGTGATGGAAAATAGCTCTCTAGAAGGATCTGACTCTGGCTTATGGAAAATATATCCCTCAAAAGACAAAGTCTTTTCCCTTTAGTTTCTCCATCTGAAACCAGTTGTTTTATTTTCACTCTGTTCTTCAAACGTTGTGATAATGTTGTGCTGTGAGATCTACTTACTTCATCCAAGAACCAAGCCCACATCATTTGCATTCCACTTCCAAAGTCCATCAGAGAGGAGAGCTGAGTCCTCTCACCACTCAGATCTGGTAAACAGGGGCATCTTGCATAATACCTTTGTATGTTCTTCCATAAATGCAAGTCATAATCAATTATTGAACAAGGGTTTGAATCAAACAGCTGATTGAAGAAGATGAATAGCAATGCCTTCTTCAGAGCATTCAGATTTCCCTTGAGAAAAACTAAAGTGTGATCGGATATTTGGGGCCCCGTATAAGGCTAATGTGTGCCCAGATGTAGGAAAGCAACACATCATACAGTACCACAATCCAGGATATAGACCAGAGAAAAGGGATCTTGTTTTCATCTTAGGAGGGCATGTTCCATTTTGTTTGTTAGGTCTCGATTTTATTCTGTTTGAATGAAATAATAGTGTATTAGAACTTCTCCATAAAAGCAAAATTAATGGGATATGGTGTGTATGTTTGTGTGTGTGTGTTTGTGTGTGTGTGTTGTCTTTGAGGCCACATCTGCCTGTGCTCAGGGCTTACTCCTCACTCTCTGCTCAGGCACTGCATCTGGTTTCCTGGCATTACTCAAGAAACCAGATGCAGCACCAGGGATTAGAACCAGGCTTGACCACATGCAAGGCACATCCTCGTGTCCTCTCTCTCCTCCCCAGCCCCTTTGGAAAAACATCTATTATGAAGAACTGACTCACAGACTGTTGGAGGTGGGGAAGTCACATGATCTGCCTGCCATCTGCGGTCTGGGCACCCGGAAAGCTGGTTGTATAATCCAGTCCAGACTCAAAGACTGAAAGCCAGGCCCATTGAAGGTAGATACACGTCCGTGTTCCAGCTTGAAAAGTTGGGTCAGAAGGGCCAAATTATGGCATTCTTTCATTTTTATTTCCTCTTTAAGTCCTCAGATGGCATGATAATCACATTGGTTTGGACGAATTACCGAGTTCATGATGCAGAATCTACTTTCTTAGAAACCGTGTGGACACTCTCAGCTGTTACCGGAGTGACCACTCTTGCTTTCCTTCAGTTTCTCATCTATGAGTTCTACATGGAGGACTCTGCCCGTGTGCTTTAGCATATAGGACCTAGAGGATTCAGGTCTCAATAAAAAAAAATTAAACATGTACATGCTAGTATAAATGTGTTACATAAATGATATGTTGCATATTATAATATATGTAATGTTTTATATTATATACCTTGTATATAGTTATATAAGTTATATACCATGTAACATGTTCTAAATTACCTGTCAGAACTTTGGTTTTTCCAGTACTTTCTAGCCCAGCTCTATTTCTTAATTTAATTAATTTTTTATAAAGTTACTAACAATGATCTATTTCATTCAATATTCCAACAACAATCCCACCACCATTACACTTCCCACCACCATAATTTCTAATTTTCCAAACCACCACCAAAGCCTGCCCCAATAGCAGGCCCTAAATAGTTTATTTTGTACTGCTTGTTATAGTTTGCTAAAAATGATCAAAAAGTTTTTCTTAGGAGAAAGTGTGTGAGGGTTGTTGTATCTCACCCTGAAGCAGTTAAGTCCTTGTATAAGAGATTACTAACATGTTGTTACAGGTTAAGCCTTCTGTGTTAATATTTTCTTAATCAATTTTGAGTTGCCTTGTTCTTTACATCCCATCCTGGTACTCCTAGTACCAGTGGTATAGAGTATGAGCTCCAGGAATTCTAAAATTTTAAATGGAGTGATGCAGCTGGAGTTAAATTTTTAACTAGATGGTCTCTTTGGGGTACAGAAGCATCTTGCAACAGCTCTCATTTTTGAGCAAAAACTACCTCACACTTGCCTTGACTATAAACCCTCTTTACTTCACCCTTAAAGTACATTTGATGTGATTGTCTTTTCTGAAGAAACAGACTCCAAGTTTGTACAAATTAGAATGTTATATCTAGGAACAATTGTTTTTGCTGACAAATTTGTATTTTTTTGGTCTCCTTAAATATTTACCCTTTGGCTAAAATGAAGTTGAGGTGACTAAACTAAACAGAACAGCATACACCATAGATGAAACTGAACAAAAGTGAAGTACGTGTAAACAAAGTAAAACCGGACTGAAGTAATAGTCCAGTGGGTAGGGCACTTTACCTTGCATGCTGCTAACTTGGAGTTGGTTCCCTGTATGATCCCCTAAGCTTACTATGGTTCCCTGATCCTACCAGGAGTGATTCCTGAGCTCAGAGTCAGGAGTAAGCCTTGAATAGAGCCCAGTGTGGCCAAAAGAAATTGACGAGCCAAGAAATAATACAACAGGTAGAGTGCTTGCCTTGCATGCAAACGATCAGGGTTTGATGCCCAGCATCCCATACAGCCTTGCAATCACACAGTCACAGTCACAGTCATCCGGTTGCTCATCAATTTGCTCAAGTGGGCACCAGTAACGATTCATTGTGAGACTCATTGTTACTGTTTTTGGCATATTGAATACACCATGGGTAGCTTGCCAGGCTCTGCCTTGTGGGCGTGATACTCTCGGTACCTTGCCAGGCTTTCTGAGAGGGGTGGAGGAATCAAAGATGGGTCGGCCTCGTGCAAGGCAAATGCCCTACCCCTGTGCTATTGCTCCAGCCCCCTGCAAGCACCACCCGGAGTAATGCCTATGCACAGAGCCAGGAGTAGTAACCCCAGAGCTTGCTGGATATGGTTCAAAACCCAACCAATCAAACAAACAACAACAACAAAAAATTAAAGAATCAAGTGACTTAGTAGTAGTCACACATTCACCGAATTCCTTAATTGTCCAAAGACAGAAAAGCAATCAACTTCATAGTTCAATAGATGTATCAGACAGAAAGAATGTAGTTCTCGGGACAAGCATACGCTTTCCCAGGAGTTAAGGAGAGGGCCTTGCAGTCTGCAGCACGCACATCGGTATCACACATCCTCATGTGCTTTCTTGGGCATTTCCTCAGCACAAATAGGGAACACAAAGCCACTATCATGTTACCTAGAAAGTATTCTCAGCAGTAGAAATATGCTGTGATTTGGTGGCTTTGCTTGCATTCACATGGACCTATGTTTTGTCTCCCGATTCATAGTTTATATTTCAGCAACAGTTCTGCCTGATGTTACATGAGTATTCACTTTGTTGGTGATCTATTTGAATAGATATAAGTGTTTGTATGTATTCTTGCAACTCCTATCTCATACAGTTCTCATAGGAATCATCAACTTTAAATAAGTAAATTTTCCTCCCAAAGAAAAGAAAGGATTTGCATAGTAAAATTTTGTCAGTAGGAAGTCATCCTTTGTCATTCACTTCAATTTGTGGGAAATGTCCTGCTCCTTTCTATCTTCTCAGCTTTCATTCAGAAAGCCCTGCTCTTGGATGTAAAAAAAAACTAGTTGTAGACATTTAAAATTTATCTGGTAGTATAAAGTGTATATTAATTTGTATCTTCCCAAAGACTGCTTGGCTTAAGAGCATGAGGTAGACTATAAAAGGAAGAAACTAGACATTAGCTAGTCTAGTTAAGCTGTAGAAAGGAATAAAATAATCCCAAAAGCACTACTTAAACAAGTTGAAAGAACAGTCCTCTAAGAAAACTAACAAATTAACTAGAGTATCATCGCCTCCCAGATGTAGAGTGAATAATTGAATGCACAGGATGGCATGATCAGAGGACTAAGAGCCGAGTTCATTGTCGGTGGTTTTCCTGAGGTTGCAATGAGCAGCTTCCCAGCACAGACCTCCAGCTGAAAAACAGACAGGTCAGATACTAATTACGCACATAGATCACTTAATTCCATTTCTGTGTCACGGATATTTTCTGCTCTTTCTTAGAGATGTTTTCCTTCAAAATATCGTGGTGAATTTGCTTATAGGGGAGGCACCTGTTTATACATATATATATGTATATATATATATATATTATATGTTCCCTGGTGAGAAATTCGCATGATTTTGTCCTTAATCAAAATCTGAAAAGCCTTTATGTGTTTCCCCCACCCACCCATGCCCAGTGTGCTGGTGTAGGAGAATAATACATCTTAATTTTGAAGCTGTTCTGACATGAAAAAGTATGGAGTCGGTAGAGAAGAGCAAACCAATCTTTCACAGGGAGAACTCCAATTATTCCTGAAATCAACAAATTAAAGAATTTGTCTGCTGAAAAGCAGTTTCACTGCTTTCCAGACCAGGTATCATAAATAACAGATCTCCCCTGGAAAGGCAGCTAAAGAGGGAAAATGCTTCCTGGACTTTGTAAAATCTATAGTATTCCCTTCTGAATCCCAGGAACAGTGACATGAATGAATTAGTGTTGAATTGACAAGAGGGATGCATAAATGCCATCCAGGAGAAGCCTTTGCTAATAAATTGATGATGCACATTGGAATGAACATTGAAAAATTGTTTGCACGTTTATGGTTTTTCCAACTATTTCAAAGTTGGAATCTCTAAACATGAAAACACTGAAACTTTTCTTTGCAACCCTATTCAATGTTACATTGATTTCTCATTGTTAGTTTAACAGAACATACATAACAAAATAGAAGTCAAGTGAATGAATGCATTTCTTTATATTTCACATTTCTGTGGCTTATTATGAAACAGTTAAGCATAGAGTTATTTGGAACTGTGACAATGAGAGCACATAGTTTCTCAAAAAATATCAAAGGACTAGAATGATTGGTTGTGTACTAAGCTGGGTAGTAGAAACCCTTGTGTTAACTAATACACAATTTGTCCTGTTTCTTTGACCATGACTATGTCTGAAGTAACGTACCTCATTCAAACATAGTTTGGTGCTTCAAGCCCTTGTCAGAAATCCTCCAGACAGGAGAGTTATTTGTCAAAACCCTAACTCCCATAGAGCTTTTTTTTTTATTCTAGGGGAAAGAGAATCATTTAACAAAATTTCAAATAATTAAAATAAGTTGCGATGACTGCCAGCTTGTTAAAATTCACCCTGGTTCCAGCTGACCCCTTCCTGAAATCCATTGCAGTTTCTTCCTGGTCAAACTTCTGTGACCTCAGGATTCTGCTAATGGCCTGGTTTGAGGAAGCAGCATTTGACCTGTTACTGGGCCTCTTCATGCTCCCTGCCTGCAGCTGCCTCTGCTGTGACCTGCCTGACACGTCTCTGATGGAACATCAGACCTTAAAATCCCCTTCTGTGGGGCCTGAAAGATAATATAGTGAGCCCTGAGCCCTGCTGGGTGTGACTCCAAAACAAATGAAAAAAAGACTTTCTGAGCTTCTTTGTTCTGCTTTTTCTGCTCATGGGTACCCACAGCCAGGATGGGGAGTTCTACTGTCAAAAGTGTTCTTAGGAGCTTGAGTGGTACTACAGCAGGGACGGTGCTTGCCTTGCGTGTGGCCAACCTGAGTTTGATCCCTGGCATCATATGTGACCCCACCAAGCACTGCCAGGAGTGATGCCTGAGTGCAGAGCCAGGAATAATGCCTGAGTTTTGCTGGTGAGACCCTCAAAAGCCAAAAAACAAAAAAAGGGGGGGAATGTCCTCAGGAATATTTCTGTTTAGTTCGGGGATTGCTCTTACCCGACCCTTTTAGCCACAGCCCTGGAGACAGGCATGAAAGGGCCTAGAGCCCGAGGTAAAGGTGATAAAGCAGCTTAGTAAGAGGGCTACAGTTATGGGCTGATATGAATTAGCGTCAGTCACCCTTTAAAACATGGATAAACACCAAGCCACATGAAATTCCGAGTTCAGTCATTCCCATTCTCAGTTTTCCCAGCTTCACTCTATCCACTGAGACAGAGATGCGGGCCTTGGAGACTGTCACATAGCAGAGCGTATACACCCCGCCCTGAATTAGGTGCCCGGCTCCACAGTGCCCTCACACCAACGTAAGAGAGAAAGGTAAATCGAATTTGTTTTAACTAGACAGCACTTATCTGTCCTTGTGCAAGCGCATTTCTCTTGCTGCATCTTGTTCCCGAGAGGGCACGTTTTCTGAGCATTGGGTGCTTACTCGGAGATTCTGGCCTGATGTTCAGCAAGGAGAGATTCTTCGGCAACTCAAGATCTTGGTTGTTCTTGAAGACTTGCCTTGACCCAAAAGGTTCTGTCCCAATATTTGGACTTTTTCTTTGATCAGATAGATGCCAGGTGGGAACTAGAACTTGAAGGTGTGAAAAGGGGAGCTGTTAGGGGTCTGGAGGGTGCATTTGAAATGTGATAGAGTTTGAAAGAACATACTTTACATGAACTTGGAGGTTCTATTTAGAACTCAGTGGTTTGAAGACCAAGTCCCACTTTATGTTGCTTAAAGGGAATCTTTTTTAGGTGTTAGGTGACTCATAAAACGGTTTTGCTAAGTTATCTTTATGCTTCTAAGGACTTTTAGTATCTTCTAGGTGAACATTAATAAGGCAGAGAAATTTTGATGCTGTGTGATTCAAACATAAGTTGAATAGAATTGCAGACGTTTCCTGTCCTTTTGGGGAGTTCTACAAAACCAGAGTTTGTTATCAGTTTCTAAGGTATAGAAAAGAAAGGTGGGTGGCAATGGATTATCTCTAAAAATAAAAAAGTCTTGTTTAAAGAGTTTGTTCTCATTATTTTTGTAGTGGGTGGTTATTTGAAGGCGTATATTTGGTCAGATTAATATTTGAGTAAGAATCTCTTCCCAGGGTGCATAATTGATTACCTAGCAGCAGGAAGGCAATTGAGAAATAAGCTTCTCAGCAGTTGGGAAAATACGGATTTTGAAAAAAATGAGAAAGTTACAGAATAAATCATAGCAAGACAGCTAAAAATCTCCATTGCCATTATGGGACTATTTTAGAATGAAGAAACAGATAAATCAGTTAACCCCACTAAGTAATTATAAGGTTTGTGGTCAAAGAGTGGGGTTTTCTTACAAAAATTTAGTTTCTTGCATTTACTTCCTGTTCATTTTGAGAATGTTAGTTTTTAGTGTTCACCATATATACATCCCTCCGCAGGATGAAGTGAACCTTGAAACTCTAAGTAGGAAATGGAGAGTTATAAAAGGAATGTGCTAGTGATTACTTTTTATTTATTTATTTATTTATTTATTTATTCGTTCAGGGGCCACACTGAGCAATGCTCAAGTTTTTTTTCCAGGGGTTATTCCTTGAGGAGCTGGGAGGGGCTAAATGGAATGCCAGGAATTGAACATGAGTTAGCTGCACGCAAGGCAAATGCCTTACCCATTGTACTATTGCTCCATTCCCCAACCTTTTATTTTCTTTTTAATAAGGCATCATGGTTTACAACAATATGAATAATTTGTCCTTATAAGGCTACTCTTCCACACCCACCATTGGTTTCAGTACCCGTTTGCCATTGTCCCAAAGTTCCTGCCGCACACAGACCACTTGCAGTCTCCATCTTAGTTCTTGTGTACACAGGTCACCTCTTGGTCCACTTGTCCTTAGTTGGGTATTTGGGTTTCCTTAACTTGGCTATGGTAGCAAATGGCACTAAATGTGATGATGCACATAGGCCTGCATATACCCTTTCAAATTAATGTCCACGTGTTGTGGAGATAGATACCAAGTTCTCAGTTCTGTTGGTAATATCCCAGGGTTTGTTTCTATGGGGCATTGACTATCCCTGAGACTCTCTCTTTCTACTTCACATAGGAGCAATATCATCCGGGATTAGACACGCATTTACTTTGAAATGAAAAATGGACCAAGGAGACTGCAGAGAAGCTGGAGTCTGTTCTGTTTTTGTGGCAAGGGTCTGAAATGGATTCCCGGGTCCGAGTGACCCCCTGAACACTACTAGGAGGCACAGTGGGGCCTGAACAGTGCAGCATCCTGGGGTCCCAGCACTGGAGATGGCTTAGAGTAGAAAGGAGGTATGTGTCTGAGGCACGACTGGTCTTGTCATGAAGCTTCATGGCAGAACGTGCCAGGTAAAGGGAAACAAGTTGAGAAAGAGTTCAACTCTTTCCTAAAGCATTTGATTAGACTCTTACTTCATTTCAAGGTCATGAAATCAAAGTTATAATCTCACTTTGTATTTCACTGACCCACCTGGAATAAGGAAATTATTAAGTATACATTAAGATCTTCAGACTTCAAGATAGTTCAGTGGATTGAGTATGGGGTGTGCGTGTCAGAGGGCTGGGGCTGGGTTCGATTCCTGGTACCAAGGTATCTCTCAAACAATGCCAGGAGCAGCTCTTGAGCGCTGAGCTGGGATTAGTTCCTGAGCACTGCTGAGTAGAGTCCCCAAGCAAAAGTTAAAAGGAAGAATTAAAAAGTTCAAAAAAATTGAGTTGAATAACAAATTTCTGAAAAAAAAGGTCACTTTAACATACAGCAAAACATAATTGAAAAACCTCATAGAATCAGTAGAGGAAAACTCTTAAATAATATATGCAATCAAGGAATGATTAATGAAATTCCACAATATTGTGCCAGGATTCCTAATTTATTATGAATGAGGTCTCATAGCATATTATTTACTGTATATTTATATTGCTTCATTTCAGCCATGCATAAATTTACACCCAACCTTGTCCTCCAATACTTCTTTTACAGTCACATCTTAAATTCATCAACCATAGATTATCTTTCTAGAAGGTTCTTAAGGAGCGATCTATCAATTGAGAAATGACTACAACCTCACTACCACCATCACTCAGTCCTATTTCAGAGAGATGTGTCCAGGGATTTTCTTTCTTGGTTTAATCAGTCTTTTTTTCCCAGAAGAATATTGAGTTTAGGATGACATCGTGTCTGTGGCTATTTGGATAATGTTTCTGTCCCTGCAGTTCAAGGAGGACTTGCCTATTGAGTAATAGCCACACTCCACAGGCTGCATGTCATTTGTGTGGTGCACTGGTTTCTCAAGAGCAGGCACAGACTGGAAAGCCCACCAGACACGCATTCTCCAGCACACACAAACACTCTCCCCATCCCAGCCCGGTGCTTATGAGTGATGAATTCAATAAGCAGTTGAATATCTCCCACTCTGTTCTTTCAACAGACCGTTTGTTTATTTGAGAGCTTATTTTGGCTTGTGAATAATCTGCTGTTCTGAACAAGCTCAGGAACGATCAAGGGAGATATTTGACCTCAACTTTACATGATCCACACTTTTGATGGTAGTATTTGTGACTTAGCGGAGCGATGGATCACAACTGGCTTTCTTCCAATCTGGGAGCATGTATCAAAAGCTCTAATGTGTACACATAAAACAAATCTTAAAAGCTCTCCTTATTGTCAAAATTCTATGTGACTTTTATGTTTTGCAGATAAGGAGGTGTGGACAGGAGATTCCCATGACCTTGTTCTAGATCTTGAACCCACAAATCTGTGCTATGTTGCTTTCCCTTCTTTAGAACTTTAATTAATACAAATCCATCACTTGTCCTCTTATTGGACACTATTAATCAGACACATTTAAGTGCTTTGATCTCATTTTCCTTACAGATTTGTTTATTGTTTCCTAGAAGATTTAGCTATCTACAGGAAGAATTAAAATACTGGGATCAAGCAATGGCACGAGCCTTTAGAGTTATGGTCTTTGAATGCTCTCTACTTCCAACCCCCTTTAAAAGTTTAATATTTTCCAACTTGAATTTATTAGGTTGAGACAAGGTCAGCAAACTATAGCATGGTGAGCAGTAATATTATCGTGGAACACAGAAACCATTAAGAGTTGAACACATCTACAGAAAACAAAGAAAAATGAATGCAGCAAAAGAATTACAAAATATTTTTAATATATTTTATCATAAAAATTTCAGGAAATAATCTTAAAGTATACATCAATAAATTTCATCCAGCAAATGAATCATTAACAGAATAAAACAACACTATGATTGATAACATATAACATATTACATATGAAATAGTGTAATGAAAATTCTTGGACTGAATGTCAGATGTATACTCTGCCCTTAATTTTATTATCAATGAAGACTGAGGCCAGAGATCATGCCTTTTGACTTACCTAACACTCAGCATACTAATCTGTCCATTGGGTGGGTTGGATTAGATCCGTGGGTTCTCAAATTTGATTGTGCAACAGAATCAGCTGGAAAGTTGCTGAAATGCAGATCACTGCTACTCTGTTTTTCTGCTGCCTTACTCCAGTACGCCAACATTCTGGAGTTTTTCACAGAAAATTCGTGGTTGCTGCAAATATCTGGTTAAATACATGATATGTTTTATATAAATTATATCTGTTCTTATTAAGACCACTGGGAACAATCTGTGTTGGTGGAGATGTGGTAAAAAAGGAACACCCATCCACTGCAGCTGGGAATTTTTTTCGGATTAACCCCTATGTAAAACAGTATGGGAGTTTCTCAGAAAAGGAAAAACCGAACTGACATTAGATCCAGCAGTCACACTGCTGGGTATCTACCCTCAAGACACACACACACACACACACAAAAAAATCCATTTAAAAAGACACATGCACAACAATATTGATTGCAACACATCAGAGTGGATAGATGATAGATGAAATCTATCTATGCAGTGTCCAGTGGCACATGAGTGGATTATGAAGGTATTTGTGTACTCGAGTGTGTGTGTGTGTGTGTATATACAATGGAATGCTATGCAGCTTGAAGCAGTGACGAAATAATACAATTAGCTGCAACATGGATGGAACTGGATGATTTGATGGTAACTCAAGTAACTCAGAAGAACACACACGGGGTGATCTCATTTTTCTATGGTCTACAGGCAAGAGGGGGGCTGGAGTGATACCACAGTGGTAGGGCATTTGGCTTTCACGTGGCCGACCCATGTTCGATTCCTCTGCCCCTCTCAGAGATCCCGGCAAGCTACTGAGAGTATCGCGCCCGCATGACAGAGCCTGGCAAGCTACCCCTGTGGCATATTGGATATGCCAAAAACAGTAACAATAAGTCTCACAATGAGAGATGATACTGGTGCCCGCTCGAACAAATCGATGAGCAACAGGATGACAGTGATAGTGACAGGCAAGAGGGAAAAGGAATGTAGGGATTAAAGGGGCCATAGCTAGATCACACTTGATGCCAGAGTTCAGGAAGGAGAGGGAAGGCAAGAAATCAGAAAGGGAGCAGGTAGTAAGAAGAGGCAGAAAGGGAGTGACAGGAACAAGGGTTGGGGACCTCAGGCACATGGGTGGGAGAAGAAGGGGTATTTCTCCATGTCTAACCCGCTGAGCTAACAACCCTGAAAGCAGGCAGCACCCAGACTTTAAAATGCGCCCGTCAAGTGGGATACTGGTGGGGTGGGAGAGAGCCTGGGGACACTGATGGAGGGGAGTTGACACGGAGATGGGCTCCGTGCTGGCCAACGGTATGCCTAGGACTCGGGGATGAATAACTTTATCATTCACCGTGCCCCCATAAGTGTTTTTTAACTGGGAGCTGGAGAGATGAGACAGTCATTAAGACGCTTGCCTTGCCCTGTCTGGCCCAGGTGTGATCCCTGGCACCCCACATTGTCCCCCAACCACTGACAGTGCTCCCTGAGCACAGACAGAAGCAAGCCTTGAGCACTTTCAGTGTGTCCAGAAAACAAATATAAATTAGAAAATTGTATTTCTAATTGGGTATCCCAAAGAGGAATCGAAAGAGCTATGCTAGGAGTATCACGTCTCACTCAAGTGAGAGAAGGAATCCGGAGTTCCGACCTCTGTCTACGGTCAAGAATCAGGGACTCTGTCTTGTTTGCCAAGACATCAAAAATCAGATGGGCCAGACACATAATGCGATTCAGAGACGACCGCTGGACTAAAGCTGTAACCGACTGGATTCCACGGTAACTCAAAAGACCATGTATCCGCCCACCTACAAGATGGTCAGACTTCTTCACCAAAACCCTGAGTGAACGGTTTGAGGCTCTTCCTATTCCTCGAGGGAGCAGATACCATTGGTCTTCACTAGCACATGATAGGAACAAATGGAGATGTTACTGGCGCCCACTTGAGCAAATCGCAGATCAAAGGGATGACAAGTGACACAAGTGAAATTACAAACTTAAAAATAATAAATAATTCTCATTCAACTATATTTCATGTTAAGCATATAAATTTCATACATAGCATTTAGCATTTAACTATTCCTTACATCAAAGGAAACAGAAAAGAATAGTCCTCTCTAAAATAATTATTGACTCATGTTTTTAGTTTTCATGCTTCTCTCTGCCTTCATATAAATGGGATTTTTAATTTATTTTTTGGCAGTAGCCAAATTTTCATCTTTATTTGTTTATTTTAACTTTTCTATTGAATCACTCTGAGATAGACCCTTACAGAGCTGTTCATGATTGGATTTCAATCTTACAGTGTTCCAACATCCATCTCTCCACCAGTGTACATTTCCCAGCACCAGTGTTCCCAGGTTCCCTCCCATCACCCACCCCCCACCACCAAGCCTGCTACTATGGCTGGTGCTCTCTCTCTCTCTCTCTCTCTCTCAATGGGAAATTTTATTTTGCCCTCTGATAGCATCCCTCTCTAATTTCATTCTTCTCTCCTCTTTGCAAATTTCATGGTTGTTTTTTTTAAAAGCATATTATTCTCTCCCTTTTCTTCATGTTCATAACCTGTTGCTGTTTGTTTGAGAACATGTGGTCCAATCACAAAAGTCAATAACAAGGGTTTTAAAAAGGACATCCAGATGTAACTGCTCATACTCATGGACTCCCATTCTCATCCACTCTTTCCCAAAATAAGAGACAAATTTGAGTGAGACAGCTCAGATCTCAATGGAAGTTCAGCTGTCTTGCTATTATGGCTATGTCAGATTTGGGGAAGTTTGTTTCTCCCTCTTTCTTTCTCTCTTTCTCTCTCTCTCCCTCCCTCTCTCTCTTATTTCCACCCCCCTCTGTAACAAACACAGTACACACAAAATCTTAAAAATCACTAAGTATTGAGAGCAAGGGCCATTTACAGGCTATCAACATTGAATGTAGTGAATGCAGTTTGATTAAAGTTATATGACTCGAGTTTTTCTAGAGGTGCTGTTAACTAGTGAAAAGGAAATCTTCAAAGATCAAACCTGAAAAGCTGGGCAGAGGGGTCCAGGAGCATTACTGGGTGACTTGGAGTGATGTGCCTATAACCACTTGTAAGATGTGTAATAAAAACTCATTGAGACTACTGTCCGGGTGCTTTTCTTCCCTTATTTCTTTTTTAATGAACTTTTTATTGAATTTTTTAAATGAACCCAGTATTTTATTCAACATTATCTTATGCTAGAAATAGCCTTGATAGACAAAGGGTGAAAAACGAAATGGAAAGTATTTAAAAAGATGTACTTAACAAAAAAGAAATATCGCCAGCCTAATATTGTATTGCCTATGAAAACAAAGGTCGATGGTTTGAACAGAACAGAAAGTCTGGCGTTTCTTAGTAGTACTTTTCTCTCAAAGAAGGGAGTCGGAGATGGGAAGTCCTTTATTTGGCTGTAGTGCCGACAGAAAAGAGATTAAATGGTATTTTTGTGAACCGCAGAGAGTAAATCAGTGTGTGGATTTAGGAATCAGGGACACATGAACAATAGCTGCTTTGTCATTTCAGATTCTGTGTCTTACTCCAACTTCAGAATCTTCCTCCAAGAGGTTTTTTCTTTTTCCCTTTCAAGACTGTTTTTGTGGTTTTAAGAAAAGTTATCGAAGTGATGTTGAAATAACTCAAAACCAGAGGCTTTTCTTTCCTCAGTTCAGGGATGCCTTTGAAAGAAAACTCACTAAAGCTGTGTGATTCTGAAACCTAGGGCCAGACATTCCTTGTCTGTCTTTCTTTATTCCTTTCTTTATTCCTTCCTTTATTCTTTATTCTTTCCTTCCTCCCTCCCTTCCTTCCTTCCTCCCTTCCTTCCTTCCTTCCTTCCTTCCTTCCTTCCTTCCTTCCTTCCTTCCTTCCTTCCTTCCTTCCTTTCTTTCTTTCTTTCTTTCTTTCTTTCTTTCTTTCTTTCTTTCTTTCTTTCTTTCTTTCTTTCTTTCTTTCTCTCTTTTTTCTCTCTCTTTTTTCTCTCTTTCTCTCTTTCTCTCTCTCTTTCTCTCTTTCTCTCTCTCCTTCTTTCTTTCTTTTCTTTTCTTTCTTCCTTTCTTTCTTCCTTTCTTTCTCTCTTTTTTCTCTCTCTTTCTCTCTTTCTTTCTCTTCTTTCCTTTCTTTCTTTCTTTCTTTCTTTCTTTCTTTCTTTCTTTCTTTCTTTCTTTCTTTCTTTCTTTCTTTCTTTCTTTCTTTCTTTCTTTCTTTCTTTCTTTCTTTCTTTCTTTCTTTCTTTCTTTCTTTCTTTCTTTCTTATGCTTCCATTTTTGCTCTCTGCCGAGGAGGCTCTCTGACTGCAGACAGCCAGCCAAAAGACATCAATTCACAGTGAGGAACAGAAAGCTGCCTTACATTCCTGCCAAAGCCCTTTGTAGGTATATTCTCACACCAATACCTCCACCTTCCGCAAGGAGCCGTGGGACATATGCTTTGAGTTGTAGTAGAGACAGAGTTAATGGACAAACGGACCCACCGTGTTTCTCTGTCAGCCGAGTCATCATCAGTAGCTACATCTTAGGCCTCGGGCCTCCGTATCACTGAGGGCTCGTTCTCAGCTGGCCAGCCTCCACACGAGGGGCCTTTGGGAAGAGTAGTAAGTGATGTGTGTGGAATTGCTCTGAGCACCTAAGACACTCCACTGATCTTTTAGGGCCACGAGTTGGTCCTTCATTTAGCCCACATCACGCAATTTCAACCAACCCCTTTATCGTATATACTTGGTTTTCTGCCTACAACTAGTTGATTGCTGTTTTGAACTTAATGGGCAACTCAAAATGATTTTCTTTCTTCCTGTTTACTTCTAGTACATTTTTATTAGCTTTGTTGGGAAGTATCTTATCATCAGATGGAGAATTCTGGAAGAAATAGGAAGGATCCCAACATCGAACGCCACTTATGACTGGCAGAGGGAGGCATACTGATGACTAGATTGTGGGTTCTGTTTCCCTAAATCTCAGGGTTCCCCCCTTTAATATTGAATATCTTTAAAAGCACCCTGTTCATCAGTCCGTTTTTGAATGTCAAATGCTAAAATATGAAATTATGCAAAAGTCCGGGAAAAGTGATTAAAGTAGTAAAGAAAATTAATTTAACATTGATATCCTGTTAAGGAATAAAGAACATTATAAACATGATTCCAGTATTTGAATTTATAAAAGCCTCTCCTGATAAATACAGTTTTATAAAGTTCCTGCTTTATCATTTTCTTGTATGAAAATAGTTGAACAAAAATAAAGGTTAGTGAAGATATAGAAAAAATGCAATGTGAGATAGTGAGTGGCAATATTTTAATATATCAATAACTAGAAAGTCTAACCAAGGGAATCCTTTTACGGGAAATACCAAAACAAACAAACAAACAAACAAAAATCCTACACTAAAGAGGAAATACTTTAGAAGATCTTTTAAAATACTTTAAAATATTTATCTTTACCAATAGCTTTCTAAAAATCCATCTTAAACAATGTAGTCTTGAATTTGTTTAAATTTAATCACCATGAGATAGTTACAAACTTTCATGTTTGAGTTACAATCATACAATATACAAACACCCATCCCTGCACCAGTGCACATTCCCCACCACAAATCTCCCCAGTATGACCTCCTCTCCCAGCCTTCCCCCATCTCCTTGACAGACAATTTACCCCATACTCTCTCTCTACTATTGGGCAATACAGATACAGAGAGGTTATCATGTTTGCTGCTTTATCTACTTTCAGCACACATCTCCTCCCGACCGATCCCTCCAACCATCATTTTCTTAGTGATCCCTTCTCTATTCCAGCTGCCTTCTTCCCCCGCTCTTGAGGCAAGCTTCCAACTATGGAGCAACTTGGATTTTTTTTTATAACGTACAGGGTGCCTTTTTACACTGGTGTGAAAGAGACAAGACAGTTCCCAGGCGGACCATGGACATAGGACTTCCAGGGTAAAGGATTGGTAACACACATTCAGACCTCTTCAGCTTAAACCTCTGGCCTGGCAGTTCTACTTCAGAGAAAGTGTTCTAAGAAAATGATCCTAAACATATGCACTTTCCTGTGTGTGGGAGTGGCTACCAATTCAGGTTCCCCAGAGAATATTTGGCAAAGCCTAGAGAAATTTGGGGACAGGGGTTGTTTCTAAACATGCTCCAGTTCAAAGTACATAACCCCCCCCCAAAAAAAATCAGAATTAATCCAGATCACAGTGTTAATAAGATTAAGATTGATTCCAACATAGACGAATGTTTTGTCAACTACTGAATATTTGAAAATAAATGACTGGCTGAATGCATCCTTGTACTTTCAAATGCAGGGATGTTTTTCAGCAATTAGTAGTTTATGTAAATATATGGAAAACATATAAGAGTTTTTGCAACCTAGTGCAGTTTTTAAAAGCCAGAAAGGGATTCTGGAGGGATAGTGCAGCAGGTATGGCACTTGCCTTGCACATGGCCAACCCGGGTTCTATCCCTGACACCCCATTGGTCCTTTGATCCTTGCCAAAAGTGATTCCTGAGCACAGAGCCAGGAGTATGCCCTGGAACCATTGGGTGTTCTAGAAAAGAAAATGTCACAAAGGAGCATAATCCCATTTTTATTTAAAATAATTTTAATAGGACTAAGAGGTAGTCCAGGGGTTAAGGTACTTGCCTTGCATGCAGCCAGCTCCAGCTTGAATCCCAGTTCCAAGAACCACCAGGGATCATTCCTGAGCACAGAACCTGGAGTAACCCCAGAGCACTGCAGTCATGACACCAAAACTGGAAAAACAAACTAGTGAAAAACAAACAAAAAGAAACAAAAGGTTGAAAAATACAAATAAGACAGAGCTAATATTTCTAGCAAGGTGTTTACAGGAATTGTCTGTCCTGTGCAGTTGGGCCTGATTGGAGGTATTCTTTTTATTTGTCAATATAACTTAATTGACTTGAATTACTTTTCTATTAAAAAAAATTAGTAAGACCAATTCTGATAAATAGTTCTTAAGATAAACCACGTAATGGATTTATCCATTAATTGCAATTTTAGTGTACAATGACTGAGAAAATATCTTGACAACATCTAATATAATTTCATTAAGTCTTTAAGATATTGTCTATCAACAGAATGTATCTGACACACATTTGAAATATGCTCTACTGTATTTATTTTCCAACAAGATTCTTAGATTTGTTACAATAATTGTAACTCCAGAGAAGTCTGAAATAGGTGTCCTAAATTAGCCCAGTGGTAAAACTGTTTATGCTAATGGGAGCTTCCTCTTTGAACTGAAAATAAATTTGTGTTGAATGCTGTTACTCTTAGTATAAGCCCTCGTGTAACTGTGTTTATGTGCAGCCACAGTTTTATATCTTACTCGCCTGGAGAAAGAAAAATGTGAATAAATGGCATTGATACCTCACATGAATTTGCTTCAGTCCTATCAGTTATTTCTCTCATCATCATCCCGTTGATCTTCAAATTTCTCGAGCAGTCTCAGTAACGTCTCCATTCATCCAAGTCCTGAGATTTTAGAAGCTCTCTCTACTCGTCCTTCCAATGTAGTGGAGACTCCTTCAGCGTCAGGGGAATGAGACCCAGCTTGTTACTGATTTTGGCATATTAATACACCATGGGGACCTTGCCATGCTCTCCCATGTGGGCAGGAAACTCCCAGTAGTTTGCCAGGTTCTCCCAGAGGAGAAGTAGGCTATAAGATATCACTTCTGGGAGCTTGCTTTTAAGTCTCTGGATGTTGGCCGTGGATGGGATTCCACAGCGCCAGGGGCAGTCCCTGGGTGTGACCACCTAGCTACTAGGAAATGAGAAATCTGGGCGGAGGAGGCCCAGTCCCGATCCGAGCAGTCTTGGAGGTCTCAGCCCTGGGTCCTACACACCTGGGTTCCTCTGCCAGTTCCTTCATGCGTGAGGCTCATCCGAACATGTGGAGAGGGGCCTTAAGCATGGCTGTGGCTAGGCTCTGGAGGTCTTCGGCCGCCGGGAGCTCTGCTCGGGGCAGGGAGGGAAGCTGGAGCCCATCCCCTCCAAGGAGGCCCTGGGGAAGACAGCCAGGCGTGCGGGCAAGAGACTCTCTGTCAGTTATTTCTCTCACGAGAACTTATTTGACTGTTTTTCATGAAAATAAACACATGAACTGTTTTGTTCCCCAACAGAGGAGACTGTGATAGTGAAATTGCTTTTTATTCCTCTTAGATGGTTTTCTCGACCCTCCATTGCATCCTTTAGGTAAAACAACTTTATACATGGTACAAACTAGCTTCCAAATTTAAAGAAACATTTGATTTGTGATAATATACAAATCTTTGATACTTTAACACCATACTACTTGAGGTAGATTTTTTTTTTCTTACTGGACCCAATATGCATATAGGTTTTAGAAATGAAAATGATATCAGACCTGCTCAGTCTCGTTTTCGAATGTTCACAGCATGCTGTTTTCTGAGAGGTACTGAAGGCATCGATGCCGTATATCCATTTCCATATTCTTTCACTTCACCATTCAAAAAAGATTGAGTCCTGAGTTCAGGACATAGTGTTGGCACTGTTGGGGAACAAAACATACAGTGTTACTTCCCTCATGGGGATTAAGTATCAGTGAATACTGCAGTCACAGTTTACAAAGCGTAACATCTAGTTGGGAGATGAAACCAACTTCTATAACCGAGGTCTCAGTCCAGGTCACACAGCCATGAGTGAGCATTGCTTGTGAGACATGATAGATACCTAGAGAGAAAAGTTGGCATTTCCCTCAGGAGACGTTATGGGGAAACCATGTCAGAGACAGAGCTTGACATAACCTGTGGTTCTCTGTGCCTAAGGAAAAAATAGGCCTTTCTCTGGGAACTGTAATAGGGAGTGAAGTATGGGCCTTACCATTTTACTAAGTGATTCCAACAGAGGGATGGTCACCACTGTAGATAGAAACCATTGCAGAACCAGAAGAGATCTTGATGTTACGTGCCTCATTATTTTTTAAAGAGTGTTAACTTAATATAGCATTGGTAAGTATTGGTGGCAAGTACTGAGAAAACTATAACAGTAACAACCACATCACTTGGTTCTTAAAGATGAAGCTGCTAAGATCTAGAAAATCCTAGAGTGGATTTAGAGCAGAGCACAGGGGTGCACTGGTGTGCCTCCATTCCATTGCGGGGGAGGATCAGTCGCTTTCCGTAATCATCTGAGCACTTTGGACCAACTTACACAAACTTAAAACTCACACTCATACCACAGCTCTTTGCTGAGCAATTATTCACATCACAGGAAAACAATTAGTTAAGGTGTTCCCTTGTGACACAGAGCTTCATTTTATCATCATTGTATCACTGTCATCCCATTGCTCATTGATTTGCTCGAGCGGGCACCAGTAACATCTCCATTGTGAGACTTGTTACTGTTTTTAGCATATCAAATACACCATGGGGAGCTTGTCAGGCTCTGCCATGCGGGTGGGATACTCTTGGTAGCTTGCCAGGCACTCCAAGAAGGCTGGAGGAATCGAACCCAAGTCAGCTGCATGCAAGGCAGATGCCCTACCCGCTGTGCTATTGCTCTAACCCTAATTTTTATCATATGGTGCTTTAAATATATCTTCATCTTAGACACATTTATTATATATAAAATAAGGTCTATTGTAAAGAGGTTCATCTTAGAGGAGCAGAAATATCTTCATTTTGGACACATTTATTATATATAACATAAAGTCTATTTCAACGAGGAACATTTCAGAGGAGCAGAAAAAAAGAAATGATTTGATGGATGAATGTATTCAGGCCTTACCATGTCTCAGCGATTTTCTATGGAGCTTTTCCACAAACTCATCATTACTTAATAGACTTGGCTTTACACAGGAAATAGACTCTTGAATAGCGTTACAAAAATATGGGACGAGAAATATGTGGTTTGGTCCCTGGCGCTCTGTTTGGTCCCCTAAGCACCACTAGGAGTGATCCATAAGCACAGAGCCAGGATTAAGACCTGAAGCACATCCAGGTTCAGCCCCCAAAATGTTTTTTAAAAGAAAAACCGAAAGACGAAGCACTCGGGACCTAGGAATATGCTGCTCAGTAGAGCAGAGAAGTCAACTCCGTACTCAGGATGAAGCCAAGAAAGTAGAACCCAAGGATTATGCAGCAGTTCCCTGAAAATGTTACTATCTCTGTTAGAATAAAATAATAAGAACAATAAATGGTTAAGATTGGTGGTAAAGGGGATAAAGTTAACTTTCAAGTCATGGATTATCCGGATCAGTAAATTTATTAAACAACAAAAACAACATGATGACCTCTCAGTGTCTTGTGTTGCAAGCCGTAATGGCCAAAAGTAGAGAAAAAGTATGGGGAATATTGTCTGCCGTGGAGGCAGGGGGAGGGTGGGGATAGGGGGTATACCGGGGATATTGGGGGTGGGGAATGTGCATTGGTGGAGGGATGGGTGTTTGATCATTGTGTGATTGTAACCCAGTATGAAAGCTTATAACTATCTCACGGTGATTCAATAATTTTTTAAAGTTACTTTCTTTAACTCTTAGCTGATACCATGTCTATTTTGGATTAAATGTATAATGGAAACATTTATATATCTATGCCTAGAGATTTTGTGCTATATGGAATACATTATTGGTGATCAATATGTATTTGTTAAAGAACAAAAGATATTTCTATGAAAAACACCAAAAAATTGACTCTGACTTATCACAATGTCAAATGAAAAATATTTTAGAAATCTGAAATGAGCTAGGAATAGCTTCAAAATAAAAGGGAAAAAAAGAATCAGTCATGTTTGCTTCAAAGTTACCGTGGCTATTAGACAGTTACAAGAATATTGCATGAATGGGAAATTGAAAGACGTAGGAAATGTGAGAAGCATTCGTCTTTCTTTTGGACAGCCACCTCCCTGCCCTGATTGCTTTGTCCATTGTCTTGGTCAGCTCCAATATGTGTGCATGTGGACAGAAGGGGTATTTAAGAGGTAACGTTACATTGACGTTGGAAGCAATCTGTTTCTTCCATTTCCTTTCCATTGCTTCAGTGTTGCTTTCTGAGTAATCTACAGCATTAATTTTTGGAGTAGGTAATTTCCTTTTCCCTCCCTTTAAAATAATTGTTTATGGCTGTCTTGGTGCCAAAAATACCACAGTCTGGCTTCAGGAAGGAGAGGGCCATGAACAGGGACTCCACACTCTTGGAGACATTGCTGTGTGTAGACTCACACCTGGCGATTAGTGGCCATGCATCCCCGCCCCTCTGGGACCATGGGGTGATCTGCTCAGGCCCTGGGCCTGGGGTCCTTGCTTCTCTCACAGCCTTGATCTTGGTGGAGTTTGAAAACCAGGTATCTACTTGTCTCATACCATTGAATGCCTTTACTTTCGAAGTTATCACTTTATATATTTGCCTTTTCTTTCTAGACAGTGCTTACACGTGAATCCTTATTAGAAGGTATCATGGGAAATATTCAAATCACCACTTTATTTTTTTCTAATTTGAAACACCATGATTTACAATACCATTCATGGTAGGGTTTCGTGCATACAAGGTTCCAGCACTACAAGTTCCACCAGAGTGTCCACTGCCCACCACCATTGTCTCAGGGTGCCCGCACCCATGCCCATGGTGAGCTCAGATCTGTAAACCTGGTAAGCTTAAATTCTGTTGTCTTTGATCATTTGTGATTTCCATATTGTGTTTCTTTATATCCCACATATAAGAAAGACCATTCTAAATCTGTCCCTTCTTCCCAACTGACTTCACGCATCATAATATGTTCCATCCATCACTGCATCACTGTCACTGTCATCCCGTTGTTCATCGATTTGCTCAAGCAGGCACCAGTAACGCCTCCATTGTGAGACTTGTTATTACTTTATTTGGCATATCAAATATGCCACAGGTAGCTTGCCAGGCTCTGCCGTGTGGGTGGGATACTCTCGGTAGCTTGCCGGGCTCTCTGAGAGGGACGGAGGAATTGAACCTGGGTTGGCCACGTGCAAGGCAAATGCCCTACCGGCTGTGCTATTGCTTCGAGCATGTTCCATTCAAGTAGTAGTAAATTTCATGATTTCACTTTTTCTTACAATTTCAGTATCATTTCATTGTGTGTGCACGCACACACACACACACTAACACACACACACGACCACCATCACCACCACCACCAACAGTTTCTTTATGCAGTCATCTGTACTTGGATGCTCAGATAATTCCAGATCTTAGCTATTGTGAAGAGTGTTGCAGTGAGTGGAGAAACATAAATGTTTTGTAAATAGTCTAATCACATCTTAAAGAGTAAAAGTTCTCTGAGTTCCTTTTACAAATATGGTTTTAATATTAATAGCCCTCTGCATAATGTATTTAATTGCTGAGCAGCAGATTCCCTCCCAAAGTAGCTTATCACTGTGCACGCTGATTCCGCTTCCTTTGATTCCTAGGTTTTAGGGTCTCGGGATGTCATTTTGGGCCATCAACTTCTCAGAACTATCTCAGAAGAGACCTACTTCTCAGCTCACATGGTTATTAGCAGGCGTCAATTCTCACAGGTTGTTGGACTAAGCTGAGTACCTCAGTGCCTCTCTAATGCTGGACACTGTCTTCAGTTCCTTATCAGAGGAACTTGAAATTTTGGGGGGCCACACCCTGCTGCACTCAGAGCTCACTAGTGACAGAGCTTGGGGGACTGTAGGTGGTGCCAGGGTTGGAATCTGGCTCAACCACCTGCCAGGAAAGTGAATGTGAAAGACCGCTACATTTTTTCTGCCAACTGAGGAAATGGGAAATGAGTCTTTCTATAAAATATTTTCATCTTCTTAATCTACAAAATATATTATTTCCATTTTAGTCATAAATGGCACTGCTTCATTTGGCAAGATCCCCCTCATGGGTTAGACATGAACTAGGGCTGAGTGATGGGAGCGGAAGGGTGGATTCATAAAATATAAGTGGTAAGAGGCAGAGATCAAAGGGCTTCTTCTAATCTAATGAATCAGAGCCACTTTCTTAATGAGCAGCTCAGGTCTGATTTTAGTTTGCTGAAAGTAGGTTTAAGGTTCTAGATCTAAATCCCAGCTGACCAACGTGCTATTCCTAGCTCCGTGACCTGGGGTGAACTCCTTCACTTCACTTGCTGCATCTGTAAATCTAAGTCTATAAAATGTGGGCAGAAGAGAGGTTTCTTTTCTAGCGTTGTTTTTAGGTGAATCAAAGTAATTCTTGTAAAATGATCAGAATACCATTCAGATAATGAAGTGTTAGACTGGTTATACTGAAGGGCGTATAAAAATGTTCAGTAATAATTCCAAACATTTGGGTTGAGGCAGATCCAATACGTGTATTCCCAGAATGTTTCTGCTCAACAGAAATTTGAGTCTTGATCATGTCCATCACGGAAAAACTAATTGTTATTCAGGCTTGCTAGAAGTGATGTCCTGAGTGGCTTTTGAGATATTTGAGGTTATTCGCCTCTTTACATGTCCCCAAGCTGCTCTAGCTTTTGAATGTGCGCGTCTGGTTGTAATTTGATTTTCCCCTTCTGCTCTTTCTCTGCTATCAGGCACATTTCATTGTTATCACTACATGGGCTGCTTGTTGTGGCTCTTCTCTCGTCCAACATTTATTTTCACTTCTAATCTGCTGTGGACTTAATAAACAAAAGAGGCAAGATAATATATAGTGTTTCAGAGCACAGGACACTCCGAAGTGTGAATCCCAGCCTTCTCACCTTTTCCCTGTGGATTGTACTTAACTAGTTACCTAACCACAAACGCTTACCACAGGTACTTAACCACAGGTACTTAGCCACAAGTTTATCCTCCCCATGCCTCAGTATGCATCATCCATAAAGCATAATAGAAAGTGTCCATTAACAATACACTAGGTTGTGGTGTGCGGTGCTAGTATGTGGTAAAGGTGATATTTAGCTATTTTAACTTAATAATTTTCTTTCTTTCTTTTTTTTTTTTTTGCTTTTTGGGTCACACCTGGCAATGCACAGGGGTTACTCCTGGCTCTGCACTCGGGAATTACCCCTGGCAGTGCTCAGGGGACTGTATGGGATGCTGGGAATCGAACCTGGGTCGGCCACATGCAAGGCAAACGCCCTACCCACTGTGCTATCGCTCCAGCCCTTAACTTAATAATTTTCATTAACAAGTGTGTTAGACTTCTGAGATAGGAGACCCAATAAGCTATACATCTGGGTCTCTTTTTGGGGAGAACAAAGTACTTTAGCAGCTGCATGATTTGGGGTGAGTTCTAGACTATGAAGTTTTATTAGGGAATTATATCTAATGTAATTTGATGTTAGTCCCATAGAAATTCATCAGATTAAAGGAAAGCCACGGTAGTTGTCTCATGTTACTGCCATGTTCCACAGAGCGATCTCTCTCTCTTTATCAAGGTGTGACTGTGTCCTGGCCTTCTACGCCTCTTCTACTGAAGTCACTTTTGTGTTGAAAATGAAAGCACTTGATGTTCATCATCTTTCTCATTAACAATGGAAAGTCAAAGACTCTCAGTATATTGCTTGAATGTGTTTGGTATAGAAAATGACATCGAGATTCACTTTGCACAGGTCAGAAGCAGAGCATGGTGGTGGGACCCAGAGAGAATGTTTTCGTATAGATACGAGGTACTTTGGCTATTCCTACGCTAGCAAATAAGTGAAACACTAAATTGATTTAAAAGGTAAATAGACAACCCTGTGCCACCCGGGGAGGGATTTTCCATCGCTGCCCTGTTTTTCTGCATGGAAAATGGTGACTGCGGCATCATCCACGTGGCAAGAGCTACCTCCTAAGACCCCCAACCCAGAGGTAGGACTTTTCAGTGATGTGGCTGGTACATGGTCCTGGGAGAGGGGCGTTACTGGCACGCCCTCTGCCCAGATAAGATCTGAAGCTGAGGCGCGATAAAGGGACCCTCTGCTCCTAAAGACTATGATCCGAGGGGTCTTCTAACCCATTTTGGCACCCAGAGCGGCTTCTTACTGAAATGCATCTAGACTGTGAACTGAGCTAAAATATCAGAAATCCAAAACTCATAGAGCTCATAGAGTCTTCATTCTCAGCAATGAAAAGAAATTATTAAATGATGCCTTTTCAGTAGGCCTGATTGCTGGGGAAAAATTCCAAACAATAATGGTGAGTTCTCTATTGAAATATTGAATGTATTCAAAATGTAGAGAGAATAAAGTGAAGATCATTAGCTACTTAGGTCGGGGGCAGGTGGGAGGGGGATATATTAGGGTTCTTGGTGGTGGAACATGTGCACTGGTGAAGGGATGAGAGTTTAATCATTATATGACTGAGACTTAAACCTGAAAGTTTTGCATTTTTTTTCACGGTGATTCAATAAAATAAAAAACAAAATTTTAATAAAAAAAATAAAAGGTAAATAGAAACGATAGAGCTGTGTTGTCTCCTGAGGTTGAATGGTCTAAAAGATAGGCATGCAAAGTAATGTGACAAGTGAATATAAGCTACAGGAATTTTTTTAAAGGGAAAAGTGGGGAGGGGGTAATAAAATTTATCAGGTGGCTGTGATAAGAAGGATGGAACAGGTACCCCTAGCTCATAGAGGGCAGTGTTATGACTAAGAACTTTGAACTCTCAAATCAGTTAGTTTCAAGTTCTTTGTCTCTCGTCACTGCATGGGCTTTGGCAAGATGCTTTACCTCTCTATCCTCTGATTTCCTTGGCAGTTACATGGAGATGTGTAGGATGCTATGTTATCCTACAGAGATGAGGGTAGTGTTGGCCACTCTGTGTTGATGAGTTGGACTGGGAAAGTTGCCCTTCCCATGTTTCTGTGTGCTTTGCTGCCTTACCATGATCTCATGCAAGACTTTAAAAATGTCTTCTCGAAAGCATGGGCCAAAGAAATTTTTTTTTCAGATTTTGGAGGCAATAAAGCAAATTAGAAATATATTGTAGGCACTTGTATAACTCGAATAAGGCAGATTTCTAAGAAGTATTGAATGAAATTCAAGACAAAATAATGTGATTTACTATTGTGAATATTCAAAAATTTAAAAAAATATTGAAATTGTTTTCTCAGGAAGATGACATTTCCTCTTACAGGGGAGTCAAGGATACTTTCATCTCTCACCAGGATTCTTTGCAAGTGTTCCTTGGAAGAAATCAACCCTTGTAACACAGAGGGGTGCCGTCCAGAGACAGGAAGTAGGCCGAATATGGATTGAACATTGACCCGAGGCCCTGGGTCTTAGTCTCTGTTATGATTTTGCCACTGAGATGTTCACCATTGATGATGTTCACCCACGAACCACCTTTCCTTGACCATCCCCCTGACTAATTCAGTTCTCAACACCATAGCTATAAGAGCACCATTTATTTATTTTTTTTTTGGCACACAAAAGTAAAAAGTATACATCAAGCAAGGACAAGAGTTAAGATAGCAACAAATGACTTAGAAATGTAACCCGGTAGATCCTGCCTAACCCCAGTATATACTTATTAATCTCATTAGCTCTGCAAAACCACCCTCTTGCCTCTACCTTTATCACTCTGTTGTTTCAAAAAATAAAAATAAAAAGAAGATATGACCAATGATCTAGCTACCTAACCTATAAAGGCTGCTTGGGAGTTCCCTTACTGTGTACAAATACATGGCTGTCTTAAAATGAAATGATTCCTACTTTAAACTTGACTGGTGCCTTCCTCACATTATACTGTTCTTCCAAAGTAGGATGAATGAATGATTCTCCTGTGGATTTCTTTTGTTTCAAATTTGAGTTATCTGTGTTTTTTTGTTGTTGTTTTGTTTTGTTTTTTGCTTTTTCAGTGACATCCGACTATGCACAGGGGTTACTCCTGGCTCTACACTCAGGAATTACTCCTGGCAGTGCTAAGGGGACCATATGGGATGCTGGGAATCGAACTCGGGTTGGCCATGTGGAAGACAAACACCCTCCCTGCTGTGCTATCACTCCAGCCCCAAGTTCTGTGTTTTTTAATCCCCTTCTTCAATTAAGAATGGGAAGGACAAGAACTGAATTTTTCCCATTATTGGACTCTGATAGAAAAATTTAGCACACTCAAAGCACACCTCCTCCTCCACCATGCTAGATGGAACCATCTGAGAAAGAATAGCTTCGCCTAAATAGTTCCCTTTCCTACTTACACCCATATTATCAGAGCAGAAGCATGTCTGGGTGTGAAAACATTTCTATTTTAAAAATCTGTCGTTTTCATTCAAAAGAATGCCTTCAAGAGCCCTGCAAAACTTGGTTTTGCTCTAAGGCGAACGTATCTATAGCATCCATTAGGCTAGAATGAAGCTGGAGCTCAGAGTGTGGGTTTCTGTCTGCCTGCAGGAATCACAAGCCTTCCTGAAGGTGGAAGGTCACACTCCCAGCAGCTGGTTTCCTAAAGCCCCGAATCACCATGAATGGTTAACATATGTCTCTTTCCCACGTGGTTGTGAGTCTAAGCGACTCTAGGGACAAGGGGAGCGGAGACAATAAAACCAGCCATCACACATACAGAGGCCAGGTGAAACACGTGGCCACGGTTTAGTGCAATGAAAACGGCTTAGTCCAGCCCGTTTCCTGGAGCAGCTATATTTTTGTTCTTTTCTCTTTACCTTTGCGAACTAATTTGCTGTGATTTTCAACATCACTCCATGAATATGTGTAGGGGTCAGATTCCAATGCTGTGGAACCCAAAATAAAATTATTCTATGGGGGGCTAGGTTGGGTGCTGGAGCAGTTGTACAGAAATTAGGGTACTCGCCTTGAACAAGACCCACATGGGTTCAATCCTTGGCACCCCATATGGTCCCCTGAGCCTGCCGAGAGTGAATCCTGAGTGCAGAGCCAAAAGTATACCCTGAGAATCACTGGGTGGGGCCCAGAAAACAAAAGCATTTTTTTCTATTTTTTTATGCCACTAGGAAAATCATGCCCAGAGGCTACATTTAAATCAACTGATGTTTTAAAGTTTTTTTGCTTTATTAAAACAGTAATTTAAAAAGCTATTTATAGTTGAATTTTAGATATACAGTGTCCCCGCACAGACCCTCTGCCATTTTTTTCAGGTTCCCTCCCCAGCCTGCGATCTTGATGGGCAGCTTTTAAAGTTCGATTAAATAAAATTATTATTTTTTTTAAAAAAATGAAGCATCTTGAAATTTGCTTATAAGTGGAGAGACATGGAGAGTATCATGTTAATTGAAATGAGTCAGAAAGAGAGGGACAGGGGCTTGAGCAATAGCACAGCGGGTAGGGCGTTTGCCTTGCACGCGGCCGACCCAGGTTCTAATCCCAGCATCCCATATGGTCCCCTGAGCACCGCCAAGGGTAATTCCTGACTGAAGAGCCAGGAAACACCTGTGCATTGCCGGGTGTGACCAAAAAAAACCAAAAAAAAAAAAAAGAAAGAGAGGGGCAGACATAGAGGGATTGCACTCATTTGTAGAGTATAAAATAACATCACATGAAGCTGACACCCAAGGACAGTAGATACAAGGGCCAGGGGTATTGTCCCATAGCTGGAAGACTGCTTCATGAGCGGAGGGGAGAAGGCAGATGGAATGGAGAAAGGATCACTAGAAAATGATGACTGGAGGAGCCAGTTGGGATGGGAGATGTGTGCCGAAAGTAGATGATGGACCAAACATGACTTCTCAGTGTCTGTGTTGCAAGCTATAATGCCCAAGAGTAGAGAGAGAGTGTGGGGAATATTGTCTGCCTTAGAGGCAGGGGGAGGGTGGGGAAGGGGGTATACCCCGGATATTGGTGGTGGGGAATGTGCATGTGTGGAAGGATGGGTGTTTGATCATTGTGAGATTGTAACCCAAACATGAAAGCTTGTAACTATCTCTTGGTGATTTAATAAAATAAAAAAATAAAATTAAAAAAGATATAAAAATATAAAAAATGATGCATCCATTTAGATTCTAAAGAAAGAGTTATAGTTGAGCAGATAGCAAGGAATTGTGCCAAATTCCTACCTTTTTGTTGTTTCTTGTCATATCGACCTTGAGAATTGATATCCTCCTATTTTCCTCTTCTGCTTTCTACTAGCCTTCGAAAGATACAATATGCTCCATTGCTTTCACTGGCAAGTTCCAGTTTCACCAATATCAGAGTCAAAAATCTGTTATTGTTCAAATGTGAGCTTCCCGAGCACTGGGAGGAGGGGGAAAGGAGTTGAGGAAGGAGTGGACAAGAAGTGACATAACAGGTCATGGCGGAGAATCTTGGGCCCTTCTGGGTGATTCCGGGACTGCCTATCATCAACATCACAAACATTATTGGTTGCAGTCATGTTATTTTTAGCCTACTTCATCCTTCTTTACCAGTTTCCTTCTGTAAACTCTTCAAGCAACTATCTTGTTTGTTTAAAGAGAAACATTGTCACAGAATTGCTCCTCCTTAAAGCCAGACTAGTTTTAAGAGCACGTAGCATTCATGAGAAGCAGAGGAGAATGCTTGCATCTGGGCTTCCCAGCACGGGGAAATGTCTCTGCTGAGGCTGTACAGACTGCTTGGCTGTGATTTTACAGGCATCCTGTGCTACCCAGGACATGTGGGGATCTCCCATTAGTGATGGACCCTGTGAGGCTTCTCATACCCCGAAAGTCCCATGCCCTTGGATACTGCTGGAGACAGCAGTGGAGGAGGTGGATAGGGTCAAAACAGAGAGAGAAATCTGCATCCAAATCCTCCCTTTCTGGGTGGGAAGTTGGAATCGTTTCGTTCCCATATCGTGAAAGCAAGGCTCAGCGTATCAAGATAGCAAAAGAATCAATAAAATGCATCATTCGGGGAAGTACTTTGAGCTATTGATCCCAAATATTGGCATAATATTTAAATCCATCTGCCAAGATCATAAATCATTCTGATCCCATGAATAGGCAGCCAGCAGGGGATGGAGGGGTGGATGCTGTGCGGCAGGTCGGGCTGCACTGGCCACGTGGCCCTTGGAGTGTGGATCTGCTGCTGGCTCTGTTCTCACGGGGGGACTGTGTGAGGGCGCCTGTCCCAGGGACCACCACGCACGCTGGGCTGGAATTCTCTAATAAATGAGGCCGTATCTTTTTTAGCTAATTATCACCGTGCAGGCATATCTCTTGAATGCATCCATCTGGAACCTCCCAAATTGACCCACAGTGCTATGATGAATGCCCATGTCATGGGCAGAAAAATGCACCGAAGGAGAAATTGAGCTTTCCCCCCAGAATGGGGTGCAGAACTGTTTCATTAATTGCTGTGGTATTCATCTGTAGACTGATCATATATACTTTTCCTGTTAAAATGAGCGTTTATTCTCCACATGGAAGAACAGCAAGCAAAGAATTCCCCAAATGCATATTAAGGATTCGATACTCCTCAGACACCCTGAAGCAGTGAGATTTTTAAACTTCAAAATGGCATATTCAAGACTTTACAATAAATAACATATTGCTGTGATATGAAAATAGTGCATTATTCTGGGGCTGGAGTGATAGCACAGCGGGGAGGGCGTTTGCCTTGCACGTGGCCAACCCGGGTTCGATTCCCAGCATCCCATATGGTCCCCTGAGCACCGCCACGGGTAATTTCTGAGTGCAGAGCCAGGAGTAACCCCTATGCATCGCCGGGTGGGACCCAAAAAGCAAAAAAAGAATAGTGCGTTCTATTCTGCTCTCAGGTGGAGAAGGGATGGAACAAAGCACTATTCAGTTATTAGTTGCTAGTTTGGATTTCTTCGTGTCTTCTAGTACCTGCCAGCCCAGTCCCTACTTCTACGTAAGTCCTGTCTTCATGAGAGATAATCAGGTTGCTCATGTGAAGCATTTCTCACCAACTAGTGAGATAAGATTGGGGAATGGTTTTAGGACAACTTTACTCCATTCCATAAAAAGAAACACGCATATCTCTTTCTCCCCCATTTTACCTTCCTTGAATGTAGCTGTGATGTATGGAATTTGCGCAGCCACTTTGTGACCACCATGTCAAGGCCACGTAAACAACAAAGATACAAACCCCAAAGAGATGGACCAGTCAATATTTTCCTCCTTCCAGATTCTTTGATGTGCCAGGGACATACCTTAATGTTAGTTTATGCCAGCATTGTGATTTCTTCAGTACTTAAAAGTTGATTTTCACAGAACTTTTGCAGGAACTCTTGCTCTTTATAGCCATACCTTTGATATTGGTGTCACTGTCTTTATCATGATAATCATTCTGGGGAAAGCTAAATTTCTTTGATATTGGCATCATTATCATGCAAAACTGTTGCATGAACTCTTGCCTCTTTACAGCCTTCCCATCATTGCCATTCTACCCATTGTGCAGACTTGGAAAATAAGGATTGTAGAGATAATTTGTTTCCCCATCATTCGATAAGTAGGAGTAAGTCTGTTACTTGAATGTAAATGCTCCTGTCTTCCTTCCTCTCTATCCACACCATGCTACACATTTATACAAGGTGGCAGTGAAAATAGCAGATTCGAAAAGCTGCCCAGAGTTACTGAAATAGTGGAGGTTGTTATCAATATAAGACCTTATTTTCCATAAACACACTGACACTGGAATGTGTCACCCGTGACTCATCCTGACTTCCTTCTTTACATGGCTGAGCAAGTGAGACATACAAGAGGAGTTTGCAGAGCTCTCTACAGTTTGATCGTTGCATCCTCCTGTAAGAAAGTTGTAATTGCTCCCTCCCCTGTAATTTATAAGTGAGTGTCTGCAGTGAAGCTGTGTGACTCGCCCATGGTCATAGAGCTGGACATCAATGGAGCCGAGAAGGGGAATTGGATTCTTGGCCTCTTGGTAGTCTTGGTAATAGAGTGCACTTCCTTTCCCTTGTCGATCACTACAATCTTTCCCTGAAACCTTACATCTTATTGATGCTTTTGCTTCTCAGTGCTCGAAGACAGGCAGTCATGCCTATGCTAAGATAGAAATCAAGACTGAAGGGGTTGGGAGGGTGGAGGTAAAACCACAGTATAGTGGACAGAGCTATAGTTTGGCCAATCATTTGCCTTGCAAACCCGGGTTCAGTCCCACCACACCACATGGCGCCTGAGCCCACCAGGAGTGATCCCTGAGCACAGAGCCAGGTGTAAGCCCTGAGCACTGCTGGGTGTGGTCTCCACTCCCCTCCCCCCAAAATAATGTCACGCTTCAAAACAGGAGGAACATGGTAGTAAATAAATCATTTTGGTTGGAATTTAGTCTTCTGTTTTTTTAAGCCAGTGTTTAGTTCGGCATGAAGTGTGCAATTCAATTTTGTTTTTCAGCTAATAAAATATTGTGTCATTCAGCTTTATGTGTGCCTTAACTATATAGAGAGCATACCTGTTGCTTCTGTTCTACACTGAAATTATGTATAGGAAAACTGATATGTGATTATTAATACTCTGGAATTTATAATGAAGTTTGGGAAGAACTAGATAGCACAAAAATTACCAGAGTAACATCAGCACACATACACACACACATATTACCACTTTTATATCTCCACTTCCTTTTCTGCTCATTTAGTGTCCCAGAATCAACACAAGGAAGATATCGTGTGTACTTGGTGGCAGTGTCATGTATAATTTGGAAGGCTGAGTTGTGGAATATTTGGGGCATCAGCAGCAAAGGTAGATGGAGACTTGCACAATTTCTGAATCAATGTCCAACTTCATTAAAATTCTTGCTCCCTCGGTAAGGTAGGAGACAAAGCTGTATCTTTGCAGGGCATGGGAGACAAATAGTTAAGCAAAAATGTTTTATGTATTTTCATCACTGAAAGTCTTGATTGAAAAAGCATGGCTTTTGAGTTGGATATTTTTAAATTAGACCCCCTGACTCTGCCACATAAGCTATGTCAACTTGGGCCAGTTACTTAAATCTCTAAGTCTATTAAAATGAGAATAATAATACCCTCTTCATGGTATGATTGCATGCATTTAAAAATATTGGCATAGATTATAGCGTTGTGCCTGTCCAGACCCAATAAGTGATTAGAATTAGTGAGGAAAGAGTTAGTTCCCAGCAATCATCTCTTCCCCCTCCAACCCTAAGTATTCTTTGTTTCCCTTCTGTTGCCCTATTGGTCTCTTTTGATCTCTAGTTTCATCAATGGGCTTTTAGTGATTTTTTCAGATCTCCAAAGACCCCAGTGACAAGAGCTGTGAAAAAAAGTGATCCCCCTTTTTTGCCTTTCATTTAAACAGAAAGAAAAGGCCAAAGTTATTTTTTACTTTGGTTTGGGGTTATATACAGTGGCATCTGGAAGTATCTCGCAGCTTGGTGCTCAGAGATTGCTTCTGGCCATGTTCAGGGAACCAGTTGGTGCAAGAGATTGAACCTAGAATCCTGCATGTATGGCATCCCTGCCTGTTGAGATTTATCCTGGGCCAAAGATGAATCCTGTTTTAAAAAGTGACTCTATTTATGACTTACTTATTGGTTTTGGGGCCACAGTTGGCAGTGGTGAGGTCTTACTCCTGACTCAAGCTTAGGGATCACTCCTGGCATGTTCAGGGTAACGTATGGTGAACCAGGGATCAAACCCATGTTGGAAACGTGCAAGGCAAATGCCCTACCCTCTGTGTTATTGCTTTGGCCCAAATGCTCCTTTATTTGTATTGCACTCAGTTGCTTTCTACCTTATTGAATTCAGCTTAGCCCTAAATATTTTACTTCAAGTACTTCAAGTACATTGTCTTAAAACTCAGAATTTGTCAATAATAAAATAAACCAGTGGGCTCGAGTCGAGTCTGCTGAGTTCCATACTGATTTCCTTTTATAGAGCAGAATGAGGGCATATAAGTGCAATGTGTGGTTTTTACGTTTTATGTAATTTACCCAACTTGGGGGAAGTGAATGAGTAAAGGAAGAATGTATTTATTAGATGTCCTACTGAGTTTAAGGAAGTAAGTAGACATAAGAAAGCAATGACAGAGAAGTGTTTCTAGCCATAAATATTTCAATGTTGCTTGCTTTTCTTCCCCTCTCTTTGCACTCAGCTTCTTCATATGTATATCAGATTCATTTTTTATTGCTTCTGTAATATATTACGACAAGCACAATGGCTTAAAATGCAAGTTTGTTTTCTAGAGAACTGGAGGTCAGAAGTATCATGGTATTGACAAGGCGCTATTTCCTCAGAGGCTGTGTAAGTGGTTCCTAGATGTTTTCCAGCTTCTAGAGACCACCTACATTCCTTGGCTTATGGTTCCTTCCTCACACTCATTCTACCAATGCTGGCCCTCCTACCTCCATCTTATGAGGATTCTTGTTTGGGGCTTATCGTCGTGAATAAGAAAAATCTCATTATCTATACTCTACACATTGCATTTATCAGATAAAGCGACAGATCCTTAGCTTCTAAGTATAGGACTTAGACATTTTTAGAGAGAATCACCATCCAATATACCCTATATTTAGGCATAGATGTCATTTTCTTGCAGACTTGACCTTTACCTCATGAGTTTCCTGACTCACTTTCTAAGACCACAGATTTCAGAAGCTCTGCTCACCATTGTAAGATCAGACTGTGAACTCCCTTTGCTAAGGGGATAATACTTAAATTAAATCATGTTATCCTGCTTTATAATTTTCACAGATTAAAAATAATGAAACAGTAAAAATTTAAGCCTGTGCTTTGATTAATCTCAGAGCAACCCTTGCCTCTGATCCTGACTGTTGAACTTGGAGGTGGAGGCAGGTAGCCCTGCTGGTGTTGTCCATGGTCCTGAACCACGTCGCAGACTGGGGCTCAATGGTTTTTTGACGCTTGGGACAGAAGGGGCTTTTGCCCAGTTTCTGATTCTCCCAGAGATACTGAAGTCTATAAGCAAAAAACATATTTAGGGCTATGAATTTAGCTTAATGAGAGAGCATAAAATGGACAAAAGTTTTTGGATAAACACAGCTTGTCTTGATTTTTGACACAAACTTTTACAAAAACAGCTTCAAGAAAGATGAAAAGAATACAATTAATCATCGCATTCACATTAAGTCACTAGAGGGAAGTAGGGAATTAGTGGACTGTAAAGGTGGCAACACCTCAACATTTGGGTAAATAAAGTAGATAAAGATGTAGTGATTGTTCTACACAAAAATGCTCAAATATTTTTTTCTTGGTAATTTGATGGGAAGTACTTCTCTGTGCAATTTCTCACACATATTTTATGGAATTTCTCACACATATGGAATGTGTTTTCCAGCTCTGTCATTTTCTTGAAATTACTGTACCTCTTCTCCACTCATCATATACTGTGGTCATCACATTAATTCCTCCCACTCTTAACCTACCTACCAAATATAAACTCTGCTTTCTACTCTTGACCTTCTATGTAATATTCATTAGATTTAATTTCCTCATTTTGCAAACCTCTTTTCTTTAAGGATAGGATTCATTAAGGGGTGGATTTGGAATGGTGGTGGAAATATATGATTCCATTGCTTGATAGGAATATCTACAAATTTCACATACACCAAAAAAATGATTTTGCTCTTGCTTCAACTAATTCAAAACTTCAGTAGGCACAGGAATAGAATATAAACCAGGCCTGTCTGCTATACGCTTTTTGATAATAAAACATTCAGCAGTCTTTTTTATGTGTTGATAAAGCCTGCCAAAACAAACCTTTTGCTATCATCTTATCATAACATGTTCATTGTTTTCCCAAACCATTCATTGTAGGTATGTGTGTGAGCACACTAGCGGCTCTGGGCATGCCAGTGCAACAATAACTGATTTTGAAATTTTTCACCTGTAACTTCTGGAACTAGTAAAGTTGAAGATATATTTTAGTTCTTGTATCTTAGAATTGGAAATAGATATCTGTGCTATGTTATTCGTTTCTTAATGCAAAAAGAGCCAAAGCTTTATTCTTATGTTATGACAATGATGATGATGATGATGATGATGACAAGGACCAATAAATAACTCTGAATTCAGAGCCCTTTTGTTAATGAAACATAAGAGGAAAAGTTAGGGTAGATGCATGTGCCAACACTTGAGTTAATAAATTGTGTACTACTCTTGGTTTGGTAATTAGCATCATACAGAAAAGTGTGGTAGATTTTATCCTAATTGCTGTTAGCCTCTCCCAAATCCTATTTTGCTTAGGGCACACCTCCATTTTACAGCTAGTTAGTAAAGAAGAAGGCTATAGTTTAAGTGCATGTTGTCATGGAAACAACCAATTATAATTGCAATCTGGAGAGATGGAAGACAGCTGCCAAAACTCTCAGAGAAAAAAAATTATCTGGGTTGGCATCCTACAAGAAACATTGCCTGCTAAAGACTTTTGCCAGCTTCCCACAGCATTGGCTAGCAAGGTTCTATCTGAACCAACATCTTGCACCCATTTGCTAAGAGCTGCATCTGTAATACATTCTAAAAGGATAATTGTGTCTGGGGTTCAACATATGTGATGGTGAGGCAAGAAAAAATTCTCACATTTTTTAGTGTAATTTCTCTCATATGTTTCTTATAACTTCATGGCAACACAAGAGAAAGAAAAGAACTTTAGTGGGCTAACTCGTCTCAGTTCAGAAGTGTGTTCATAGTTGTATTTTAAATAGCCTTATGCTCATTGTTTATTCACAGCAATATATAATGCTAATATTTACGAAGATAATAGGCACAGAACTTACATAAAATATGTAAACCACCAATTTGGGATTGTTTTTTGGTTTAGCTCTTGTATAAGTATGGCAATCTGACTAAATATGAATCTTAATTTCTCCTTCCTAATCACTCTGTTTGTTATTGTGCTCTGTTTTCAGGAAACTTAATATGCAAATATAATGCATTTCCAAAATAAAGAATTTAAATGAAGACAATTCACATTAAAATGTATTTCACATACATTGTCCCATTCGACCTGTTAATAATCTAGTGAGGGAGGATATCCTCATTTACATTTTGCAGAAAATAATGACAGAAAGGGCTTGGGGACTGCTTAAAGTCACTCTTTTTAGTTAACAGTGGAACTCAGATGAGCACTCATATTATACATATAGACCTCATATTATTTTACTTTGCAAGATGGAGCTCCTCTTAACTGAAAATTAAATGCATCTGGATATCAACCTAAGTATAGAAAAAGGTAGATCTTTATTTCCAAATGTGTTCATGTTTAGACTCATCAGTAGAGATGACACATTTTCTTTATCCACCTGTGTCTTTCTCATATTTGTAGTGAAGTGATTAGGAGGTAAAAGAGGGAAACTGACAAGGGAGGGGAAGAAAATCATAATAAATTAGCATAAAATGGTGAACAGCTGCTGTGTTCAAATCTTTTTATTATAAGATTGTCAAACTTAAAAAATTACCATGCATGTGGCATAATTTTACTTAGTGAAAGAGAACTTGAATAAAAATTTAAAAGCTTAGTTCATATAATGTTTGGGTCCTAGGAGACACTCAAGAATTTCCCTTTTAAGGAAATAGTTACATATAATGTGGAAGCCCCTAAAACATTAGAAGAGAAAAATGCAAGTTTCAAAATTGAATAAAATTTTCCCTCCTATATTGTCCTGGTATTTATTCATGCAAAAAGCACTATTACTAAGTTTAATTCAGAACAAAAGTAATTATCTTCTCTAGGGCCATCTTGGAGGAATGTGAGTAATAAATCACACACTCCCTTTGTCCAGATGGACACCAACAGCCAAACAAAATTCACTAAAATGAGAAAGATTTCAATAGAATATCACTGTAGCACTGTCATCCCATTGCCCATCAATTTGCTCAAGCAGGCACCAGTAACGTCTCCATTGTGAGACTTGTTGTTACTGTTTCTGGCATATCGGATACGCCATGGGGAGCTTGTCAGGCTCTGCCATGCAGGCGAGATACTCTTGGTAGCTTGCCTCAAGAGGGACGAAGGAATCAAACCCGGGTCAGCAGCGTGCAAGGCAAGTACCCTACCCATTGTGCTATCGCTCCAGCTCTCAATAGAATATATGGTACTTTAATTCTAACTTTATTCAAAAATAAGTGATCAATTTTAAGTATAATGATTAAATAATTGTGCTACTTTAAGTTTTTGCTAATGCAATATGAAGTCATAACAGTAATTTATAGGTATCTAGGATTCTTAGAAATGTTTTCCTTTCTCAACCATTCCTGGTTATTACTTAGCTTCTATATATTGTGATGAATTTTAGGTCACCCAAAGTAATTTTTACAATTTGGTTTTCTCTGTACTTTTTCTTTGCTTCTTCTTTAGAGAGAGTTGATTTGTTTTTTATTTGGGACCACATCTGGCAGTTCTAGGGCTTGCTCTTTTCCTCAGAGATCTTTCCTTGTGAGTTCATTCAGGCAACCCTCTGTAGTGCCGAGGATCAAATTCCAGTCAGCCCAAGAGCCTCCCCCATTGCACTATGTCTCTGGCCCCTATTTTCATTCTTTTTGATTGACATAATTAGTATACAGCATTAGGGAATTTGGGTGGTTTAGCTTCTCTTTATTTGTGTAACCGGTCCTTAAAGAGGATTCCATAGTAAAGTGATTTTCTGAGTCTCTTCTCTCCACCAGAGATTATAGACACTCCAGTCAGATTTTGCATGTAGTTGTATCGGCTTAGTAAGGCGTCCCAAAGCCAAAGAAACTGGAAGAAATTTTGGCCAGACATAGAAATTGACCATAAGACACATGTGAAGTTATGATTCACTGAGAGTGAAGGGTTATAGAGACCTTCTTCTCAACATTCAAAGCATGTGGAGTAGTGTACTGAATTTACCTGATACATTGTACAGTATAAGAGATGGCTGTTTCCTGGGTTTTTGATTTTCTCTTAACCTAGTGGATAAAAATCCCTATTTATTGATAATTGCCAATGCAGTGGATGACATATAATCTTATGATGAGTCTTATTACTACAATCGGGAGAAGAGTGGAAAAGCCATGTCATTAAAAATGGGGGTAGGCAGGAGATTTGCTCCAGGGCTTGGAAGCTGGTCTCACATGCTGGGGGGAAAAGGCAGCTCAGATAGAGAAAGGAACACCAAATAAAGTGTGGTTGGAGGACCCGCTTGGGATGGGAGATGCATGCTGAAAGTAGACTATAGATTGAACACCATGGCCACTCAGTACCTCTATTGTAAACCACAACACCCCAAAGGAGAGAGAGAACAAAAGGGAATGCTTTGCCACAGAGGCGGGGTGGGATGTGGGGGATGGAGTGGGGGCTGGGAGGGATACTGGGCTCATTGGTGGTGGAGAATGGGCACTGATGGAGGGATGGGTACTTTAGCATTGTATGTCTGAAACACATGACTGAAATACAAGCACGAAAATGTGTAAATCTATAACTATACCCTCACAGTGATTCGATAATAAATAATAATAATAATAATAAATTTTTAATGGGGGTAGAGATAGGATTAGCAATAATTATCTCCCTGTGTGTCACAGAGGGTGCCCTTTTAGGAACTATGGCTCTCAGTTATGGATTTTCATGCCATTCTGAGTCAAAAGGAAACCAACATTGCCCATTAAAAAAAGTGTACTCTATATCATTTAGATAAAATTTTACATGGATTAAACTGATTATGATGAGTGCTTTAATCATAATTCATAGGAAATAAATTGAAGTGTGTAATTTTTTAACATTTTAAAGTTTTTTTGATAAAGTCGGTTAGCTTAAGTCAGTGTAGAATGTTTAAGCAATAGACATTTGCACAGCCTTTTTTCCAAAAACATGTAAGCTTTTTTTTTTTTTAAATTTATTTATTTTTAATTAGAGAATCACCGTGAGGGTACAGTTACAGATTTATACACTTTTGTGCTTATACTTCCCTCATACAAAGTTTGGAACCCATCCCTTCACCAGTGCCCATTCTCCACCACCCGTAAACCCAGTGTCCCTCCCACCCTCCCCAATCCCATCTCCCCCCCACCCCACCCTGCCACTGTGGCAAGGCATTCCCTTCTGTTTTCACTCTCTAATTAGCTGTTGTGGTTTGCAATAAAGGTGTTGAGTGGCCGATGTGCTCAGTCTCTAGCCCTCATTCAGCCCGCAACTCCCTTCCCCCACATGGCCTTCGACTACAATGTAGTTGGTGATCGCTTCTCTGAGTTGACCTTTCCCCGGAACGCGAGGCCAGCCTCGAAGCCATGGAGTCAACCTCCTGGTACTTATTTCTACAGTTCTTGGGTGTTAGTCTCCCACTCTGTTATTCTATATACCATAGATGAGTGCAATCTTTCTATGTCTGTCTCTCTCTTTCTGACTCATTTCACTCAGCATGAAACTTTTCATGCCCATCCACTTGACTACAAAATTCTTGACCTCCTTTTTTCTAACAGCTGCATAGTATTCCATTGTATAGATGTACCAAAGTTTCCTCAACCAGTCATCCGTTCTGGGGCATTCGGGTTTTTTCCAGATTCTGGCTATTGTAAACAGTGCTGCGATGAACATACATGTGCAGATGTTGTTTCGATTGTACTTTTTTGCCTCTCTGGGATATATTCCCAGCAGTGGTATTGCTGGGTCAAATGGGAATTCAATATCTAATTTTTTGAGAGTCGTCCAAATTGTTTTCCAGAAGGGCTGAACCAGTCGGCATTCCCACCAGCAGTGAAGAAGGGTCCCTTTCTCCCCACATCCTCTCCAACAGCGGTTGCTTTTGTTCTTTTGGATGTGTGCTAGTCTCTGTGGTGTGAGGTGGTATCTCATGGTTGTTTTGATCTGCATCTCTCTGATGATTAGTGATGCAGAGCACTTTTTCATGTGCCTTTTGGCCATTCGTATTTCTTCCTTGGTAAAGTTTCTGTTCATTTCTTCGCCCCATTTTTTGATGGGGTTGGATGTTTTCTTCTTGTAGAGTTCAACCAGTGCTTTATATACCATTGATATCAACCCCTTATCTGATGGGTATTGTGTAAATATCCTTTCCCATTCTGTGGATAGTCTTTGGATTCTGGTCAATGTATCTCTTGCGGTGCAGAAGCTTTTTAGTTTAATGTAGTCCCATTTGTTGATCTCTGTTTTTACTAAATTGCTTAGTTCCGTGTCACCTTTGAAGATACCTTTATCTTCAATATCGTGGAGGGTTTCGCCGACCTTGTCTTCAATGTACCTTATGGTTTGTGGTCTAATGTTGAGGTCTTTAATCCATTTTGATCTGACTTTTGTGCATGGTGTCAGGTCAAGGTCTAAACCCATTTTTTTGCATGTGGTTGTCCAGTTGTGCCAGCACCATTTGTTAAAGAGGCTTTCCTTGCTCCACTTCACATCTCTTGCTCCCTTATCAAAGATTAGATGGTCATACATTTGGGGTTGTGTGTAGGGATATTCCACCCTGTTCCATTGGTCTACGGCTCTGCCTTTGTTCCAGTACCATGCTGTTTTAATTGTTACTGCTTTGTAGTAAAGTTTGAGGTTGGGGATGGTGATGCCTCCCATAAACATGTAAGCTTTTGATTTATACTCCTTGCTCAAGAATCATCATGGAAAATCTATTTATTCTCTAGCAGAACTCCATAAGAATCTCTTTATTTCAGAAAGCAATTTTATTTTAAAGACAGAACCACATACTCTTGGAATACTATTTGTTCAGTAAAGATTTCTGAAATTTTCCTTTATTGCTCTTCTCTCCCCAAACTTAGTCATCCCTGCCTCTTTCCAGATGTCCTACTTGTGTTTGTCAAACATACATTTGAAAGTTAATTGTCGCATCATGTGGGTACGGAAACAAATAAAAGATTTCTGTTTGGCCAGTTATCCTTTGAATCATGAAGGGTCAATGGAAAACTCAGACATACAGTGAGGAATGGGAGCCTGTATTACTATGGTGTGTGTGTGCGTGTGTATGTGTGTGTGTGTGTGTGAGAGAGAGAGAGAGAGAGAGAGAGAATATATATATTTCTAGTTTTAAAGCAAAGCAGATCAGATGACTTTCACTAAGTATAAATTAAACATCAGCATAACCATACTCAAAAATTAAAAGTAAAAAGTTAAAAGTTAACCATGAACATCCACCAAACTGAAGGATGTCATTTGTGCTCCTGAATAAAACCTAGGTACAAATATACATATATGTGTTTTTATGTTATTTCCTATAAAATGCTTATATATTATACTCATATTTTTAACATATGCTTTACATTGAAATCCTTCACACGACTAATTTAGACGAGAGCATAATGTGAGTTGGAATTGCTCGAAGATGCCTGCTTTATTTTATACAAAAAAAAGTTTGAGAGATTGAGAAACATTTGTTATTTAATAGATGACTCGAATAAGGAGGTCAGTGAGTTCTATGTGTTCATTAAATACGATATTCTGGGAATTGTGGTTGGAATTATTTTGCTAAAATTACAGAAGCAATTGTTCTATTCAGACTGTTTACCAAAATTTGCCCTTCAATCAGTCTTTACTAATAGCGTTGTATACTAGTCATTTGAGGAATGTAGTATAAGAATGAATGGACTGGAATTTAGTATGCAAATGAATGCACAAAGGTAACGACTGCTTCTGCTCCCTAACTCTCAGCTGAAACTGAGTTCTGTTGCCATCCTCCATCCAAAGCAAAGGAAATAGCTCTCCTTTCTTTCTGGTACAAATGCCCCTTCAGACTGTAAAAAGGAGTAGCACTCTAATTTCCATTTATTCTGAAACTGTTGCTGTTCATGATCTCATTATCACCTCCTTAAACGTCTTGGCCGGCTATTTCTGAGCTCCACTGCATGTGCTGTTAGAAGTGATCCCTCAAGAGCCTCTTTCATTGGCTGTCTCCCTGTGCCACCCAGTCTAATTTGAGCCAGAGAAGTGAGAACTCCAGGAAGGTTTTACGCACCAGGAATCGAAGCTGATAGTATATTCTTATATTTGAGTGTGTTGAAATGTTCGTTAGTAGTAGTAGTCGGTGAATTTAGAGAAAATAATTTTTAAAAATACTGAAGCAATTGAAAATTGTAGAAATTTTAAAAAATCATTTGAACATTTTTTTTTTCATTTGAACATTTTTAAAAATGTTCAAAATATATAATGATATGCTGCTACTGAATGCCGGTTTACTGTTAACTACGTTGGAGAGGTGAAGAAAAGGGTGTGTGTCTGTGTGTGTGTCTGTGTGTGTTTGTGTGTGTATATGTCTGTGTGTGTTGGAGTGTTTCATGAAAGGATAATCTATCCTATTTACTAGTAAGGGGAGAGAGAAATGTACTTATAAAGAATTAACTTTGTGAGCATTTTCTGTAAGCCAACCATAGGGAATTCAGCAGACAGGGTTTGAGAAGAAAATCTTTTACTTTTTTTTTAATATGTCAATTTCAGGGCCAGAAAGACACACAAGGATGAAGGTACTTGTCATATATTTGGCTGACTGATTTGTTGAGCACTGACAAGAGGGATCCATGATCACAGAGCCAGAAAGCATGAACATCACCAGGAGTGGCCCTAAAACACACACACACGCAAAACACACATTTAACACTTAGATTTTTAATCAATCACAACTGTGAAAAATGAGAGTGGGGACTTTCCTTATGGACCTCTTTTCACAAGTATTCCTATAAAGTTGAGTCCCAAAGTAGGATAGTGGTACATTGGGAAGATGGATATCAAAGGAGAGTGTGTGTATGTATGTGTTGGAGTGTTTTATAAAAGGGTAATCTCTCCTCTTTACTAAAAAGGGGACAAGTTTGCTATAAAGTTGAGTCACAAAGGGGCCAACGCTAATGACAGTGGGGAGGACTTTAGGAAATACACTCTCTGTTAGGGGGAAGATTAGAGTGAGATTTTTGTCGTTCTGAAGGGTTGGAATGGACAGGTTGACAGCACATGAGAAAGAAAGATGGAGGAAGCAAAATTTGTAAGTACTTAAGATGAGATCTGTAGCCATAGAGAAGGCATTTATTGGCCTGTGCAAAGCTAAGGGACTATTTCCTTCATTGCAAAGCAGAAGATGGTGTTGGTCAAGCGATGAAAGAGTTTTTAAGGAGAAAAGATACATCAAGTAGGAAAGTGCATTTCAGAAGGAAGTGTGTAATAGGGTTGCCAAAGCTCAGGAGTGATTTGACATTTGCAATCATATACTTCAAGTGAAACCAAACAGCTGTGTGAGTTTTTTTCCCCAGCAACTCTGTGCTAAGAGGAGAATGTGGAAGGGTTGAGCAGGGAGACGTGAGGCTTTGGCGCATGAATCCAAAAGTAGAAAAGACAGGCAAGAGTCTCAAAGGGTTTCCGCATCCGATCATCAATGTGCTGGACCAGTGAATCTAAACTGGGCAAAGGAGAAAGTGAAAATAGAAGGTGTCTGGGGCAGAATGAGAAAGTGGTGTGGCTGGTAGAGGAGAATGCTAGTGGAGATGAGCAATTGGAAGCATAGAATTACCATCATCGATGGTAAGTAGGCTAGAAGGGTGTAAAATTGGTAGAGAACTGGATATCATGTAGCTCCCCAGAGATGAGAAAACCTAGCATGATGTTGGGTATAGATGACAAAGATAGAATGGGAGGTAAACATCTGCTGGCAGTGGGGACAAGGGACTGAGCTAGGAACTGAATACCAGATTTGACTGAATACCAATACAAGGCCAGAATACCAGATGCTAAAATGTACAAAAATAATTGCTGTGAGTTTCTGTGGGTGAGATACGACAACAGAGATGTTGGCGGATATCATTATGAGGGGATGACCAGTGTGATGCAATGATGGCGGAGTATGGGGCAGAGAAGTATTGATATGAGCTGCGAAAGGAACATTTACTGGAAGAACAAAGGGGATAATTGGTTGGGAACAAGAGCAAGGAGACAAAGCAGCAAACTTACCCAGCTCCACACCTTAAGGTGCAGAGGGTAGGAGAGGAAGTGCGGGGTCACCAGAGAGGACTGCAGAGGAAGGAATGTGCTCAGGGCAAAGATGAAGGATGCATTCGACATAAAGAAGGAGGCAAGGACATGGCGAGGTTATTGATTGTTAGCACAGATAGTCCTAACGGGAAAGTTTGGCAGTGAAAGAAGAATAAAATTTCAGGTCATGAGACAGGATGTATAGGAGTAGGAATGAGGGTTATCAGATTTCACAGGAAGCTTGAACTTTTGACAGTGACCTTAGTAAACAGGGATGTGAAGCATGATGAATGGGTTTGGATCATTTCTTATCAGCCTGGGTACTGTCCTAGAATGTGACTCCGGACATTTAACCTGGTGATAGGACAAAGACTGTTCCTCCGGCAGCTGACACCATTAGCATTTCTGAAATTTGACTGTCCTCTCCACTTCCCTCAAGAGTCATCATTCTTGCTTTGGTTAAGGTGACCTTAAGGAGTAGAAGTGAGACCCTGAATGCATTTCAGAGGAGCCAGGAGTGAGGATGTGACTCTTTCCCCAATCTTGCCAGTAACCTGGGCAAGTCCAGTCACTGTGGTGAGCCTCCGGTTCTCCAGTGAAAACAATGAAAAGGAGATTCCCATCTTGAGAGTTCAGGCTTCATCATTCTCCTTAGAATATGTTCAGGTATGCTAAGTTTTGAATATTAAGGCTTTGAACTTATGCTATTGGGCAGAAATGCTCTAGATTATTGGACGAACAAAGAAGGCTTGTAAGTCCACATGGAATTGCACATGGAAGGCTTTCTTTTCAGCACATGCATTATGCAGATATTTGTATTCTGCTGTAACAGAGAGTGTGCATTTTAGTATATACAGTATGCTGTAACAGAGAAGAAAAGAAAGCTGTAGTCATTGTCATTTGATTTGGGTTTTGATTCCTTTTGTTTTGTTCCTTCATCCATCTGATGGCTAGGTATGCCAATATGTATGAATCAAGTTCATATCACAGCCTTGGGCACTATAAAGCCTGTCTTTACCCCACCATTAATATAGGAATCAATACAATTATCAGCATTTATGAAAATCTGTGTGTAAGTGTATGGTTAAAATTGGTCCCTTCTTGGCTGTCATAACTTCTTACGACCACATGTATGTATAAATAGATGTATAAACATACAGGATTCCCTGTGCTGGGAAAGAGGGTGGGCTTTGAAGCTGGTTTTCAGGCGAGATGAGATCCTTTTTCTGTATGTTTTAGGAACACAAAGCCAGTTCCACTATAACCCACTTGCTTGTGGGATTACCTTCCCCCACCCACACACCCCACTGGATACGTTGGGGGTGAGCAAGGCTTCCAGCCATTTTCAGACACCTGACATGAAAACGAAACAAACACAGACACATTAGTGTACGCATTTTGTGTACAGAAGAAAATGGTGCCTTCATCCCTCCCGTGCTTCCAAGACAATAATCCACTCACTGCCTTCCCAAGCAATGAACCCCACACATGGAATCCTGCCCTCCCAATATTAGGAGTCACTCACTTGATGGAAAAAAGATGGGAAGCAGTGTGTGTGCATGTGCGTGTGTGTGTGTGTGTGTGTGTTTGGGGGGAGGGGTGTTCTACATTGGAGATGGAGAGGAACTGGCAGCTGGTTGGATTACCATATCAAAGACCATACTGTCCCAGTGATAATACTTGGGTAAAGCATATTTGGGTCATTTTTGATGAAGCCTTTTATGCCACATTGCAGTTCAGCTGCATCTGGTATCTATTGGGGCCTGTTCTCTGCTCAGACTTTCAACAATATGAAATGCTCAGCGTTGGCTGCAGTGCTGTGTGGCTCTGGGTGGCATCTGTAAAGCAATGACACTTCTTAATTTTCATAATAAACAGAGAAGACTTTATAAAAACAATATTCAGCATTGGAATTGCTCCATTTATCTGACTAATTAGGCGAGACTGTCATCAGGAAGGGAGTCTTTGAACATAAAAAGGCAGCAGGCAAAAATAGCTTGGGCATGTGACCTCATTTTCTAAAACTTGTCTTCTCCCCAGTAAGTGCTACTACCCATTGATGCCTCACACACGCTAGGCTTTCTAACAGGTGAGAATGTTTCCAACAGCTGAATTAAATAGTCATTGCAGTTCTGATATCCATAGGAGATGGCCTCAAATGAGTTTGGTGGAGTGTTTGTATTCTGTTCTATATCCCCCTGCCCTTCTCTCCCCCTGTTCTTCCGATCTTTTTTCCCTTCCTTGTCCTCTCTCTCTTTTCACTATCCTTAGGATAAACTTAAAGAAAAACATTATAAAACTTGTCATGACTGAACGACAAACACGTAGAACTAGAATATGAACTGAGTTTATCACTGTGTAAGTTTTACTTACAAAGTTCTGAGTACCATTGTTGGCTACACTGCTGACTCCTCAGTACTCAGAGAGTCACTTAACATCTAATAAAATCAGTTTGCAGAAATGGAATCAAGCAGGATGGGATTGGAAGTGGAGCATGAGCTTGATATGACTTTGAGAAAGTAAATTAGAATGAACTTGCCAATAGTCTTTTATATCCATTTTGAAAAGTTTAGCTTGATTCAGTTTAATTGGGAATTAATTGCCAAATGCAGGTGGCTGAAAGGATCGTATAGGGGCTAAGTCCTGCGCGTGACTGACTCTAGTTTGATCATTGGCATTGCATGTGGTCTCTGAGCATCACTAGTAGTGACCCCTGAACCCAGAGACAGCTTGAAGCAGCCCCTAAGCACCACCAGGTGTGGCCTCAACCTCTACCCCTCCAAGATCATTTTTCAAATACATATTGTGCATCAGAGAGTTAGACACTTCGAGTGGATGCAAAAGTAAGTGTAATAGACTAAACAGTGTTCCTCCAAAAGATAAGTCCACATTCTAACTCCCAAAACATATAAATGTGACCTTATTTATGAAAAGATACTGTGGTAGATGTTAAGATCGCAAGATGAAATCATTTTGAAGTATCTTGTTGGGTCGTTAATTCAGTGACGTGTGTCCTCCTGAGAGAGCAAGAGAGGAGCACAGGAAACCAAAATTTGAGTGAGGACAGGCAGTGATTGGAGAGTCCCACCACCAGTTAGGAGTCCTGGAACCACCCAAAGCTGAGGAGTCATAAAATTATTCTTCCACGGGTCTTGGGAAGTAATGGGACCCCACTAGCAACCTGATTTCTGACTCTGTCCTTCAAAGCTTAGTTTTTAAGGCACTAACTTTGCGATAATTTGTTAAGTCATGCACAGGGAACTCAAAAAAGGAGTAAAGTCCCAACCCCCAGCAAGAAGTTGATAATATTCAACATGCCCGATGTATAGCATATTTTAACGCACACAAATTCTAAAACATAAGTTGGAAAAGAAATCATTCCAAATAAACACAGTTACAAAAAAATCTTGTTGAAAAAGGAGTATCTTGATCCAGACTTTAATGGACCCGGACACTTCCATCTCAAGGGACATAGTAGAGCTAAGACAGGGGAAACTAGAAGATCTGAGTCAATTTTGTACCAAAGGAGGCTCCTGAGTAAGGAAGTGATACAAGAAAGACACATTTTAGTACCATGAGATTTTAGTTGTGTGCAGAACTGCAGAAAACCTACCAGTGGCCAAATAGAAATTCTGTGCTAAGGCTTAGATTATGGTGCAGACTGCTCTTCTGACTTTCTACCGTCTAAAATTAATTATTCTGTAATAAATTTCTGGAGATTCCCTGATAAGAAATACATATTAGAGAAATATTTCAGAGTTTCAAATTTTCTCTTCATCCTCAATATGTGTTTACTACAGAATTGGGGGTCAGAGTGTTTGGGCCACTTCTGGTGGGGCTTGGGACCATTTGCAGTGCTAAAGGTTGAGCTGGGGTCAGTCACATGCAAGTTGGATGCCTTTACCTGTCTTCTCCCTGTAGCCTTATTGTGGAATTTAGCATCCACTCATTTTGACTTTTACAGTTTAGTTGTCTTCCTAGATGGTGGCCCACCTGAGCAGAGCAATGCTTCTGTAGAGACACACACAGCCAGTTGCCACAAATGGCACAATCTGCGATAGAAATGCATTGTATTATCTTTCTGGGAACTAGAAGTGTGAAGTCAAGGCATCTACCAGGCCATCTCTTTCTGAAAGCTCAGAAGAGGATTCTTCTTCTCTGCCCCTCTGGGCCTCTGATGACTGAAATCTGGAAATCCTTGCAGTTCCTTGACTCTTAGCATAGTGCACTCTGCTCTTCTCTCCCCTGCCTTTAGGTGACCTTCTCTTTGTGTTGCTGTTCTCTCCTCTCTTTATAAGAGTCTCAGATGTTAGACTGGGGCATAATGTAGTCCAGTATGACCTCATCTAAAACAATTAGTTGGCAAATATCATATATCCAAATAAGAACCCGTTCTGGCTAGATTTAATGGGGTGGTGGGTTAGAAGGAAAACATTTTTTTAGCCTACCACACATCCACACATCGTATTTACGTGCTTATCCACATAGCCAACCCAAGTGTTTCATATAGAAGTGGTAACTACTAAAATTTTCCTGAATATGGAATTAGAGCTGCATTGTCTATGTCTGATGTGACACACCTAAAAAAAAACATGGGCAGGAAAACAAGAGAAAAGAGAAGTTTGAAGAGAGACAGTAAACTTCAAGTGATGTCCAGATATGTAAATCCAAAATTTATATCAGATTTTATGACCTCTTCTAAGATTTGGTCCAAGACAGCCTCCTTCTCCTTGGACACCAGCCTTCCTTCTGCTATTCAGACTTGTTTCCTTGATCTGGAACATTCTTCTCTCTATTCTCCTTTGTATTAATGCTACACCCTTGGCTCTTGGCTCTTTCCTACAACTGTAGCACTTGTTTGAAATGGTGGCATCTCTCCAAATGTCCTGTAGGACTTGAGATCTTTACTTTATTAGCAGCTGTTACAGGTTCGAGCAACATTTTTAAGACTTGAGTGTCTTGGGATGCTTTGTATCTATTGAGTATAAGTATGAAACACGAGCAGAGTTCAATGTCAACAGTTATACCATCGTGGCAGGGTTCCAGGAAGTTCCTACTTTCATTCCACCACTAATAAACTTCAGACGTTGAGATTACAACCTTGGCCTGCTGTGGTCTCTGTAGATTCTTTCAGGTGGATCCTGCATATCTTCTGCCAACACAGGTCCCCTCCCCACCCCTAGAACCCCCCACCCTCTCCTCTTCCTGCAAAGTTTGAAGCCAGCTTCCTGGTCCTGGCTACTTGGTTAGTGGTCAGTCCTGGGATGGATGGAGTAGGACCAGGGATATGGGAGCCAAGATAGCAGGTTTGAAACACTTCACTACACTGGTAACTTACCTCTGAACAAAGGTTATTTAGCATTTCATATTTAGTTTCAGTCATGCTTTTGGGGCACATATTTTGCCTGCCTGGAACAATTTTTGAGGGGAAGATTCAGATTATTCTTCTGTGGAAAGATTTCTTTTGAAGGCAAGTTTTTCTTCTGTTGTAAAGGACCCCATTCCAGCCCCTGACCGCTATTTGTTCCTAGTTCTGATTACCTTTAACTAAAACCTCATGATCATTTCCATTCTGGTGCTAAGCTCTAATTCTCCCAGAACTTATGAAATACAACTTATTAAAGAATAGACAGACGGGAGGTCACAGGGGCAAGACTGAGGCCTCGGATAAGTGGCTGTTGTAGAGGTGGGGCATATCTAGTATCTGAGCCACAGAACCAAGCAAACTGAAAGCATCAGACCCAAACTACAACAACCAAACCTAAATATGTGCCTGTTACATTCTTAATTCCAGGCTAGGCAGTGGGAGGAGAGCTGGCAACATTGGTGGAGGGAAGTTGACACTAGTGGTGGGATTCCTATTGGATCATTGAATATCTGAAGTTCAACTGTGAGTCACATTGTAAATCACAGGGCTTCCATAAAAGGTTTGACAAAAAAAAAAGTAAATGAAGTGCACTCAATTTAAATTTTAAACCCTGCCATACTTCATGTTTTTAACATCAATCCATCCTTGTAACCAGTTGAGATCACTGTACATTTTCTAAGTTTGACTGACAGCTTCACAGTAGAAGTTCGTGTCTGTTAACTAAATGAAACCTTTCCTCTATATATCTGGAGTTTGACTCGCTAGAGTCCACTGATGCTTCCTTAACTTCAGCTCTCTGACTTTGTAACTTAGTTAGCCTCTCTGTGCTCAGTTTCTTGACTCTAGAATCTGAGACTAATCGATCCACCTCAGAGGGTCGCCATAAAGCTTAATTAAATGAGCACCTCATGAGCTGAACTTCAGAACTTGGTGCATTCTTTGTGCCATGAGTTGTCTCTTAGTCTCAGTTGGTTATTACTCCCACGGCCATTGATTAAAGACACCCACACCAACATTTTTCAGCCAATCATATTATCAAATAAGTGCTCTGCTATTCATTGTTCAAATCATTAAGAGCTAAAGAAGATTTACCGTTTTGAAGTCTATTCTTTCCTCTTCTTTATTATCATCTACTTATGACATGCTTTGAAAATCTCACAAAAGAAACTCCGCCCTGAGATTCTCCAGGGTTCCTGATGTTTTAAGGAGAATCCCTTCGAATGATGTTGAATCACCAATTCCAGAAGAAATGGCAGGCATCAGTCCTGACCCTAGATAGGAAAATCAGGGACCAAAAGCACACAAGTGAAACACCCCATGTTCCCAAAGTATGATTCATGAGCCAGAGATGTTAATGAGTTTTCTGTGAGAAATAGCTGCTGTGAGGACTCACTGGGAAGGTTAGAGTAAACAAAATAAAGCTTGTATTTGTTTTAAGGCTCCAGGCTTCTTCTTTTGAACCATGAAAGTTGGTTAAGTCCCCAGTGCCTTTCTGGATGGGGGGGAGAGGGGCAGTCTAGCATGGTGGGTGGTGAAGATTCTGCAGCTGTGAACATATCACTGAACAGCACAACTACCCAGGTGCATGAGGGTTGGGTATCGCAAGTCCAATTCCCAAATGGAAACACTATAAGATTACTCTACAGATTAGAGAGCTTATGCTAGAATAACTGAATACAAGATCAGTGCCCTCACTAGATGTTTGATAAATTATGGCTAAAGATAGCATCTTAACCTAGAATCAGAATTCAAAACAATCCTGAAAACAGATAAAAGATGGACAGTACGCAAGGCTAGCGCCTGGGTGTGATCAGGCAGCTACAGACATACTCTGCGGGTCCTCACGACAACCTGGATGGAGTTGTACATTGTTGTTTGAACATATTTCCCTGATGAGTTAGAATTTGAGTCTCTCTCGTGTACCAGGTGACACTGATATGTCTTCTTTGGAAATAGAATGTTTCTTCATGTCCTTTGCCCATTTGTTTGCTCAACTTATTTTGGTTTGGGATCCATGCCTTGCAATGCTTAGGGTCTTCTCCCAGCTCTGTGCTTGGGGGGTCAGTCCTAGAAGTATTGGAGGATCATGTGATGCTGGATTTGAGGTAGCTCCTTGACCCATTTGTCCATTTTTAAATTGTTGCTATTGTTATTATGTTGAGTTACGCAAATAGCTCAGAAGTGTCTTTTTATGATCCCATAAAATATTTTAGATTGTATTTCCTTCTCTTAAATTTTTTTTATTAAAACAACCTGATTTACATGGGGCAAGAGTAATAGTGAGTAGGGTACTTACCTTGCATGAAGCTGACCCAGGTTCAATCCCCAGCACCCTATATGATCCCCCAAACCTGCCAGGAGTAGCCCTGAGTCAGAGCCAGGAATAATCCCTGACCCCTAGTGGGTGTGGCCAAAAAAACAAATAAATAAACACTATGATTTACAAAGTTATTTGTAGTTGAGTTTTAGACATAGAATGTTCTAACACAGATCCCACCACCAGTGTCAACTTCCCTCCACCAGTTAATTTCCGTGAAAAATACCAGTGGGATTTGTACGAGATTGTGGAATTATTTGATAGGGGCTGTGTAAATAGTGGTTTAGTATGATCTTTAGTATTTCTACATTATCAACTCTAATATCTATGATTTTATGCTTATGCCTAATTATTTAATGCATTTTCATATTTCTCAATCTGCCTAAAGGTTTATAAATCTTGTTCATCTTTTAAAAACACCAAGGCTTGGGGGCAGAGCAATACTACAGCAGGTTGGACACTTGCCTTGCCTTTTATTGACTGGGTTTGATCATCATACCCCATGTGGTTGCCAGGAGTGGTCCCTGAGCACTGAGCCAGGAATAAGCCCTGAGCACTCCAGGTGTGACTCTCAAAATAACCACAAATAATAATAAAAAAACACCGTATCTTGGTTCTATTCATCTTTCCACTCCCTATCCTTAACTAACTGTGCTCTGATGTTTGCTTCTTTTTCTTCCATCTACTAACTTTAGGTTTAGTTGTTTTTTGTTTTTTTGTTTTGTTTTGTTTTGTTTTTCTACTTTCTTAAGGTGTCTTAATAGCCCAGGAGAGAGGGCTCCATTCCCAGAGACCTAAACCGCATGATAAAATCCCCAATGAGAATGTGCTTCAGCAATCTGGTAGGCGAAAGCTCGCAGAGGACTCAGCACAGGTCACGGCAGAACAGGAAGACCTCCCGAGATCTCGGAAGTTCCTGGTTGCAGAATCTCCTTCCTGTCTTCAGCCTCAGTGCAGGAACCTGGTGGATAGATTCACTGGGTGTGTAGAGGAACAGCGGCGGGTGGGGGTGAGAGGTCTCCTTTCCTTCCACCGTGACACCGACTGAACTGTGCCTTGGCTGACTTCTTACCTCTCTAAAGGACCCCCAGAGGGAGTTTTCTTTTTTTTTTTTTCTTCTTGGTTTTTGGTTCATACTTGGCTGTGTGCTGCTGTGGCTTCCTCCTGGCTCTGTGCTGAGGGGTGACTTCTGGCGGTGCTGATGCTCAGTGGCCATGTGCAGTGCTGGTGATCACACGAGCTCAGCCATGAGCAGGGCGAGTGCCTTTACCCCTTTCTATCTCTTTGGCCCCTGAAAGGAGTCTTCACACCCACAATTTCTCTTCATCATCACCAGTTGCAGCTGATTTGATGGAGAGGAGGGAGGGAGTTAGACCAGAACTGTGGTGGGGACATCTAGAGATTTCAGCCCCACAGGTGCAAGTAAGGTGCGCATCCTGCATCCTTGGAAGGAGGGCGATAGGAAGAGAAGGGCCAGGTGCCGCGTCCTTTGTCCCAGGGCAGATGCAGGCCCCTTTCTGCATGTGCCTGTGACATTAGCAGGTAGTGCCAACTGTTCTAGTCTGAAAGTCCCAGACTTCCAGGTGAAAGAAGTTTTCCTGAGGCTACACTTACAGGTTACTGCAAACGTGTTGGCTTAAAGAAACCAAAATTATTGTCTCATGGCTCTGGAAGTGAGAAATCCGAAGTCAAGTTGTTGGCAGGATTACAGCCCTCTAAAGATGCGGCAGAAGAGGGAAACATGGGGTGGCAGGGATGGGGGGAGACTTCTTTGCACTTTCTAGGTGCTGGTAACTCTCAGAGTTCTTGACTTCACCCACTTTCATGCTTCGTCTCCTCTGGGCCTCTGAACTGGGGGACAATTTTTGTTTGTCTGTCTTGGGCCACACCCATGTGTACTCAGGGTTGACTTCGGGTTCTGCACTCTGATTTTCATTCCTAGGAATGGGAATCACTCCTGGTGGTGCTTGGGGAACTATATAGGATGATGAGAATGGAACCCAGGTCAGCTGTGTGCAAAGCAAGAGCCCTACCCACTGTGCTCTCTCTCTGACTCTCGAATTGGGCAACTTTTAAGAGATCACCTGTCATAGAAATTAAAGCCCACCCATGTCATCTCAGTGATCTCGTTACAGGACCCTGAATCAGAGCTGCTAAGACCCTCCTCCCAAATAGAGGTCACATTTACAGGTTGAAGGACTTAGAATCTGGAAGTATTTTTGAATGGGACCTGGGGTCACTATTCAGGTCGTCATCACACAGAAATTCAGGGTATTGAGCTATTTTGTGAGTTCAGCTTTAAGGTTTAATCTGCTTAGTCTACCAAGAGCTATTCTGTGAGTTCTATTTGAAGTTTCAGACCTGCTTAGTCTAACAATAATGTGCTTTGATTCTCTTGTTCATTTATTTAAAAAATATTTACTGGTTGACTATTTTTATGGTTTGTTGTTGTTGTTGTTGTTGTTTTTGGTTGGGGGCCACACACACGCAGTGGTTCTCAGGTATTCTGGCTCTGAGCTCAGGGATCACTCCTGGAAGAACCATACGGGGTGCCAGGGATTGAACCTGGGTCTGTTCAACATGCAAGCAGGCACCCCGTCTACTGTATTATTTTTCTAGTCCCTTGATTGCCTCTTTTTTTTTTGATTGCCTCTTTTTAAGCCAGATTTATAGACACTGAATACAGTGCAGTGAACAATGTGGATTTAATCAAATAGTCATTGCACTGAACATGGCTGGAGGAGTTTCTGCAGCCTAAAGCTTGAGCTTAGGGAAAGTCAGTAGAAACACACCAGGGCTGGGGGGGTTGCTCAGCAGGGCTAGTATGTGTGTTTTTGCAAGACCTGAGTCCCGTTCCAGGCTCTGCCATCCCTGGTACCACCAGTAGCAACCCCAAGCACAGAGCAGGGAATTGGCCCCATTTGTCACTCAAAAACAAAAAACAAACCCAAAAAATTTAAAACAGTAAAAAACACAGAACTGCAGCTTGATCATCTTGTGACCTTAGGCCCGGAGCCTTGCCAAGTCCGTGCTATTGTTGCTTTGAGGACAAAACACACACATGGTCCTATTTTTCTATCAGAGTTGCTGCTCTCTTTTGTAAACAAAACTCTCTCGTGCCTGTGTCCACCAGAAGAACTTGACTCACCCAAATCATCAAGCTGATGCTATTATTTCATTCCGGTATGTTTGTATTTTACCAAGGAATGAAGGAAGAGACATTCTCATATACTCTGGAGAAGCCTGTTAGGTAAAAATAGAATTGGGTCTAGAAAGTTCACTCTGGAATGCCTTTCGATACACTTGTGATCATTTCATACAAGGTCTTTCAACACTTCAACTGAGTCATTCAAATTGCTCTAATTTATTTAATCCACCCACAGCGCCACCTCCTGTTCAAGAGGAGAAATACTGGTCAACAGCTTTAGAAGTGACTCAGAAACCTACAAAGATTTAAAATAAATAAGTGCTGTTTGCCACATGGTTTGTTTTAAGGACAGCAGCCCTATATAATTGAGGGGAGGGGAGGGCAGGGTGTGATTTTCATTATCCTATGTTCAGAATAATTGATGCTGAAATTATAAAGTTCAGAGCTAATAATAGCTTCCTCGACTAAGGATGGGTAAAAAGGGGGAAAAAAAAAGTGTATTTTGAATTGGCAATCTCCGGTGGGAAATATCGACAATACCTTATAAATACAGTCAGGATTTTCCCTCGGGGATTCCTTGGCCATTTGCTTATCTTTTGGTGTGAGTTTAGTGACAGGCTTTGTGAATTTATATCTTTTATTTTTTTGGTAACGACTTTGGGATACAGAGCTGAGCAGTGATCACACAATTGTGTGCTGACTTTAGGCTCCTGAGTCCTGCTTTTACAACAAAACATCTATTGTTTGCAACTAATAATAATGTAAGAGGAAAAAAAACTAACACACAAAGGTCTTTCCTCTAGAGATAGAAAGTTGGCTTCAGCGGAGAGAACACACAGGCGCATTTCCTGTTAGAAATAGTTTTCCTTTTTTTTTTTTCTTTACGCTTTATTTCTTAGGATAATGCTTTAGCCTGAATTGTTTATGAAACTTTAAAAGACAGTCTCAAAGTTTACTGTGAGTGAGTGTTTGCCCCAGAAAGGTTAAGCCTTGATTCAGTAGCTCTTACTTGCGGTGTACTCATCTGCCCAGTTTGATTCACCTTAGTGAGATTTCTTTTCCGAGTATTTTCTGGCTTCACACTGCCATGTCACCCAGCTGAAGGAGAAGAAGTCAACTGAGGCTATACCAAGAGCGGGTGAATGTCCACTGAGGAGGGATGGGCCTGGGGAGGAATGTAAAAGCACTCACGGTCACCTGAAAGAATTCTCAGAACACGATGTAAGTAGCACTTTTTGAAATATTCTTCTTTGTAATTCAGAGGGATGAAATCAAAAAGATGCGTCTAATTTTCCACAGCTTGGTTTTAAATGTGTTTCAGTATGAGGAGGTTATTATTCTTATTTTTATTTTTTATAGATCTGTCATTGGTTCTGTCTTGTTTAAGGAGTTGAGCTTGTTAACTCCTTGTTAAGGAGTTGAGCTTAATGGCTGTCTCTGTGGCTAAGGAGTGACCACTCCCATCGAAAAACTTCCCGTGCTATGCCCCCACCAAAACGTCCCCACCTGCCACCCCTTGCCCTCTAGTAACCCTCTAGTAACCAAGAGTGCTCAGTGAATCTAGAATATTAATGTTCCTTGACAGATTGTTCGCTTTAGTAAATCATATTCCACATATGCATATGAGTGAAACCATCCTATAATTATTTTTGCACTTTCTGGCTTCTCCTAATATAATCATTTCAAGTTCCGTCTATTTTATTCAAAGGACACTATTTCATCTTGTTTTTTCTAACACCCCCTCTTTAAAATTAAAAAAAAACGGTTTTAAATTATATCCAGCAGTACTCAAGGCTTATTCCTTTATGCTCAAGGATCACTCCTGGTGGTGCTCAGGGGACATATCTGTGAGGGAACAAACCCTGGTCAGCCACATGCAAGGCAAATGCCTCAACACTCTCTCTCCAGCCCTTCCATCATTTTTTAGAGAAGAGTAATATTCCACTAGGCACATGGACAATAGCTACCTCTTTATCTAGCCATCCGCTATTGGGTATTTAGATGGATTCCATGCTTGGCCACCATAATTAAAATCCTTATGAACGTAGTGGTGTAAGTATACTTTGAATTGCTGTTTTCGTGTCTTTTGGATAAGTGCCTAGGGATAAGATTGCTGCATCATATAGAATTTCCATTTTTTAAAGAAATGACTATACCATTTTCCCTGGAGAAAAGCCTAATACAGTTATCAAAATAGGCTGCAGTTTGCAAGCCTTGAACTAAATATGATTCGAATGAAGAAATGCCTAAAAGCCAGATATGACAATTAGTATCCATGTACATTCATTATAGATGTGAAAACTCTAGAATCCTTGTCTAATTTTAACAAAAGATGCTTTTTAAAGCACTTTGTATAGGAATTATCTGCAAACAAATATTGTGTTTTATCATTAAAATCAGCTCAGAGTTTTGCTTCATACATTTCTTCAAGGCGTGAATATTAAGCAGTCTATTATTCCTATGTTGGGCATGAATGGAGATGAATAGAATATATACTGGAGAGAAAAAGAATTTTCATTTAGAAGGGAAACATGCATTTTTTCCACACATTTACTTATTCAGAGGTCACAGTGGTGGTGTTGAATAATTTTAAAGGCACACTCCATCACTACTTTTACAGCAAGTAGTTAAAATAGCAAGTCACATCTTTAAGATGGAATAGCAGTCATCCCTCAAGTATCAAAATTTCTATTTTCAAATATTTGACAAAATCTCTATCATCCTTTTCCGTTTATGCCCTTCCAGGCAATTCCAGACAAATTATCCAGTGGGTAATATTTCTTACTAGTGTATCATTTCAAGCCATGTGATTGTGTTGATCTATTTTACCCAGTGTACTATCCCAGTGCTATTCATTCTTAGTAGATTATCTCAAGATGAAATTATTAGATTATTATTAAATTTAGAGATATAACATGGTTCTCAAAATCAATAGGAACCCCTGGAAATCTGTGAAATAATTTCTGCATTCAAAAAGATAAACTTTGTCAGAACTAAGGAAAACTACATCAGGGACTTTGCTGCCGAGCGTAGTATTCATAAGGGAGCACTTTTCAATAGATAATCAGTGAAGAAGACCAGAAAACAAGTGATTCCACTCACTCTAAGGGTCAGCAAAGTATAACCCACAGACTAATTCCTCCCAGTGAATCATTTATGTAAATAAAGTTTTATTGGAACACAACCAGGATTTCTTGTTTACACATTGTCTACAGCTGCTTGTATGTCATAAAGCTATGTTGTGAAGAGGCAACACATACTAGTCGGCATTCATGGCTAAAACATTGACTGTTAATCCTTTTTAGGAAAAAAAAGAATTCCCCAAACTCTGCACTGCTAGTTTGCATATTTAAAATCAACCCTAGTTTTAGTTCCTGAAATTCAAAAACCTGGCGAACGAGAACAAAAAGTCCAAAGTATGGAAACTGTATGAGAGGAAAGCACCAAAACGGACAAGTGTAGGATCCTTCCGTAACATTCGTTTCTTACATGGTTTGCAAAGGAGAGAAGCATCCAGAAGTTAGAGCGTCTTGGAAGTAAATATCACCTTCCCACAATGGCACAATCCAGCATTCCCTAGGATCCAATAATTTTGATGGACCAATTAAAGCCTAGAATTCTGTTGTCTGCCTGGGACGTTCTTGGGGTTGACCAATTCAAGGGCCAAAACTACTCACAAATCAGTGGCACCAAGTAACCAGGAGAATGTTCAGAAAGACATCAGCAGGAGTGCAGAGAGGTGCTGGGTGCTGCAGTGATTGTCTTGCATTGTTTGCTTTTTTCCTTCAAGTTTTTGTTTTATTTTGTTTTGTTTTTGTTTGTTTTTTTAAAAATATGGAACGCTTCACGAATTTGCGTGTCATCCTTGCGCAGGGGCCATGCTAATCTTCTCTGTATCGTTCCAATTTTAGTATATGTGCTGCCGAAGCGAGCACTGTTTTGTTTTGTTTTTGTACCACACCCAGCCTTGCACTTACTCCAGATTCTACACTCAGAGATCACTCCTGGCGGGGCTCTGTGACCACATGGGCTGGCAGGGATCAAACATGGGTCTGCTACGTATAAGCTGAGCTGCCTACCCACTGTACTATCACTCTGGCCCCCCGAACATGTATAAATGTCATTCACTTTTTATTATGAGCATAGTTGGTATTTGAAGGAATAACACGCATCGCAATCATCATGAAAAGGTACAGTTTGGGGTCTGGCTTTAAAATATATTACTGGTTGCATAATTTGAAATACAGAGTGAATTTCAAAAGAAAATATCAAACAGTTTGGCTTGAGTGTCATGAATATATCATAAAACGGATTCATTTTTACCCCGTAAGAAATCTCCTTGTTATGAAAACATACTCTTTTATCATGGTGATCATTATAATGGCCATGGGGTTCTCTAAACTGGATCAGCAGTTATACCTTGGGCTTTTCTGGATGCATCTGATCTGTGAGCCCAATGATTGCTGATGGAATTTGTCGCTTTAATTATTTGGAGGCAAATGGCTCCAGGGTTGAGCTAGAATAAGCAGTACCTTTGTAAGACTTCAAGGAAGGCACTGCTTTATTTAGCTAGGACGAGACATGCTTTACTTCTTCAGGACCAATGCAGCCCTGCTCCGTAGGGTGTAGCCTGCTTAGTGGAAAACTGGATCCTTGGCTGCATCTCTTGGCTAAATATCTGGCAAGGTACAGCTGTATTTGTGTTCTGTTTGGCATGGACAATGGCAGAAGTAGTGAAAACAGATTCATGGTGATGTATCTAGTTCATTATATGCAGCGTTCCAGACATGATCTAAAGTCAATGTTAGTTGGACTGTTGCATTTGGATAGCTAGGAAAGACTGCATTCTAATAAATACAAATTAAGACAGCTTAATAATAACCTACAATTTCGAGAAGAAATTTGTGATGGCCATGCTTTTAAAAACAGCAACTTTATGCTCCTGAAAGAAATTATATGTTCTAAAACTTGAAGTCATCTCAATCATAGGAAATATTGGCATTTAAATTTGCCTGGACCTTTAGGGGGAAAGTAATTTGGGTTTTTTTTCCACTTAATTTTCCAGATAATTGCTGTGGTTCCTTCCCATTTCTCCATTAATCCAGCCCAGATGACAGAAAAGAAGTAGCAGAGAAAACTGGGAATTTAGAGATGGAGGAGTAAAGCAAGATGGCCAAAGCATTAGGATCACGGGGTCACTTCGCAGGCTTTCTCCTGGCTGCAGCTGTGGCGAACCATTTCTTGCTATTTCTCTTCATCTTCCTGACAACCCGATGCTTTCTCTTTGGAAAGATTGATGACCGGGTATGTCTGTGAAGCTCACCATGCCCACAGACTTTCCAGAATTCTCCTCCTCTCCTGGACAGCGGGTAGCTCTATCCTTTGCTCTTGGCATGATAGATGGAGAAGCAAATGAAAACTGCTTAACACATTTCATGTGTCTCTTTTCTTCCAGTTCCTTTTTGGGGATATTTAATTCATATTTGAATAATTTATTGTAAATCTAGTCCATGTATGAATGTCTGCATTAATGTACAATTTGTAAATGACCGTTTTGTGGGAGAAGGGAGGAATGATTATGGTTTTTATTTTCATATTCATTCAAACCTTTCAAATTCACAAGAACAATAGTGATTCTAGAAGGAATTCGCTGAGTAGCTTGGTGGGGGAATTGGAATGACTTTCCATAAGGACTGTGAGTATCGTGAGTTTTTATTCACTTATATATGAATTTCATATTCAAAAGATAAATCAAAATATTTAAAAAACCAAAATGCAAACAAAGGAGCAGTAATTTGTATAAATGCAACATCTACATTCTCCCCTACGATAGAATTGCAAAGTTCTAGCAGGCATCCTCTCTTGGGGATTTTTGTTTCCCATTTTGTTTTGTTTAATTACTGACCATTTTACAAAACGGTCTTTGAACAAGTTTCCTTTTTAATTCACATGGGAACAAAGTTGTAACAAGGGTTCTGCCTACAATGAGAAAAAATTACTAACACCTTGTCAGTATTCATAAATACTTTGAAATACAGAAATAAACCTGAGTAAAACAGAGTGTATTGGACAGGAAGTAGTTGCTCTCATTTTGAATATTTAAGAGGAATAAAGAAGGTTAATGTTATCAGTAAGACTTCATCAAATTAAAAAGGAACAGTGTATAAGGAAACCGTCAATAAAATGAGAGCTGTGGGATGGGAGAAATTATTTGTAGATCATATATCTGATAAGATGTTAATATCTAAATATATAAGGAACTCCCTGACCCTGAACACGACAGGGACAAATGGAGACATTACTGACACCCGCTCAAGCAAATCGATGAGCAACGGGACGACAGTGATACAGTGATAAGGAACTTTCTTAACTCAGTAGCAAAAAAAAAATTCAATTAAAAAGGGGCATATAGAATACACCAAAAACAGCAACAAGTCTCCCAATGGAGACGTTACTGGTGCCCGCTCGAGCAAATTGATGGGCAATGGGATGACAGTGATACAGTGACAGTGAATTAAAAATGAGAATCAAGTGGAGGAATACTGGTACTTTGTTGGTGATGCTGATGTAAAAGTATGAATTTGTACCACTAAGACATATAAAGTCATGTAACTAATGCTATCAAAATTCTAAAAACAGCTCACAATATAAAACTAATTTTAAAATAGGTCGCTTGATTATAAAATTTGGACATAGGAACTTAATAGTCATTTAAAAAAAACAAAGACATTCATATGGTCAACAAGTACATGAAACAATGCTCAGCATCATTAATCATCAGGATATTCAAATCAGGCCTTGGGCGAGCACCTTCCTTCTCATACAGTGACTGTTATCAAAATACAAGAGGCAAGTGCTGGAGGGAGGGGGGCTCAAGGGGATGAAACCCATCTCCACCGTTAGTGGAAGTGTAAATTGATGCCAACGCTATGAAAATAATATGGACAGTCTTAAAAAAATTAAAATAGAACATGCTTTTCAGATACTTCACTCCTAGATATGTATTCACAGAAATCCTAAACAGGCTCTTGAAGCTGCCTCTCCACACCGTTGCTCACTGCAGCTTCCTTTACCATTTTTGACTTATGGAAACAACAACTGTCCATGGATGGGTAAATATAATTTAAAAAAAAACCCTCCGGAGTGTGTAGGTCATAGAATATTATCCAGACATGAGAAAGAACATCCTGGCGTTTGTGTATTTATAGCAATATGTCTTGTCCTTGAGGTCATTTATCACATTAACTGAAATAATTTCAACTGAAGGAGGCAAATATGGTATGGGATTGTTTATATGTGAAAGCTAAAAACAGGTGATCTTGTAGAAACAGAGTCCAGAATAGTGGGAGAGTTGGGTAATACTGGGCAAAGAGCATACACTTCCATGTGTAGGAAGAATAACTTCTGGGAATTTATTGGACAGTGTGATGATTATAGCTAATAAAACTGTTTCAGAAACGTGAGAGTTACACAGGGAGTGGAGAAGGAATGTTCCCTTCTTTTTAAAATTTAAATTTTTATTTTTTGGCTTTCCGAGACATACCCAGTAATGCTCAGAGTACTCCTAGCTCTGTACTCAGGAATTATTCTTGGCAGTGCTCAGGAGACCATATAGGATGCAGGGGATCAAACCCAGATCAGCTGTGTGCAAGGCAAATGCCCTACTCACTGTACAATCCTCCAGAGCCTGGGAACATTCCCTTCACATACACAAAAAGACGGTAATTGTGTGGCAAGTTGCAGGTGTTAGGCTATGGTTTTGGTCAGATGCAGGCCATGGTGGTGGTTATTTTGCAATATATGCCTATTAAATCAATACTCTGTATTCCTTCACAGTATTCTATGTCAACTATACTTCAGTGAAGGATGCTTAGAAAGAAGCAAAAGAGAATTACGACAAGACAAGGGCTGTAGCTGGTGGATGATAGGAATTTACAAATTTACATCCTGCGACAGACTTTCTCAGTTTGCAGTTCCATGAAAGATATCCCTGTTATTGCAAATGGAGAGTGTATCTTTTTCAAAACTTAGTATTTTGTTATGTGTTTGTGTGTGCTTTTATATATATATATATATATATATATATATACGTATTAGATATGATACCATATTAGTATTCTTTCATTATCTATTAATGGGTTCTAGGTTTATTTCCAGATCTCAACTATTGTGGATAGTGATGCAGCGAACATAGTGGTGCTTATCTTTTCAAATTTGTGTTCTTATGTTTTTTGATAGGTAGTAGAATTTATTGGATCTATACGGTGTTTCTGTGTTTGTATCACTTGTATCACTTGTCTTCCCATTGATCTTCGATTTGCTCGAGCAGGCGCCAGTAACGTGTCCATTTGTCCCTGTCGCATGTTTAGTTTTAATAATCCCCATGCTAGGAGCTAGAGAGGTAGACCAGAAGCTAAGGCACTTGCCTTGCTTGTGTCTATCCCTGGTCAATCCCTGGAACTACATATGTTTCTGTTTCTCTTTGTATTGTTGATAAGTTCCTAAAGACATGTCAAGGATCAGTTTGAGTACAGGTGATGCCTCTGTTTTATGGCTTTGAGTCTCACATTCAAGTCTTTTATCTACCTGAAGGAACCTTTCTGTATGATTTGAAATAGTTACTAAATGCAATTATTTCACAGATAATTGTTCATTTTTCCTACACTTAAGAGACTTTTATTTCTGAAAAGACTGTAAAGAACTGTTAGTGTTGGGAGTGGGTTCGTGTAAAGTGACTCACTTTGAGTCATTGACTGATGTTCCCGTGGAGGTTAGCACAGTTAATAGGGAGGCCCACCAGGCTATAGACTCAGGCAAGAGCTCAGCTGCAATCTAGATTGGACTTCCTCAGTTTTGGAAAATCTGCTTTGTTCTTAAAACCTTCAGCTGATTGGGTGAGCCCTCGATGCTCCTCTACATTACCTGAGTCTATCTTTACAGTCAAAGGTATTTTGTAGCTATAGATATGAACCGCATCTACAAAACACCTCCACTGCGGAGCCTATAGTGTGTCATTACATTATTAAACCCTGTAGTCAAGCCAAATTGACATAAAACTAACCGTTATATTGCACTTGAATCATTGCCACTTAGAGGAATAATAGTAAAGACTATTGTATGTAATAGAATTTCAGATAGAAAGCAGGTACAGAGCTTTTCTAATGAAGAGCCAATTATACAGGACAAAGAATGTTATTGGGCCAACTGTGCAGGTACTGTTTAGACGAAGCAGGGAATAGGAGGTAGAGATGCTCTAGCAAATTGGTTATTGAATAGAATTCAGTCATTTGGCATGACAATGCTTATTAGCTATCTTGTCATAAATTTAATGCAGAATTTGGAGGTTGAAATAACATGTTATACAAAATAATTTTTTAATGTTTCTGTTCTTTTTTCCTCTCCCCATCCTTTCCCCCTTCTTCTCTTTCTTCTTTCCTTCACTCTCTCTCACAAGCATGTGCGTGTGTATACACACACACACACACACACACACATACACACACAAGCAAACACACCATGTTTTTCTCTCCTTTGTCTCTCTGCAGTGCCACTGGTAACTCAGGGGTTGCCACATTTAGTTCATCCAAGATTAAAAATGCATTAGATGATTTCTAAATAACTACTCCAAAATCTTTTTAGGGTTTTTTTTTTAAATAAACAGGCAACTTAAGCATCACTAGCATCTGTTTCTCCTCCTCCTATATCTTGCTTTAACACGTTCACCCACAAAATCATGCCTTGGTCATAGCAAGAACAATACAAAATGGGGATATCACATTCTCAAGTGGGTGAGTGTGAGTCACATGTGGGAACCACTGTGTTTGGGATCTAGGACCTGGGCATTCCACAACAGCCCACAAGAACATTCCAAATATAGCTTTGTTATCACTCAAAGGAGACACAAACATTCCAACCAAAAAAGTGATAATTCTTTTCTGTGGAGTCGACATCCTGAATTCTTTCCACTACTTAGAGTTATTTTCAATTATCCCTTTTAACCCAAATCATAAAATCATTGGTTTCAACCTAAACATTGTTTGCTAATACCAGAATACTTTTTTTAGGATTTATTTTCATTACCACACTTCACCTGATTTCTTCCCTTAAATTAAAAAATTTAAAGTTGATTATTAAATTGGGTTTTTTTTTTGTTTGGACTGCCAGAACCTCATTTTATGAACAGTGAGACTTAAACAGGAATACCTTTCTGTTACAAATCTGGGTTTTTGCAGGACTTGTTTATTCTGGGATGATTTCTCCTTGGTTTGTGGATTCTACCTCCCTGCAGCTCTTGTAAAGTACCAGTCATTTAAGAGGAGAATCCACCAAAGCTCTTATTTTAATGTAATGACCTCTTTGAACTCTATTTCCAGATCCAGTTAGCATTCTCGCGTTTTTGGATTTAGAACTTATAGGTTGATAAGATGGGAGTGAGGGGAATATAATTCAACCTAGATAAGCCATCTGAAGACTGGAACAGTCTTTATTTAGCTGCTCACTGTAGGCCAGTGGGTAAGGATGGTATCTCTTTAAGACCCTAAAATTTCACTCTTTCCCAAACAGAAAGCCACACTCTTTGAATTGGGTAACTGAAAATACTCTACATTCTTAAGTTGTAGGGAACAAAAATCATATTAAATGCAGTAGGCTATCATATTAAGGCATAGCTTTCATTTTAATAAACTTTAGATTTTTTTTCATGGCTGTAACGTAAGATCTAAGAGTCAGGAGTTCATTGTGGATTCATCTAATAACATCAAATTACAAAATTCTTTAAAAAACTATATCACTGTGGTCATTGGGAAGTTTTATAAATAGTTGACGCAGTGCCCCAAAGGACCAGCTAAGCCCCTAAGGTCACCAAGTATCAAACGTAATAAATTTCAGGAGAAAAAGTATCCATCTATGAGATACGGAGGGAGGGGAGAGATATTTAATCATTGGATTTTCAGAAGGAAGCTAAGTTATAACAAGAGTTTGATAGGATTTCCTTAATCTCTCAACTTCTGTGTATGCAAAATAAATATTCTCTGCTTTCATTAAGTGATGTTGAATTAAAGGAATAGTTTGGACCTTGAACAAGAAGGAAGACTTTTCACTTTTTTTTATTTTATTTTTTAATGAATCACTGTGAGGTACAGTTACAGATTTGCAAACTTTCATGCTTACGTTTCGGTCATACAATGTTCGAGTTCCCATAGCTCCACTGGTGCCCATTCTCCACCACCAATGATGCCAGTATCCCTCACACCACCCCCACCCCACCCCCCTCACCCCACCCCGCCTCTGTGGCAGGGCATTCACTTTTGCTCTCGCTCTCTCTCTCCTTTTGGATATTGTGATTTGCAATAGAGGTATTGAGAGGCCATAATTCGGTCTATAGTCTACTTTCAGCATGCCTATTCCATCCATAGAGGGCCCTGCAAGCACCCTTTACTTGGTGATCCCTTCTCTATCTGAGCTGCCTTTTCTCCCAGCCTGTGAGGCCACTTTCCAAGCCATGGAGCAAACCTCCTGGTATTCATCTCTACTATTATTGGGTATAAGTCTTGAATTCTGTTAAGTGAGATGAGTCAGAAAGAGAGGGACAGACATAGAAAGTACAATTTTACAAAAAGTACAATTCCACAAATTGTACTCATTTATGGAATAGAAAGTGACAGAATGCGAGACTTTCCTCTTTTCAGAGTGAGTAAAGGGCAAGAGTTTCCTTGTATTCCGCCCTTTGCATTTATTGTCAAGTGACCTGTTTTTTTTAAAAACTTCCAGGGTCTAGTATGTGGCTCAGTGGTTAAGTCTTTGTAATCCTGTTATGCATACTTCCTCCCCCCCCAAATGAAAACTCTCTCATAGACTCAAATTTTCCATATTATAAAGTTGTTTGAGGCCGCCTGATTCAACTGAGGCCCAAGAAAGGCAAAAATGATTCAACTGCACATTAAACATTTAAACAGAAATATTGAAAACTTAAAACCCAAACCCACATCATTTGTTAAATAATTCCATTTGCTCATTAAAGGCCACACAAAGGAGTTGTTTTTATTCTCTAAACTTCTGTAATAATGCAAAACTCTTCACTGTGTGTGGTACTTGTTGTTTCTTTAGTTAAAGTTGAAAAATTATATAACTCCCCAAATGCTCGCACACTTCAAGTGTGGATTTGTGGATGATTCATTTCAAACTTACCTACCCACATATCTGTTTCAATTATCTTTGACATATGTGAACAACAAAATGAAAAATAAATCCCTGGCATCGTTTGAGCATACATGGGTAGTGTAAATAATGAAAAGTAGATCTTTGGTTGAAAGTTTGCAAAATTAGGGAAGATGACAGTGTTGGAAGGTTTTGAGGGAAATTGAATTGAGGTCCATCATGGTTTGACCGGCCACGTGGGGGCGCTGTTGAGACTTTGGTTCTTTGTTAATGGCCAGGTAGGGAAGACAACAGACTCACAAGTGGGATTCTGTAATGAATTACACATGGGGTCACCCTTCTCTTTATCATCATTGGCCCAGCAGAAATGTTTGTGACAGAAAAGACAAATCCACAAGATCAGCTGAAGGGACCAGGGGTCAGCATGTGTTCAGTACATCTCTCCTCTCGCATGCAAGACAGAAGCACCCCAGAATAGGATGGATAAGGATTTCTCTGGGGCTTCCTGACCAGCTGCCCCCATCATTGCTTCCCTATGTCCAGTGTGGATGCCTCTGAGGGCTTCCTTCACTTCCCACTCCGGGTTTTATTGCATTTTTTTAAATTGTTTTGTTTTGGGTCACAGCTGGTGATGCGCCGTGGTTACTCTTGGCTCTGTACTCAGGAACTCCTGGAGGGACCATGTGGGACGCTGGGGATTTAACCTGGGACTTTAAGCAAGGCAAGCACTCTGCCTGCTTTAGTATCCCTCCAGCCCATGCATTTACTTTTTTAAGAGGGGGTATTAGGGACAACCCATTGGTGTATAGGGACTGCTCCCGGCTCTGTGCTCAGGGTCACTCCTAACAGGGTTTAGGGAACCACCTGCAGTGTTAGTGATAGGAACAGTGCCCCTCACATACAAAGGAAGTGTCTTACCCACTGTACTATCTCTCCCACCCAATGATTGCATTTCTGAACAGTAAAGACTAGACACTTGACTCTAGAACAGCATGGGTCTGAACGTTGTGGGGGCCACTTAGCCATGCAGTTCTTTTCTCTGTGCAGGCTCTCTGTCTGGGATTCAACTGACACCTGGTATTGGTTGGATCCCTGAACAAGGAACCAACCCAAGGATATGGAAACTTCATTTTAAGTTTTTTGAGGATTTTCAGCTGCACCAATGTTGGTGCCCCTAATCCACTTATGTTATCTAAGGTCCAGCTATGGATTAAAAGGAGACACCAGGGACCAGCGAGATAGTACAGGGGTAGAGACTTCGGTTTGCATGTGGCCAACCCAGATTGATTCCCTAGCACCACAAATGGTAGCCTGAGCACTGCACTGCCAAAAATCATTCCTAAACACAGAGTCAGGAGTAAACCCTGAGTACCACCAAGTATGGCCCCAAAACAACAAGAAAAAATTGAATTAAAAAATAAAAGCAGGCACCAACTGAGAATGTGTTGATGAGGTGAGAAACATCAGGTGGAATTGGAGAACCTGACATCAAAATTCTCTTTGTACTTTAGTTGACCCATCTTTCTGCGGGTGCTGGACAGGAGAAGGCCACAGAGAGGGAACATCACGTTCCTAGAGATCCCAGGGCCTTTGGAACAGAGGAAGCATAATTGTACAACATTGGAAAGAATTTCAATGCAGAATACTTGTCCAGCATCCATGAAAACTAATTTTTTTAATGAAGTAAAGTCATTTTATTTAGAGAAATATTAAGAGAGAGAGAGAGTTACATGTTAAAGAGAAAACATGAGTTCTCCAAAAGAGAGGGCTGAGAAAACACATTTCAGATTGAGATGCAGGCAAAACTCCAAGATAAAGAATACTGGAAACTAGATGCTTTATGAGCTTGTTACGTGGCAAACTTACTCAGCCCTTTGGAACATTAATACCTATGATCAGGATATTAACAGCTGCCCCTGAATTATTGCATATTCATCGTGGATCCTTTGCAAAGTCAGGGCCTTCTGAATTAATTCCTGTTTGATGAGAAATATTGTAAGGTTATGAATTGTGTGCAGCTGATAGGAAAACTGCATTGTTAGGTTATTTCTGGAGCAGTAAAGTCTTCTCATTCAAGATTCTTGACGAAGACAGGACAATTTTGTTAGAGATTGAAATTAAATACAGGATTTGTACTCAATTATTTTTATAACCTATAAAATCTTCTATATTTACTTTCAGTGTTTTAAATTTTCACACGTTTCTTCTTCCATCCAGTCTCAGTAGACTACACTAAATCAAATGGCTAGATACAGAATTTTGACTGAAAGGTACTTTTAGTGAATTGATGGCCATGACTGCAAATACGAAAACATGCTTTAGATTAATTTACAACATACATTTCACTTCAAACTCTTTAGAGAAAGCTACAAAAAAATGTTTACTTGTGAAAAGTGCTGTTGAATCTTTATCACTGGATACAGATTTTTCATGTATAAATTAAGCCTTTATTTCCATAAAGCATCATTAAAATATTTCTAGGTACTTAGAAATGTTTGGATTCCCCCAAGCGAATTATTTTTAGAAAAACATTATATCGTCATTGATCTTATGACTTAATAGTTAATAATTATAAATTTAAATGGTAGAAAATATTCACAAAAATGATTTTTTAACCTCATTTACTGTTTTACTCTGCTTTTAGGTATACAAATAGGACATATTTAATTTCCTGTTTACATTTTTCTTTTGCAATAAACTTGAGAAAATCATTGATGTATAAAAGTGGGTAGGTATAATAAATTCAACAATAGAATATTTTATTTCCCCCATCTTTTATTTAGGCACTCTGATTTATAATATTGCTGTTATAATACGGATTCATAACCACCAAAATATTAGCATCCCTCCAGCATTGTCTCAATGTCCATTCCGCGTATACCCTGGTAAATTTAGTTTTGTGGACTAATTTAGGGTCTGTTGAGATACATTTGAGTTTTTGATCCTTTGTGTACCACAGTTAAATTATGTTTGGAAATAATGTATGTAATTAAGAATTCTACGGGTTGGCTGGACATTGTGAAGAGCATAGTAGCCATGTATTTACCTGTGCATCGTAAGTTGGCTGCTTCCTTAGCAGATGTGTAATTATTTCCAAGGTAAAGAGCATCTCATGAACCTTCTGTTCCCCCAGATATTCAGTTTCATTAATTTACCTTGAACAAAGGCCGAATATCATTACTGCATCTCTTCAGACTGTTGACCATATGTATAAAATACAGTGATTTATCTGGCCTTTTCAAGACGAGCAGAGAAAGCTAATTAGCTAAGGAAAGGAGATGATTTATCCAAAGGGCTTGACACACTCTTCCTGCCAAGGACCAAGCTGTAATATTTCAGTAGAGAGGACCATCGGGGTATAAGTACAGCTACCCAGCGCTGGCTGAGGCATCAGTCACCAGAGACAGGACATCTCTGAAATGGTCTAGGGTGGGATTTGACCTGTGACTCCAAGGCTGCTTACAGCACCCCTGCATTTTGAAAGAATAATTTTAATTTCTAACTCCATGGCTACAAACAAAGGCCTAGCTCCGGTCCTGAAGCTAGCTGTATGAGAGCTGAACCCATGCAATCAGTCATCTGCGTACTGTCGGCGAAGGCCAAACATCTGGATGTTTGGAAATCTGAAGTCTGAAGAACACCTATTACGTGATCATTAGGATTATTACTCAGCTTTTGTATCCTTCATTCCAAGAGTGATCTCAACATAGTTAAAAAGCTAGAAGCAAAATCAAAGTGTACCTTTTGCTTCTCACTTTGAATCTTGATGTTTTAAAACAAAGGCCAATGAAGGGAGGGGGGATGTATTTCTAGCAGCAGAGAATCTATTTTTTAATACCGAATCTCTTAAAACTGCCCTAATTAAAACCACAGTGCCCTTGAGTTTGCCTGAGATAAACTAGCTTACAGACTAAAGATGGTGTTCGAGGCGACCACCCCAACCCCAAGAGCACAAATGTCCCCAGAGATGTGTCCCCAGAGCTCTGAAGCTACGTTGGGGGTTGTGGAGGGTCTACCTGGGTTTTGTTGTAGCTGTTCATCTTTCCCCCCCCCTAAAAATGTATCCATTTCTCCTAAGTTGCCTAAATTTTTTTAAGCCACAGTCTATGACTGATTTACAAAGTCATTGACGAGCTTGTTTGAGGCTTGCAGTGGGTGTTCCTACTCCATTCCCATCCCCGGTGTCCGTCCCTCCATCAGTGACCCTTGGTGTGTGTTCTCACCTCCGGGCCTGTGGAAGTGTCATCACTGTCCTTGGGGTCCCTCAGCTGCCGTAGCGTTAGCTCTAGTGGCTCTTAATCTTAAGGATAGAACAAGGAGGCAGACCTGTTCTGTAGCCGTGGATTCCTGAGAGTTCACCTCCTTTCCAGTCTTGAAGGCCTGGCGGGCCCCATATTGAATTCTAGAATCAGAGCAACGCAGCTCTGCTTCACTTGGGGTCTCGTGGAAACAGATCCAGGATTGTTTGCGTTCTTCCTTAAGGATGCAGTGAGTAGAAAGCTGTTGACACTCTGCATTCTCAGACCCTGATGGTTATTTAAGTACCCACGGGAGTCGCTGAGTCTTTGGGACTTGAGCTCGCCTCTCACCTGATTTCTCACCTGGCTGTGTGAGCACTGAACCTCCCATATTGTGCTCCTGTTCTTGTGAGTGCAGCCTCACCCTGGCCCAGATTGGGTGCCTTCCATGAGCCAGACAGCTGTGTGCTCTGATAGTATCTCCCGGTACCTGAGTCTATCCCTCCTTGTGCTATGCTCCCCATTACCTCCTCCCTCATCTACCTTCTTCTTTGTTTTTGCTTTTTGGGCCACATCCAGCAATGCTCAAAGGTTACTCCTGGCCCTGCACTCAAGAATTACTCCTGGTGTTGCTTGGAGGACTATATGGGATGCTGGGAATCAAACCCAGGTCGGCTGCATGTAAGGCAAACACCCTACCTGCTGTACTACCACTCCGGCCCCATCTTCCTTCTTCCTTTCCTCCTTTGTATTTCCTGGCAAAACTTCCAGGCAGCACCATAAACTCTGTGTATATTCCGCTCCTCTCCCGTCCCCACCTAGCCCTGCCACCTCTGTCCTCCACCCTCTCTCTCTTCTTTGCCGTTTCCTCTCCCCTATTCTGCTCTTTTTCTCTCTTGTCTTCTCTTTCTCATCTCCTATTCTAGCCTTTCCTTTTTCTCCTTTTTCTCCTCTCATCTCCACTGCTGCCCTCACCTCCACCCTTACATCCATTCCCCTCCTCCTTTCCTGTCCTCTCCTCTCTTTCTCTCCTCTCATCTCCCCTTTCTTCCTCCCTTCTCCTCCCCTCTCTTGGCCCCTCCTCTCTAATCTTCTCATCTCCCATTCGTGCTCCATCTCTTCCCTTCTGTTCTCACCCCTCCTCGCCTCACCCACTCCCCTCCTCTCCTCTCCTTCTCTTGAAACAGTTTAAATTCTGTTTTCTACTCCTGATCTCAGAAATTGCTTCACACCAGAAATTTCTCCCAAACCTCAGCTTTATATTTTGGCCATTTTTTGGGGGGGGTTCCCTCTCTAGCAAAACTTGTTGATCTTGTTCCTCTCAGGACCCCTCTGTGTCCAAGAAGTTGTGTAGAGGTATGTACCACACATGTACAAATCAGACAAGTGCTAATGATAAACCATAAAGGAATTCACATGCAAACCAAATTTGTGAGAATTTTCCCAAATCCCACATTCAGTGACTGCAAACCACAGCACCAGATTGCTGTTCCCTACTTCCTGTCACTGCATTTGTTCTTCTGAGTCTTGTTCTTTTCTCTCTATAACCGCACCTCACAGCCTGTGTCCCTTTGGGATGTTTCTCTATCCAGAGTGGTGGTTTATCAAGAAAAGCACTTTGTCCCTCTGGGCCAGTGAAGAGAGGGGTTCTCAGAAGTCTCCCCTCCCAGGGTTCTTGTGTAGGCTGTACCTTAGTGCCATCTTTGAAGATGTTTGGAGCACTGAGGCCTAAACCTCCTCATCCTCAGAATCCTGACGTAATTATTTTGCACTGGAACATGCCGTGATAGAAGAGAGATACTGTCCCCGTGAATCTCGGTCACCTGACGCCAAAGGTGTCTCTTCACCAGCTTTACTTCCCCATCGTCAGATAGGATGAACCTGTGGTGTGTCATTAGCAAAGGGTTTCTAAGTGCAAAACTTCACTGTGAATTATAGCCCAATGCTAAGAACTCATTGGCAATTTCATGAATTCAAATCATAATTGACAGTTTACCAACAATGGGATATCTCTTTCCTGACAATTGTTTTAAGATTATTAGCATCAGTCTGCCCGTTGTGAGTTTCTTTTTACTAATTGCGTAATTGTGTGTGAAGTGAACATTACAGCATCTCCCCAGCAGCCCCGGCTTAAGTGGCCGTAAAGTAACAGCTCTTGGGAACATTGCACTGGAAGGATGGCACATATTCTGGAGTCTAAGGTTGGCACAGAATTGCAGCCCTACCACAGACTGGCTTCTCAAGATGGGGCAGTGGAATTAACCTCTCCAAGTGGTACACACCACTGTGAAAATTAGTAATTCAGCAATGATGAGTGTTGGTTGTTACCATATCTCTTCTCTTTCATGAGCCTCAGTGCCATGGAAGGAAAAGAATATCACTCTCCTTACCACATCACCACACGGACCATTGCCCCTATCTTACACTCCTGAAAATAGAATTAAAGACTCCCCCAAATTTGAATGATTTGAGAAGTCCCAGCATACTCAGGTGACCTAAAGTTCAGGGCATACAGGAAACATCAGTAAGATGAGCTATAAGTGCCTTTAAAAAAAAAGTTTTATCCCCTTGACTTTGAATTAGCAAATCACTCACTTCTTCATCATGAAGATCTACAGAGTCCCAGTTAGCTTCCATCATCCAGATGAACACAAAGACCTCAGGTGTTAGCGAGGCTGCTTTGGGTCATCTCAGAAGGACCATCTGAGTATGTGTGGAGGTTGTCAAGCCGGATGCCTGTGACCTTCCTTAGAAAATATGTGTAGAAAAGACCAGAAGGGTCGTCTGCAGATGCTGACATCTTGACTGGCCTGTCATCCTTTGAAATCCTGTAGGCCCTGATTTAAGAAACCTGCATAATTTTCCAGTCCACAGTTCTGTGAGGGTCATTTCCTTATTATCCCTAGCAAAGTAATATTTCTCACTGTTTCTACTTCCAAATGACATAATAATTACATTTGATTTTCCTTTTTTTTAAAAAAATGTGATTTTTAAATAATAATAGAAGGCAGCCCTTTTCTATATCCCTGAGCATGTACTGGGCACATGTCTCAGCACAGCAAATTACTCATTTATTTCTTGGACTAACCCTATTTGCCCTCATTTCACAGATGGGCAAACTGGGACTTCTTCAGACAGGATGGGAGTTCTTGAGTTTTGCTGTACACCAGAAGTCACTCAGAACCAGCCACTTAAACTGTGGACTCTAAAAGGGGGATGATTTTTGAGGTCAATTCTTTGACGATGTTATCAGTAAATGTTTGATTTGGATACCAGAGTCACATAAACATTTTTCTGATCGAAAGTGGTCACAAGTATAAAAATTTTAAGAAGCCCAAGGTCCGGAGGGCTTGTGAAAATAATCAGATTGGTGAGATTGTTTGACGGGGTGGGCACTGGGAATTTGCACCTCTTCCCTGACAACGCTGCGGTTGCTCTTGTGGGGGCCTTTGAGAAGCACTGTCATGGAGACATTGTCCAGAGCCTCATAGCTCATAAGTGGAGGAGGATGGATTCAAACTCAGCCTATCAGGCCTCAGAGGTCTTTGTGCTATTATTGCGTGATAATTAGATAAGGAATCATGGGCCTTCTCTATAAGCTTATTTCTTCTTTTTCTGCCTATAAAAGTACATGTGTATAGGGGTATCAAAGCATGTGTGTGGATGAATACAGACACGTAATGATAACCAGACGCTCCACTGGATCCAGTTTCCCATCAACAGAACGAATAACCATTAGCAACTCCTTTAATCATTCTTATCTTTCCTTGAACAATTATAATCGTTGTTTTAGTTACAGATCTCTGAGCTCATCACCGTTATGATGACCTGAGTTTTGGAAATAATAGGCTGGTGTTGGATAAGTGTGTGTAATCTCATACTTGTTTCCTAGAAGTTAATCAGACTCTATGCAAGCTGACATAATGACAAGTGTAATTAATGTATTAGAATCAGAGATTCTTCATCATCCACTCCAGCCCCTTCCCAGTTCTCCAGCCTCTGCAGCCCGTGCGTAAAGTGCAGACAGTCATTGCTTGGACACTTCCCAAACTTTCCAGCTCACGGTGTGCAGCTCTGCTTGTTTCAAAATTCTTTCCCACAGTTCCTCACCTGTGAACTCCATCCACCCCGGGCTGGGGTCTCTGTGACATTTCGTCTTCCCCAGGCTTCACATGTGATCTCCTCAAGTATACGAAGTTGCTGCTTTATTTATTTAAAATTTTTTGGCCATACTTGACTGTGCTCAGGGCTTACTCCTGACTCTGCCCTCGAGTCTCTGGAGACCAAGCTGGATGCTAAGGATTGAACCTGAGTTGGCTACATGTAAGGCAAGTACCTTACCACGGTACTATCTTTCCTGCTCCCAGAGTTGGCACCATTTTTTTTGGGGGGGGTCATACCTAGCAATTCACAGGGGTTACTTCTGGCTCTGCACTCAGGAATTACTCCTGGCAGTGCTCGAGTGACCATATGGGATGCTGGGAATCGAACCAGGGTCGACCGCATGCAAGGCAAACGTCCTACCCACTGTGCTATCACTCCAGCCCCATATGGTTTGCTACTTTCAAACCATATCTCCATTCTCCTTAGTGATCCTCACACTCCACATTCATCTTCCTGCTTCTCGGTTTCCCTGCAAGTCCTCCAACTTAGAACTGTTTCTTGGGGCTGGAGCAATAGTACAGCGGGTATGAGATTTACCTCGCACGAGGCCATTCTGGGTTCAAGCCCTGGCATTTCATATGGTTCCCTGAGTCCCACCAGGAATAATTCCTGAGTGCAGAGCCTGGAGCAACCCCTGAGCATCACCGGGTGTGACCAGATAAGAAAAAGAAAAAACGAACTGTGGGGCTGGAGCAATAGTACAGTGGGTAGGGTATTTACCTCACACGCAGCTGATCTAGGTTCAATCCTCGGCATCCCATATGGTCCCCCCGAGCACCGCCAGGAGCACTTACCTGAGTGCAGAGCCAGGAGGAACCCCTGAGCATTATCGGGTTTGACCCAAAAAGTTTTTTTTTTTTTTAGGAACTGTGTTTTCTCTCAAATACAGTGTCCCAAAGGGAGTGAATTATTCCAGAAGGTACCCAAGAAAGAGAAGCACGGCCGTGGATCTCAGGATGGACACTGAAAGTAAATCTAGATCCTTTTCGTAGGCAGTTTCCCAGATACACCTTGAAGTGTGTTTTGTTCGCACCTGGCCGCAGCTTGTCTTCTCAGAGGCCTGGACATGGATGGGGCTGGATCTGATGCCGAGGTTTCCTTGGTTTTAGTTGGGGTTGTGGTGCCCTCTGCTGTTTTGCAGACTCCTTCGGGTTTGTATTTTCTAGGAGAAATTTAAATGGAATTCAAAGGGCAGTGTAATAACTCTGCTGAATGAGAGTGACCATCATGTTTTTCTTCAGGGTCTTCAAACATTGAAATCCCCCTTTGCCACTGAAGTTTGCTCTAAAGAACCCAGCCCCATCCAGTGACAGATGTTCAAAACTCAGTATATTTTTACACTATTTTGGGGGGAGAATTCACCTAGCAAAATAGGTTCAGGGTCTCTCAGTACATTCTGAGAACTGTTACTTTGAGTCAGAAACTCTCAGAACTTAAAGAGACTTTTTAAATAACCAGGTCAGTTTTTTTAAACAGATGAAAACCCAAAAATGAGATATTAGCAAAGTTTCCGAGATGCATCAGCAGTGACTGAGAGTTTCAGATGTAAACCTAATTCATTGAGATATGTTTTTATTTCAGTAAATCAAATCTATTAATTTTAGAACATGAGATATTATAAACTTTTCGAGTTTTTTATTTAAGGCCAAAATAAATAGCAAACGTTTTGTTGAAATTTTGCAGTAATTTAATTATTTTGGCATTTATTTAATAAAATCCATAAGCGGTGGAGGATGCCTTTAAAGTCTATATTTCAGTGTTTATTTTCTTATGTTTTCTTGTTATGCTTGCTAATGCTACTCCTGACACAAGTGAAACATATTAATAGAGTTGTGTAGCTACTCTTGTTCATATATAATTACTAGAAAGCAAAGAAAGTTTGGACTTGCTCCATGAATGTTAATATTATCTGAACTTGATCCAGTAAAATCATCTTTATTTGGAAAAAGAAAGACTTCATGTTGAATATAAGGTTTTGCTCCAATAAAGGACCACATATGTTATTATAAAATACTGAACATATCTTACAAGTCCTAACTAAGATAAGTTGCAATTTGCTTATTTAGAAAAGTTCAAGGTTTGCACTGGATCCAGACCATCCAAGTAAGTCATTCACACACACACCAGAATGATGAAGACCTGTCATACTTCTACCAGAAGCAACGGTTATTCAATTCCTGTTGTAAAATATAAAGCTTTGGAAATTTTACTTTAGCTGCTGCCTACTTTCTGAATTCCTATATAGTTAGATCCTCTTTTTTTTTTTCCTGGATACTATCCCAGATTCACTTGTGATTTAGCGGAATCTATCACTCAAAAGATGTTCTATGCAAATGGGCAGAAGTCAATTCTGCTGACAAGTTAAGCTAAAGAGAGAGGAACTTTTAAAGCTAGAGGGATTCATAAAAATCGTTGACTTCAGCGATCCCTTACTGAAATGAGGAAAGAGAGAAAATCAGGTATTTGACAACTTGACAAAATAAGAAACGAAACTAAGAACAGTTTATGATTTTGACTTTGTTGACTCCTGGGCCAGTACACACACCAGGCTTATTTTATCTAACCCCCTTTAACTTCTTTGAGAAAAGTCAAGAGATGTGCTATGTAAATTTGAGGGCAAAGTTCAGATTTTTTAAAATACTTAATGGGGTCCAGTTTTTTAATCAAGAGAATAGAGCTCTTTTGAAACACACTCACGCGCACACACACACACACACACACACACACACGGGGCTGGAGTGACAGGACAGTGGGCAGGCCATTTGCCTTGCACATAGCCGACTCCAGTTCAATTCCCAGCATCCCATATGGTCTCCTGATCACCACCAGGAGTAATTCCTGAATGCAGAGCCAGGAGTAACCCCTGAGCATCATTGGGGGTAACCTAAAAGCAAAAGTAAAAAAAAAAGTCCACAAAAAAATACATTATGATAATATTGGTTGTCTAGCTTTATCACTGTATCACTATATCACTGTCATCCCATTGTTCATTGATTTGCTTGAGCAGGTGCCAATACATCTCCATTTGTCCCTGTCGCATGCTAGTGTAGCCCAATGGCATTTGCTTGCTCCAGGAACATGAAGAGCACATTGTTGTTACTGTTTTGGGCGTATCAAATATGTCACAGGTAGCTTGCCAGGCTCTGCCTTGTGGGAAAAAATAATAAAAATAAAGATAAAGAGGTCATGGACTCCAGGAAAAATTAAGTTGCTCTCTTTTGGGGGCTTTGTTTTACAGTCTCTGGATCTTGGCCGTTGATGAGATTACATGGTGCCAGGGGAAGTTAGTGGGTGTGACTGCCAGGCTACTGGAAAATGGATCTTGGTGGAGGAGGCCCAGTCCTGATCTGAGCAAGCTTGGAGATCTCAGTCATAGGTCTAGCTGTACACATTAGTTTATTCTTTTTGTTGAGTCTCTTCCCCTATTGCTAAACTATAAACTAGGCAGTTATAATATTAGAGAAAATTGAATTTCAAAACATTGTTAAGACTCCCCGTATACTACTAAATGCCTAAAGTTTAGAAATAGTTAGAAATGATATCTGTGGACCGGAAAGATAATACAGTGGTTAAGACACTTTCCTAGCATATGGCCAACCCACGCTTAACCCCTGGTACCCAATATGGTCTTGAGCCCCACCAGGAGTGATCCCTGAGTGCAGAGCCAGGAGGAAGCCCTGAGCACCACCGTGCTGTGCTCTCCTCCCCCACTCCCCCCAAATAAATTATATTCATCTGAGCTTTTAAGACATTTTAAAGATTTTAGTAGTTTGAGAAAATAGTGGTTGTGGGATGTATGAATTATGAATGAGAACAGGTAACACCAAGATGTTCTCTCATCTTCTTGATCTTCCATTTATTCCATTTATTATCACAAAGCCCTAATCTTGTGTCTATACTCTTTCAGCACCAGAAAATATAACAGTAAAAAGTAGAAGCTTAAGAAGCATTGAACTGTGTTCCATCTCAGTGTCATTTGACAGTACCAAGAGTTTGCCATTTTCCCTAAACTGTCCCTATCCCTTCACTTTTCAGAACTAGGAATATGTTGCAAGAATGGTACATCCAGAAGCCCCGTGATTCTGAGAGATGAAGTTCTGTCTCATCTACAGCTACTTCCCAGCTTCTCTGTGAACACATTGCTCTTCTATCTGAGTTAGGCCAATTATTTTCCACCTCTTTCAAGATTTCCTCTTAATCTCCTAATTTGAGATGTGTATTCCTGCTCTGCTCTGCAAGTATATTGATACTGTGTAACTGGAAAAAAATATTTAATATACCTTCTTTTTATGTATCTTTGCTCTTAAACAACTGGAGACTCATGATTAATACTGATTCACTATCATCTCATTGTTCTATTTACTCAAGCAGGCACCAGTAATGTCTCTATTCCTCCCAGCCCTGAGATTTTAGCAGCCTCTGCTTACTTGTCTTTCCCAATGATTGGAGGCTCTTTCAGGATCAGGGGAATGAGACCTATCATTACTGTTTTTGGCATATCGAATACACTACGGGTAAATTGCCAGCCTCTGCCCGTGAGGGCAGGATACTCTCAGTAGCTTGCAAAGATTCTCATATATATATATATATATATATATATATATATATATATATATATAATTTGTTGCCTACTGTCTGAACTCCATCAAATATGGCATGCTAATTATGGAGAATGGGTAGGAAGTGTCTTATAATGTGTTGTGTGGTACTCACCCGCCCTCCTTCTGGGGCTCCCTGACTGAAAACAGCCTGGCGCGAAGTCCAGAAGGGGGTAGGTGAGAACCCTCCCCACCCCAAGGGACCCAGCCCCAGGAGCCAATCTCCACTACACAACCACCACCAGGCTCTGGCCGAGACTCATGCATGAATGAAGCCCCACAGAACCCAGATAATGCAGAACTTTGTGACCATGAACTCTGGACTCAATGGGACCTGGAAGCAAAGATCCTCTGTTTACTATCCCCCAATCTCCCGTGACCCAGGGATCACACCCATAAGCCACACCCTGCCGTACCCTGCCAGCACCAATTAATCTGGTTAATCAGTTAAACATTTCACTTCAGCCATAAGTCATGCTCACTTAAATAGCTCTTATCGAACAAGTCTAATCATTTGGCTATTAAATGATGTGTCTCTTGTCCAGTTTCTCTTGGAAAGATCGTCCAGAGCTTAATTGATTAAATTCAATATTCAATGAGTGTTTTAATGACTGCAGTGAGAAAATGAGGACACATGTTGTAGATACTTTTCCAAGATAAAGTATATAAGCACACTCCATGCCCCAAAAATTGGAGTGTTCAGGATCTAGATCAAGCATTTGTTCTTGTTTTCAAGCAGTTTGGAATGTTTTCTCCAAAAAATTTTACCCCATCCCCTCTATCTGATGAAAGTGTCTGTGTTCACAGTATCTCGACTTAAGCTATTTCATTTCATAAGAGAATGTTTATTTTTCTGTGCCTCATGTTTACACCTGTAAAATGAAGATATTAGCTACATCACAAGGTTATTTTCAGAATTAAAAACATATGAAGGCATATTAATCCCTGGCATACTCAGTACTCAGTACATCAAGATCCTCCGCGAGCTGTATTACAGATTCACCACCAGGATCTCACCATTCTACAAGAAAGTGATCATTGACATAAAGAGAGGGGTGCGGCAGGGTGATACCATTTCACCAAAACTCTTCAGTGCCACCCTCAAGAACATCATGCGATGACTGGAATGGGAAGGAATGGGAGTGAAGATAGGTCTGCAACTACACTACCTCTGCTTCACTGATGATATTGTTCTAATAACACATAACATTAGCCAAGCGGCACAAATGCTGGCCGATTTCGACCTTGAGGTTAGAAAGGTTGGACTGTAGCTAAATCTCACAAGACAATGTTCATGAAAAACACACTAGTCCCTAACGTTCCATTTGCTCTCAGTGGAACGAACATCTCCAAATGCAGCAGCTATGTGTACCTGGGTCAAGAACTCCACATGAGGAACAACTTGGTGCCAGAACTGCACAGGAGGAAGAGAGTAGCGTGGAATGCCTTTGAGAGCACCGAAGAAGTGGTTAAGAGGACGAAGAACCTCCATCCCTGGGCACATCTTTTTGACTCCACCGTTCTTCCTGCATTAACATATGCCTCAGAGACCTACAAAAACAGGATGAGAACCTATTTGGGTATCCCAAAGAAGAAAGGAAAGAGCTATGCTAGGAGTATCACGTTTCACTCAAATGAGAGAAGGAATCCAGAGTTCCGACCTCCGTCGACAATCAAGAATCAGCAATGCTGTCTCGTTTTACAAGGCATCAAAAATCAGAAGGGCTGGACACGTAATGCGATTTAGAGATGACAGCTGGACTAGAGCTGTTACCAACTGGATTCCCCAGGACGTCAAAAGACCGCGTGGCCGCCCACCTACAAGATGGTCAGATTTCTTCGTCAAAGCCCTGAATGAACATTTTGAGGCTCTTCGTTTTCCTGGAGCAAGCATATACCATTGGGCTACACTAGTACTCAGCAGGGACAAATGGAGACGTGACTGGCACCTGCTCGAGCAAATTGAAGATCAGCGGGATGACAAGTGATACAAGTGATACTCAATGCTTGGTAGGTATTGTTGCTGGCTGGTATTAGTAGGAGATTGAGTTAGTGTTGTTATTTTTAGAAAACAAAGATTTGAGAAACCCAGTTGATTGATTCTTAGGTGAAAAGAAACACTGTGTTTAATACATCCCGTGCACTATTCAGAACATACAGCTAAAAAATAATTTGTTATCTGAAGTTCCTTTCTCTGGATGTCCTGTATTTATTCTGGCAACACTAGGTTGAGTGAAGAAATTAATTGGGTTGAAGTTTAAGAATTCAGCTTAAAGTAATTGATCCTATCAGCTAAATTAAATGAATAAAGTCCCTCCAACTGGCAGTAGCTTTAGGTAATGGAACATCTTCGGAGACAGATTCTGGACCAGTTCTGTAGTCTCAGTAATGCACTAGGAGGTGCCTGTAAAAGAATCAAGAATTCTGGGTGAACCAAAGCCTCAAAAATCCAGGGTATTTAGTGTTCTTCAGTGTCAAGAATTCAGTCTCTTCCTGACCTTGCACAGAGTGGTATGCTGGAAAGGCCAAACAAATTTTATAGGAATAATCTTCATGGTGTCCAGAAAATGGATCATAGTTGATGCATGTGTATCAATGCAATCTTCAGTTGTTAAAGCAACCGAAGTTGGTGTGAGAGAGGGTTTAGAGACCATGCCACAAAGCAGTTTCCTGTCTGGTTTAATGTATTTCCATTACTGGCAAGCTACCCATGGTGTATTTGATATGCCAAAAACAATAACATGTCTCACAATGGAGACGTTACTGGTCCCCACTTGAGCAAATTGATGAACAATGGGATGGCAGTGCTACAGTGCTACAGTGCTACTTAAAAGTTACCTGGCTTTTGAGTTATTAGAATTCTTAATGAAGTAACAAGAGCAAAGTATGAGAAGAGATCAATGTTAGCAATGTATTCTTCATTGAAATGATTCATGACCTTCAGAAGCCAGGGCCACTGGCCTAGATTATTAGATTTTTAATATAGCTTGCTTTATTGAATAGCATTAACCAACTAATTAACAGTGAATTTTCATATCATTATTGACTAGTGACCCTAAATTAACCCTGCAAATTTCAGAGCCAGCTTAAGCCTTTTTCTTTCTTAACCCTCATCATCTATAGAAAATTGTCTTTGATTTTTTTTAATGTAATTCCTTAGTTCAGTTTTTTTTTCTTTTTCATCCTACTTACTAAATCATTTATGCCTGGAAATGGGTAACTATGAAAATACTTAATTTATAGACTTTTAAACATTTTTCTCATACTTCTGATAAGGTCACAGAGCTATTCAAGTACATTTACATCTCTAGAGTAAATGGCAAAGAACAGAGAAATCCCCCCTCCATATTTTAATATTAGGAGTCTCCCCAAGTAACATATGGTAATGATTTAAAATTCTAAATCAAATGCAATTATGTTCATCTTAATAACTTTGGCTCTCTGCTTTAAAATTCAACAACTGGTATATAAATTTGCCAGTTCACCCTTTCCCTCCATTTTCCTAGCAGTGCTCCTGAGAGTATATGGGTATGTTACCATGGGCCTGTAACTTTGGAATGTTCAACATCGAGATTTGCTTTTGGGATGCTTGATTAGTGAAAGGGTATGTGGCATGGAGACACTCCTTAGCAAAGAGTGTGAAAAGTGATTGTCCTTGGGTTTGTGTATCTTCTGTTACTCTCCTGCAGCCTTGTGGGTCCTTTTAAATCGAACTGAAATGCAAATCATTTGCATCTGTAGCACTTCCGGGTGCCTGAGGAACCAAGGTCATTGTTTCATCAGGCTTGCTGGCTTTGCCCCCAAGCTCCATTTATTCTGAAGCCCACAAGGGCCTCATGCTCCAGAGCTTCCGACCACCCTGGTCCTTCCATGGTCCTGAGAGAGATCTAAAGATGGATTCACATAAACTTCTGAAAAGTTTGCACAAGTGAGATATTTCATTATGACCAGTGAAAATGCAGCCTTTCCTCTTTAACTTTAGAGGGGATTTCTAGCATGTATAAACCATAAACGATGTGGATCTCAGCTTCCAAAATATAGCTTATTGTGTTGATTACACACTAAGGGTTCTTGGCTAGGTTGAGCACTTATTTGTTGGCCTGGGAGACTTGAAACTTTATTAATTTGGTCCCAAAAGAGAGTGGAATGAGGAACAGTTGGGATGCGAATTAAGAAAGCAGAAAAGAAGTATATGAAGAGATCATTTCTCTAAATTCCACCTCTTCCTCTTGCTTCCCTTTTACCCTCAGATATGACATTCCTACATTCCTCCAATCTTTTTTTAACCTGGGGAAAGTAAAAAAGTTCACCCTCCAGTCTGAACTCTAGTTGGTTCTCAGAATCTGAGGACAAAAGACAACGCTCTGTGGCATCCTTGCCCTTCGATCAAATGCTGCCATCAGTGGTAACCAGAATAAAAAATGAATTGCCTCTGCGCTTATAGAGTCTTGGGTGGTGATCAGATTTCTGGAACCATCTATAACCCATCAGGTACAATAATGAAGTTTTGCTGAATGCTCTGGAGGGGATTCCAAGGGGAAACAACAACAGGACAGGGGATTTTAGGGGTCAGTGGGAAACTATGCAGTATATGGACTTTCATCCTCACATGGAGAGTCCTGGAAAGTGCAGCCCTGTCTTTTGGTGCTGTCTCCTCATGTCAGGGCGAGAGACAGGTGCTGAAGGAGGAAGATGATGGAGTCAAACTTACTGGTGTCAAATCATCTCCTTACTTGTCAGGTCAGTAATTAGCATAATTGCTTCAGATCTCACTTTCCCTATGTGCAAAATGGGGCTATGTCAAGCTGCCTCACAGCTGCTGTGAGGACTCAGTTTGAAGACACCAGGGTCAACCATAGGAAATAATTCACCAAATGTTCAAATACACACACACACACACACACACACACACACACACACACCATAGTTACCCTGGGCCTGGTTTTGGGTCATGATTCTTTCTCTGACTTTATTTGTTTATTCTTTGCATGTAATGTTATATCTAAGTTTTTTTAAATTGTGATCATAATTAATTTTTTTAAAGTGGACCCTAAGTAAAATAAAATAGCTTCCAAGATCCTGGTCACATGACTTCTGGGTTGGGGGCACTTAGGAGATAACAGTGTTGCTCAGGATTTATTTGTAATTCTGCTCAAGGATCACTCCTAATGGTGCCTGAGGGACCATATTTGGTGCTAGAGATTGAACTGGGTCAGCTGCATGCAAGGCACGAGCCCTACCCACTGCACTATGTCTCTGGCCCCTGCTTAGTCTTCCCACATGAAGCCTCTATGAATGTTCTACAAAGTGCAGAATGCTGCCCTCCCTTAAAAGGACAGAATTCCATCCTAATCTGGGACTCAGATTTTGTTGAAGAACACTAAGTTTTCATATATTAAAAGCTGAATAAATTAGTCAGCCATCTTCATTCAGGGCCCAAGAAATGAGTTATTGGACGGTTGACAGAAAGGGATCTCTGTAGTTTCTTCCTTTTGTGAGGAGAGGCGGTCAGGCTGGAATAGCAAGTTTCCTTCTCTTCCAAGTCATTTGCTTTCTCATACTTTATTACTCTGCCAATGGGCTCAGTTGCCTCTTCGTTAGCACCTATAGTCTGCGTCCTTTGTGATGCCACTGATGATTTAACTGTATCACTGCCATCCCGTTATTCATCGATTTACTCAAGCAGGCTCCAGTAACGTCTCCATTCATCCCAGCCATGAGATCTTAGCAGCCTCTCCTTACTCGTCTTTTCCAGTGATTGGAGGCTCTTTCAGGGTCAGGGGAATGAGACCTGTTATTGTTACTGTATTTGGCATATCGAATATGCCACTGGGAGCTTGCCAGTCTCTTCCAACTGATAGTTTAAAAATTTTAAATTGTTCTAGCTGTCCTACCAGATGACACCCAGTCTCCTTTCTGGAAGGGCAGTGTGAATATTTTGTAGATAGTGATGCAAAATTCTAGGGGAAGGAGGGGTATAGCCAGAGAGATACTACGCAGGGAGGGCACTTGACTTGCATGTGGCTAACTCAGATTCAATCCCCAGCACCTGAGCCTTATTGGGAGTGATTCCTGACCACAGAGTCAGGAGTAGGTCCTGAGCACAACCAAAATAAGTAAATGAATAAAATTAACTAAAATTCTAGAGAAATAGTGGTGGCATCTGGGCAGACGGGGCTGGGGGAACTGTAAAATAACCTCCATTAGGGAAATACTATATACTGGATAGCTGCCTGTGTATGTGTAGTTTTATGCCTGACAGTAAAGTGATGACCGACTGCTCCTGCTCTGTCCACTCCTGTCCTTTCCGCTCCAATCCCTGGACATTAGGGTGAGCTACCAGCTGTCTGTCTTAACACTGCTTCTGCTTCCCAGGATTTGTAGGGCACTCTCGGTGCTCTAAATACTCTAGACTTTAGTTAATGGAACCTACATATCTTTTTCTCCCAGGAAAAGCCTAGGCATTTCTGGTGAATGTAAATCATTCCTACTTTCAAAACTGCTGTCTCTGCTATGAATTTTAAAAAGCCTATTTTGAAGTTCTTCTTCTGTTTCTCTTTCCCTGAGGGCAGTTCATGAGGAAACTCTCTATACTGCCTGAATAGCAGAGAAAAAGGATCACGGAAGCAAATAACTTCAGAGAACAGTCACCTTGTAATATCATAAAATATGATTTTGTTCCATCTGTCTAAAGCTTGTTTTTTTAACAAATCCTAGGAATCATAGTTACTAGGGAATAAACCAAACAAGAAAATCATTTGTTCTTTAATAAGTGTAATTTTGTTCAACTCCAGTGTGCAGTTAGGAATTCAAAAGCGATGTGTTTTGAGTCATTCTCAGAAGTATGATTAAAACCATCTTGATGTCATGTTGGATTAAATGATCCTTCTAATACAGAGCATTCAGATGAACTATCTTGAGATGATCAATTAGGAAAGTTTTTGTTAAGTGGAACAAAAGGAGAGAATAGAGACAGTTAAATGGCGCACACCAATCTAAGTTTGTGGAACTCTTGTCAAATTCAGAGAAGAAATAAGGCAATAACTGATCTCAAATGTATCAGGAGGGTGAGTCACAAACTCAAAGAAAGTCCCTCAGTGGGTTATGCATTCTTCTTTGCTTCACTAGAACCAGTACGAGTATCTCCCTTTTGAGTTTATTTTCAGCAAATGAAGAACAAGCTTAAGGCAGGGATTTGGACACTCAGACACTAAGATTTTCAGAGCTTTATTAGCTGATTTCACAAACCATTATCATTTTTACTTACAGACATGTTTTAATAGCACTCCTTAGAGGAAAGATCTTGTTTCTGTACCTCTTTTTTTTTTTTATCTTTTTGGCTTTTGAGGCCATAAGTGGCCATGCTCATAGAAAGTTCCTTATTCTGTGCACAGGAATGACACTGGACAGGGTTCAGGGGACCCTAATGGTGCCTAGAATCTTCAGCCAGATTACAACAGAGAGAGAGCCATGTGCAAAGCAAGGGCCTTTCTCTCTGTCCTCTCTCTGACCTACAGACTTTCTATTTTATACCACTTGTATCCACATACATTCTCAATTCCTAGGCAATTTTGTAAATAGTAAAATGACAAATTGTAGAGTCATCTGTTAAAAAAATAACTATTATCTTCATTATTCTTATTAGTGTTTTTATTATATTTTATTATCTTTATTATTATGGGCTGGAGCTATAGCACAGCAGGTAGGGCGTTTGTCTTGCATGGGTTTGATTCCTCCGTCCCTCTCAGAGAGCCTGGAAAACTACCAAGGGTATCCCGCCCACACGGTAGAGCCTGGCAAGCTACCTGTGGCGTATTTGATATGCCAAAAACAGTAACAACAAGTCTCACAATGGAGACATTACTGGTGCCTGCTCGAGCAAATCCATGAACAACGGGGTGACAGTGCTATAGTGCTTTATTATCTTCATTATTCTTATTAGTGTATTAGTTTCCAGGAAGAAACTTACAGGACCAAGAAAACATATTGAAAAAAGCACTGTCACTGTAGCACTGTCATCCCATTGTGCATCAATTTGCTCGAGTAGGCACCAGTAACTTCTCCATTGTGAGACTTGTTATTACTGTTTGGGGCATATGGAATATGCTACGGATAGCTTGCCAGGCTCCGCCGTGCGGGCAGGATACTCTCGGTAGCTTGCCAGGCTCTCTGAGAGGAACAGAAGAATCAAACCCATGCAAGGCAAACAGTAACAACAGTAACAACAATATTGAAAATAAGGCAAAACAAATCATTTAGGTGTCCTATAGTATTGTGGTTTAGGAAATCAGTAAAGGATGTTACACTTTTTCGAATGTAACTGCATCTGACTAGCTAAGAACTACTGGCTGTGACTCTGGGACCTATGAGGAATGTAAGTTAGCAGATAGACTTTTGTTCAATAGAGGTTAAATGAATTTTGTTTGCACCTGATTCAGAGATCTTATTTTAAAGTTGTGTTTTCAATGCCAATATATTCTTCTCTTTTGAAATTGTGTTGGTTCTCTCAGGGAAGAGTTTGATTATATTTACTTGTATTCATTCTATATTGATATGAAGGTCTCTTTTATTGTACTTTGACACAAGTCATCTAATCAGTTTTTTAAATTATTTTTGTTGTTGTTTAATTTGGGGCACCATGGTTTACAGACAGTTGTTAGTAAGATTCCATACAGGAACCACACCCTTTAACATACCCTCCACCATTTATTATTATTATTATTATTGAATCACCCACCCTGAGAAACAGTTATATAGCTTTCATGTTTGAGTTTCAGTCACACAATGATCAAACACCCATCCCTTCACCAGTGTGCATTTTCCGCCACCAAAATCCCCAGTATCCCCCCAACCGCCATCCCAACCCTTCACCTACTTGTGTGGCAGACAATTTCCACAATACTCTCTCTACTTGGATTACATTTAATATTTTGACACCAGTCACACCATTATTATTTGGAATTTTCCCCCCACTACTCAAACTTGCCAAAAAGGCAATGCTAGACAATTCATTTTGTGTTGCTTGCCATGAACAGTGTAAGACGTCATGACCCCCGCACTTCTGGTATTCCAAAATTTTAGATAATTAGGTTCTGTCGAGATCTCTGCAGCAGGCTGCTCAGTTCTTTTGTGTGTGTCTGAACCACAACCATTAAGGAGCTTAAGTAGTAGCTGGATGCAGTTCATGAGTGTCATCTTAAGGTCAGGGCAGGGAGAAAGGGGGGTGAGAAGTGCCAGCCCATCACCCACCCCGTGAGGCCTGGTGTTTGCCATTACTGCTCCCTGGTACCTGGGCTTCTCGTTGGGTACTGGAAGATGCTGACTACCAGGATTCCTAGGGGGCAGGCAGAGGGACAGCACCTGCTCCTGTCTGGAGTAGCCCTGAGAATTCGGCCTGGTGCAAAGTCCGGAGGCATCTCTGCAGCGAGCTGCTGGGTTACGAGATTCTTTTGTGTGTCTCCCATTTTTTTATAGGAATTTCTTCTTCGTTGAATGACGAATACATAAAATAGATAAAAGTATGGCCATGCTTGATCTCACGGATTGGAAGCAATCCAGACAGCCTGAAATGCACAGCTCTCTGATCATAAATCCCCTGGCCTAGACTGACTTCTTTTTTTGAGATGTTTACATCAAAGTGCTGCTACTTGGAGGCTGTGTATGCCTAAGAGGTTCTAAATCCTTCATTCCCCCATTCCCTCCTTCCTACAGAAATGCGTATTTTACAATCTTGGAACTAAAATTCTAGCCTTTTGGAAGGAGGTAGGGAAGGTCCTTTCTCAGTTGATCTCATGCAAGTAATAACTATGAAGGGCAAAGTGGGCAACAAAGAGATTAGCAAATTCATTGGCTACTAATTTGCTTATTCTTTGTGTCCAGAATATAAATGTTGGTCACATTTCAGTAAGAAATATTTCCAAGTAATGGTGGTGGGCTACTTTTTGTAAACCACCCTGTTATCTTTTAATGGTCACTTTTGCTTGCTAATCAAGTCCTGACTTTTCTGGGAGACACACTATTAGCTTCATTCAAATGTAAATAGTGGGTAATTTATGAGTCATTGCTTTGCTCTTTGCTGTGCTCTTTCAGTAAATATTCTGATGTAATGCTGTCATTTTTAAAGAGCTGGGCATTTAAAACCACTCTCGGCTATCAGAAGTTAGATTTGCACTAAGAAAATTAATGAAGTGGATTATATTTTAAGTCTAGTTGCTAGTGGAATGGCCTACCCTACTTTTTTCTAGAGATTCTGTATAATTTTTTATGGCCTATGAGAAGAAAATTTGGGGAGAGAGTGATATAATGGTTAAGTCTGGGATGAAAATCAATCTTATTTAGAATTGCAATGCGTAATTATGCATTTTTATCCATAATTGTACAATTATACAGTGAAGATACTAAAATTATGCACAGAAGGGACATAGAAAGCATAATGATTTATTTTAACCTATACTAAGGGTAATACTTTACATTATTCCTTACAGCTTCACAACAGTTCTGACAAGTGGGTGTTTTTTAAAAAAAAAAAAATAGTAAAATAAAGAGGTCCAGGTGTAGTCAGTGACTTTTTTGAGGGCCACATAGTCTAGGACCTACTGGGGAGGATATTTTATGAAGTCTGTCTAAACCCCAAACCCATGATCTCTAATTACAAAAGAGAAAAGAACTGCTTAGAGAAATGCCATACTATAGTAGGCTCCTATACTTCCTCTTGTAGGACACTGTTACTTTGTATGGCAGAAGCTTTGAGCCTTTGTTGAGACTTTCTAGTAGGTAATTGTAGCCCATTAGTGTTCTAAAGTAACAGACAGTAAAATCTATATATTCTCTATCCTTGTGGGGCTGAAATCTCCAAGCCTGCTCTGACAGGGACTTGGCCTCCTCCACCCAGATCCCCCATTCTCCAGTAGCTTGGCAGTCACATCCACAGACTGCCCCCGGCACCATGTAATCCTATGAACAGCGAAGATCCAGAGACTTTAAAACAAAGTTCCAGAAGCACACAGCCGCATTTGCAGCCACTTGACCTCTTATAGCCTAGCCCACTGATATACCTAAAGCAGTACACAAGTGTTTGGTTTTAACATACTAGCTTTTATTCTCTTATATACATTCTCCGTCCCTCCCAGAGAGCCCGGCAAGCTACGGAGAGTATCTTGCCTGCACAGCAGAGCCTGACAAGCTCCTGGTGGCATATCCAATATGCCAAATACAGTAACAATAACAGGTCTCATTCCCCTGACCCTGAAAGAGCCTCCAACATGGCATTGTTTGGAAGGACAAGTAAGAAGAGGCTGCTGAAATCTCAGGGCTGAGACAAATGGAGACATTACTGGTGCCCAATCGAGCAAGTTAATGAACAACAGGATAACAGTGATACAGTGATCCTTGTAGTCATTTCTTATCACTGCACAATATCCTACAGATTTTAGCTATTTATTCATTTATTCATTCACCAGCAATCTACAGCAGTTAATGATACCAGATTTTTTTTTAAGTTTTGAAATCCACTAGTGAACAAAATAAAACCCCTTTGCTTCTCTGGAGCTTATCTGTATCAAAAGAACAAATCACAGAAAATTCTCAATAGACAAGAAAAAAAGTAAAGACATATATTACTTTGGAAGGTGGTAAAGGTGATAAAAAATAGAGAGCAAGAGAGAAATAGATCGTGTTAGAGATATTGGGACGATCAAGGTAAGATAGGAGAATTACAGCAACTCCAAAGAGCTGAGAGACCCTGGTATGTATTTGTGATGAGAGCATTGCAATAAGGACAAAGGTTTGTCCCAGTTTCTAAGTGGGAGTGCGCCTGTGTGTGCAGAGAAATCTGAGGAGCGCTGCACTGGAGCTCTGTGGGAAAGAGGAAGTATGTTAAGAGCAAGGACCAAGGGAGCATGAGCAGGAGAGGCCAAATGGTGTGACATGTTGAATAATTAGTCAGAGGAGTCATGGAGGGTTGGAACAGAGAGCAGTATGGTCTGGCTAATGTCACCTTTCCACCTCTGTCAACCAAGCACCGTGGCTATCCACATCCACTTGTGATTTTATGGTGCCTTCAACAGGATCTTTATTAGAGAAATTGGAATAAAATAACTGTCAACTCTCTCTTCACCCGCATCCAAAGAGAGGCTCCTCTTTGGACAGTGTGTACTCTTGGGAATCTTCTGCCACTTCATGTGTCTAGCAGGCAAATACCCAGAATTTAGAATTAGATTGTGTATCACTTAGTGGTTGATGACCCTAGGTCCCTGATGCTTTCTTTGGTGACAGGTTAAAGTCAGTTCAGGGTGCTTTAACAAATATTTCATAGACTGGCTGAGTAGCTTATAAACAACGGAGGTTTGTTGTCTTATTTTATCTCAGAATTTTGGAGGCTAGAGTCCAAAATCAAATCTCAGGCCAATTAGTGTCTTTTGGGAAGAGCCTAAAGGAGTTTTCTTTGCCTTCTAATCTCACGTGGAGAAGATAGTGATGGAGGCTGGAGGTTCTCTCCTAGAACTCTTTGGTAGGGTATTAAATTCCACTAAAGAGGGCTCCACCCTCCTGATCTAATTATCTCCCACAGGCTGATCACCTCCTAATTCAGTTCAGTCTATGAACTTGGAGGCAGGGATACAAATATTCAATCTTAGTACAAGTCCAGAGACCTTGTCTAAACCAAACTAAAGTAATTATTAAATTTAAATTTAAATGAAACAGAACCTGAAGTACTAAACGATTTATATGGAAAAAGGTTTTTTGAGAAGTTTACAGTGAGTCCTTTAAGAAAGATCTTCACATGAAGCCATGACACTCTTAATTCACCTTTTTAACTGCATGTGTTAGATTTGAAAAGTGTCCCACTATTTTTTTATTCTGATTAAAATATTTCTGGACATTCATTTTTGGATGTGAACCAGACAAATTGTTCCATAAGTAACTGATAAATAATGAAGTAAATAAAAACTGTAAGTATGTTTTATTTGCATTCATCACAGACTACTGTTTAGTGAAGATGAGTTCATCTTTCAACGTTTTTAAAAATTGAATCACTGAGAGATACACAGTTCCAAAGTTGTACATGATTGGGTTTCAGTCATCCAGTGTTCCAGCACCCATCCCTGCTTCAGTGTACATTTCTCACCACCAATGTCCCCAGTTTCTCATCCGCCCACCCCACCCCCACCTCCAGACGACCAAGATAAACTCATTTTAACAAGATGCTTGGCTACCATATACACTTAAGGCAAGCAAACGTAATTGAACCCAGTAAAGAAAACAATTGAGCCAATTGGTAGAAGTGATTGAGACACGAACTCTAGATAATCTGTTATCTCATCATTTCCTATTTTGTTTGTCAGAATGAGTATTGACTAGTGACATCTAGAAGTCAAGCTATTCGAGATCTCAGAACCCAAACACACTTCTCCTCCGAACTAAACTGGGAGGGGTCAGGTATTTAAGCTTGACTTCTGGCCCTGCAGTTCTCAGGCTATGAATCCCTGGGTACAGACATGTTTGCAAAGGTTTCAGTGATCAACAGTAACTTATTTTCTGAAAAATATTTTTGACATTTAGTATTTGGTACAAAGCAACAGGAACACAAATGGATAAGATGGCGGGGTGTCAAAAGAGATACACTCACTGCTTTTCTGCTTTTGACGTTTCCAAGGTATGTTTGTGGAATTGATGGGTAGGAAGGTAAATATTCAAAGTGAGAGAGGAAGATGGGTGGGCTTTATCTTGCTGGGACTAATTGTCCCAGCCAGGAAAGAGTCAGACCATCCTTAGTGCTAAATTTGAAAGCTATTCCCATATTTATATCTTCATATCCATTGTGTTTCTGCTACATTTGACATGAGTAATCCATTACCTCTAGAAGTCTTTTTGCCGCTGGTTTCTGGGTCTTTATCTACTACCTGAATTAAGGCCATCTTCCTCTGTTGGTGTCTCTCTTCCGTGACTACGCACTGGAGATGCTGGTCCTCCTTAGAAGGTCTTACTGGGGCCCCGTTTTTTTGCTTACCTTTCTAATCCACATGCAGACCTGTAACTTCTCAAAAAGCTATGGAAATGTATTACCTTTCACCCCGAATTTCCCCCACTAACTCATTTCAGTGAACGAGTAAAATAAATTTCCAGAGCACGGCCAGAGGACCACCCAAGGACGTTTTTGTTATTGATGTCATTAGTTCCCCTTAGCTTACTAATTGAATCATAATGAAAAGCATTTAAATATACTCCACACTGATCTCCATCCTCTACTTGATAAAAATTATTTCTTCTGGAGCTGGGAGCTAGTACAGTGGTTAAGGGGAGTATGGAGCCCACACCTGATGCAGGTTTGATTCCCCAGAACCATCTGGTCTCCTAAGCCCCACGCAGTCAAGCTCTGGAGGCACCCCAGCACCGTCAGGAGACCCAGAGGATTTCCTGCACTTCAGAGCCAGATCAGCACCTTATTCTTAGGTCCTTGCATTGAACTTCCAACCTAGTTGGCTGAGACTCATCATAGGACCACCGCGGGCTTACTGAACACCACTCGGGGGCCCCCAAATTATTTCTTTTGTTTTCTCTCCTTTTACCCTGGTCTGTAACTTTTCTTCTCCTTCTCCTTTTTTCCCCCCTTAATATTCTAATAAATCCAATTTCTCCATTTTTATTACAGTTTTAGGGGTTTTTTTTCCGCTTTTCGGGTCACACCCGGTGAGGCACAGGGGTTACTCCTGGCTCTGCACTCAGGAATTACTCCTGGCGGTGCTCAGGGGACCATATGGGATGCTGGGTTTCAAACCTGGGTCGGCTGTGTGCAAGGCAAACACCCTACCCACTGTGCTATCACTCCAGCCCCTTTATTACAGTTTTAGGATAGCTAGGTGACTGCTTAACCAAAGCAACCACTGTCTGCTCAACAGCTGATATGCAATTACAGATTTGTATTGTTTTTGCAACAGGAAAACTATTTTTGCTGCAGGGGTTAAAGCATTTTCCTTGCACGTGGCTAACCCCATCTCTGGCACTATATATGGTGCCCTGGAACCACTAGGAGTGACCCCTGAGCACAGATTCCGTAGTAAACTCTAAGCACCACTCGGTGTGGCAAAAAAAAGAAAAAATGAACAACAACAACAAAATCTGTTTTTCCAGAGAGATTAAAAAAAATTTTGTGTGATCCCTCATGTCTAAGTATTCTTTCCTAGTGTTTCTATAAATTCTTTCCTAGACTGAAATCGTTTGAGCTTTTTCAGCCTTTAGCAATCTTTTGAAGTATTACTCTCACTTTTAGACTAACCCATCCCCAATGAAGAAGCAGTGTCAGAATTTAAAATGTCCCAGAAATTTGAGACTACAATAGAATACTGCACAGGTCTGCCCTGATATCTATTTTTATGTGCTTTTTCCTCTCTCCCAGTGACCCATTTTTCATATCTTTATGTCAAAATCACAGTCTTATTTACTGTAGCAAGCAATAAGATCTATTAGTGAGAGCCCTTTATCTTTCTTTCCTAAATCCACATCGGCTTTATTCTTTCCGAGAATTTTAGAATCACTTTTTCATGTTCTAGAAATAATAATTTTTGGGTTTTGATTGGCAACGAATGTGGAGAAAAAAATTACCCATTTTGATATTGAATATTTTCAGGATGAATATGGTAAATGTTTATGTTTAATACTCTGAACTTCAAAAAATTGCAATATTTTTATGTGGATATTCTGAGACTTAACAGTTTTTGTCATTGTGTAAATTTTGTCATGTCTTAAGGTCACTTATAACTAATAATTATGTCACTAGTTTTTAAATAAGTTTATTCAAGAGAATATAGAAATTTTCCTTTAATACCCCAAAAACTGATTTATAGTTTCTCTTGACTTTCATAGGACCATGGATTTTTTAAAAATATAACTTTGATCTTTTCCTTTTCAAACCTTATACTGTTTATTTCTTTTTTTCTCTTTTAATTCATTTTATTAGTTTATTGGAGATTTGGTTGGTTAGATTTGTGGTTAAAATTTCTACAAATAAATTAGGTAGTGTGAATAATACTAGAAATATTTTCTTATTCTTGGATATCAGAAATCCTGAAGTTTACTATTAGACTTAACCTTTGCTGTAGATTAGGAATACATACTTTTTTTCTGGTTAGACAATGTTCTTATATTTTAATATTCTGTGGGTGTGTATTATATTGATTTTTTTCTAATGTTTCATCATCATCCAGAATGTTTTTGCTTTTTCCTCCGTTATCCAGTAACCTGTTAAATTTCGGTGCAGTAGTAAATTTTGAGAGTTTGAGCTATCCTTACCTTCCTAGAATGAATTCCTACATGGTTGTCACTTTTTCTCCAGAACTACCCCATCCAGTCATTTCTAAATGAGGGTTTAGATAGAGTGTACATGAAAGGTGCTACAGAAGGGTATAGGTTGAAGAGTGTCCAGAAAACCAATAAGAATAGTGTGAGGTGTTGTGACTCTTTTAGATTATATTCTGATGGCACCATGATTAACACTGACAACACGCATTTTATTAAATAGTGCATTCAACAGAAAAAGTGAGGAAGAAACTCTTAGGCTATATTATAGTGTATGACTTATGAATAGCAAAGATAAACGATAAAAGTACCTCTACAAGTAAATGTGATGTTACGTTTTCAAACGTTCTTATGTCAACCTCATTTGTATAGGTGGTTCTTCATGTAATTTTCAGAGAAAAATAATTGCTTATTTTTAAACAATTTCTGCCTACATATAGTACTAAGAAAGCACCATATGCTGATGTGACATGAGGAGTCTGTAAGTGTCTGATTCTGTTTATAAAAAATACTCTTTTCTTGCACTAGAGAGATAGTGCAATGGGTAGGGTGCTCGCCATGCACACGGCTGACCTGGGTCCCAGCTCTGACATCCTGTATGGTCCCGCGTCAGCAGCCAGGGGTAATCTGGAATGCAGAGTCAGGAGGAACCCCGGAGCAATGTCCGGTGTGGTTCAAAGTAGAAAAAAAAAACCTCCTCTTCTGCTAATATGAGAAATTTAAAATGAAACTCCTCAAAGTTGTTTTCCCTTATTACCGTCCTTTATCTTTCACAGCACACTTAAGATACAGTTATATGTATATAACCAGATACAGTTATATGCTTATTGCTTATTATCTGTTTTTCCTTACTAAGATAGAAATTCCCTAAGGTCAGAGATTTTTCCCTATTTTCCCTTGCTTTATTCTTACCAAATAGTTGGAATTCAATATATATCCATAAAATTAATCTAACCTGCTGCCCCCTTCTCAGAGAAAAATCACCAGTACTCCTGGAAATGCACTTATTCAAGAGAATAAGCAGAAAGAGTTCCCCCGATTGTACCCAAGGCTGCTCCCCTCAGTCATCCAACAGCACCAGGGAGGCTGCACTGCCCACTTCTGGACACTGTTCTCTGTGGTTGATCCTAGAGTTAAAAACAGACATAAAAATAGACAATGTTCTATGTACTATCATACTGGGAGTAATAGTACAGCAGGTAGGGCATTTGCCTTGCACGTGGCTGACCCTGGCTTGATGCCCTGAGCACCACCAGGAATAATTCCTGTATGCATGAGCCAGGAGTAACCCCTGTGCATTGTCGGGTGTGACCCAAAAAGAAAAAAAAAAGAAATAAGGCTCCGTAACCTAAGAATGCCAAAGACAAGTATTCAGAAGCAAATGAATGTCCAGAATTGCTCTACTTAAGTATCAACATCTGAAGAATGAAAGTTTAAAAAAGGATGATAAAACTTCTAAATATCTCTGTGAATTTTAAGAGATTACAAATTATCAAATAACTGATACCCTATTGGTGTCATTTTGTGTTTATGTTTTAGATTCTTTTCATTTTTCTTGGCTTTTTGGGTCATGTCCGACGATGCTCAGGGGTTACTCCTGGTTCTGCGTTCTGGAATTACTCCTGGTGGCGCTCTGGGGACTGTATGGGATGCTGGGATCGAATTCGGGTCAGCTGCATGCAAGGCAGATGCCCTCCCCGCTGTGTTATCACCCCAACCCTATGTTTTAGATACGTAAAGTTAATTTTCATCATCCAAAGGTGTCAGATAAATAATCTTGAAATACAGATAGATTGGGGCATTGGGAAGCAAAACTCTCTAAGGTTTGAAAGAGTAGTCTCAAGCATTCAGTAACTACTGCTATGGAGAAGTTCCCTGTGTTCCAAAACCGTTTAATTAAAAAAATCCTTTCTGACTCTGATAGGTCCCTCTGGCCAGCACAACCTCAAGGCACCACTCCCAGTGGGGGCGATTTAATACAGGAAAAAGACTGAGAGCATGGAAAAATGTGGATTTCTACTATTTTACCAGGGGTGGGGGAGAACCAGTTGCCAGTGGCCGATTTTATTGCGTGCCTTTGGCCTTTATGTTGCCTCAGCCCCAGCTCTTTCTATTCCAGTGCCAGGAGAGGGGCGGGAAATACCTCCAGTGCCAGGCCAGAGGAGTCGGCTTCTGTCTGCATCCACTCAGCTGCGGAGGCATCTCCTGCTTTTCAGGGGACAGCGGCATCCAAAGATGGACCAGGGCTTCCAGCATCCGCAGTGACCTCTGTCATGTCATCCCTTTCCCAGACTGCAGCAGTAGCTCCTGACACTATCTGGGACACATCCCAGAGCCTTACCAGGCTTCCCCACTTCCTCCCACTGGCAACAGGAAACTCTCGGGGGCATCCAGCCATCGCCCGGGAGTGCCAGAAGAGAGCAGGGAGCAGAGTTAACCTGGAACTGAGCTCACTGGGGAGCTGCAGCCAGCAAGGAGAGCTGTTTTCTCTGGACACTGCAGTCTCTCTCCCTTAGACCCCAGGGCAGGACACAGTTGCGGTTCGAGAAAACCCAACACTTCCGGGCTTTTCAGTGCTGCCGTATTGCTCAGAGCTAAATGGCATTTTTAAAAAATCTCCCTCCTCTTTAAAAAAATCACTGTCTATATCACTGTCATCCCATTGCTCATCGATTTGCTCGAGCGGACACCAGTAATGTCTCCATTGTGAGACTTGTTACTGTTTTTGGCATATCGAACACGCCATGGGCAGCTTGCCAAGCTCTGCTGTGCAGGTGGGATACTCCTGGTAGCTTGCCGGACTATCCGAGAGGGACAGAGGAATCGAACCCAGGTCGGCTGCACACAAGGCAAATGCCCTACCCGCTGTGCTATCGCTCCAGCCTTACAAGTGGTCTATGATACAAAAATTTAAATATAAGAAAATTAAATCTATAGCTGCAAAGTCAACTAAGTTTCTCTGTATTCCAAAACTCATCAACCTAAGGGCTGTTTTCTTAATGTGATCCCACCTTGACGATTTTGTAAGTTTATGAGAAATAACCCACAAAACATTAGCGAGACTCAACTGAGGACAGCACAGCTCTGCACAAAAATACCAAGAGTCTTGACTAAAAGAAGATGCAAATGGCTAGGGACCCTGTGCGAAAGGGAGAGGAATGTCCTTTTCCTTAAGCTATCTGAGCCCTGGAGGTCACCTTTGACCTTGACTGTAGTCAGCTACCTCCTGGGGTAGACTCACAGATGCCACTAGCCTGGTCTTTGGGGACAGAGACATAGTACAGACTTAAAGCTCTGACCTTGAATGCAACCATCGCCAGTTTGATCCTCAGTGCCACATATGGTCCCCCGAGCACGACCAGGAGTGAGCCCTGTGCACAGAGCCAGGAACAAGCACTTGAGCCAACACTGCCAGGTGTGGACCTACAAGAGAGGAAACAAAGGGACCCACCTTCTACTTTCTCTCTGCTCTGCAATTTCGCTTGAATCTTTGTGAACAACTTGGCAAAAAGTATTGTTTCTGAGAAATGGGTTCTTAAAACTCGAGGGGGCAAATGTCTGGATGGGTTCTCTCTTAGCTCTTAGCAGAGGCTTCTGTGAGTTCTCCTGAAGCAGCATCTGGCCACGGTGTCGGGTCATGTTTCTGGGTGAACTGGCCATCCACTCTGACGTGTGCTCAGTCAGCTCCCACTTGTGGTTGGCAGGATCGAGCACCTAATTGGATTTTCATCCCATAAATTACACATCTACTTCCCTCTTCATCCAGCCCTCTGGCCAGTGACAAGAGATCAGTTTTCTGTGTACCAACTAACCCACAGAATGGGAAAAACTTACCATGCTAAATGAATATCCCTCAAAGATGAACTACAACAATGTTCAAATGACTAAGATACAATTAAAAAGTCACATTTCATTTGGAAAGTGAATTAAACGTTACAGGAATTGCTTATCTTTTCAATTATGCAGCCAGTGATTACGGATTCAAAAATTCAATGAAAGGATACAGCTGTGAATATAAAGAAATGTGGCACGACACCCTGCCTAATCCCTTTCTCCAGCTTTGTCTACTTGAATGTACTGAACCTTTCTTGGTGTGGCATCCCAGATGCTTTCCTATGAATGTGTAATTATCGCTCTAGGAATATCACAAACTTTATCAAGCATGATGGGCTCATACTTTTTGGTTTGTTTTGTTTTGGCGCCACACCTGGCTAGACTCAATGCTTACTCCTGCAAGTGTTCAGGGATCACTTCTAGTGATATTCAGGGGACCATATGTGTTGCCTGGGATCAAACCCAGGTCAGATGCCTGCAAGACAATGACCTAGCACTTTACTATCTATCCAATCCTCACAATTACTGGTTTTAACTCGCTTTTCTACTAACTTTCAGTCCATGGCCACATTGTTTAAAACTAGCTCAATTTTCATAATGTCTTCAGAGTACTCAGTTGTGAATGTTTAGTAGGTTGGTGGATGTTTAAATTACTCATGGTTCTCCACTACTATGCATAAAAATATCTCCAGGCAAAAAAGAGAAATACCCCAAAATATAAGCTCTGAGGCAAAAAAAAAAAAATGAGAGAGAACAGTTGCAGTACATAAAATAAAGACGCGTTCTTCTGTAATATACAAACTGCTTGTATAATTCAATACAAAATTTTTTTTAATTTAAATACAAATTAAAAGCAAAGCAACTGACATCAAAAAGTAATTCACAGATGTGAGAACATGTGGGATTATGCTCAATATCCTCTTCAAAGAAATAGAACATAGAACTATAATAAAATGCTTTCTTTCTCCCAATTTGGGGAAAAATTAAATAACCGAATTTCTTGAGTATTGACAAAAATGTGAGCAAAGTATTTGTTCACACACAGGTGGGAGATTCAGTAGCTAAGAATCGCAGTCTCTTTGAAAAATAGTTTGGTTGTACCAACTCAGATTTTTAAAGTACATCCGCTGTAGCACACAGTGCTAGGCAGAGTTCTGTCATGGTCTGCAGGTCACTGACCCTCAGAGTACAAACACGGCATCATTGCCTCTATTGACTGAGCAGAACCTAAGGGTGTGACAGACTTCCACTGTCAAGATTCTGTTGTATTTCAAAGCAAAGGTGAGAGATATTGCCAATGTAATTAAGCTCTCTATTTCATTTGAGATCAAAAAGGAGTTGATCCACTTTGCTTTCATCAAAGAAAAGATTCAAGTTACTCTGACCTAACAAGGTTAATGTTAGTAAAAGAGAGGACTGGAACACATACCACACACACACAGACACATACCACACAAATGATCACAAATGAGAAAGATTCTCTGATTACTACTGATGAATTAAAAGCCAAATTGTGAGAGGAGGCCGTCAGATTAGGAATTCCGAGCCCTCAATGTATTCCTCTTGTGGCGAGCCAGCCACAGACCAGTTCTACAACAAAGAAAACTGAATTCTTCTAATGACCTTTAAAGTTTGGAACGGAGAGGATGCTGAACTTTAGAAACCCTAGTTGTAGCCTTGGGAGACCATGAGCAGAGAACACGATCATGACAAACCTATACAGTCATGAAGGTATTGTTGAAGGCCATCGAGTCAGTGATAATGACACAGCAGCAGGTAATGAATATCACCTGCCGGATGCTTCGAGAAGTCAGTCAACAGAAGAAAGTGTTGTTGGGTTATGATGTCCACATGCTGTCATGTTTCTTGAAGAAGTCCTTAGAGTGATCTGATCTTTCAGTGATAACTGGCAAGACCTTTCTAGCTCTTTATGCCACCAGGGTCCTCCCAATGAATTTTACCCATCTGAATGGAAACTCATGAGCATAGCAGTCTTCATCACATGAGTTCCTGCGTATAGGTGCACACTTACATGTGTGAGAGCAGTTAAGTTGTTTAAATAGAAATCAAAGCCTCTTGGTGCAATTAAAGTTGCTACAGGACTTTACAATGGCTGAGAGCCCAAAATTTGTTTCATGATAAAGCAGGAACCCCTGTCTTTTCTCCAGAAACACTCATTGTTCATTGTTACTTCACAGTACTCTTTAAGAGCACTAAATCCTTAATTGTTTAAAAGGAAACAAAGTCAGAGGTTAATGTTTTCAAATGCTGTTGCCTGGAATTATTCTATTTTCAGAAAAAAGTAAATCCAAGATGGCAGCTGCCAAGATTCCGTGTTTTCTGTATCTTCTTAAACATATAGTTATTAATTATTGCTCGAATAATGTGCAGGTTAGTTAATTCCATTGACGTATGTGCAGCCAAGTGTTTCTTCTTTGCATTAAAAACTTTTCTAGCTTCAACTTGCTTCTAAATTTTATTTTTTGCTTTGTGATTTCAGTATTGGAAAATCAAAAACCATCTAATTGTGTAATGAATACAATGTGAGAATCTTCCCTTGATCTATCAGATTTTAGTATTGATTTTTCATCTTTGCATTCTAAAATACACTTTATACTAAAAGGTTAGTAAATGCTTGGCAAATTAATGAATCAAATCATAAATGAATTACAGGGAAAAGTAACTTCTAATTTAAAATGCTCACTTTTATATCTTCATTTTGTTTTTAAAATCTTGAAATAAAGGAATTGATGCTACTCTGCATTCAATTTAACTGTAAAAACTTAGTTTATTAAAAATCTTTCTGCTTCTGCCTCCAATTCTCAGAAGAACTACATGGGAAACATATTTACTTCTCTATTGAGTGAAAGACTCATATTACTCCATTATACAGATAAGAAAACTGAGGCATGAAGTAATTAACCAGTTTGGCCAATATACTAGGATTATAGAATTGAAGAGAAGAACCAGCTGTCTGGTCATAAGAATTTCCAAACACAGGTAGTTCTTCCCATAGACAATAAGGCTTAGCTATCTGTATATCACATACCATAATAAACGTAACTCAATAAAGTGAGCCAAATGGAAATGAGTTATCAACTAAAACTGGCTTATAATTCTAAACCCAATTGGAATGATTACTATGAAGTATAGATCTGTGGAAGCATTTGCTCTGTGTTGCAACGTGGTGAGAAAAATTATGGCAAGATGTTTGGTAACGTGCACAGCTCTTAGGAAAGCATTTGAATCCATGTATGTGATTGATTCAGGGGAAAGTCACAAATGTGATCCCAGGTTGGACATCCAATTATTCAGTAAGATGAACAAGGCTTTTGTCTCGTGGACTCCAAGAGCTATGCTTGTATCCTCTCTCCTAGAGTTGTTTCTCTCTTAAGAGAACAATCCATCCCATCAAGCTTCTATAGAAAAGGGATTTCCTCTCAGAAGGGCCCCAGTCAAACTGGCCTGCCCAGAATTTTAGTCAGGGGATAGGAAACACACCTTCCAGACCATATAAAGGCTGCTTACCACAAATTATCCCTAGATTGATGAACAAAAAAGGACCTCTCCAAACTTAGATGTTTTATGTGATTTTTTAAAATATTATCCTAGGAGTGATTCTACTTTGTGAGTTCAGGGATACATGCATGACACATTTGGTGTCTGAGAACCACCTCCTGGCCTCCAAGATGAGGGGCCACCCACGGACTGATGATACAAATGACGAATTTAGTGCAGAGCTGTTAGCTTGCTTATAGAACATCTGAGGGGGGTTCAGGTACAGGATTGCACATCGATGTGATTGATCATTTACAGAGGTAAGGGGTTTTGATGGAGATAATTATCTTAGAGGAATTAACTCAAGGAGGCGCTCAGTCTCTCAGGGGCATCTACGTTGCTTTTCTCTTTCCCTTTAACTGTACATATTAAACAATTAAGTTTACTTCTTACTCATACTTGCCGTTATTTGGATAAACACAGCAAGAGAATAAAGATTCCAAAACTTAGTTCTCTGGGCTCTGAGGGTTAGAAAGACTTTTACTATAAATCCTGGACTGGGACCTCAGGCCAATTCAGCTTTCCCTCCCCCATGGGGTCCTGTCCCTTAAGTCATAATGGCTTGCATCAAGGCCCTGCCTTTATGTTTTCCAGACTGTCCCATTTCAATGATGGGGGAGCTTTGCCACTCGCTCCAGATGTCACTGTGGGATCCCCCTTTTGGGGTGTCAGGATCTAACAGCAACTAAGGCTGAATCAAGTAATTATGATGGATACCCAGGGGTAGATACATTTTAGAGTCAATCAACTCCCAAATATTAGGAGCATAGCATCAGCAGTCTTTCTGTGTTTAAGCAAAGAACATTGATCTATAGTAAATATGAAAAGGCTATAGGGGGGATAGAAAAACAAGTAATTCACTACAAATGCAAAGTCCAGAATCACCAGAACTTTTGACTTATAAGTAACCAAGACTGAGTTGGGGAATGTAATAATGAGAGGGAAAGCTCAAAGATAAGGCTAAAGATAAACTCAGGGGATTAAGAGTACTTGTAAGAGCACTGTAAGCTTCCCTTAGGGGGCAGAAAAGGGGAAATTCATTGATGAAGCCTAAAACACTTGGGGTTAACATCCAACAATATTTCATAGAGTTTATACGCTTGGCGGCTGAGCAAGTCATTGAAAGATTGAAAGACATGGCTCAGGAATTATCTAAGTTTACAGCCTTTCCTGCCAGGGCACTAGCGACAGCTGTCTCTTCATTTCCAAGTGCTATCAGATGTTCCTCGGAGAGCTCAGAAACTCCTCCCTGAGAGCTTCTAGCTGTGACTTCAAACCTGAATGGCACTCTTGTCCTCTTTCTGTGCTTACCATTTCCCTTCCTAAAATCTCATCGACAAGATGAAAAAAATGAACACTCCTCATAGCCTCGTAGTGGCCCATGCTTTTGATTTTTGCATTTCCCATAAGCCTTTTAAGTTTCTCTCTCTCTCTATTTTTTTTATTAATATCCTGGGGCTGGAGAGACAATTCAGTTCAGGAATTGAGGTACTTGGCTCACATGTTTGATCTCAGATACCACATGTGGTCTCCCAAGTAACACCTAGTTGGGAGATACTGGAACTCAGATCCAGTTATACCCTGAGTATAGTTGACTGTGGCCCTAAAATCGCAACCTAACCCCCCAAAAATGTCCCATAGCAGTAGGTCAGCACTGATTTCCTTCTGAGTAGGTGCCGGTGCACTTCTTTCTCCGGTGCAGTTTGACTCCGTGCCAGCACACAAAAACCAAACTCCGGTTCCATCTCTGCACTGCCCCTCTCCAGCCCGGCTCGCTTAGGGTGCGATTTCATTTTCCTTTGGAAAATACAGCGCTGAAGTGCAGCTCTTCTTGATAGAGAACCTGGCTTGGGTATCTTTTCTCTGTGTAATCAGAGACGGGACACACACCCGGCCATTTCCTGCTTTTTCCACAGGCAGTCCTTTTTGCTGGCATTCCCTGTTTGGAGAGCCTCGCTGCTTATTTCGAATCATTTTCAGCCATCAAGTACTTTCCGCTTGAGAATCCCTCGCAAACGGCCCTCTTTTCCTGTCTCTGTGTTTGTGCAAAATGGGGTACAAGTTAAAAGCTGGCTTGCTCTCTCCTCTCGGAGTCTCCTCCACAGGACTGGTGTGGCCTGCCCCTTTGACACTTTTCCTTCTTTCCCTGTCCTTTACAAGTTGAGACCTTGCTTATCAGCAAGAGAATTCTCTGCGAATGAATGGATCCCAGCCTAAGGAGTCTTCTCATAGGCCTGACAGTGAGAATTTGGGGCAATCTCAGAGACCGTGTGTTTTGGAGGAGCTAAGAATATAGAAGGAAAATGTGAGCTTGCATACTGTTGGATGGAAATAAATAGCAAAGTGGGAAAAAATGAGTCTACCACTTCTTCATTTATAACCATCTGAATAATCTAAGAAATGAGCTTTTTTAAAAAAAAAATCTCACGGAAGCACTGTGAGATATGCAAAGTTGTTCACATTGGGTTTAAGTCATACAATGCTCCAACACCCGTCCCTTCATCAGTGTACATTTCCCACCACCAGTGTCTCCAATATCCCTCCACCGCAACACCACCATGCCCCCCCACAAAGCCTGCTTCTATGAAAAATAAGTCATTTTTGAATGTGCAGTAGCACAGTGACTTCCCTCTGAGGAACATTCTTTTTTTGATTCATATATAATATTTAATATTTCTATTTTATGCTTATAATACTATTGAATAATATTACACAACCACCACTAAATTACCATATCCTTATACCACTGTTCCTACGAGGAAGGTTGTTGAGTTAGAAAAGACTATGCTTTTTTCTAGTGAAGAATCTCCGCAAGTTATAATAAAGAGACATCTAACATGCAGACCAAGAGGTGTGTTGTTGTTTCTCCTCTGTAGGTCCCGTTAGCTCCATCGCCATCACAGCTGTCTTTGTGTGTGCAAAGACATAACATCCCAGTGAAAACTTATTGGCTTTGGAATATCTCTGATACTGGATTGATTACAGTGGAAATTGAGAAAAAGATTTAATCATACAAACGAAAGATTTCCATTTATGAGCTCAGCTATTGGATTTGTCACCTTTCATCAGTGAAAAAAGGAAGAAAGAAAGAAAGAAAATGGAGGAAATCAAATACTTTGTTTTGTTTTAAGCACCCAGAGAAAGCAGAGAGTAGAGTGTGGGAAGTCAATATATCTTACTAACTCCAACAACGCCTCCCTCCGGAGTGTGTAAGTGATTGGAGGCCAGCAAATTACTTTTCCATCATATTTGGCTCAAAACTACCCTGGTGAGTGAGAGGAAAGGGAATCGTTTGATAAGATTTGGAAAATAACATCTGTTTTTCCTCATGTTTCGGGATGAATTTATCAGCCATCCTGTAATTTACACTTTGTTGAAAACTATAATTGAATACCTCGCATAGACATGAAACCTTTGGCTATTAGTCAGAAGATCTCAAAGGTCTGTGCCTTTGAAGGAGACTGTGTTTGCAGTCAAAAGAAGAATCATCTGAAATGTTTGATTGCTTCCTCCCTGGAAAAAATAATAGCTCTTGGTGCCTACCTAGACCTTTTTTTGTGCTCCATGAACTTGGAGCTAAACACTGGTGTTAGACGATTTCAGTTCTAAGAGTCTATGACTCTCAAAAGTTTCTTTTTACTTTATGATTTTGATTTGGCTACTATGTCCATGGTGCAATGGCTTTTATAAACTATCCTAGAAGAAAGGAATACACAAATAACTGTGATACATTTTCCTGAGAAAAGTAAGCTTGTGCGCGTGCGCGCGCACACACACATGCGCGCACACACACAATGGAATATTATACAACAATGGAAAGAGATTAACTCATACAATTCACTGCAACTTGTGGAGGACATAATGGAGGCTATTATGTTCAGCAATGTTAGACCGAGGGAGGAAGATAATTTCCCTTAAGGAAGAACTGGAATGTATCAAATAATTGCAATTACAATGCAAGAAAGAAGAATGGATGGTGAGAGGGACGGGGAGATGAGGCAGTGTACTGGCAGTAATATATAGGTATTTCTTAAGGTTCTTGAACATTTCAGTGATGGTTTATAGGTAGGGTAACTGTCTATAAAAATCACAGGAGTCAATGTGATTCTAGGTGAATGCATCTAGTCCAAATCTTAATAAATAATTTTTTATTTTATTATTTTGGTATAGAGGCAGGACTGGGAAAGGGAGGGACCTTTGGTTCATTGGTAAAGGGATGCTGATACTGGTGGTGAACCTGGAGAGGGAGCATTACGTACCTGAAACCGTTATTCAAAGTTGTATACTATGGTACCTGTATTTGAAAAACAGAAGAAACTGGAGGCATCTAAGGTGAAATGGAAATGCAAATAAAATTATTAAATATTAATAACTATGGCTTACTTTTCTAATATTTACATATTTTTTTGGTTTCAGTTCTCTTCTCTAGATGTATCTATTTTACAGACAAGGAGATAGATGCTGTGGGCAAAAAAAAAAAAAATTAGACTGGAGCCCTGGTGACTTGACTCAGAATGTATGCTCAAAAGTGCTTGAGTCTGATACAGCACAGTGAACTAACAAATCAGTGTTAGAGTCCATGACGTAAAGGAGAAAAGGCTCCGCTCAAGCCGATGGTATATTTGGGGAGTGAGACTAAGTATCTAATCTCTGATGATGATTCTTCTCAAGGAGATAACTTCTAGACTAGAGATTTCATGTAAAGGATGAGAGGGTTGTAGCTGAAAGAAAGGAGCCTATGGAAGAGATGTCAGCGATAGTCCTGGGTTGAGAAGGACAGTTAGGGATGCTAGGAGGGATGATGACAAGTGTGAGGGAAGCATTTCTTCCTGGGACTCAACCCTGGTCCATGAGGTTGGCAGTAGAGACGTTTGCCATGGAGTAGCCAGGAAGAAAGCTCACGTCACATCACCTTTCTGTAGTCCAAACCCTCCTCACTTTGACTTTTTAGGTATATTCAAGCTTGCGATAAAGCTGCTCACATCTGTACAAGCAGCTCTCCAGTTCTATTGCCTCTGGCCATTGGTTGCTCCCTGAGTGTGTATCTTTATATCTCACATAGGAGAGGGATCATTCTGCACCTGTCCCTCTCCTGGCGGACATCCCTCATCCTCATGCCCTGTAGTTCATCCACATAAGGGAGGAGAGCTGATGTCGTTGGGACATTGGAGGAGGGAAATGGGCACATGGGTGTTGGGTGTGGTTTTGCTGCTGTAAATCACAGTACCTGAATAAATATGGGGGCGTTTCTCAGAGTCCTCAGTTAGTAGCTCTAGGGCAGGAAGAGCAGGGCATTAAGAATATTGGGAGAATGCCATCACGTTTAACTTGAATTTTTAATTAGAAAGTTAAAATTACCCTATATTGATGGTCTTAGAAATGTTGGGCTGGAGAGATCATAAGGTAAGGTGGGTATTTGCCTGACACACAGCCAACTCAGGGTTGATGCCCAATATACCATATGGTGCCCTGATCCCACCACCAAAAGTGATCCCTGAGTGCAGAGCCAGGAGTAATCCCTGAGAACCACAAGGTACAGCACAAAAATTTATTTAAAGAAATAGTAATGTGGTAGCTGTTGTGTTTTGAATTTGTTAGGGATGAAGTTCTAAATTTCACTTAAAATTTTTTATTGTAGTGTAGATAATAATATTTTAGTTTATGGATTGATGTAAAAAATGTTGCTGCACCCCACCACCACCATGTCCCTCCCTCACATCTGACCTGATGTCACTTTTGGTGTGATCTTCCCCGCCTCCATCCCCCTCCCACTGTATTTTAAGTGTTATAATCCAAGGCCAAGTGTGTGTCTGTCATTATTCAACATTACAGTTGGCTGTCCTCTTAAATGACATACAGATATCTGATCCTTCCAGATCTTTTGGTGGGGAGGGGGCTACTAGGAGTGCTAAGAGAGCTAAGAGGTCCTGGGGATTATTCCAGACATACTTGGCCAGTCAGGTTGGTGGTTTAATGCCAGATCCTGACGATGTTGTCTTGTTTGGACTCGAGGTACCAGGTACCAACTGCATCACTTTGGAAATGCTCATCAGCCTGCTTGTCTATACTCAGAAGTGCTCAGGGGACCATGCAGTGCTTCATATTAAACTAGGGCTGGGTGGCACCTATGAGACATGCACCCCTAACCCCTGTGCTAGCTCTTCCCAGTTGCCTTTCAGCTTTTGTAATGAACAGTGACAGAGATGGAACAGATTGTTTTCATGAGCATTTACAGTCTCTCTCTGCCAAGCCTTTGTACTCAAAGTATTCCATAGAATCAAATCAACCCCTTGGGAGTTTTCTTTCTCTGATTTCATCTTTCTGTCTTCACAGAGAAATTCTGGCACCAGAAAATGGAGCAGACATGAGAGGGAAGGGCAGGGCAAAGGAGCTGTGAAATCCATATAGTAAATAACCATCTGTTAGCAATTTTTCTGACAAATATTTGTAGAGTCTCGGCATGCAGGGTGCCTGTGGAAATCTAGCACTAACAAGTGTTTGTCCTCTACGTTTATAGACTTAATAGTTGCCTTTAAGTAATAAGACCACCTAAATAAGAAAATATCAAATTAGAGAGACATTTTTAAACGAATATTCTCAGAGAGCCCGGCAAGCTACTGAGAGTATCCTGCCTGCACGACAGAGCCTGGCAAGCTCCCCGTGGTGTATTCGATATTCCAAAAACAGTAACAACAAGTCTCACAGTGGAGACGTTACTGGTGCCCGCTCAAGCAAATCAATGAGCAACGGGACAACAGTGCAACAGTGCTATTCTCTTGCCTGTCCCACAATTCCCCAGTCCCTTGGCAGGATCTCACATGTGTCTACTTTAGCTAAGGTCCATTTGCCTGTGACCTTACCCGAATGTTAATTCCATTAATAGCTATAATGAAAGACAATGAAGTTTGAGAAATCTGGTTTGAGTTCAGATTCGTCAGGTTCCAATTAGGTGCTTTTCTACAAAAATCACAACAATCTGGATCATCTTTTAAATGCTTTTTTGAAAATGAGCTTGCTTAAAGTACAGTGTCTTCTTCTTTACCATGTGTCTCCCACCTGCTGGGCATGTGGGCTTTTGCTGCTATAATCAGCCACCAACAGCTCCTGCCACTTAGAGTGACCTCTTGTCACACTGACTTTCCTGAAATTCGGAGTGGAATTCTGTTTAGGATAGGCAGCTTTCTTATTCTTCATGGCAGCCTTATCAAGCCTCAAAAGGAAGTTCCAAGTCTCTATAAAATATCCATCAGCTTCTCGACTAACATTTTGTTTGATTGTTTACAGTGAAACTAGTGTAGTAGTCCAATGTTGTGATAAGACCCAGGTATTTTCCTAATGTGAGAAACAAACTGAAATGCATTGTTCCCACTTCCTGTGCAGAGTTTATTTGACCTCATCCAAATTAGAAAAACACCTAGCTTGAAGGTTTGCCCTGATAATTTTGATGAAAATAGAGACAAATTATTGTTTGAAATTAATATCATTAAAAATAGGTAAAACTGCTATATTTAAGACTAAAATGGTCACAAATTGATAAATTAAGTCTAGAACTCATTAAAAATAATTGCTGAGAAGTAATACTAATTTTGAGAATAAATTTCTTAGTATAGATATTTGATAGTCAGCGTGGAGTGGCTGGTAAAGATCTAACATTTTTGGAGCATATACAGTTTGCAAGACTTGTGACAAGAAATTTAAATGATCGATTTTACTTAATCTTTGCAGTAATTAGGAGCGTTTTGTAGCATCTATTTTCTAGCTCAGGAAACCACATTGGGTGATTTTGACTTGTTTGCCCATATTCAAACTGCTAATATGTGGTAAATTTACCATTTAAACCAAACTTATCTGATTCCAAAGTCTATGACCTTTAAATAATCTAGTGGGCCTGGAGTGATAGCACAGGAGCTAAAGTGCTTGCCTTGCTAACAGCAAATTCTAGTTCAGTTCCCGGCACTGTGTACAGGCCCTGCGCACTGGTAGGAGGGGTCCCTGAGCACAGAGCCACAAGTGAGCCATGAGCATCACCAGGGTTGGTCCAAAACTGTCTCTCCAATCTTCCAAATGAGTCTTCCAAAATAACCATCTCTTCAAAATAGTAGGTTTTTCCTAACTACTGAATTTTCAATAATAGCTAAAAATCAAGTCTCACAGTAGAGCCATTACTGGTGTCCACTCGAGCAAGTCGATGAACAACGGGATGACAGTGTTACAGTGCTATAGTTAAAAATATTTGGAGAACAACCAAATAACATAAAAATAATCATATCAGTAATTCCATCCGTAGAATAATTACAAGTAATTGGCCTGTAATTTTTTAGCTTAGGTCCCATGCATATGATAAGATGTGTATATATTTTATAATTTTTATTATCTTCATTCATTTTCTTTTCCTTCTTTTTTTGATGGGATCCAGCAGTACAGTTTTAAAACCTGTGCCTCTTTTTTTTTTGATTGCTTACTTTTAAGAATATCAAATGTTTTTATTTATTTAAAGAACCATAATTTACAAAGCTATTGATTGTTGAGTTTTAGGTATATTCCAACACTGATGCTTTATCATTGCCCTCAGTATTATTGCCCTCCATCTATGTTTCCCTGCTTCTTAACCCCCCCCACTCCTGCTACATTGACAGGGGTGTGTGGGGGGGCGTATAGTTTGGTGGCTGTAGTTTAGATCTCATGTTTTCAGTGAAGTTGAGTCTGTGCTTTAGATACATAGCTATATCACTCACACATTACCAGTGTACCGAGGCCCATGAGATTATATGGTGTCGGGGAAGGTTTGTGGGTGTGGCCACCTAGCTACTGGAAAAAGGGGATCTGGGTGGAGGAGGCCCAGTCTCGATCCAAGCAGATTTGGAGATCTCAGCCCCAAGTCCCGCACATCTGGGTTCCTCTGCCATTTCCTTCATGTGTGAGGCTCGTCTGAATATGTGGAGAGGGGCCTTAAGCATGGCTGTGGCTGGGTTCCGGAGGTTTTCAGCTGCTGGGGCTCTGCTCAGGGCAGGGAGGAAACTCAACTCACCCCATTTCAAGGGGCCCAGTGAAGACAGCCAGACTCGGGGGCAAGAGACTTCTTTTGAGAAGATAGCATACAATACTGACACTAAGTCTATGCCAACGCTAATAAAGACAACATACAATACTAACACAGACACTGGAACAACCACTGACAGCAAAGCTGATGTGTACCCTAGTAAACTAAAAAATATACTCACATGAGAGTAATACAGGCACTACACTACTGCTACAACTCATACTAAGGCTATACCTAGAGTTATACTAACATGGATACTTTAGCACTGTAGCTATGTTATCCTGTTGTTCATCGATTTGCTCGAGTGGGCACCAGTAATGTCTCCATTGTGAATAAGTGATATTATCTGGTGTTTGTTCTCCTTAATCTGGCTTACTTCATTCAACATGATATCTTCCAGTTTCAACTGGTTGCAGAAAATGGATTGATTTCACAATTCCTTGCAGCTGTATGGTATCTCATTGTGTGTGTGTATATATATATATATATATGCATATCATCTTTATAACCATTCACCTATTGTCGGACACTTAGGTTGATTCCATATCTTAGCTTACTAAGTGCAACAATGAATAATGGTGTAGATATATCATTTTCTGTGTTTATTGGTGTGTGTTTCAGCATGAAAATAGGTGCCCCAAATTGGAATTCCTAGGTCATATGGCAGTTCAAGCCTAAATTTACTGAGAACTTTCCAAACTTTTACACAAGGGTTGAACCAGACAACATTCAAGAGTAGCAATCATTGTAATGGTTATAAATTAAGATGAATTATGTACCTTATTTAACCAGTTCCTAGTAAATGTATATCCTGGGTCATTGTAAAAATATTTGCATAAACATGACGGTACAAATTTTGCATTTAGGCAAATATTTCTTTAAGGTAAATCATGAAACTAAAAATTCCTAAAACTAAAGGTATGCACATGTTAAGTTGTAAACAATACTGCAGCATTTTCTTCCAAAAATATTTTAACAATTATCATTGAAAATAGAGTGCCTCCATTCTCTAGCCAACATCATCTATAAACCCTACACCAAAACAGAAGAGAAATTATTCAGTTCTCTCATTTTACTAATCAGAACATAGTGCCAGAGACAAAGACAAGAAAGTTTTGCCATGGTTCTAAGAACTAGAACCAAGCCCAGTTGTATGTTGAACTGAATAGAATATATTGTCAAACACCTCCACCACAGTAATCATACAAGACATGCTTGAATACTAGCCAGTTCTAAACTCTTTTAAAATCACTTAATCCTAACAGCAATCCTGTGAATTGGGTACGATCGCTATCCCAGAATTGGAGATAAGGAGGCTAAGCCACTGAAAGATTAAGTTCATTTGCCCCCCAAATTTAAATTTATGTAGTTGGAACTGGACATCATGTACTAAGATAGAAGGCCATTAGGAAATGTAGAATGTTCTTAACTTGCGTGCTCTACGTGGTATAGTACTATTAAAAAATAAATATCAAACAGGTGTTTAGTTGTTTCGAAGTTATTCAAACTGAGTTGCCTCAAGGTCCACATAAAACTCAGAAATTTGGGGTGGGGGTGGTGGGAGGGATACTGGAAACATTGGTGGAGGAGAATGGGCACTGGTGGAGGGATGGGTAAACGATCACTGTATGACTGAAATGCAAACATGAAAGTTCATAAGTTTGTAACTGTACCTCATGGTGATTCACTAACAAAAAAATTTTTAAAAAGAAAGCCATGTGACTCGAGATGTGGACTTACTACATAACATGTGCAGGGCTATGGGTTAAATCACAGGCAGAAGGAAGGAAGAAAAGAAATTTGATGGATCACCATACATAAAGGGAGTGCACTGCCATGGGTTTTGAATTAAGAAGAGCAAGAAATAACAAGTGAGAGAGTGTGTGTGTGTGTGTGTGTGTGTGTGTGTGTGAGAGAGAGAGAGAGAGAGAGAGAGAGAGAAACTAACTTTAGAGCACTCAACAGGGAAGGTGAATGCACATCAGTACCCCAATGAGCTGTAGCTGAAGTCTCCAGGGAATGTAAACAGAGACCAGGAACCCCTACTGTCTACAAATCACTTGGTCCCTAGACCTAGCAGATAGGGAAGACTGCTGACAGAATGTGAAACTGGAATACAAACTCAGCTGGACTAATCTTCACAGCTGAAAGAATGAGGTATCAACAAGAGTGCACCTCTTGATTCAGTAAAAGGCACGCCATTAGTACATTATAGAGAAAACTGTTTTAAATTCTTATCTCAGAGTTGAGAGGCTCCACTCAGAGTGGGTGCACAGCTCAGTATTTGTTTTTTAAATATGGCAACCTATAGGTCAACAGGGAGCACCATTCTGCAGAGCCACTGGCCTGTCCTCTGTGGGGACATCATGCTCTGCCTCTTTCACTGTATCACTGTCATCACTGTCATCCCCTTGTTCATCAGTTTGCTCGAGCGGGCACCAGTAACTTCTCCATTGTGAGACTTGTTGTTACTGTTCTTGGCATATCGAATACGCCATGGGTAGCTTGCCAGGCTCTGCCGTGTGGGCGAGATACTCTCGGTAGCTTCCTGGGCTCTCCGAGAGGGACAGAAGAATTGAACCCAGGTTGGCCACGTGTAAGGCAAATGCCTTATCCGCTGTGCTATTATTCCAGTCCATAAAAGCAAGTAATTATTCTGGGAGAAGGAATACGTTATATGAAATGAACTCATGTTCTTTTTTCAGAGCTGTTATTTCACAGGCTTTGGAAATGCACATTAATTTGATTCTAGCAGTGGATCCTTCTTTGCAGTGAAATTTTATAGAATATACTTAGTGTGTGTGTGTGTGTGTGTGTGTGTGTGCGCGCGCGCATGGGTGTGTGTTTGGATTAGTCCAAAGTTGCACTAGTACTAGTCTGGAGAGATAGTATAGGGTAAGGGCACTTATCTTGCTTGCAATGGAACTTGATTAGATCCCTGGCATCAGATATGGACCCCTGAGCACCAAGCCTGAGCAAGACCTGTATGTTACCCCAAAACAAAATGAAGAAAAATAAAAACACTAGTTGGGAGTGAAGAAAGAGAACCCCCCCTAAATCCAGCTCTCTCTTCTTCCCCTAAGATCCCCTTGTATCAGTCTTAATCACCCTAAAAGTTCATAGGAACACTGTTTGAAAACAACTCTTACAGAAAAAGAAACTATTTCAAGTTTATTATTTATTAGCAAGGAAGTAAGTAGGCAAAGTAATGAATATTTTCATGTGGTCCTAGGGAAAATGATAAAGTCATGCAATTGGATGGATGTTATAAAATTATAATTGAGCTTAACTTAAGTATACAGAAATAATTGATTTTTTTCTCCTTAAATTAAGTGTTGCATCTTTTTAACTACTAACATATATATATATATGGGTATATGTAAAGATACCATGCAAAGATTGATTTTTAGTATATAACATAGTTTCTGATATATGTATGTGTGTATAATGATTTGATGCATATGTTTGAAATGTTTCTTTTGTGAGGACCAAGGGTCATAAATTGAGGAAATAGAAACAGACAAGTTAAGCAATTGTTTTGAGCTGGTATACTGTCTCAGGAAAATGTAGTATTCATCAATATGGCAGTTTGGATTTCTTTCCAAGTTCATGGCTTTGTATTTCAGTCTTGTTTCATTTATTTTTTTCACTTTAAAATTCTAGAACATTCCAAGAGAAACAGCAAATTTCAGCTTTACAGCTATTACAGAATGGGGGATGGGAAGAAATATATTTTTGATTCAACATGTGTCAAACACTCAAACAATGATCATCTCAGAAATGATCATGAATAACACATCATCATTGGTAGTAAAAAATAAAAATTATGCCACATAAAGCCACAATACTTTGGCCAAAAAAGGGTTACCTTTTTGGTATTAATGAGATGAAAGCAGGGCTTTTCAGAAGAAAGCCAATGGTTTCACAGCCTTAAGCCCTGCTCTGGTGGTTAGCTTCAAGGGATCTGAGGACTGTCGGGGTTGGGAGGCATTTCTTGTTAAGCCCTGTGTTCAGACAGCATAGACAATGCTCTGACTTGTGTGTGCACTTGCAGTGAAGGACTCTTGGGATTCATCTAATGTGCACAGTGTTGTGCCTCTTCCATAACTTCAAACTCCAAATCCCCGAGTGAACAAGCTACCTTGGCCTCATTAGCTTCTTGCTTGCCCATCCTTTTCTTTCTTTGAACAGAGTCAGATTATTTTGATTCTTTAGCCTGATCTACATTGTTTTTCTCTCCCTCTGTGGTCATAACCAATATAGAAACATTTTCCACATTTTATCCCATTTTTTTCTATTTTAAACTAAAGCAGTTTAAAAATAGAAATAGTTGTTTGGGGTTGTTCGGTTTGCTTGCTTGCTTGCTTGCTTGCTTGCTTTTGAAGGACGGGGCTTCCCAAGTGGCACTCAGGTGGCCTCGTGGCTTCACCAGTAACTCTTAGCCAACAGGTTCATCAGATCAGTGGGAGGACATGAGGAGAGGCTCAGACCAGCTGTGCTGGGGGATTTACCGGACCACCCCAGCCATGTTTGGGGACCCATGTGGGGACAAGGATCAAACTGCAATACATGTGCCATGACCCCTGTCTTATCTCTTTGGTCTCCAGGGACCTTTGTCATAGACCATATACTCCTTATGGGTGAACACTAAGTTCTCAGCAATTTTGTAAAACATTATTGAGAGCAGAGAGGTAGCACAGCAGTCAGGACGCTGTATTGGGTTCAGCCCTGACACCAGGACACTGTATTGGGTTCAGCCCTGACATCAGGACGCTGTATTGGGTTCAGCCCTGACATCAGGACACTGTATTGGGTTCAGCCCTGACATCAGGACACTGTATTGGGTTCAGCCCTGACATCAGGCCCTTCCGAGTATTACCAAGTGCAGCCCATTAATTACTCTCCACCAATGTCTGCAGTTTATCTCTGACCTCCCTGCCTGCTTTCTGTGGCTGGCACTTTTCCTCTCCCCCATTGTCCTAGTGGTCCCTTCCATGACTTACCCCCTAACTCCTGCCCCAGGGCCAAACTTCCTGCTGAAGACAGGTTCTCCTGCTCTTCATTTCTACTGCCACTGGACACTTGTTAGCCCCCAGGAGGTTCCTTTGTTTCCCACATATGAGAGAGATCATTCTGAGACTGTTCCCCTCCCTCTGACTGACTTCACTCAACATGATGCTCTCCAGATCCATCCAGGTGGCAGCAAATTGCATGAATCTCTCTGACTTTCTGGTTCCTGATGCTGCAGGACCCGATTGAAAGAGGGGGATGAAGATGAAGAGTCATACACCATCTGAACCCTTGGGTCTTGCAGAGGGAAGGAAAATATCTTGGCGGAAGTCTAGTCCCAAGTGACACTGAGCAAGTGGTGAAATTGCAATTGGCAGGAAAACCAGGCAGATTTCTGTCCACATTGGCGTCCACACAGCACATCTGGTTGCCATAGAACCCAGCCAGATTCGGTAGAATTAGTAGGATTTTTATTTCTGACACAGTACCACTTTTTTAAAAAAAATGTGTGTTTTTGCAGAACTGTTCACAATAGCTTGAATCTGGAAATAACCCAAGTGCCAGATAACAGGTGACTGGATAGAGAAACTATGGTACAGCCACACAATGGAACACTACAGAGCTGTTAGGAAAAATGAAGTCAGGAAATTTACTTATATGTGAATGGGCGTGAAGAGTTTTATGCTGAGTGAAATCAGTTAGAGGGAGAGGGACAGACAGAATGGTTGCATTAGTTTTCGGGATATAAAATAGTATGTAAATAATCCATATTGGATATGCCAAAAACAGTAACAATAAGTCTCTCAATGAGAGATGTTACTGGTGCCCGCTTGAACAAATCAATGGGCAACGGGATGACAGTAACAGTGACATGTAAATCATACCCAACTGCAGTGGACACAAGGGCCAGGAAAACTGACCCACGGCAGGAAGCTTGCCACTAAGAGGAGGGGGAGAGCAGAAAGGACAGAGAAGGGACCACTATGCCAATAAAAGTTGGAAATGATCGCTTTGGACTCCAACTGAGAGATGGAAAGAGGTAAAGTGTATGATACCTTTCAAAAATAGCATTACAAACCACAGTGCCTAAAAGGAAAATGAGAGAAAGAAAGAGACAGAGAGGGAAAAAGAGAAAAAAGAGAGAAAGGAAAAGTGTCTACCATAGAGGCAGGCTGTGGGAGTGAGACAGAGGGAAACTAGAGACATTAGTGGTGGGGAATGTGCACTGGTGAAAGAACGGGTGTTGGAGGATTGTATGACAGAGACTCAATAGTGAACAGCTTTGTATATATCACAATGATTCAATAAAAAAGTAAATGAATAAAATAAAATAGATATATTGGGCTAAAGAGAGAATACAGATAAGGTGCTTGCCTTGCACAAAGCCAACCCTCATACTATCCCCAACACCACAGATGGTCCTCTGAGAACCTCCAGGAGAGATCCCTGAGCACAGGGCTTGGGTATTGCCCAAAAACAACAATAACGGCGACAAAAAATGGGTGTGTTATTGGAATATTACCTACAAATGTCATTAACAGCATTATAAATTATCATGCCTAAAAATGAGAAAAAAAGTATTTCAGAAAATATTCTAGTATCTTGAGACTTTTTGTCCACTGCAAAAAAAGAAATTTACCTTCAACTGGCCCCTCTTTCTCTGTCTTTCTGTCTCTCTGTCTCTCTGTGTGTCTCTCTCTCCCTTTCTCTCCCTCCTTTCCCTACTTCCTCTCTTCTCCTCTTAGACTTCTCTCTCTTTAAAATAGCTTAAAATAAAAAACAATATACAATGGTCCCATTTGGGGAAGACAATTACTTTTAGTCTACTTGTACTTAGAACTGTTTTCACCATAATTGCTGCTAAGATGAAATACTGACCTTGCCTTGTAGAGAAAATTAAAAGTGCCTCAAGGGTCAGAGCAAACAATCCCCTAAGTACCAGCTGTGAGGGTAAAATCCCACAAAATGTGACCCCTCCCTTCCTGCCACCACAGCATGTAATTCCCTGGTTTTCCCAGAACAGATCACCTCCCGACTCAGATTTATTATCTTCAAAGACACCAACAATGGGGTCCCTCAACTCAGAAGGCCCACAGTGGCCGAGCAATTCTCATAAACAAACAATTGGGGGGATTGTTTTTTTCTCTGCAAAAAAGTCTGCGGGACCAAATCTGTTATGGGAGAAAGGGGTAACCTTGGTCCACACAGGATGTGCAAAATGGGGCAAAGGCAGCTCTTGCTTTTAGTAACTTTAGAATTACGGTTCTGCACTCTGGCCACAAACATGAGTAATTTTTAGGTTGAGGAAACTTTATAAGTGGTTCTGAAACATATTCTTTTAACCATACATAGAACTAGGAAAACTGAACTTCAGGGTCTAACACAACTCTCCAGGCACCAATAACACATTTATAGGCTGTAAGTAGCTGTTCGTACCTAGACTGGGATACGTATAGGTGCACACAGTCCATACAAGTAGCAGCACCACAGGTGACAAGACATTTCCAGATGTCACATCAATGAGAAATTGTTCCTATGTTTGTATAGAATTTGAATTGTGTTTTTGATCAATGCTCATTACTTACAAGAAAGGAAGTAGAGTGGGTCAGTGTTTGCACTTAGCTAGTCGAATAGTTTAGTTGTAAATATCAGTGAGATGCATCATGATAGAAGAATTAACTTGGTTGGGACCAGAGCCATAGTACAGCAGGGAAAGCGCTTGCCTTGCATGCAGCCGAGCTGGATTTGATTCCTGGCATCCCATATAGTCCCCCAGCCTCACCAGGAGTGATCCTTGAGCACAGAGCCAGGAAAAAACCCTGAGCACAACCAGGTATGCCCCTGATTCAAAAAAAGAAAAAAATTGTAGCGAGTTTAGACATAGAGCAAGTATTTTCCATTTCAAATTGAGATATTAATAATTAAATCTTTTTTTCATTTGAATGGGCCATTAAATTCAAATCTGTACAATTCTGGATAAATTTTCTTGATGAGCTTCACCGATGCCCTTTGCCCAGACTTGCAATTACGCCATCACCCTCCCCTCCCCCAAAGCTAATAGTGTAAGTTATTATCACCCATTTTTGAAGTGGACCTGATGTTTCCAACTCAGTTCTACTGGAGAACCCTATAACAGCTCTGCTCTTCTTCTGAATACACTGCAAAAAACTCAAGCACATCTTTTCCTCTTCTTTCTTTCTTTTTCCTTCTTATTCTTTCTTTCTTTCTTTCTTTCTTTCTTTCTTTCTTTCTTTCTTTCTTTCTTTCTGCCTTTCTTCCTTTCTTCTTTCTTCCTTTCTTTCTTTCTTTCTTTCTTTCTTTCTTTCTTTCTTCCTTCCTTCCTTCCTTCCTTCCTTCCTTCCTTCCTTTCTTTCTTTCTTTCTTTCTTTCTTTCTTTCTTTCTTTCTTTCTTTCTTTCTTTCTTTCTTTCTTTCTTCCTTTTCTTTCTTTCTTTCTTTCTTACTTCCTTTCGCTTAGTCTTCTCTGTGGTCAGCCTGAGAAAACATGTACAGCACCCAGAACAGGGTTGCTGCACCCCACAGGGGCATGACATGGGTCATTTTCCTTTTGTCTGTCTCTCCAGATCTCTGCCTGGAAGATCTTCAGGAATCTACCTTACCCACTCCCTCTCCACCCCTTTCCAGTTTCTATTTAATCAAGCCTTTCCACAGTGGGTAGGGCGTTTGCCTAGCACGCGGCCGACCCGAGTTTGCTTCATCTGTCCCTCTTGGAGAGCCCAGCAAGTTACCAAGAGTATCCTGCCTGCACAGCAGAGCCTGGCAAGCTCCCCATGGTGTATTGGATATGCCAAAACAGTAACAACAAGTCTCACAATGGAGACGTTACTGGTGCCCACTCGAGCAAATTGATGAACAATGGGACAACAGTGCTACAGTGCTACTTTCCCTGCTTAGTGTTTACCACTGGAGGGTCTCTCAGTTTTCTATTGTCTAGTCACAACACACTACACAAAGTCAAGGTCTTAATGACAGGGTCTTATTATTCTCTCTGCACACACACACATAAATTACACTAAGTGAAGTAATGGATATACTAATTAGCTTGATTGTGCTAATCATTTCATATATATCAAAACATTACATTTTACAACTTAAGTATGTATGATTTCCACGCCTCAAGCATATCTCAGTAAATCTGGGGGGAGCAACACACATTCATTTCTTACTGTGTCTGTGGGTCAGAAACTCGGACAGTGTTTAGCTAGATTCTCAAGCTTTCAGGTTGCTTATGAGGCTGTGAGGTTCAACTGAGGGGATAGCAAGATGGTTCAGTGGGCTGAGCACGTGCTTTGAGTACAGGAGGCCTGAATTCAACCCCCAACCCCTTGATCCCCAAGCACAAAACCAGGAGCAGCCCGCTCCCTTCTAATACTTCAGGGTATGGTTTCTGCACTGAAAATGTAATAAAATGAAACAAAATATTAGCCGGGGCTGTGGTGTCTAAAAAGTTCTGCTGAATATATGGACATGTCCTACCTCACTCCTTTGGCCCTTGTCCACCCATTGTTGTTATTGGACTGAGACAATCATTTCTTCACTGGGTATTGGCTGAAGGCCAATCTCAGTTCCCTGGGACATGGATTTCCCATCAAGGAGAGCAAGTCTCAAAAGCAAGAGAGTGACAAGACAGAAGTCACAGGCCGCTGCCAGTTAATCTTAGAAACCACATCTCATCACTTTTCCTATATTGTATTTCTTTGATGGTGGTCCCCACGCCCACCCGTACTTAAGGGAAGTGATTACAGGAAGATGTAAATACCAGGAAGCAGGAGTCTTGGGAGCCAAATCTCAACTTCACATTAGAATTATCTGGGAAGCTTTTAAAAATATGGCAGGCTGGGACTGGGGCTGGGAAGTGGAGAGGGCGGTCGGACAGGGAACCTGGAACATTGGAGGGAAGTGGACACGGGGAGTGGGACTGTTGATGGGACATTGAAGTATATTCGTAAAACCCGACTATGAATAACTTTGTGACTCACGGTGCTTTAAGAAAATAAAATCTAGGAAAAAAATATTGAGCCTTTCTGCTTTCACTCTGGGGGCAGTTGTGGTCTATTTGGGTCAGCCCAGAGATCACCTAGAGCAATTTGAAAATGGAAGGGGAGGAAAGAAATACTCCCCCCCTCATCAAGTTTGAGAAACTACATGGAAGGGAGCCATGATTCAGCTCGACTTTGATGGAGGAACGAGAATCAGCCTCTGCTACCTCCTGCCTCTCACGCCTTCCTCTCACACTTGAGATGGTTGCAAGGGGTGTCTCTTGGTGTAGACTGAAGACAAATGCAGTCAATCATCTTCAGTCTACACCAAGAGACACCCAGAAGAAAAAGACAGCCAGAAGAAGAAGGATTTCCTGCAAGAGATGAGTCAGGGTAGGCATTGGAGAATCCCACTGGAACTGGGAGACTTGTAAACTAGAGCTGATCTGAGGATGGACTGTAGACAGGAGGTTGTGTTCTATGTTTCGAACCTTCTGGTGGAGGATCAAATTCTGAGCCCAAAGTGGACTGTGCAGCTGTTGAGCCCTCCACCTTCAGGTGGAGTTGTTTGGAAAGGCGAAAAGAGATGTGTGAGCACAGAGGTCATGCATAGCCTTTGATTAAGCAAATAGTATTCTAGCATGTTGAGTTTATTGCTTGCTTCTTTATTTTTATGTAGAGCTTTGATGAACAAATAGCGCCATCCATGTAAATAGCTTCCATTGTGATTATGGGTTGTGGGCTTACATCCCCAGTGATCCATGAGAAAGCCAACTCCCTGATCCTTCTCCTTCTGTGCAGTTTAATTTAACAAGATGCTGCTAATCTAGATGATGAGGGGGTTCAAGACCTGTCTGCCATGAGCATCAGAGGATCTGAGTAGTTGGTCCACCTTCATGTGGTCCTTACGCTCAGATATTTGGGGGAACTTCTGCATCTGTGCTCTAGTCTACACCTGGGTTTCCAGTGCCATTCATGGGAGGGTGAAACCCGGTGTTGTTTAGAATCAGCCTGAAAGTATGGTAGGTGTTGAATGACCACTGAAGACATGTGTCCCGGGATAAACAAAGTAGGAAGAGCCTTGAAAGATGAAGTGCCATGAAGGAAGACTGATTTTTTTTGCTTTTTCGGTCACACCTGGTGATGTTCAGGGGTTACTCCTGGCTCTGCACTCAGGAATTACTCCTGGCCGTGCTTGTGGAACCATATGGGATTCCGGGGATTGAACCAATGTTGGCCACATGCAAGGCAAACACCCTACCCACTGTACTATCACTCCAGCCCTAGGAAGATTGACATTTAAGAGAGCAACTAGTTAGAAGAGCAATGCTTACCTTTTTGAAACCCAAACAGTAGTTCCTTTAGCATCCAAGTGATTAAATGAGAGTTTTGAAACAAAAATTTTTGTGGTTTTGTCTTTTTGGGTTTTGTTTGTTGTTGTTGTTTTGATTTTCTGGTTGTTTTTTTTTTAAATCCAGGTGATTAAATGAGAGTTTTGAAACAAAAATGTGTGTGTGTGTGTGTGTGTATGTGTGTGTGTGTTTTCAGACCACACTCCTCAGGGCTATTTGCAGCGTGGTGCTAGGGTCACTCCAAGCAATGTTTTTCTGTTGTGGTTGGATTTCTTGTTTTCTTTTGTTTTTGTTTTGGGGCCACACCCAGCAAAGCTCAAGGGTTTATCCTGGCTCTGCACTCAGGAACTATTAGTAGTGGTGTTTAGGAGAACATAAGAGGTGCCTGGGGTCCGCCACATGCAAGGCAAGCAAGTACTCACAGGGGCCTATAATGCTGGAACCTCTTGCACACAAAGTATGCATTTAGCCCATAGAGCAATATTTCTAGCCTGGACTTTGTAAATTAAAGGGAAAATCAGGATGATAGATGAGTTCAACAATGCAGAAATCTAGTAGGCTTGAAATTAATGTAATTACTAATTTTTTTTTATGTTTGGCTTGTTTATTTCACCTATTCTAAGAGCTGCCACTGCTGTCTCCTAAGAGCTGGCCCCCAGTAATGCTTTGAAATTATTGCATTATTCAGTGTTCTTCACCTTGTCAACTGTATAGATCTAAATAGTAAGGAAAGAGAATGACCAAGTTAGATTATCCTTATTTTTTAATTAGATAACTTTAATCTATAAACCATTCACATTGCAGATGACCTATGGAAATAAATTTCTTTGTTACTATTAATATTCATCTATATTTTATTTTATTATAGCATAAAGTCAATAATGACTCAGAAAAGTAAGCTTTCTGCCCTCCAAGTTCTTATCTGTGGTCTTAGAATGTGACTTGAGTGGTAAAATACATGTTTGAGGCCATGGGTCTGATCCCTAGCATCACAGATAAAGAGTTCACACATATATTTCAAGAATCTTCAGATACCCAAACCTCCTTATCTTTTCATAACTGAAATGTTGTAAGAAGAAGGAAAACTTTTGATACTTGGAAAAGTAACGTTACCAGAAAGAGACCAGAGTAATGTGAATGGTTGCAGGTGAGATGTGGATGTTGCAACAGTTTTTCAGTAAGATTGGGGGGGAGGTGCTATAACCAGGTGATTCAACTTGACCTTGATGCTAACATGATAGAGACAAACTAAACACCCTTTTTTTTTTTCTTTTTGGGTCACACCCATTGATTCTCAGATTTTCAGGAGTTACTCTTGCCTCTGCATTCAGTAATCACTCTTGGCAGTGCTCGGAGAACCATATGGGATACCATGGGATATCAGGGATTGAACCTGGGTTGGCCCCGTGCTAATGCTCTACCCGCTGTATTGTCGCTCCAGCCTCCAAACAGCCTTTTTGAATTTGGAAAGAAGAGGGGTTAAATATATCATTATCTAAGAATAACATTTAATTGACAATTAAACTTGATAGTTTAATTGATCTCTAAAGAAGCAAAGTCATAGGTATTTTAAATATTTTAAATCACTGTTCTTTCACATGAAGGTTCACTAAAAGATGGGTTAAAAAGTCCTCTCGGTCCATCATCAAAATTTCACTTAATGCATATTAAAACATCCCTGTGAATAGGATTCTGTGTCCTACATTCATAGATCCCTTTGCTTCTGGCAAACCATTATGCATAATATAATGAAAAGTGTTTTCCACAAAGTATTATCTGTTTAGCCTGATTTTGTACTTACTTTTAAAACATTTTTAAGGGAACTAAATGGAATATCCTGTTTACAAAAGCTGCAGTATTTAGACCATAAATGCAACTGATTATAAAGCAGAGAGGTTGAAAAACTAACCATCAAGATAGTACAGCAGTTAATTCATTTGCCTTGTATGCTGCCAATCCTATATCAATTCCTGGCATCACCAGGAGTGACCCTGAGCAACAGAGCTAGGAGTAACCTTTAGGTACCCCCAGATGTGGCCTTACCCCCATTGCCCAAAACACTAAAACACATGATAGTTTCTTATCTTAAGCAAATTTCTTTGAGGTTTGCTGCAGAAAATGGACAGATTTCTAAGCTTCAGACTAATCTACTGAAGATTCTAGAGGTCTCTAAAAATTCTAGAAGAAAAATCTGTAAAAGTGGGGCCAGACATGAGTCATTTTCAAAGATTCTTGAATTATTTTAAAACACAACCATGCTCAATAAATTTGCCTTCTACTGTTGCAACTTGCAGCCACCAATAGTCTTCTCAGATGAAAACTAGTAGGAACAGATTCCTACTAATTCCCCAGTAGTGGGTGATGCTTCTTTGTTCTCCATCAATACCTGGATTTTATATAGAACCTAGATGATGAGCAAAGCCCTGCATTTACTAACTGTCATCTTAGATCATTCTATCCTTTAAAATTCTTCCACCTCTTCAAAGAGATAACACCAGAAGAAATATTTTTATGTCAAGTCTATGAATTGGAATTCAGGGAATTCGGTGTTCGTGCTAGGTTGAAGCAACCTTTCAGGACAGCAGCCCTGCCCTCTAGCCTTCGGAGGAAACAGAGATCGCAGACCTCCCTCAGATCTCATTTTCTGAATCTCAAGCTTCCCAGGATGCTCTGGCAGCCTTTTGTGTGTGCCAGTGAGCACAACTCCCTGAAGGACTTTTTCCTTGTTGGTGGAGCAAGAAAATTACCTCTGTCTGCCAAAAAAAAATGGCAAGAGGCTCTCTTGGTCACTCTACCACATCAGCTTGGGTGGACTAAACATTTGCTTAGGAGCCAAACAATGAATTCCAAGTATAAGTTGCGTTAGGGTAAACATAGGACCCAAGAAGAACAATTTCCTTCCTAATTGGGACATGTGACCTATGTCCTTTTTAAACCCATCAGAAAGTAACACAAAGTTTTTATCCATTTCCAACTGTATTTGGAAGCTGAACAGAGAGTGTCCACAGACATGAGTTCTGGAAAACAAAATGAGGGTCCGAGAGGTAGTATTCAGGTCTGAGAGACAGTATCCACGTCAGGCACTTGCCTTGCACACGGCCAACCCATGCTCTATCTCTGGTACTACGTAGGATCTCACAAGCATTCCCAGGAGCAAGCCCTGATTGGAGAGCCCATAGTAACCCCTGAGCACAGCTGGGTGTGGCCCCCAAACAAAACAAAACAAGAGTGTAAAAAAAAGTGAAAAATTAGTGGAGCTGGGGTTAGGGATGTGATAATCATACCATCATGTTCTAGAAGCTACTGGATGCCAAACGCCAGGCTGGCCTGACCTCTACTACTCATGACTATTCGGATACTCAGGACATTACTCCTACACTACTCCATGTCTATTCTTCATCTCAAATAAGACAAATCTTCTGACTCGTTTAAACTGAAAGCAACTCCCGTGGGTCACTGATGCTTCAGGAGGAAAATCAAAGGCGAGGATCTCGCTAAGAAAAGTCACGGGCCACACTCAGGGCAGCCTACTGGTGTGCAGAGGATCTTATCCACGGACGCTACTTAGTTCTGCTTCTAGAATCCTGTTGCTCTAGCCCCAAGAGGAACTGGTCATGGCTGTGCACCATTCTGGACTGGAACACACCAGTTCTTCCCTGCTTCCTCTCATGTGGAATTTTCCTCCCAAGTCTGGTGCCTCTCATGAGGGTGCTGAGGCCACACACCAGTCCTAGATGGTCAGCTTCTGAAGCTAGGAGAAGGGACCATCCCACAGGACACCGTACCAGTGAATGATTATTTAATCAAAAGATAACTCATTTTTTTGGAGTCGAGAGACAGGTACCCTTCTGTGGGCAGAAAGGCAGGATGGAAAAGAAGACTGCAGAAACATTTTAGATGGGAGTTTTAGCTTAGTGCCCATCTATCTGTATTTTAATTTCCCTTTCCATGCAATAATTTTTTTCTAATAAGCAATGATTGTTAAGTACGTAAAAGTACGTCTATAATGGAGTGGAAGCAAAAACAAAAAGGAAAAAAAACTGGTGTTTTAACAGAGAAAATGAGAAGCACTACTCCTCAGCATATGAATAAATGGGTTTCTAAGCTTTCTAAGATACATTCCCAGGCATGGTGTCAAAGGAAAGTCTTGCATTTCTATGTCATAAATACAAGACTATACATGGAATCCTTCTTTCCTTTGGCTTTCCTCACTAGGTTTTGGTGCGCCATCATGCCTTGTGAGGTTGCTGATGTTTCTATTCCCAATCTTCAATTGGAAAAAAATTTTTTTTCAAAGAACAGTGCAGAGAGATTAATCAATGCCTTCAAACAGTCTTGAGAATTTTCCCCTTTCCCACCAAACCACACTCTCTTCTTACAAGGAAGTCCCATTCAAAGGACAACCAGAAAGGAATTTAGGATAGTTAATCATCATCAAAGGTAACCTTGGAGCCTGAGATAGCCCCGCAGGTATGGAGCTTGCCTTGTGCATGTTTACCCAGCTCCAATCCCCAGCATCCTCTATGGTCCCCAGAACATTGGCAGGAGTGATCCCTGAGTAGAGAGCTAGGAGTAATCCCTAAAGCACCACTGGGTGTGGCGCAAAAATCCAAAGGGAAATAAAGGTTATCCTTAAAGCATAGATTCTTTGACCAAACTCATCATTCATTTTAGGAATCCGAATACCATTTTAAAAGCCAAGGGGGATAATTCTGTTATTTTAAATGATTTGTTATTTCTAAACTTGAGTGATTTTATTTTGCTAATCATTTTACTTTTCTATACCGAGATCCTGTAATGTGCTCTGGAAATTGCAAATGAGTCTTCATGGAGGCTTCATTTCTGGGAATGTGTGTCTGTGTTTGACCTCCTAGAGGAAGTGTAGCTGCAAAGCATCAGAAACCATGAGACTTTTCTCCAGCTCATCCTGCCTGACCTGAATGACTGAGCAGAGATACTCTTAGAGACCAGAGCCAGGAGACACACAGACACACTTTGTGGTACCCAGTCCTGGCAGAGGTGCAGTACAGACATTATCTGGGCATCAACTGGCTAAGAATGAGACAAGAACTGTCAGTGCTTCATGAACAGAAATGCACTCCAGCCCCTGACTTTTTTATAACCATACAATATTTCTATGAAACCCATATTTCAGACCTGGCAGTTGTCACTGCAGACTAGAAATACATTAGTTCTCTGAGGATATTATTGAAGGGGCCTGTGAAGTCAAATAGCTTCTGATACCAAAAAGGCAATCTCTTCTGAATCTATCACTCTCTCCTTAAGCTATTCCAAGTCAGAAAAACCTTAATGTGTTGTCACAAAACTGGTTCTCTCTCCTGGATTAAATTCCAAAGGCTAAGTTAGGGTCAAACTTTTTGAGTTTGCAGAGCAGGAAAAACATGAGTGTAGGATTATTAGGCAAAACATTTGTCTTATAGTGTAATATAGTTCCTAAATTCATGCTGAAAATGATGAAATGTATTTTTAAGATATCTATTGAAAGTTAAATATTTTCTGATACCAGTCTATTTTTTAAAAATCCATGGCTCAACACCAGTGAGATAGTGCAGCAAGCAGGGTGCTTGCCTTGCACATAGCTGACATGGGTTTGTTCCTCAGTACCTTATAAGGTCTCTGAGCCCCCTTGGAGCAATGAATGAGTTCAGAGCCAGCCAGAATTAAGCCTTGAATACCACTGGTTGTGCCCCATCCCCCCCAAAAAAAATAAAGTAAAACCCTTGGCTCTTAATGTCAGATACATTATCACAAATTATTTCATCCTTGAAGATGGTGGCTAGCTCTCAATATTTTAAAAGATATTTAATGTAATTCAATATTTGTTATTCAGTATTTGCTATTCGTATGATAAGGTTGAGATGAGATGAAACATAAGGGTTTCTCTCCAGATTTCCAGTGTTCCTATGTTCAGTGTTCTTTCTCCTGATTCTGTGTTGATGCCAACTGAGAACAGAGGGCAGAAAATTCAGAACGTACATTCCCAAGATACTCATTTTTGACAGCACAGTGTTCAGGCTTGATTTGTTTTTGTTTATGGTTTTTTTTTTGGGTTTTGTCAGCAAAGAAAACACCACCAATTTGTGCCACTCTTCTTGAAAATAGATCCTGAGATACTCAATGATTTCTCAACCACATATTCAAGAGCCTATTATTCACCAAATAAGGTTTCCCACACATTGGTTTCTCATCACCAGTTATATGTGTAACAGTTTCTCATATTGTAAGAAATGGGTTTTATGATCCCAGAATGGCCACTGTGAATGTACTCACCACTTTACAGGTGGTGAGACAAACATCCTTCATGTCTGGAATATTTTGGCAGCAAGTCCAAGATGTGGTCTCAAGAATAACTCTTCAGTCCTAGATCAGTGCTGACTAAATGACCGCTTCTGCTGGCCATTCAGCTTTATTGGACATCTGGACACAATTTTTCAGTGGGTGTCAGAGACCTAGGGTTTCAAATTAACTCCTAAGACCCATCTTTTTTGGAGGGGATACTATTCCAAGTAAAGGTAATCTGTTTATAATTATCTGACTTGTCCCTCCAAAATACATAATACAGGTTCAAGTGTAATTAACTGCCTAATAAATGTTTATGGAATTACTTCATTACAAAAAATAAAGTGGCAATCACTCACCCCAAGAACCAAATTTTTCTTGATTACTATTTTTTCCTTGAGGTGAATAAGAAATGCTTGAGTAAAAGAGGATATAATTCACTAATAAATCCAATATAGAAAGTTAAAATTATCAAATTCAAGATATTACTAAAGAAATGTATCAAAAGTCACATTTCCCTGGGACCATTTTTTAATGTTATTGAATCACTGTGATTTCCAGTGTTATTCACACTTGGATTTAAGTCGTTTTAATTACAGTGGTGTCTAATAGATTATTTTAGAAATAAAAGTGGTAGGATTATATAATGTTCTCCTGCCCCCGAGAAAATGAAAGGAAACTTTCAGTATATGTTTCAAACTATACTGACTACAAACAAACGATAGATATGTTTACCTTTTCAAAATAATTCTACCAATAAAAATATAGAGAATATTTCGGTTACCTGCTGCTGAGGAACAAATTCCACATTCAAATTTGTTGCCTTCAAATAACATTTAAAAACAGAGGTTGTAGGTCAGGAATGAGACTGAGTGCTCTTGATACTGAAACCTTATGACAAGATGACAAGGATCAAAGTGTCAGCTGAGCTGGGCTGCACCACCCCAAGACCTCCATAGGGAAGGGCCATTCCATGGATTCTTAATGGTTGGTGGGAGGAACTGAATCATGAACTGCGCATCTCAGTTCCCCCAAGCTGTAAACTCATGGTCTTCCTGGTTCTCTTCTCATGTGATCTCTTCATCACCAGCTCACACACAACACTGTGCTGAGTTATACTGAGCAAATGAGGATGAGAAAGAGAGACAGAGATGGAGAGGGGAGGAAGAGAGAGAGAGAGAGAGAGAGAGAGAGAGAGAGAGAGTAAAGGGGGGTGGGAGAAAGGATAATAGGGCAGGCAGGCTGCCACTTAGCCACCCAAGATTATCAGGGTTGATTCACTCCTCTGGCTGCCTAGTCCACTCTATCCTCCTTTGCAATATGTCTGTCCTTCCCGAAGCTGTGGGTTCTGTGGGGAGAATAGATAGCCCCCAAATAGATTCAGAAAGTAAATACTCTCTCCGAGGTCTTTGGAACCTCCGAGGATGCTCTCAAGAAAACGCGAGGAAGATAAAGTCACAGTGTTTTATGTCCTAATCTTGGAAGTGATATCCCTTTTCCAACATTCAACATTTCTTAATTCCCTTATTAAAATTCCCCTTCCCTTCATTGTTATTGGTGTTGCTCTTGGGATGACTGGGGCTCAGACACACACTCAACTATGGTGCTCACACATTGGCTAGGTCCCAAATCTCTTTAGGAACTCAGAGAGCAGAGTTTACAGGACTGTGATCGCTGCATGTGGCAGCACTAGGGCTTAAACTCACAACCTGACGATTACAGGGCAGACATCCTAACACTCAAGCTATTCGGCCAACTTCCAACTTTCGTGTTTTGGAAACATGTAGCTATGTACAGTCACCCTCAAGAGAAGAGAATGAAAGAAATTGAAAGAAATACCAGGTATTGAGTTTATCATGGTGATTGGATTCTACCTTATGATGACAAAATAAAAATCAAGATCAGAGAGAATTGCTTGGATGCACATCAAGACTTTCTCCCAAAATGGTCAAGATGAAAATGTCAAATCACTGTCTTTCTAGAAACTTGATTCAAGATCTGTGATCTTACAAAGCCAAAACTGAGCAAGGTAGTGATTCCTTGTGCTAGTAGGCATGCCCTATATTAATGACCTTTTCCTGTTTAAAAGGTGTGTAAGTAAATGACCAAAGGATAGCAAGAGAGAGAAATCAACTCAAGCAAAAAAAGAAAAAACATGAATACCTTGTAGTAAATCAGTCCAGAAACGTGTCCCTATTTCTGTTTCTACTAACCAGTTGAAAGAATTATTATTATTATTATTATTATTATTATTATTATTATTATTATTATTATTTGTAAAAAACTAAGGCACACCGAGGGGCGTGTGCATTCACGGGCTCTCCGGGCATCTGTGTCTCACCACCCACGTTCGGTGCTCTGGAACTGCTGTGTATGGGCTGCATCGGGACGGCCGTTGGCCAAGGACAGGCAAAGGAAGAACGAGGACCAAGCTGGTTGCTGATTAGTTACCGTTTATTCAATCTTCCATCTTTCTCATCTCCTGCACTTCTAACTCTGTCCTCTCTCTGGATCTGCGGCAGCTCTCTGTGGCTCTACTGCGGCCTTGCCCTCTAGGCTACACCCAGCCAGGTAGCAAAATCAAGATAAGAAAGCCCTTCCTGAGGGCAGGGCATTCCTAAGCCCTTCCTGACTCTTAAGGTGTTTTTCTCCTTTCCTTAGTCCAAAGACTCATTAACATCTTAATCCTAGTTATTTTTGTATGGACATAGCAAGAGATGCATTGAGGTTTGCAAGGCAGGTCTCCTGGCAACATCTTGCCACAGACTCAAACTACAACACTCAGGCCAGATTAATCATTCCTCACCCTAGCAGGGTCCAAATCTAGTTATCACTGGATAACTAGTTTGGATATCTAGTTTGGATCATGACAACATTTGTCCATGATCAAGCTCTTAACTTATAGTTAAGCATTAGGCACTTTGGCCAGGCCCATCTCAATGCCAGGGTAGCACACAACTCACCACTTGCCCTGGGTTCGTCTCGTCCCTCGGCGGGACCCTCCTTTTGGGGGTGCGAGGAAGTAAGGGCAGCTGAGGCTTAGGTCAAGAGAACAGATGCCCAGGAGGAAAATATCATGTAGAGTCAAATAACTCCCAGGTTACAAAAGCATAACATTTGCTAAGTCTTCCTGTGTCCATACAAAAAGGACATGACTCTAAATAAACTATGCAAAGGACTCAAGAAGAAGAGAAAAACAATATTTACAAGTCAACAGAACACTAAGAAAGAAGCTACAAATAAACACAGAGGAATGGGAGCACTGTAATGGGAGTAACCCAATAAACCTAAACTACCTGAGGCTATGTAATCCTATTATTATTATTATTATTATTATTATTATTATTATTATTATTATTTTGGGGGGGTTCACACCTGGCAATGTTCAGGATTACTCCTGGCTCTGCACTGAGGAATTACTCCTGGCGGTGCTGGGAAACCATATGGGATGCTGGGAATCGAACCCGGGTCGGCTGCATGCAAAGCAAACGCCCTACCCGCTATGCTATCCTTCCAGCCCCACCAGTTGAAAAAAATATTAAAAAATAACTTTGAGCTCATCATCACTCAAACTTAGGAAAATGCTAATCAAACACCCGTGAGATATCGTCTCACACCTGTGAGAATGGTATGTACCAAAAGTCTGGGACTAGCCAGTGTTGGCGGGGTTGTGGTGAGAGTGAGACCCTCACCTATCATTGGTGTAAAACTGTCTGGTTCAGCCTCTGTGGAAAGCAATATGGAGATTCTCAAAAAAATAGAAATAGAACTCTCTTATGACCCATCAATACCACTTTTTGGTATCTATCCCTCAAACACAAAAACGTAAGTTTAAAAGGATAAATGCAAACCTATGTTCATTGCGGCACTAGTACAATAGCCAAGATATGGAAATAGTCCAAATGCCTAATTACAGATCAGTGGATCAAGAACTTGTGTATAGGGGCTGGAGAGATAGTGCAGTGGGTAAGGCATTTGTCTTGCACATACCAGACCTAAGTTGTTTGATCCTCAGCATCCCATATGGTCTCCCAAAACCCTCTAGGAGGAATTCCTGAGTGCAAAGTCAGGAATAACTCCTGAGCATCACTGGGTGGGACCCAAAAATGCATTTTTAATGTTGTAATACATATAGATACGCAATATACACATATAAGAACAAAATCACACAGTTTGCATCAACATGGAAGGAACTAGAAGGCATCATGCTGATGAAGTCAGACAGGAGAACAGGGACAGATACACAGTGATCTTGCAATTGTGGGACTTACCACTACACATCAGAGTAGCAACAACGGTCCAAAGGCAACACAGTGGGAGAGTTGAGAGGGTGATGGGGTCCTTGGGAGAGGGAGATGAGTACATGGGAAATGGGTATAATATGGGAATCATTATTAATGATTGACCATAATATGGTAGACCATAGTATCTCAATACAAGGCTCAAAGAAATAACTTTGAATTCTGTATTTTGTGTGCACAAGTACACTGCTTTTGTGTGCACATATGACTGTGAGCGTGTGTCTTTTTGCAGTGAGAACACACCCAGGGAAAGAACCGCTGGCAGCTGTGGGTGGCCTTGCCTGTTTCCCGTGCTGCTTTTCTTTCTCAGAGTCCATAAAACTGGCAGAGGGACATTTTTAAGTCAGAGAGATCTAAATTTGTCCTCTTTCCAACAGGAATTTCCCTCCTCTAAAGTATGTTTTTCCTTTTTGCTCCAAACAGCTATCCACTGGAAATTGTTTAGTGCATTACCAAGGTTTGTTTTTTTTTTAAATATTGAAATGTGGGCTAATTCCAATTATTTCTACTTTGCCCATTCATTATTTTGGTCTAGGGACAACCATCTTGCCGATAAGGCTTTTCACCCCATAAACCAGGGCGTTTCCACATCTTTATTTGCAGAGTACAAGTATTGTACATAAATCCTTGGAGAAAATCTTTTCTAATAAAATATGACAGAATATAGGGTGTTACACATGTGTTTGTATATAGTTACACACACACACACATCCATGTGTGCCTGTCTCACATACTCATATTTGCCGAGAATTGTGACTTACAAAGCAATCTTGCTGATCTAACAATTATACTGCTCCAAAACTATTCAAAGTGGCTTAAATCTTTCTTTAGGTTGAATAAGTTACTGTTGGCTCTCCAAAAAGGGACACTGCTTTGTTTGGCTGCAGGCTGGAAAGAGGAAGGGGTGAGGGGCGGGGAAGCTTAACAATTCAAGAGACAGACAAATTGCTTTTTCTAAACAAAGACTCACTGCACTTATAAATGTGGGTCTCCCATCATTTTTAAAAATCGTTTATATGTGGGGATGAGCCTTATAAACAGACCAGCCTAATCCAGGCTCTGGTTTTGTCCAATTAAAGGACTGGACTCCACAAGACCACCAATTGTTCTGTTGTGTTTTGGAAGCCTGATCCAAGTTTACATTTCCAGCCAACATTTCACCCCTTGTGTTTATGACAGCACAAAAGAGCAAGTTCTGGGAATTTCTCAAGGGGAAGTTGCGGCAGTGTGCATTGTCACTGAGAAAGAGAGCAGTGGAGGGAAAACGAAGCAGCTCGGGGAAGTGGAAAAGAGGGGCGTGGATGATTCTTCTTGGCCTGACATTTAAATCCCAAATTGCATTCTCCTGCATATCAAAAGCTAGACTATTTTCAGTGTTTGGACATCTGGAGGAATTGCCAACTGGAGAGTTCAGTCTGAGAAAGTACCACAGCATCAACCATTTACACAGCTGTTGTTGGAAATGACTCCAAACCAGTGTGATGTGTCTGGCAAACATAAATATTGACCATATGCATTGTAAGGCTGTGTGAAGGGGTGTCCCTGAAGATAGGAAGCTAACAAGTACAATGCTAAACACACTTATTAAAATATTAACCACTCCGCCACCCATGAGGTAACCGCTCTGCGGTTGACTTACAGTTACATGTGGGTTTGTACAGGTCTTACAGAAATCAGAGCATGCTACTTGGGGTTATTTTGGTAAACTGAAAAGGAATAACTCTGTATTAGTGTCTAGGAAGCTATTTTGTTGTTGTTTGTTTGGGGGGTCACACCCAGTGATGCTCAGAGGTTACTACTGGCTATTCACGCAGGAATTATTTCTGGTGGTACCAGAAATAATTGTGTTTTGGAAGAGGAGGGGGGTGTGGAGACCATATGTGATGCTGGGGATCAAACCCGGGTTGGCTACATGCAATGAGCCGCTGTACGATCTGTACTGACCCACTGTACGATCGATCGCTCCAGCCCAGGGTAGCTGTTTTTAATTCATGCGCTTTTTCTAAGGGAGAGAGGATAAAATGGGAATGTTAAAAATAATTGCATTTGGGGACTGTTTGCTTCCCAATGGCCGCCGTGTTCTCCCACTTATCATTCCTAAGTCTCAATGACACTTGATCCCATGATGCTGCTTTGGAACTTTCTCATTCTCAGAACATAGTGGGTGCTGCCAACTCCATTGTCCTTCAGATCTTTACCTCAATCCAAACGCACTGGTATGACAGTCTGAAAGGCCAATTTAAAATTTTGTAATAAAGTTCTCAAATTTGGAGGGGCGAAAAGTAATTTATATCACATTATTACCTAAGGTTTATCAGTTGCAATAAATCTTGTCCTTCAACTATTGTGACCTACCTGTAAATTCTACCTAATGTGCTAATACAAGTGCCTTCCAGAAGTGGCTAGATTTGCTCTATGATTTAAGTCTTTTTTAAGCTCTAGTGTTCTTAAGAGAAAACCACTTGGACCAGCATTGGAAAAATTCTCCTGAAACCATCTGCTTCTTACTTTCAGTACTCATTCTGTCATTCATGCAAATATTCCTTCATTCCAGAAAAATGACCAAATCGATCCTTATCTTTCTTAGACCAAAAGCTTCTGTGTGGTGGTACAAAGCCCATGATGCCACATAGAATTCTGTTTGTTTGTGCCCCGGGAGTGTCTGGAGTGCTCCTTCTACACCATAGTCGATCCTGAAAACTCAGTAGAATAACCCAAATAGTAGGTAGAGGAGAGGACGTGGAAATAATCTCCCAGAGACAAGGAGTCTATAAAGTGCCATGCAATTTGCAGGTGGCTTATGTATACAAAACACTACACTTGGGGTTTAGTGGTTAAAGATAAATATTCACCCTTAACAGACCGAATTGAGACTGAGGTGAGACTCCCCCTAATGAGTTTTATCAGGATTCTTGCCAACGTGAATTCTATTCTCTTACTAAAAAGAAAAAGTTCCTGTTTCTTAGAAATTAGTAATCAGCAAGATATTCTTCATAAACCAATGCCAGGGCATGCGGGCACACCTGTGGTATTTCACTGTAAAGCAATAGAAGCTGCAGATGACTCGAATCTGAAATGTATTCTGAAGATAAAACTAAGAATTCTGTTCCAGAAGCCAGTAGTTCTCCCACTCTTTGTCCTATTAAAACACCAGGGGACTTTGAAAGCTTCTAAAGTCTGTGTGATACCAACAGTTTGTTCAAGTCAGTGGAAACATCCCGTTGGAATTCTCCAAACCAGTTAATGCCTATGGGATACCCCATGACAATTAAATCATACTCTTGGGAGGTAAGATCCAATCATCAGTGTCCCCAGGTAATTTCAGTGTGCAGCCAAGTCTAAACTGTGAGACCGCATGTGAATGTCTGCAGGTGTGGTACTCTTTGCTGAGAGCATGTCTGTCTCCAGGCTCACTGATTCTGTTCTTCCATGACCACGTGATGATGCAGCAGCTACTCCCCAAGGAGAACCAGGTGAAGGCTCGTAAAGTGAAATAGAAAACCAGCAGGTGCTTCTGTGAAGTGAGGTAGCAGGAAGGTGGATCACTCACAACTTGAGGTAGATTTCTCTTAGTGTTGACTTCAGAAGGAACTAGAATTCTTGGGATGTTGTGCTTCATGTTCTCTTTTCAAATGAAGACTTGAACAATGCCAGATTTTGGAGATCCTTTAAATCCTATTATGTAAAGGACGGCAGAGCCTGGCAAGCTACCCATGGCCTATTTATATGCCCAAAACAGTAACAAGTCTCACAATGGAGATGTTACTGGTGCCCGCTCGAGCAAATCGATGAACAATGGGACAACAGTGCTACAGGGCTACAGTGCTATGTAAAGGAACGTCTCACATAAAGCAAATCATAATACTAATTGTCAGGTCTCTCTGGAGAGGGGAACAGTCTATCCAGTAGTTCTTGGAAGCCTGCAGGCTGTTACTGATGATGTTAAGCCTTATTGTGCAAGTTTGGAGCGTGGGCGAGAGAGGCTGTGTTCCACTGTCACCAGGATTGTGTCCCACACATGCTCTTGTGCACAGCATTGTGTGGTGCTAGGAATAAAACTCTGGGACTTGTATGTGCAAGTATGTGTTCCAAACCTTTAATCTATCTCTCCACCTCTTAATCCTCAAATTTTATAGTAAAGGCTCTCTTTATTATAAAAGAAAATTAGAAGGTCAAGGGATTTTTAAAAAATTGATGTCTGATAATAAATTTGGTCATAATTTTTATATTCAAAAATCAGCTGGGTAATGATACATATTTTTAAAATCTTCCAAACCAGAAGAATTTTAGAAATGTGAAAATCTGTCATCTGTGCTGAGAGAATTAAGCATAATAGTTTAATGACAGCCATATTACTCTCACTATTTTCTCTACATAATTTACTCTTGGGACAGGATGAGGTTTTAGCCATTTGGATTCTAAAACTGAGTCTCAATAGTTTAGAAATCTCTCTAATTCTATCACATGCCCTAATGTTAGGGAAGTGGTTTCTGAGTATCTTCAACTTCTTGATCAGCTCAGAGATGTGCCAGTTACTTTTGTTCTTAGATCTACCCCGAAGGGCAAAGATTTCCAATGATTTAATATTCCCTCCCTTTTTCATATCACTTGCCTAGATCAGAGTAGTTCCTGGTTCTATCAAATCACTGTTTTTAGTATTAAAAATCTTGTAACAAATAATCCTGCTTGTAATGTTTTACCATTTAGAATCCATTGACCCAAGATATCAGTAAGCACCTTCCTTGTGCAATCTGCGCTCTGCTGTAGGACCTGTACACGCGGAAAACAGAAGACGGACTCCTTTAAACGTGCAGCCCGTCAAAGGGGGGTGCATTCAGAGGGGTGCAATGCCAGCTTCTCAAGCTGACTTGATCCCCAGTCCCCCGAAGTCCTCTGCACACTATCATGAGCAGCTCCCAAGCACTTCTGGATGTGACCCCAATAATAAAATAATAATACCAATAATAGTAATAATGTATTTTATGTCAGGTGGTGTGCCATTGGGGTGGAATGTAGTAAAGAGGTAGCACTATAACACTGTCGTCCCATTGTTCATTGATTTGCTCGAGAGGGCACCAGTAACATCTCCATTGTGAGACTTAAAAAAGGATGTGTAAAATTACGGGGAAAGATGGCCAAGATTCATTTGTATGCATTGTGGTCACTAGAAATGAACTTCATACTGTGGAGTGTTTTAGGTCTATCCAATTGTTCAGATAGAAGGAGTAGTTGACACACATGGCAACATTACTACAGTGGGCATTATGGCTACTGAATTTGAGTTAACCCATTGCAAGAAAGAGTCACCTGAATTAATATATGCTTTAAATCCTGAGCTGAATTTACCTTAAGAGATAAATTTGAAGAGTAGAAATAATGAACATTTTTAAAAATTTGGTTAAAGCACCATGCTCTATAAAGTTATTCACAGTTGAGGTTTGGGAACATAGTACAGCATCTTTTCCAACACCACTTCCAACAACACCTCCACCAGTGTTCCCAGGTTCCCTCCCTTGGGCTCCCCAGCCCCTCAGTCCCGAGCCTGCATTCTGACCTTTCAAGGTTCAGTTGTTAAAGTTTGGGTCTCATAATTTTAGTGATGTTGACTCTGTGGTTGGATATTTAGCTCTACCACTCCTTTACATCACACACATAACTGAAATCCCTTGACCCCTGCCTCTCACTTCTTCTTATCTCTCTCTTCCCCCAATCAATTTCTTTCTCTTACTTCCCTATTATCTGGGGCCAAGGATAATCTGGGCATCTGCCATTTAGAGTATTGCATTCTTTTGCCCCATTATTCTGTGTAACACAGGTAGATGAGATCATCCTCTGTTTCTCCTTCTTTTTCTGGTTTACTTCACTAAACATGGGACCTTCCATTTCCAGCCATGATGCAGTGATTTGGATGTTTTCATCATATTTTACAGCTTTGTAGTATTCCGAGACGATCTTTTCAATGTTTCTATGCAACATTAAGCCAGAATTAGTCATCTGATCAAGTTGTATCTGTCATGATCAATTTATTTAGGTCAGATAGTATATCTCATACAATATATTAAAGCATTAGCTGTTAGGGAATGAGTTAAATTATTTCTTTGCACTTTGCACTGAAGGTGCAAATTGAAATGTAATGCATATAACAGACATATAGAGGTAGGATTAGTTTTGTGTCTGGGCAAGAGTCCAGTTCATCAAGCCAGACTAATGCAACAAAGCTTGTCAACATTTAGAAAAAGTTGGTGTTTGGCCTCAGACTGAGAGTTCC